>NC_140039.1:19255953-19855953 GCF_963513975.1 Fringilla coelebs
CCCTGCCTACATTCCTTTTCCACCAGAAAATGGATTTTGCCTCTGACAGAGGTCACAAGGCACTAAGGCAGCAGATAGAGGGATGGCAGGCTGCAGGCTTTGCCTGTGCTTGAGGAGGTGAGGCTCAGTGTTGCAGAGTTCAGTCTGTGTCCTGCCTGGGCTGTCCTGCTGCACATCATTCCCCTGGGCACTGGGGAGGGTGTTTGTACCCAGGGGTGGTGTGGGAGGGCAGTGTGGAGAGCCAGGGCAAACAGGACAGGGACTCCCCTGTGCTCACACCCTGAAACACCTCAGTGCCCTCCTGGCCTTCTTCCCAGCCCTTCCTCCCCAATTCCTTATTTCATACTTTGTCCCCACCTAATTCACATCTCCCAGCCTCTCCTGCCCCGTTCACCTTCACCAAACACCCCAGGGCCAGCCAGACTGGCCCCTCAAGCCCTCTCTTGTATGAAGGGTGGGTGAATGAAGCAACACAAACCCTTATGTCCTCAGAAGGTAAATGTGAGTTTATTAGATAGCTTATTAGATAGTTTATTAGATGTATTCTTTCACAGGCAGTTATGATACAGCTGGGCCTGACTGCTTAATCAACACCCATGACACCTTTGGTTAATTAGGAACAGCACCCTTCTGGTAAACATCTTACAAGAAACCAACACCTTCAAAACACCAGCTGTAAAGATTAGGAATTGTTTTAATTTTTTCTCTCAACTTTCCCAAAACTTCTCAGAGCAAGGCCTGGGGAAATTCATCTGAGTCTTTCTCTGACTGGATTTTCAGCATCCACACTCTCTGCCCATCTCCCACCCCCAAATTTGGGCTGAATTCTGCCAGTGGTGCTGGGCAGCCCCTCTCCCACCTCCTGCCCATCCTCCCAGCTCCTGCTCCTCTGCACTGTGCCCACACCTGGCCTGGGGCTCAGTTACACCCAGCCAGTGTCTCCTGGGCAGCCTTTAATTAGCTCTGGGAATAGAAGCTCTGCTGTCAGCCTTGGGGCAGCCGAGGATCCTCGTGCTCCTCTTGCCAGGGTGCTGCAGCATCACCCCACATTTGGCTGAGGCTGTGCCTTGGTCATGAGGCTTTTGACCTTTTTTCCTGCCTGACTTAATGCTATTTTTAAAACTCAGCCAGGATTTCTTTTCCCCCTTGACAGCTGGATTTGGCTCAGTGTTTCTCTATGATTCCATAACATCTTTTTACAGTATTATCGTATTACTTATTTTCATTTTTAGCCCAGGGCTTCATTTGAGGGCGCTGAAGGAGTTATTGTAATAACTAACATTCCACCAGATGTGTAGAACAACAGCCAATGGCTTCAGACAAATCTTTTTATGGTTTTTCTATAATAATAAAACAATAAACTTTGAGTTTATGTGAAGACACATTAACGTAACTTTCCACATGTAATTCAGATTATAGAAATCTTAAACCTTCCAGAAAATAATGCATAAGTAGATTAACATGAGCCTTACTGGACATTTAAGGGAATATATTTATTAAAATCTACTTTGGCCATGGGAATGAGCTCGACTTTAAACGTGCAATTGAAACCATTTCAGACTGGACCCTGCCAGCTTGTGCTGCTGGGCTGTGACTTATTCCAGCTGAAACCAAGAGGTGACTGCTGGAAGGGTTCAGGATTATTTCACCTGAACTGAAGGGCAGGGCTGGGTCTGCTATGTAGACAGCTTCTTATTCACAATTAGGAGATGATGTGGAACATAAGGAGGGGTGTCCAGACCTGCACAGTGCAGGAGGGGGGATGCTCCCACAGCCCTTACTCAGGGACTCTGCTTCTCCTGGACCAGCTGGGCTGGGCTGTGCCTCTCAGTCACAAGTTTTGTCCCTTTTTCCCTCGTTCAAGGGTGCCTTTGCAGTTCTGGGAGTGGGTAGCACACCTTCTCTTATCCCTTGGTGCATTTTGCTCCTTAAATGCCAGGACATTTCCCCTCCAGACCTGCTGCTTTACAGCCCTGCACATCCTCTGCTCCTCAGTTCCACTGCTCACTCCACACTGTTCTCACACTTATATCACTTTTCCTTCTCCAAATCCTCTAGAGAGACTCTCTCTCCTCAAGAAGTACCTTCCTTCCCAGAGTTACTCCAATTCTGTTGCTCTTTATTGTCATTTTAGGAGTGCCAAAATCTGGAAACAGTCTACTGCTAACTGGAGCAACAAAGAAGCTTTGATTGCAGTAAAGCCTGAGCAAAATATATAGCATGAAATTATGGGATGATCCAAATAAGTGGGAATGTTGCCATTGGCTCCAACAGAGCAAAGATTTCATGCTTCTTTAAATTCAAAAGCTGAAAAGCTGAAGGAAGTGAAAATGTCATAAAAGATGCTGTGAGAAAAAAAGCCCCAAACCACTTAAAAAGGGCTGATTTTCTTTGAAGCTCATTTCTTGATAGCTAAACTGAGCCTGGATGAGCATCAGGGTCTCCAAATAAGTAGAAGCTGGGTTTGGTGGGGGAAGAATCTCCCAACAAACATAAAAGGGCTTGGACAGCAGAACATGGACATTTCTGCTCCTTCCTTTGTTGATCATTTATGATTTCAGTTGGTTCCCCAACCTCATTTTCTTACCTTGAGCTCTTTTAAAAGAAACAAATGTGAAAGGTTGGTGCCTGTGAAACAATAATGTCAGTGCACAGTTGCTCTACTGAAATCCAATACATTCCTTCACATTTTGGGCCATTTCCTTGAGAGCAGAGTTTTTACTTTCTAATCTGTCACGTCAAATTCTTTGGCACTCACACATAAATAATCCCTCCTAGGCAGTTGTTAAAAGTGGCACTGCACGAAATACTCCCTTATCCAATACTTCCACAGAGCCCTCTGTTCAGCTGTGAATTATTAGGGAAGAAGAACAGATGTGATTAGCTCTGAGAGCCAGTTCAGCCCAGTTGCTGCTGTTATTTCATGGAAGTCTCGCTCACCCTCCAAGCTCCAAAGCCCTTCAGCAGCCTGGCAGCTTTGCAGCTTGCCCCAGTGATTTTTCATCCTCTCTTTTACTGCTGGTAGCTCACATTAGGAAACCATGTGTTTCTTTTCCTGCAGAAAGTTTCATCAGCCCTGAAACACCTTGGGAAGTCTTGCAGCTTGTGTTCAGTTGTTAACCTGGAGTCTCCCAGGTTCTCCCAGGCGTGGGAGCTGAGGCTGAATCCAGGGAAATCTCACTGCTGGCTATTAGGAACTGGTTCATTAAAGCAAGTCTGATCCAGCCTGGGGCTTTGCTCAGGCTCAGCTTTTCAGGCAGAGCTGCTCACCAGGAGCTGCAGACTGGGGGTTGTGTCCTGTGCTTCTCCTGTCTGAACATCTCACTCCAGGGAGAGGGACTGTGTGGATAACCAGCTGTGCTGCTGTGCAAACCAGCTTTGATGGGGGTTTGGTGGCAGTTTTAACCTGGCCAGCTTGAAAATAGGAGGGATTTTACTCTTCCTTTTTGCACCTTAATTATCCACATTTAAAGGGAAAATTCAGGTGGCGGTTTTAACTTGGCCAACTTAAAAATAGGAGGGATTTTACACATCCCTTTTGCACCTTAATTATCCAAGTATAAAGGGAAAGTTCAGGGTCAGAAGTTTTCTTGCCTGTGTTCCTTCCCTTTTCAGATTTATCCAGAAAAATTGTTTGGTCTGTTTGGGTGGGTACCTCTATCCCAGGTTGTTCAGTTTGAGTGCTCCTTGTTAAAATCAGCTGGGCTCTCTCTGCTTTCTCCACTCCCCTCAGTTCCCCCTCTTCCTGTGGAATATCTGGGCAATTTCAAGGACAAAGGCATTTGTTTGTTGGGATGGCTGGTGCTCACTAGCTCTGCCAGGTCAGAGCCAGCAGAGCACAAGGAGCAGAAATGGGATAGAAATGTCTCAAGATCATTCCAGAGCTCCAGGATCTCAATGCAGCATTAGGATATTTCCTGCAATGAACCCTCTAGGATTGCCATCAGCTATCATAGCCACACTTTTATAAGGATTTCAGACCAGCTGGACTCTTCCCCACTGTACATTTTGCTCCACTTGTGAATTTAAGCAAAGCCACACAGCCGTATTGGAGCAGAGGGCTCCATTTCACAGCAGTTCACTGTGCTTGCAGATCACTTTCTGTTCCAAAATGAGAGTGTAACACACTTTTGGATTCTTGTGGAATGAGATTTTGGGGGTAGGTATTATTTTAATGCAGCAGCAAGTTTTCAGTTTAATATCATTTTGGTCTGAAATGGATTTTTCTGTTTTATATTGTGTAACATGAGATTAAAAGGATTGAAAAAGTGCATTTCAAAGCAGAAAAGTTCCACTCAAAGCAAGTCTGAGTGTTCAATCTCAACCTAAGCCCTAGTCCAGCATTTTTCAAAACACGGTGTCACTGAAACTGACACATTTCTGCAAACATTTTGGATTCAAGGAAACCAAATTTCCTCCTGGAAGCATGTCCTGCTGGAAAACTTCTCACCATCTCCATCTCATATTACTTGGCAGATTTCACATTAGGCACTGCTTGTTTCCTTAGCCTTATTTAATACTTTTCTTGGAAGTATTGCCAATTTTTCAACCCAAATGTGGGGAACCTTAATATGTGAGGAAATTCACATCAATAAAACCCTCCTGACTGCAGTCAGTTTGCCTGTGGCAAGGCACAGCTGAAGGGTTGGAGCCCTGTGTGCAGGGAGCTGAAGGCAGAAGCCTCTCTGCATCCACCAAAGTGGATGTGTGACTTCCTGGCACAGCAGTGTGTGCCCCAGTTTATTTGGGGCACCGCTCACTGGGCAAGTAGTTCTCTCCAATTTGTGTGTGCAAGGACTTTTACAGGACATTTAGAGTGGCATTAAGCTCTGGAAAGCACCTAGAGAGTGTTTTATTCATGTGGCTACTCCAGCATGGGGTGGGAGGGAGGCAGGGGCTGTGGGTCTGCTCACCTGCAATAGCAGCACTCTGGTGCTTCTTCCTTCACCTGGCATTTTCCCCCAATCCCTTTGTCACACACAGCAATTCCCCTTCTGCCTTCCCAGTCAGGCCCAGCACAGGCTGATTCCCTTCCCTGCAGGGCAGACATTTCTCTGCAGAGACACCCAGAGATCCTCTCTCCCCATTCCTGGCAAGCTGGAGCTGTGGAATGAGCTGAGGGGAAGCCTCTCCCTGCTCTGGGACAAACCCAGCCTGCAGAAGAGATCATCCCACCCCTGTGATGGTGGCAGGACCACCTACACCCCCTGGTCCCCTCTGCCCCAGCTCCTGTGGCCACTCTCTCCTCTCAAGGATGAGTCTTCTTTGTCTTTGGTGCTCCCTGCCAGTCCCTTGCAAAAATCAAATCAGCTGGCACACTTCAAGCCTCCTGTTAACACACACAGGCCATGAGAGATTAAAGGGCACTCAGTTCCTCTCTGTCCACATGAAAAGAGTTTGTAAACTCCTTCAGTGGCTTTTTTTTTTTCCTTCAATACTTTTGCTAAGGAAATAAAGCTGAGTCAAATCATTTTGCAAGATCTAAGACAGAGGGCTTGGGGTTGTTTTGCACCCTGCCCTGGGTAACATAGCTAATAACTCTGATTTCACAACGCTAGGGTTGTGAGAGAGGGCACGGGGAGCTGTTGTCAGGGAAGTGCAAAGAAATGCAGGAGACTTCAAGAGACAGAGCAGGGCTGTGAGCTTCTCAGCTGCTCCTTAGCTGGGCTGGAAGTGGAATTCCGCTGTGAGTGTTAATGTCATCACCTCCACAGACTTTGGTATTGTAAAGTGACACTTCCTGCAGCACTGGAGGAAGTTTTCTGCCTCCATTTGGGCTTTTAGATGTTTGCTTACTCTTTTTTCTTCAGCTTTGAAGTGGTGGTTTTGATAGCTGGTACATTTTGGGGGTCTTTGGGTGAGTGGGAGAAGAGCAGCCCTTGTAAAGGCTCTGTGAACCTCTGGATATAAAAGAGACTCTCTTTTACAAAAGTGAGGGATCTGATGGGTTTGGGTGAGCATCCCTGGGGCAGACAGGCAGCAGCATCCTCTGTGCTGGGCGCTGAACGCTCCCCAGCCCACACCAGTGAGCTCTCCCCTCCACATTAACGTGCAAATTAATGCCACAGCATTCATGCAAATGCCACCCTGGGAACCTACAAACACCCAGAGCAGCTCTGGGGCGTGCCAATACCTTGTGCTCCTTCACTGTGATTTTCCTTTTGGGCTGTGGTACACACAGAGATTGGTGGCTGCTGTAAATCCCCCTCCAAGGCGAAGCAGAGGGGGGGATGTGCTCCCCAAAACTCTCTTTAGAGCCCAGCTGGAGCAAACATTTGACTTCAAAGCTAAATGTGCTCTGTCTTGTCTAAAGGAAACTTTTCAAGCTGATCATTAAGCAGAATTAATCCCCCCACTATGTTTTTCTGGGAGTTGAAACCAGAGGCTCTTGCAGCAAAATGGCTGCAGGTTTTAATCCCTTCTGAGCAAAGTAACTTTTTCAGACCAAATAAACAAACAAAGAGAGAGGAAATGTAAGATGATTAAACAGGATTCCTCTCTGTTCCCCTATGTTCAGCATTTGCTGTTTCTCTTAGGTCATCAGCCACCATGAAACCAACATTTCAGTCACAGACTGATTGCAGCAGCTGCCTGAAGCCCTGCTCATAACCTCAAAAACCAAACTCCAAAAAATATCCAGATGAACTCAGTTTAATTTGCTCAATATATTTGTAAGGGAACACAGTATTGCAGATTGGCATTGAAGTTCCAAATTTCATCTGCATTAGATAAGGCAGGAAAGTGCTACTTTATACAGCAGAAACTACTCTGGGTTTAATTCAATAAATTGTAATCATGTGCAGCGTGCTCGTGTTCACAACAAATGTCCCACATATCCTGGAGAGAAAAACATGAAAGGCTCCATGTCTTTTAGCTCTGGAGTTGTTAATCTTTTTGAATTCATTTGTTTGGCTTCCCTTGGTGGAGCACTTAGTGTATGTAGAGCATGACAGTGGTTCAGTGAGCATGACTGGTGGGTCAGAGCAAACAGTGTTTTTCTAGTTTTAAGAACATTCCCATCTGTCTGTGGAGCACAGGTTCTGCCTGGTGGAGAAGGAAAAAATCCCTTTTCTTCCAGCTTGTCTTGCAAGTCCCCTACATCAGTGTGTGTGTCTGCAGTTGAGTCGTTTTTATTGCAGTTTCTGAGCACTTCTGTTTATTTTAATAGAAGAAATGAAAGCACTGATTGGAGCAGGCAGGGGAGGGGGATGCTGCAGGAGATGTGTGACCCACTGAGGATGTAAATCAGCCTGAGCTGCTGCCCAGACTGCTGGACCGTTCTGTCTCTTGTGGCTGGGCAAAATCAAGTGGTGATGGGTTGTTACTCACCTTGGAAGGGGAACAGAACTGGAGGAGACAGATGGGAAATTTTCTCTGTATTATTCCAGCAGAGTAAAAATATACAGGCTCTGTGTGCTAGCTGTTGGGCAGGGGCCACCAAAAAAGTCCTTGAAATGTGTCCCCATTTTCCCAGGATGCCCAGCTAGAGAAATCATCCTTTGCCACTCAGCCTTGCACATCACAGAATTCTTAAGATTGCAAATGACCTCAAAGATTATCAAGTCCAACCACGACCCAGCACCACCACCACGTTCACCACTAAACCATGTCCCCAAGTGCCACATCCACACATTTTTTGAGCTTCATGAGATGGTGACTCCTCCACTTCCCTGGGCCTGTCCCATTCCTTTACAAACCTTTTTGTGATTTTTTTTTCGTTCCTAATATCCAGTCTCAACCTCTCCTGGTGCCACCACCTCCTCTCATCCTATCCAACCATGCAGTGGGCGATGCTGCAGTCAGCCTGGGAGCTGGGCAGTGCTTTGGGGGCTTCCTAAATCCAGGGATGTCCCTCTGGGGTGGTGGGCAGCATCCTGGGCTGCCCCTGGTCCCCACTGGGGCAAACAGGAGTTGCTGTGGTGCTGTCCAGTGGGGAGGCAGCATGGGTCAGAGGGCATGGGAAGAGTTCCACGAGCTCTGCTACCGAGGCTCAGCCTCCAGCAGCTGCTGCTGAAAGAGCTGCTCGTTGTGAACACCCCAAATCTCTGGCAGAGAGGTGTAAGAGCTAAGCTGCTTTGGAAATCTCCTCCTAAGACTTCCTGCCCTGGCTCTGGTACAGACTGAGGTCATTGCTGGGCTGCTGGACTCTCTGGCTGTTTCCATACAGGGAAGATTTCTGTAATTAGGATGATTTCAAATATTTCTGTTTGCCTCATGCGCTTTTCATTATTTGTTGTTTATTTTCCTGCATGAAATCGTTAAGCTGCTTATGGCAGGAAACATTTGCATGAACAAATATTTTGCTAGTTGTGCTCAGATCAGGCAATCCCCCAGCAGGGATAGTGCATTTAGTTGCTCTCACTCTCTCTTTTAAAAAACTCATTCAGAGCCCCATTACCCAGCATGGGGCAGCAGTCATTGGCATTTCAGTGAGAAATTTCTAATGATAACCGAGGAGCAGTTGGCTCTCCATTGAAAGTCATTGAAACGCCCCACCTGTCACAGCAAATTTACACATTCATATGCTAAAAAGCCCTGAATCAGCTGCTGCGTTTCCTTTCCGAGGCAGATTGTTTGCCTGTCACCCAGGAGCAGATATTTCCTGCAGGATTTCCAGCTTTGCTCTGTCTGGTGTGCTGGGAGGCACAAGTTCCCCACCTGGACGTGGTGTCCTGGGGTGGAAGGGAAAATCCTCAGGGTTCTGTGCCAACTCTGGATCCTGTGTGGATTTTGGGGCTGATTGTGCCAGGTCAGTCTGGGCTCGGGGGTTTGGGAATACCAAAAAGCTCAATTTGCAGTTACAAGGTTTAATTCACTCAGGAGCATGTGTCTCATTTTCTAAAGATGCTCCTTAATCTGCTGCACCCTCCACCTGGTGAGAAGGTATCTGAAGGGGTTGGGGCAGGTAGATTTTAGGTTGTGTCCAAAATCATGCATTTGGGCTAATTCCCCAAGGCGAGGCCCTTTTCAGTGTGGTCACAAACTCCCCAGGCTCGAGCTGGTGCCCAGGCAGAGCACACACACACACATCTGTCTGCACCCTGCAGTGTAATCAAAACTTATCTGAGCCCTTGAGAGGCTGCAGCACTTTTGCTGTGACTGAAATTCTCCATAACTGGGAGCACATCAGCCCTCCTCCTCCTCCTGGTGCTCAGCACTCACGGGGTCCAACGCTGCATCTCCCATTTCCCATGATGTCTACAAGGGCTGAGAATGTCCCACTGAACGTGGGCTGGGCTTTTTGCCCTGTAATTAATCAGATTTATGCTGGAAAATCTCCTTCTAGAGCAGCAGAGAGCCCAATGGCCAGGGCATGTGCTTTGGCATGAGCCTGTGTGTCCCTGTGTCCCCAGCACTGCACTTAGGTGTTTCTAATAAAGTAAATTTAAATGTTTCTAACAAAGCAGATTTAGATGTTTCTAATAAAGTAAATGTAAGTGTTTCTAACAAAGCAAATTCAGGTATTTCTGCCAAGCAGATTTAGGTGTTTCTAACAAAGCAGATTCAGGTATTTCTGACAAAGCAGATTTAGGTGTTTCTAACAAAGCAGCTCTTTCTGTGGGAAGAATTTTGGCTGCAGCCACCTGACGGGGGACGGCTCCCGACATGAATGATGACTAATTGGGCGGCGGATGTGTAATTTGTCTTTATTGAGGCTGCATTTGTGCTGGCAGCTGCTGCTCGGGGAGGCTGGGCCGGGGCTGGAGGCGATGGTGGATCCAACACTGCCACCTTCTGCTGCAGCAGAGGAAGGTGAGGATGGCTGCAGCTCCTCCTGCTAAAGCAGCAGGAGATGGGGAAGGTGAGGATGGCTCCAGCTCCTCCTGCTAAAGCAGCAGGAGATGGGGAAGGTGGGGATGGCTCCAGCTCCTTCTGCCACCTTCTGCTGCAGCAGGGGAAGGTGGGGAAGGGAAGGTGAGGATGGCTCCAGCTCCTTCTGCCACCTTTTGCTAAAGCAGTGGGAGATGGGGAAGCTGAGGATGGCTCAGGTCCTCCTTCTGGGGAAGAGGCTCTGGTCTGTTGGCCAGAGAGAGTTAGTTGAAGAAGTTGATAAGAGTCACCTTCACCCCTGAAAGGAGTTCTGTCAAGGTCATCAGTGTGAAAAGGGAGGAGAAGAAAAGATAAACAGGGGTCTGCAGTCCCCTCCTTGGTGGAAAAGAGTAGTGGAGACCACCTTGCACCAATGTACATTATGTTGATCTGTGGTAGCCAATGAATAGGCATAAACTCGGTGAGAAGGTATAAAAAAAGACAGCCTGCTGCTAAAATAAACAGAGAGAAGCCTTCTCAAATACACGAGGTTCTTCTGATTGTTACAACTGTCTCAAGAGCCACATCCTGCCACCTTCTGCTACAGCAGTGAAGGTGGAGAAGGGAAGGTGAGGATGGCTCCAGCTCCTCCTGCCGTGCCAGACCCTGCAGATCCATCCCACACTGGGACATGCAAGCTCACCCTCCAGCTCTGCACTCACTAGGGAAGAATTCAGTCCTCCTGCAGCTCCCCAGCTCAGACACCTTTCCAAAGTCCTGTAGGATGTCAGCATGTGCTGGCACTTGGTGTTAACTAGGGAGGAAAAATACTAGATTTAAGCTCTAATGTGACAGGAAGAGGTGTGACTTGTAATGTTGCTGTTGATGAGTTGTACCAGGAGATACTGCTGATAAACAAAAGTTAGTTCCACATACAAATCGATTTGTATTGCATGGGGGAGTCACTGATAAAGTAAAACAGCTCTAATGAAAATGTAAAATAGTTTGAAGTGGGAAGTTTTCATCAGTTAAAGACACTGCTGAGAGAAACTGCTCTGTTGTTCTGGGAGGGACTGGGCAATGGCTGACATTGCTTAGGGGTAAATTTTGGCATTGAATTAAAAGACCAGCTGAGAAATATTTGTGCCCTAATAGCTAATAGAGCCTGGAAAGTGTTCTTGTTGCACCCAGGGTGATGAACCCTGATAGAGTTAAGAATTTTGTGCAGGGTGCTGACAGGGCCTCAGAGGAGATGGGGAGCCCTGGTGGGGTGGAGCAGGGGGCTCTGATCTGAGCCTGGCCTGGGGAACACTGGCCCTAGAAGGGTTAACCTGCACTGGCTTCTAAGAGCTGCTTTCTGCAGGTGGACCCACTGCCCTAAAGATCCCAGGGCAAGCTTTGCATTGAGCATGTGGGAATTCATGGCATTCCTCAAAGGATCTGGGTTCTGGAAGTTTCAAATACAGTCAGGCTGGGACAAGTGTAATTCCACTTCCATATGTTTCCTGCTACACACAAAAGAAATCCAGCATATTTACTTCATGCCCCCACAATGGAAACTCAAGCCATTAAAACATTTCTTTTCCATTTGAAGAGCAGCAGTTTGTTTGATACCTTCTGTCACCACCAGGCTTCTGGGATGAGCAGAGCCAGTGCAGCATTAATTAATCCTTAAGATTACAAGCAAGATGAGACCAGTGTGTGGCACAGGGGAGAAGGGAGGTGGTTATCTCTGTGTTGCACTGATATCTTTCCAGATTTCTCCTTGCTATCATCAAAGGATGATGCTTCCTTTCTTCCTGAGGAGAGTCCTTGTCCATGGAGTCCTCTCTTTGATTCCTCCCCTCCCTTCCTGCTCTGTGGCAGCTCCTGCACTCACTGCACAAGGAATTGGTCCAGTCTTTTCCACTGTTGTTGTTGAGTCTAACATCCAAAGATTACACTGAGGCACAGCTTGGCTGGATGATCAGAGTTACCTTGACTGCCCTGCTGGCTTGCCTGTGTCCCTGAATTGTCTCTCATCTTGCTTTAATTGCAGCCTGCCTCAGGCTGGGTTGTGTCTTCATGTCTGTGCACAGTAGATCAAAGCACTTGACCAGAGCTCACAGGTCCTGCAGTAGCAGGATTAATGAGAACATTCTGGAGGTCTGACAGTATTCAACAGGGTCTCTGTGGACACAAAACATCTCTAAAATTGTCTTCAGAACAGCAGGATTTTGTCTGCCATGTTTGCTTTCATATCATTCAATCCTTTGGAAATATCCACTGTGTTTGGGAGTGATTAAGAGAAAAGGATTTTGTTGAAGTCTGTGCTGTTAAGGCCAGGCTTTGCCACAGAGAAGGCAGTGCCCAGCCCAGTCAGCCCTTACACATCACACCTCCTCCCCGAGCTGCTCTGCAGGTGAATTTGAAGCTGAAGAGATGCTCTTGTCTTTGAGCTTTGAAAAACAACCAATGGTTCACCCTTGTAGTCCCACAAGGGCTCAGCTCTGTCTCCCCACCCTGCAGCACCTTCCCACAAATACAGCCTGCAAAGGATGCACAACACCAGGCAATATTAGCAATATTAGTCAGGGCTGTAATCTGGTCAGGGTTGAATTTCTCGTGTTGTCTGGTGTTCTGATGCTCAGAAATAGGCACTTCATGACTCTGTGGGTGTGTTGGGAGGACTGTGGCAGCAGGAGGATGAAATGTTTATTCTAAGCTGGCTATTTGATGGTTTCTCTGCCATGGATTGCCCAAGCACAGGGGGTGCTCTGGTCCCTCCCCAGCGGGCAGTGACCTCAGAAATCCTGTCTGTCTGCAGCTGGAGGGGTCTGCTCGTTCTGGCTCTCATTCTGGCTGTTCATTCTGAATATCTGAACACTCTGTTAGCTGTGTCACAGGGGAACTGGTGCCTGGGAGAGCATCCCTGCTGTAGCCTGTCTCCTGCCTCCAGTGCTCTGAAAAGCTCCCAGGAAGTTCCAGGTCTCTGAGGATGTTTCTGAGACTCAGATACACACAGTCCTTTGGAATAATTATTCCATATTTACACCACACTTACTTTTTCTTCTTTATTCCCCCAAAGCCAAACATTTGTTCTCTTCACATGGAATTTTTAAGGGCTCAGTGAAGGTGCAGACTGCTGTGATCTGCTCTGCTGAGCAAGCCTCCTCTGCTGCCCAGGAAGTGCAGTTAGCAGGGAGCACACCACAATGTTGGGAGCACAGTTCTGCCCAACCACCCTCCAAGGGCTGCCCTCCATCTCCTCCATGGACATGAAACTCAAATCTTTGGAAGGCCCTCACTGCTGTTATTCATCCCCAAACCTCAAAACCCCCAGCCCACACCCATCCATCTCTGAAATGTTGATCTGGCTGTGGGTACAGAACACCCTGAGCTAGAACTGAAGGAGCTGCTACGTGCAGTGGGCACAGCCAGGATTTTGCTGTTTGCTCTCTGTCCTCAGCTCACCTCCCCTCCAGGGCTCTGGACCATCACTCACAGGCAGAGGCAGCATATTTGTGAAATTATTGGGTTTTGCTGCATTGCATTTCCTAGGCCTTGCTCCTGCTGCTCATCAGATGAGCTGCTGTGGAGAGGCACACTATTCCTATAAAAAATTTAAGATGTTTGTGTAGCTACAGCCCGATGCACTTGCTGGCCTAAGCCAAATGCAAAAAGATATTTAAAGGCATGAGACTTAAGTACTGGAATGGGACCTAAATGTTGCTTTGGGACTTTGAAAATTTGACTTAATTTCCAAGGCACTTGGGAATTGTTGAAGACATTGCCTTGGAGCTGTATGAATCCTTTTCTGGCCAGCTTTGCATTTAATTTTCTGATGGTGGTTGGAGCATGTATTACCCTGACCTGGAAAAAGAGAATTGCATTAAATTATGATGGGGGCACTGGGGCTATTTTTCTTGCTGTATGCCAGAAGGTGTTTGAATAAATTGACAGTGTATTTTCTTTTTGCTCTTCATCTTGATTTATTTCCATTCTTGAACTTTCCCCCTTTGGAGAATCCAGTTATAGGTTTTCCTCCTGAGCTGTACACAGAGCCAGCCTTCTATGAGCAGTCTCTAAACATATGTCAGGAGATTGAATCACTGGCTTTTTCCATTTGTGTGGAACAGATAAGACAAATAGGGGTTAGTCTGAAACACTAGATTTTGGAAAGAGAAGGGGAGCAAATTCAGAACCAAGACCACCCAAAATATTTTCGAGCTCAAGACTCCAGTGAAAACAAACACAACAAAAATAATGTGCTTCTGATTAGCTGCATAAATTAGCTGGTATTGTTCTTCTTCCCAGGGCAAATGATTTACTGGTTTATCCCACCCAACATTAAATGTAAATTGGAAATGTGTAAAATTACATTTGACTGCGGAGCACACAGTGTGTACACACAGTTGGTGACAAAGCCAGCCCCACATGTTCTTTCTAAACATTACAGGAACACAGTCACAGAGCTGTGGCATGAGCTGCCAGCTGCTGGGCCATGGCAGGAATGATCTGCACCCCGAGAGATATCAGGTGTATCAATCTGGGACAGCTGAATAATGAACTTATTGAAAACACGGTGACATTACTGGACCGGCTGTGGGCTGCCCAACTGCTGAATTTTCCCATTTGCTGCATCACAAAAGCAAGTTGTATTCTTGAGGAAGTTGTACTCAGGGCAAGATGGACCAAGGAAAGAAAACAACTGGGATTTGGGGACCAGAATCCAGAGGGGGACCCACAAATGTCCATGGGCAGAGCCTCCTGCTCACCTGAACAGCCCCAGCCTTGTGAGCTGCTCCTGCCCTGGGCTCCTGGCTCAAGGATGATCCATGCCAGCTCCCTCCCCACTCTGGGAGTGCTGGGGAGGGGGGAGAGAACAGCTCTGACAGCTGCTTGGCCAGGATAAGCCTTTTGCTGCTTGTTTTGTGGATCCAGACTGGCCTTAGGATGCAGGGAACTCCTCCTTCAGGAGTGAGGATGCAGCCCAGTTCACGAGTTCATTGTCTCTCCCCATGTGGAGCTAGATGGTCTTTAAGGCCCCTTCCTAGCCAAGCCATTCTGTGATTTTATGAGAGGCTTCAGCCAGTTCCCACTAGGGTGAAACAGGCTCTGGCATGGCAGAGACCTTCACACATTGCTTGGAATGACTCAGAGAGGCAGAGAGCTTCTAGAAAAGTGACTTTCATTGCTCAGCATGAGGCCATCCTGTCACACCCTTTTGGTTTAAGCTCATGTGTCTGTCATGTTTTAACACAAAACGCTGCCACTCTGCTGGAGTGTGAGTTTTTATTCTCTTTGTTTAGCACTGAGCACCAGGAGTTTGTGGTGTGGTGTCCTGTGTGTGTGCATTCACACCTCCACGTGTCCATGGGGGTTACCTTGGTCAGGGGGAGCTGAACAAGCCCTGCTTTTTTACACACCTGCCTTTCTGCAGGATGCTCATCGATTGATGGAGGTTTTCAAAACATTCCTCTTGCCCATGTATTAGATTTGTGCTGCATTTATTTATTTATTGTTTGATTTGTGCCTCTTCCGATCCGTTCTGCCTCGTGTTTTCCTTATCGGTGTCAGTTGTAGTCAATTACCCTGAGTGAAAAGATTGAGTTCCTAATTTATGGCATGATGACACACAGTAGATACACTCTTCCCATTAGAACCTGATGAAACCTCTCTATTAATTTTCTCAGTGTGCCAAGCCGAGTCACAGAGGGTAGACCTTTGATGAATAAAGCATATTTTCTTACTTAGCTCCATTCCTAACTAGCTCAACTTCTAGAAATAACATCGGTTGGCCAATGAAAACACTTCTTTGATAGTGGCAGGAATTTAAGATAAAAAACAGCTGGGTGAGTTTTTTTAGACGAAAGGAAACAACTTTGAACTCTGCAGACAATGTAGTTTAAACCCAAACAGATGTGGTTTAATCTTGTTTTTGATCCTCTTGTAGATTTTCTTTTAAAATGCATGCATGTGCACAGAAATGATGACTTTCAGATGGCTGGACATAATTTGTTAGAGTATCACCTTGGTGCATAAATCTTCTCTGCCAAAGGCTCCACGTCTTTGAACATGGCCTGAAAGGTACCAGAGGGAATTGATGTTGTTCTTTTGCTGCTATCCTGCAACTGTGTAATAGGAAGGTAAAGTCTGTAAAATGAGAAACTCAGATGTGCTTTTGTGGTTCCCAATAAATCTCTTAACCACGAGGGCCTAAAGTAACTCTGAGACAGAGGAGACAGTGTGAGACTCACTCCAGCTCAGCAGAGCCCTTTGATCTGAGCCCAGCCCTATCTCACTTTGAGAGCTGTTAGTCACATCTGGCATTTTCAGATGCTAATTCCCCTCTCCTTTCCCTGCCTATCAACACAAGTGGAAGTAAACATATAAACAGACTTCCCTTCAATAGATAATCAGCTTTCCATATAAACGTGGCAGTGGCACTCTCAGCACATGTTCCAATCACCAGCAAACTTCAAAGCTCTGTGCAATCAAGACCTGCTTCTTCCCCACAGCCAAATCAGAGGATTGAATACAGCAGGGCTGGCTACAGATGTGCCTCTGCACAGATGTGAGCATTTCTTTCTCCCCATCTCTTATCCTTCCTAAAATCAGGGAGGTGGGATGAAAACCAGCATAAAGAACAACCTCTTTTCTTCTTGGCAGAGGTAAAGAGCATTCTGAAAAAGAAAAAAAAAAAGATGACACATTATTACTTTAAACTGAGGTTTGGGAGCTGCAGCAAATACCAAAGGAGAGTGGCTCACAAACAGTTTTGAAAATGGGTGCATGATTTTAGTGAATCACATATTTGGGCCCCAGCTCCCAAACATATTTAGGCCTTCACACACTTTGAAGGGGGATTAGTAATTTAAATAACTTTTGGATGTCTAAGCCTTGCCACAGTTTTCCTAAAGTCTCTGTTTCTCAGATGAAGATATTACATGAGGCTCAGTAAGGGAAACATTTGTTTTTGTAAACTTCAGAGTGGAAGGGAAAACATTGAAGATGTCTTGAAAAAACAAAACAAGCCAGAAAAATAACCAAGTTCATTATTTTCAAACAAAACAAGCAAACAAACAAACAAACAACTAACTAAATTTTCTGATTTCTGGTCATTCTTTTTGGGTGGTTGATTTGTGATTTGAGAACAGAATGCAAATGCTGTTGGCTGGGGTGTGTTGGTGCTGTGCTGGCAGCCCAGCTCTGAAATGAGACAGGCTTTTCCTGCCTCACCTCCTCTGGCCCAGTCACTCCAAGGCAGGCACCTGGAAGTAGATCTTTTTAAAGCTAAAGGTAAAATATCACATGATTTCTAACAAGATTAAAACCAGAGCTTCTAGCAGAATAAACACAGCAGATATCCTGGCTTTTCACCATGACCTAAGCAGTTGTTATTTTAGCAGATAGCAGGAAATTATTAGGAACACATTCTCAGAGCCTGGTGGAAAATAGGGGTGAAGCTGCTGTAGATTTGACTCTTAAAACCTCATCTGGACTCATCTGGACCTTGCCAGAGGAGGCATTGACTACTTCTCTATTTCCATCCAAATCTTCAGGGTGGCACTGTGTTTTATCAATATTTTCTTTTTCTTTGTTTTTTCCTCCATCAGCAATAAAAGGTTATTATTTTTTTAATACAAACAGATTTATTTTATGTGATCATCTAGTTCCAAACCCCCTGCCATGGCAGGGACACCTCCCACTGTCCCAGCTGCTCCAGCCCCAGTGTCCAGCCTGGCCTTGGGCACTGCCAGGGATCCAGGGGCAGCTCCAGCTGCTCTGGGCACCTGTGCCAGGGCTGCCCACCCTGCCAGGGAGGAATTTCATTGTAATACTTAGTCTAGACTTGCTCTGTGTCAGTTTGAAACCGTTCCCCCTCATCTCATCACTCCATCCCTTGTCAATTGTCTCTCTCCAGGTTTCCTGGGGCTCCTCCAGGTCCTGCAAGGCCACCCTGAGCTCAGCCCAAAGCTTCTCCTGTGCAGTGAGCAATGCCAGCTGTGCCAGCCTTTCCTCCCAGCAGAGCTGCTCCATCCCTGGGATCATCCTGGAGCCTCCCTGGGCTCTCTGCAGCAGCTCCAGCTCTCATTCATTCTCATTTCTGACAGTCCCTGTTGGTCCAACAGCTTCAGGTTGTGCTGCACCTTTTTCACAGCATCTCCCCAAACTCCCCAGCCCAGGGAGGATCACACATCCCAAATATCAGCATCCCCTGCTGGGGCTGCTCTGCTGCCCTTGGAGCTCCATCACTGCCCAAACTGCACAACACCGAAACGTGAGCTTGGCATCCCTGGCAGGGCTGACAGACACCCAGGAGGGAGAGGAGGCAGCAGTGAAAGGCAGGAGGGCTCATTTGCACAGATGACTGCAGCAAACCTGTAATCAATTAATGATTTGCATGTTCAGAACGGAGACGAGTTGAGCAGTAAATTATTAACTGCAGTCTAATAGCTGCAGCTCGATGATAGCAGATCATTTGCTCTGCTTACACTAGCAAATAACTGAGGCAGGCAGGATACAGCAAAACCCAAAGCTGTGGAGTGGAATCAAAAATACAGCTTGAACAAAATTTCTCTACTGGCATCTCTTTCGAAGAAAGACCTTTTTTTTCCATTAAATAAAGTTTTAACCAAGTCTTGATCTTTTACAAAAAGTTTTTTTTCTTCTAAGAAAAAGGAAAAGAAGCCAGAAACCTTCAGCCTTCCTCTCACATATCCACTCCCTCCAAAGTAAAAAAAAAAAAAAAAAAAAAAAAAAAAAAAAAAAAAAAATTAAAAAAAAAAATTGAATTTTGGTAACTCCCCTGAAATTTTATGAATAAGTTCTTTAAATCTGCATTTATGTGCTTCATCTACAAGGACATGTACAGTAAAGTGCCACTACACTCCCAGCTGCATCTGTGAAACATCCTGCCATGTCCACCTGGAATAAATCTGCTGTGGACACCAGTGAGGCTATGCCCAGACCTCTCATTGTCTTAGAGGTGGCCAAGTTTTCAATGATCTGCACCAAATATTGTCTAGTAACACAAATACAGCCTATGCTTGTTTGTATTTTTTTTTAAATTTAAAACCCTGTGTGAATTGCAGGACATCTAATTTCATGGCAAGTATGAGAATCAATTAAACATATTTTAGTTAAGTAAGGAATGGGATTTCAAGTCATGGATTTTCTCCTTTTATTTTGCATTTTCAGGACCATTTCCCTTTTTCTGCTTGCTTGGGGGTAACTCAGTTTTTTGAAAGCATATTTTAAAAGCATAAAACCTGGGATTTATGAAATAATGTGAAATATTTAACTGTGAAACAGCTGACTCAGTGTAGCAGCATTAAGTACATGAAGGGAGCCTCTTGGTCAGTATTATGATTAAAATATTTGCTTATGTCTTGTAATTAATGTATCACTTCCACTTAAAATTGGTGCTTTAAAGCTTGGCCCTCAACTGCTGGCAGCTCTTGCCTTGTCCTAAAACTTTTTAATGGTTACACAAAGTTATGTCAGTGATACCAAGAGATTCTGGAATATTTGAGCAGCCAAATGATGAATAAAATCCTGGGACTGGGGTGCAATGATAACATGGATTTATTCTGCTTCTTTTTCTTTTAATTCAGCTCCTCCCTGCCAGCTGATCAGAGCCAACTTCTCAGGTATAAAGGGCATCAGGAGTTGCATTTCACAGGTGAAAATTTCTCTGGAGGACTTTCCAGTCCCTGCCATGGCCTCAGGAGTTGTGCTGCTGCAGCACATCCTGTTGGAGTCACCTTAGGATAATTCTTGGCTTCAGGCAGAGCTGAGCAGATCTTGCAGGTTAAAAAGTGTCTGTGTATACAGGCATATCTGCATCCTCATTTTCAGATGGGTGATTATGTTACAGAGCTCATCCTTGCCTGCTTTCAATCTCTTTGAAAGACAGGAACTTTAGCCTGCCTGATTATCCATCACTTTCACGCTTCCAGCCTGATCCATCCATGATTTTCTCTCACATCCTGTGATGCTCTCAGGACGATGCTGGCACGGATAAATTTGCTGCAATCTGGGGGCTGCAGCCCATATCATCCTGCTGATTTCCCAGGGAGCTGGTTACCCTCTGTGCCTGAGTGGAGAGGAGAGAGAAGTCCTGTAATTTCATGGAATGCCCCTTGATTGGATCCCTGCTGGCTGCAGGATCAGCTCATGGCTGTGCCCTGCTGCTCTCGTGGTTCACAGTGCCTTGGGCCACATCCCTGCCCTGCTTTGGTCTCTGCTCTGGCACAGATTAAACAGAAAATCAAACTCTCGCCGTGGTTTGGCTAATTGCTGCTGAAAATTTTCAACAAAATGTCAAAATGTGAAGTGAGGCCACATCAGAAAATTAAAGTACAGTAAGTATCTGGCTGGTATATATTAAAAAGAAATTTAAAAATTGGGTGGATAGATGTAAGGGAAAAGAAATTACCAAACACAGTTGCTTGGGGTGCATAGAATGAAATTCAAGTTCAGTATATTAAGAAACATGTAGAATGTATTTGAAAACATTTTATACAAATGCCTGAGAGTCAGAATGGGAAAGATGTGGCTGCAGATAAGATTTCATGTTCAGAGGAGAGCAGAGATCAGGCATGAAAAAGGAAAGCTAAAGGCAGGATCTGTGTCTGCTGGATTTCAGTAGAACCCAGAGAATTCACAGTGTCTGTTCACAAACTTGGTGAAGCAAGGCTCCTGTCAGCCTTGGTGAACTTTAATCCAGGATTGCACTGAACAGGAATGATGGAAGAGGTGGTTTTGATTCCCAGGTTGTGCCAGTTCAGAGAGATTTGGTGCCAACAATGGTGAGGTTGTGAGTTTGATCCCAGTGTGGGCCATTCACTCCATAATTCTTGTGGGACCCTCCCAATTCAAAATATTCTGTGACCAGATACTGGAAATTTCAGAGGTGACTGTCAGCAAAGGTTCCTCAGCTCCATTTTCTGGTTGCACCAGGGAGGCAGCCAGCTCAGACTCCTGAGTTTTGATTGCCAACTCCTGCTCCATCTCACTGCTCTGTGTAGCTGGAATGGGCTGGACTGGTGGCACAGAGCCTGAAACAAAGATTTTGGTAGGTTTCTCTGCAGATCAAGTTTCCAAAGCTACTCAAGAGCCTAAAAGCGAAGGAAAAACTCAGTACTTCAGAATTGCACATCATGTTTTGGCACCACACTTTATTGTGGGCTGTTTTCTTGTAGCTCATTACTGACTAATGAAGCACAGCTCCACGGATAACAGTAAATGTGGAACCATTGGAGGGAACTGAGCAGTGATTGACTGTCTGCTGGAGACAGCAGAGCCTGTTCCAGGCTTTTCTGGCTTTTTCAGCCTCCAGGGAGAGTCCTTTGTTTGCAGCCCTCATCTCCAATATCTGCCCTGACTGGTATTTTTTATTCCTTTGCTTTCCACCTGTTTTGTGTTAACAACCAGCCCAAGCTGAAGCATGACCCCTGGGGGTCTGGGCACCCCAGAGCAGACACAGAAATATTCCCAGTGCCCTGGGTTTGCACACCCTGGGGCTGGGAAGGGTGGGATGGGGCCCAGGTGGGCACAGGGTGGGTGGTGCTGCAGGGAATGATGAAAAACTGACTGGGCAGCACCTGGGGCTCCTCTGGGCTGAGCTGCTCACAGGTTTCTGTGTCCTGCTGGAGACTGCTCTGAAGCTTTAGTGTTTATTTCTGCCTCCTGTGTGGAAGAACTTCCTTTTCCTCTGGATGCTGGTGCTGTTCTTGTCCTCCTGGCTGGGTGAGTACGAGGTGTGGGGTGGCATCAGCTGTGTCTTTGTTTTAAGAGAAAAAAGGCCCTCAAAGGGCTCCAAGTGCTAATTCTTCTGGAAACCTCAGCTTTGATTCTGGTTGCACAGAATAAATTTTTGTGCATCTGGGAGTGAGAGAGGAGCTCAGTGATCAGTGTGGAAATGCCACAAGAAGTGGCATTCACCAACTCTTTCAGCACAGAGTGACTGAATCACTCCAGGATTTGGTATCTGAAGGTCTCTCAGCTCTAGGAGTAATACTAACAGGAACTCTTTCCTATTCAGAGGATTTAAAAGGGGGAAATTCCTGACTTTAGTGCTGAGAATCTCTTATTGGTACAGGCCTGAGATCTGCTGTTGTTGGTCTTAAGCCAAGGCATTTTTTGGGGGGAAATACCTTTTCTGTGCAATATAAGCTACCATTTTTCTCTGGGGAAAGCAGGAATAATTTCCTTTCTGTGCTGAGCTGAACTGGAGAATTTGAACACTAAATAAAATCAGAAAGCATTTAAAAATCTAATTTCTGTAAAAATATGCTGGTCAGCTTCCTAGAGGTGCTTCATCTTATGCAGGTGGATGGGGATGGAAGTGGAAAGAGCTGGTCCAGAAGAAGGGTAGATTTATTTCAGATAGTTTTAGACTTTTCAGTGCTTTTTTTCATGACCACATAAGCTATTCTGTTATTTAGAGCCTGAGTGTGGAGCTGGGCTCCTGCTGCAGCAGGAACCAAGGGAGTCCTGCACAGAAAATGATGCCATTTCTGGGGACAGCATCTCTGTGGGCACAGAAGGCAAACGAGAATGAGCCTTTTCCACCTGGACCAGCCCCAGAATTGTGCTTGTTAGCTGTGTCCAGCTCAGGAGGGGACTGCTGGGCCTGTTTTAAGCCCAAGCTGCTGGCTCTGACCCTCCCCACTTTCTGTGCTGCTCTGTTCCCTTTCCAGCCTGAGAGTCCTGCCAGTGTGGAGGAGTCAGCAGCAGCATGGTGCAGCTGCCAGGAGCTTTGGGTCCTTGTGTCCTGGTTAAAGTGGAGACATTGGCTTGTAACTATTCCACTCTGAGCTGTGATTATGCTGCAGACATCTTCCTACAATGTATTTTGGCGGGGCTGAGTTGATTAATGAAGCTTGAAGCATGGGAAGGCAAACTCTGGGAAAACTCCTATGCTGCACTTAAAATATCTCATGTAAATTAATAGTTCTGAAACATGTTGTCTGCTTTAAACTTAGACCCAGGGGAGAAAAAGTGCTGATACATATGAGAGGTCTGATTTCCTTCCCAAGCTCAGCAGGAGGCTGTGCCAGTAAAGGGCAGCAAGGAGCTCTGAGCAGAGAAAATAGAAGTTTAATGTTTCTAGCTGTTGACTGAAAGAATTGGGCCATTGTGGAGATGACAGAAGGCTGGAACAGCAGCATCTGAAAAGCCCTTTAGCCTTGTCTGATGCTGTCCCTTTAAAAAGTGCTGTGTTGGTGTAATGGTACTTGAGGTAATGACTTTTTAATGTATTTAAGGGAAACAAGACCACCCTGATTAACTGGAGTTTTATTTTCGAAAGAGTTGTGATTATGAGATGCTGTCATGCCATGAATCACTTGATTCTCTGGCTGAGGTACTGCAGGCTTGCTGCAAAACCATCAATTTTAGTGGTTGGGCCCCAAAATTTCTTTCCCATTTCATGGCAGTTTGGCAGCTGAACCAAGTCTAACTATATTGATGCATTTTTTCCTACTGGAATCAATGTCCTGATAGCTGGAATGTGAAGACAGTGAGATTTTTGGGTTGGATGGTGACAGTAGGGCTGGCAAAGGGCGTGCTGTGAGCGCTGTGGAGTGTGAAATATTTGTGGGGAAAATTATGGAGCATCTCTGCCTCCCCAGAAGTGCAGCAGAACAGATTCTCTGTTTATTCCCTTGAGCAAACCTGTGTAAGTTTGGACAAAAAAGTTTTGCCACTGGACATGGATGTTCCAAGGGTTGTTCTGTGCCTTGGAGAAGGGAATCCTTCATGGCTGAGCTGTAGCCTTTCAAGGCTTCAAGAAAAGTTGTCCTTGCTGTTTTGTCCTGTTTTTATGCATGTCCACACAGGCTAAAGGCAGAGAATGGGGGTCAGCTGAGTGTGAAAAGCTGAGTGTGAAAAGGTAAAAGCAGCAGTGGAAGAGCCAGCAATGCCAGCACATGGGCATGGGACAGCAGCCCCCTGCAGGCTGGGCTGAGCTTTCTAAAGTGACAGGGCCATGATAGAAGTTCTGATTTTTTTCAATTATTTTAAAGGGTGTTTCAAGCAGAACAAACTCAATTTAAGTCCCCTGACATATTAATTTTCAGTTTATTCCACCTGGAGGCGTGACAGAAGTGACTGTACCTGCATCATGTGGCAGCCTGGCAGAGGGGGGAAAATACCCTGTTAGGAGTTAAAAAGATTATTCACTGCAAAAACATGTCAGTGAAAGGCTATCAAGCTAAAATTGCTGGCTGGGCTTTAATTCCCAGGATGGGCACTGCTTTGTTGTTTTCAGATGTTTGCTGCCTTTGTGATCAATATGAGTTGTACTTTTCATGAGTCTTCATATTCTGCTGTTCTGAGCACAGTGCTGGCTGTGTATTTCATTGTCAGTCTCCTGTAACTCATTTTATGTTCTCCAGCATTAATCTTTCCTTGTCAATGTTTTCTAAATCTAATCCAGCACAGCCTCAGGAAAATAAAGCAATTGTTTAAATTGATGGCTTTGAACAAAATAAATCATAAATCAGTCTATGATCTTTGAAACCTCTCTTCATCTAGAAAGTGTGGGTTTTTTTGGTTTCTTTTTTTCTTTTTTCCCGCCTGGAATGTGATTATGGAGCATGGGTTAGAGATGTGCAGGAAGGCCATGCCACCTGCAGGTGCTGGGGAGAGGCTGCAATTCTCAGCAGCATCCAGGGCTGCCCAGCTCTGCAGGTGACCAAAATAAACACACCCCCTTTTCCTTCCTCCTCCTGCAAAGAAACAACAGTTTCTCCCATATTCCATGTTTTCTGAATAGGATAGAAAGATTCTCTTCAGAGTAGATAGAAACAACATTTTCTATCATATTTCATGTTTTCTGAATAGGATAGAAAGATTCTATTCAGAAGAGATAGAAGCAACAGTTTCTCTCATATTCCATGTTTTCTGAATGGGATAGAAAGATTCTATTCAGAAAAATTCCATGTCTTATGAATATGATAGAAATATTCTATCCTGAATAGAATATTTCTATCCTGAATAGGATATTTCTATCCTGAATACAATATTTCCATCCTATTCAGAAAACATGAAATATGATAGAAACTCTTGTTCCAGAACCCCTCATTGACTAAATGTGTGTGAAGAGGGCTTGGATGAGGTAGGATTGGTCAGGGATGTTTTTCCTTTCTGTTGCATTCCTTGGGAAAAGCCTGTGCAGCCCGAGGGTCCCCATGGGGCAGAACCCCGATGCTTTATGAGCTGATGCTCCTCTCCAAAGAGAGCCTGGTGTCTGCCAGGGAGCTGCCAGGGTGGAGCTGTGCTCCTGTGAGGATGGGCTGGAGCTGCCAGGGTGGAGCTGTGCTCCTGTGAGGATGGGCTGGAGCTGCCAGGATGGAGCTGTGCTCCTGTGAGGATGGGCTGGAGCTGCCAGGATGGAGCTGGGAGGATGGGCTGGAGCTGCCAGGGTGGAGCTGTGCTCCTGTGAGGATGGGCTGGAGCTCCCTGGGGCTCCTGGCTGCTCCGTGTCAGATTTTGGGGGTGGCTCAGTGGGAGCTCCAGGTGTGTCAGGCTGCACAGGGGCACTGCTGGCAGCCAAGCTCCTGTTCTGGGGGGACTGAACTGCCCCCAGATAATCCCTGACAGCAGTGGCAGAGAGCCCGGGTGGGGAGGGATTTAGGGAGAACCAAACCAAGTGATGATGTGCTGCTAATTGCCTGCCATTCTGATTTTTCGGTGATTTTTCAGCCGTGAGCTGGGTGCTCACACCCAGCAGCAATCCAGGAATGCTCGTTCTGGTTTTGGGCAGGAGAAGCACTGGGGTTGATGTTGTGCCACTGCTGATCCTGGTTTGCCATTCAGGATCGTGCTGGGGCTCAGGGAGAGCTGCTGGAGCTGGGTAGCTCATCAGAAATTGTAATTGCAGAGAGATGATCTGCAGTAGCTCCCCAGACTCAATTTCTGCTCATTACTGGTAGATGGAAGAAGACTCAGAACAATTATCTGATATTAATTATATCAAATGCTTTTCTACTTTTGGATTTTCCTCATCTTTAAAGTCTCATTTCTTGATGTAAGAGAGCAGGGAGAGGGAGATGGTAACTCTTTCAGCAGGTCTGTCAGAAGCTGACTTGTGCCCCTTGTGCTTGGTAGAACATCCCTCAGCAGCTTCAGCTTTGGAGTTCTCACCATCCTCAGACACCCCACAGGTGCCTTGGGTCAGCAGCACCTGGTCTGGCTTTTGCTGGAGCACTTTGATGCTGGGCTTTGTGGAGGAGAAAACCCAGAGCTGAGCTTTGCTGGGCCTCCAGTGCAGTCCTGCCTCCTTAGGCCTGGCAGGAAGTTTAAATATTCATTTCAATATTGATGCTGAAAACTGTGAGCAGGTGCTGAAAATTCAACCCCTGAAACAGAGCAATGCCACTCCCACCTCAGTGAGAGAGGAGCTTTTGTTGATGATTGATGCTGTGGGGTGAAGAAGGGAGGTGTGGATTTAGAGAACACTTCTACTCACCAAAAACTTGGAGTTTTAATTTGGCAGAAGAAGTATCTCTAAAGCTGTAGCTGCTCTTGCAGGTGAGACTGGACAGTAACACCAGCCTTGTTTTGCCATGGTGCTTTCCAAAGGTGTGGGGGTGTTTATGGGCAGAAATTCTAACATAGATGACAAGACACCTCTGTGCTGGCAGGAAGAGCTCCATTCCTTCCAGAAAAACCTGTGCTGCAGGTGTGTTAATCACAGATCATCTTCTGGGTTTGTGTGGCTGCTTTTGGACCCTGGCAGTTTATTTTTGTTTGCTTTCCTTTGCCTCTCTGCCGTCTGGCTGAGGCAGCTGATATGGGATGGCAAGGGAAAATGAGAATTAATAGTCCCTGGTGTAAGGAACTCACCTGCAGTCTGTGAGGCAGAGGAATGCTTTCTGTCCTGTTCCAGAGGCTGTAAAACCACTGCCTGTCAGCTCTTTGTGGAGCTGCAGAAAGCCTGCAACAAAAATGGACTTAAATAGAGCTCACCTCGTGGTTTGGAGTTACAAGATTGAGTTTTCCCACCTCTATTTGTCCTTCAGGCTTGTTATTGGATAGAAACCTTTTTTTCCTTAGGAATCCAGGCAGGGAAGCTGGAAGTAGTCAAATATAAATGCATCCTTCTCTTGCTCCTGTTTATTTAATGTCTGTGGGACTGTGGAGAGCACCTGTCTGCTGAGGGTACCATGAAAAATGGCCCTCACCCCCTTCTAAAGCAGGGCAATAATATGCAATATTTATTGCACGTGTGCAATGCTCAAAAATTATGTTTTGGCTGAAATTTATACCCAGCCAGGCCCCTGGAGGGCACCAACAGCCAACGTTAGGATTTTTCACTCCCTTTTTGCTCTTACCCACTGACATGCAGCACTGTGAAGGCAGCAAATCTATCCCCACGCAGAGATGAAAGTGAACCTGCTCTGCCTTGCATAATTTGAGAATTCAAAAGGCCAATTTCTTAGTGTAATTGAAAACTGCTACATTTCAGGCTTATTCATTGAATCAGTATTTCCAGTTAGAATTCAAATTAATCTTCCTACCTTTAAACAAGATAACGAGGGTGTAGTTATATTTACTCAGCTTCTCAACAATCAGGCTCAGCGTGATGAACTGCACACACACAATTGCAGGAGGTGAGTGCTCCTGGAGGGGAATTCATCTCCAAGGGCTGAAAATCTGAACTGACAGCTCAACACTCAGCCTCATGCCTGAGCCCCTCTGCAAGGGGAAAAGGGAAGGAAGGTGAAGTGACCAGCCCAGCAGAAGAGCCCTGCCAGCCTCTCCAGGATTCCCCATGGACTTTTTTTATTTTTTATTCAGCCTGGAGGCCTCTTGCTTTAAAGTTGCCTTAATGCAACTTTGCTGAATTGCTTCCAACACCTGTCAGGGAGATGTGGCATCCAGGAGAGCTTGTGGAGCACATCTGGGTGCTCTGGGGGTCAGCCTGCTGGAAACACAAATCTGGGGTTTGTGCACTCCCTGCCTGCACCACGGGACTCTGATGTGAGGGTAAATTGGGGGGTAAAATTCCTTAATTCCTTGAAATAACAACAGATGGGTTTTAAGAGCTCAGCTCTCTGAAGAGAAGCCTAAGGGATAATTTAGCCAGTCTCATCCTGAGACTTTGTGGATCCATTTGGTCTTTGAGGGGGGCTTGGACCATGGCCCTGCTGTTTCCAGCAGCATCATTCCTCTGCTGTGTGCTGATGTCAGGTGGGACTTGGCACCTTCACTGCACCATCAAGGAAAATCTGAGTTTTGGATGTGAGGAAATGGGGATTGAGTTTGTTTGGGCACCCCCACAAGCAGTCCCTGTGCTGCTTTTAACTTGTAGGGAGTCCCCTGTCCATAATCTTTCCCCTGAATTGCTCAGCAGAAACTGGAAAGAACAGAAGCTGTGCCCCAATCCATTATTTTTGAAAGGCTGCATGTTGAGCTTGCTGTGTGAAATCCTCACTTGAGCTACCTGGGGGTTTTTATTCTGGATGGCACCTTGCATATGTTTTTCAGTCACAGACTGGAATAATTCCAGGGAAGCTGCTCTGTTCTGTTGCCTAATTAATAATACATCCTTTTAAAGAATAAATAATAAAAGAAATCAATGCATATTTAACTGATAAGCTAGAGTAACTTCAAAAGCACAGGTTTGGGCCATGAGCTGCATAAAACAGCGCTGTGCTACACTGAAAACCCTGACTAGAACAAAACTTGGGATGTGTGAGTTTGCATTATGCTTTTTTTATACTTGGATGGTTTAATGGTGTTGAATTTCAGGACTTTTTTCCCTCCTCTCTTAGAGAGAAAGGATGAAAACCACAGTTTAGTGAGCTAAGTGAAGTAGTGGAGGTACAACTGTTACTTTTCCAAGAGGGATTTGCAGCTAAGATGAAATCAGCAGCCCAAGGTGGAGTTGTAGAGCATCACCTTATCCCAGCCAGCTGTTAGTCAGCAAGCTGCCCTGGAGAGCAGCTTAGTGACCATTCCCTTCTGGTGGGGAGTGCAGGGTAAAATATGGTGTACAACTGGGGTTTGGGAGAGGATTTTTACCTGCTGCTGTCACTGTCTCTGTGCAAGGCTGACCAATGCTCCTCCTTGTGCAGTTTCTCATAAACTGTGAGACCTGAGCTTTTTGCATCAACTCTTGCCCCTGTCACTTCTGCTGGTCCTTGTAGCAGCCACTGACACTGGGTGTTGTAATCACTTTACTGGGGGGGAAGAAAAAGTTGTTTTTGCAAAGATTGTGAATAATTGTGAAGATACAAGTTGGTTTTTTTTTTAAATTCTTTAATGGCAATTACTCCTCACCAACACAAACTGTTGGCATGGCGAGAGCAAACGAGAAGAGTGTGGAGTCCCAGTGGGAATTTCTCCAACAGACCAAGTCTGCCTGGGTAAAAATCTCTAGGTTTATTTCCCTCTGGAAATATGTTTCCATACTCAGAGATTTCCTTGTTTTCTAGAAGATTCTTTGGCAGAGGTGATGGGAAAACAAGCAGAGCCTCTCCATCTCTGCTGTGCCCTCCTCCTGTGTGCATCCCCCAAACCTCTTTTCCAGAGGTTTACTCCAAAATTCCCAGGGCACAGGGGATCTCCCATTCTCTCTGTCTTTCACATGACTCAGGGAGTAGCAATCAAGACCAAAAAAAAAAGGGCAATAATTGTATTTTGTGATGCTTCAGGAGCTGCCTGCACATGGGTGAGCCACCCCAGGTACCACTCATGGCCCCGTGGCATCAGGGATTCCAGGCTGGAGCTGCCACAGGATCAAACTGCACATCCTGCACACAAACCAGGATGGCTCTGGTGAAAGCTGAGCCTCTGATTCAATTTGCATGAGCTGCAGATGAATGGCCTGAGTGATGGAAAGGGACGGGGCTGTAAATGGGTTCAGAGAGCTGCTGAGAGAAGGGAGCTCTGTCCCTGGGTTTGGGGCAGGACCTTGGCCTGGCCTGAGCAGGGAGTGATGCTGGCAGCTTTTCCTCTCCTGCTCAGCAGTCAGGAGCTCTGACAGCCAGCTCAGCTCTGTCAGATTGCAGCTCAAGGGCAGAGGCAGTGCTGAGGTAACCTCATCTCCTGCAGGATGCAGGAATCTCCTGCTGTGCCCTGTGTGCCTCTGGAGCCCCAGCTCTGCTTCCACTTACAGGGCTGGGAGTCTGTCTGAGCCCCAATCAAAAACCCAAACTCACCATTTACAGTGCTGGGAGTCAATTTGAACCCAAATCAACAACCCAAACTCACCATTTACTGTGCTGGGAGTCCATCTGAGCCCCAATCAATGACCCAAACTCACCATTTACTGTGCTGGGAGTCCATCTGAGCCCCAATCAACATCCCAAACTCACCATTTACAGGGCTGGGAGTCCATCTCAGCCCCCATCAACATCCCAAACTCACCATTTACAGGGCTGGGAGTCCATCTGAGCCCCCATCAGCAACCCAAACTCACCATTTACAGTGCTGGGAGTCCATCTGAGCCCCAATCAACATCCCAAACTCACCATTTACAGGGCTGGGAGTCTGTCTGAGCCCCCATCAAAAACCCAGACTCACCATTTACAATGCTGGGAGTCAATTTGAGCCCCCATCAACAACCCAACCATCTGGATGGTGTAAAAAATGGAATGTACTAACAGCCACAGAGGCCATTGATTTAGGAAACCTAAAACCCCATTTCTTTCCAGTCTAAAGATTTACTGAGGGAGTTCAGGCTGGAGATGCTCTCCTGGACATGAGATGTCCCTGAGATGGCAGGGATAACATGCAGGTAAAAATTTGGGATCAAAGGAGTCAATTTGATCCCTTTAAACCATCTCAGTGGTTATTCTGTACAAGAATCATTAGAGAATAGATTCTTTCAAGTCAGCACCAGCATTTTGTTAAATATTTTCCTTTGACAAATGACTTCTACAAGTGAAGATCATCTTTATTTAAAAGATGGCTTATTTTGTCTTATAGCACTGAAATTGATCTCAGAAAAGGCCAAAGATTCCATTTTTCAGTCATCTGGTTCCTGGGAACCATCTGGCTGCATTAAAGGTGAGAATTAACTTACTTAGCTAGTAAGTTAATTGATCCTAATGGGTCCCTTCCAACTTGAGATATTCTATATTAAGCAAGAATGATTTGGGAGCCTTGCCAGTGAATGACTTGGAGGAGATCTTGCATTTTAATTCTCAAAAATGGTGTTTAAACTCTTTATTTGTTTCCCCAATATCTCCCAGGCTGGATATCAAGCGATGTTAGTTAAACCTTTATCACTTCTGCAAAAATTAAGTCTTTCAAAGGGACAGCTTTAAAGATTTAAAGGTCTCTGCCTTTCAAGGGTGCCTTTAGCAGATGTATCTTTGCTGAAATGTTCCTTAGCACAATTGCAGCGCAGTTAATTTACAACCCTTTGGAACTGACTTCTGAACTGGATAATGGAAATTACCCCAACTTCTGTGTGTGCTCCCAGCTGCTTAAAGATGGTGATTGCAACAGCAGGGAAACAAACAGCCCCGTGCTCCCTGAAAATGAGATTTATCTTGTACCACTCGTGTGCTCCTGAGGAATCCTGGACATTGCTTTCAGTTATCAAATCCAGCTCCTGATTTTGAGAGCAACTGTTACAAGAGAAATTCAGTGGAAAAACCTGGAAGGATGTAGGAGAGGTCATGTAACTCATCCATCAGCCCCAAGGCAGGATGAGCTGTGTATTAATCCTGACAGATATTTATTCAATGTGTTCTGAAAGATCTCCAACGCTAGAGAGATGCTCAGCTAATCTATTCTGTCTCCTCATCCCTGCTGTTAGAAAGGTTTTCTTGACATTTACCCTGGATGTTTCTTCTTGTAATTAGTCAGGAAAACCGAGTGACTTGTCTTATCTGTCCTAGGTATGGAGAAAGATGATATTCTGCTCTGTGAGTGTGAAGACTTTGAGGTCCCCCATGAGTTGTCTGTTCTCCAGGGCAAACAGACCACAATGCTTTTAATCTTCCATCGTGCCATATTTGCAGATCTCAGCCTCGTTGCACTCCTGGTGCTCTCTGCAGGCAGGCTGTATCTCTCCTGATCTAGAATATCTTTCTGAAGTGTCTAAAACAGCCTCCATCACCACTTTTGATTCAGTAGCAATGTTTGGGATATGTATGCTATCAACATTAAAGTAAACAAGTGCTATTATTTAAATATTATTTCCTCTAAATAGTCTAATAGATCAGTCTTCCCTAGTAACAGTAGCCCTGGTAAAATTAAGCATAATAGTAATTATTAGTTTGGAAAGAAACGTGCATTTTAAGGTGAAATTGGAGTTCTGGAGCAGGATTTAGCAATGGCAAACTCAGTATTTTTCCCCAGTGATTTGGATCCACACAGCTTTTGTCTTGACCTTTCCAAACTGAGGATTCCCTCTCTTCTTGACCCGTTTGCTCAGCTCTGGACACTCAGGGCTTCACTCCCTTTTGTGTGTTTCTATTCCTTCTATCAGGTTCTAGATCTCTCTTGTTGTGGGAGTTACTCCTCATTTGCACACGTTCCATGATGTGACAACTTATTTAATAGCAGGTGACACTTGTTGCTGATCCTGTCACATGAAACTTCTTCAGAGCCTTTTTTCCTCCTGCAATTAAATCCTGCATCTTAGTTGCTGCCTTTTGTTTCCTTTGAACTCATCAGGGGAGGAATATAATCAGATATTTGAAATTACAATCTTGGCTAAGAGGCAACATGAAGGCGATGAGTGCTTCACATCTCTGCTTAGCATTCCAAAGCTGGGAAGGAGACAGGCCAAATAACCTGCACTCATTTCTCAGCAACAATTCAGGATTCTGGGGGCTTGGATACTGCCCCAAGCAGCTTTGAGGGAACAAGATTCAGCTGATCAAGGTGGGGGAATAAAGCTGCAAGAGCAGAAACTGGCAAGATTTAACAGTCCCTCCCAGCTGCAAGTTAGGGCTGTGCAGAGGTAGAGATGGCAGGGATAACATGCAGGTAAAAATTTGGGATCAAAGGATTTAATTAAACCTTTAAACCAGCCCAGAAGTCTCCACAGAACCTCTGGCTCTCCCCAGGGAACCTCTCCACATCCCCACGTGGGTGCAGCAATGAACTCCAGACCCTCAGCACAAAAATGGAAAAAGTTGTGATGTGCCAAGGGGAAATCAAGAAATGGGAAACTCTCACTGGTGCCTTGAACTCCTGAATTAGCAGCAAATTTGCTAGCTAAAAAAAGTCCATCTGGTGCTCAGAAATGAGTTGCTTTCCCAACTTCAAAGCCTGCACCAGGCTGTCCAGGGAGGATAATTCCCTCCATGAACAGTTCATTTAACTCCTGAGTGCGTGAGCTAAGTGAGCTCCTGATAGAGGTTTTCTTTTTTTTCATGTCTCACAAAGAAGTGTTGAGCAGTTTGGGCTTAAGGTGAGAGAACACCTCTTTTGAAAGGTTTTTATGGAAATTGCTTCTGTAACAGAGTCAGGGAGAAACCTTTCTGCACCACAGCTGCAGGAGAAAAGGAACCATCTGAGTTACAGCTTTATTTTTGAAGCTGTGGTGATTTCCTTGGGAAATTCATTCTCCAGGATGTGTGCCAGGGGCTTTTAGGAGAGGTTTTAGCTCTGAGCATTGCTTGGATTTTCTTTGTCAGAGCCCTTCTGTCCTGGGCCTGTTGTGAGGGGGGAGTGGGGTTTAAGTGGGTTATGAAAGTGTTTGGATGTTCCAGAGCAGGCAAGGAGAAGATAATTTATAGGAATACTTTGGGCTCAGTCTGGTGTTTATTCCTGTTTTTGAAGGTGCTGCAGTTGGTAAAATTCTGGCTAATTTTTGTAACAGTGGAGCTTCCAAAATTGCTCTATCCTTGTGTGAGCTGGCTTTGAGGAGCATTGGCTTCCCCTGCCGTTCTGCACACTGTGCTGAATTCAGAAGGGCTTCTTTTGTGCTGAAGTGGAGCTACAATAATTTCTGAGCTCTGTGCCTTGTTTCAATTATTTACCTCTGCAAAAGGGATTTTTATAAATCCTCCCTTCTCTTTCATATTATTAACTTTCTTGTCAAACTTTTATTTAAACCGCAGAGACAAAGACAGATCTTTTCTTTATAGCTCTGCAAAGTTAGATTTACTTCTCTGACCTGTTTCAGGGTGATTGAAAGCTAATCTGTCTCCTTTTTATTGGCTTTTGGTAAAGCATGTATTTCTTTGTTTCCCTTTTTCATTTTGTATTGTCTTGTGGAAATATGTAACTTCACTTTGGGCTGTAAAAAATTATCCTCCTACGGGAAAGGAAAAAAAAAAATGACAACCCTTAATCCAATCCAGGAGAAGCTTTATGTCTTTAATTAGCTTGTTGGATTGCATTCATGGGTGATTCAAGTCAAATGAACTCTGAGCAGTAATAAAGGTCCTGTGGCCACCTCTGACCTTGCAGAGAGCAGCTCTGAAGCCAGAAAGCTTTTTTGGCTCAACATCAGTGACAACTACTTGAGTTTCTCTTTTTTTTTGGGAGTTAATTCTGCCATAAAAGCCTGGGAGTGCTCTCACTGCAGTTAACTTGCTTGGCCAAGGGCCTGATATGGGTTGTGAGCTGCTAACTCAGAAGACTGATATTTTAAATTGTTGTTCTCCCCTTTATAATTAGTCCACTTTATGATCAGTCTTTTTGGTGCTCTAATCCTACAGTATATGGTTCTAACCCCTCTGTAGGAGTTATTTACATTTTTTTTTTTTGATGCACTTGAGGATATAAAATTACTTTATGTTAGAGTTTTAAATCTTATATATTCCATTTTCTAGAGGCAGCTCATGTTTTGCCTCGCCCAGGTGGATTAAATTGTGATTATACACAGCATTGTATCAGGCAGGGAAGATTCTGCCCCATGTATTTGGAATTCTCTTTGTTTCTAAAGAGCTGAATGAGCACAAGGGTAATACCCAGGGATATTGATCCTGGGACTTATTTTGGCAGAAGGTGCTGACTCACAGCAGCAACCCAAAATTGATCAGTTTTCCTCCTGTCCAGGGTGCAGCATCTCTGTGGTGTCTCCAACACGCTCCTGACCCTCGACAGCAGGGCCAGCCCTTCAAAGTCATCTTGCCAGATTTAAAATCCTGATATTTGCAAGGTGTCTGCAGAGCTGGGAGCACCAATAAAATCTGCACACTTGCTACCTGCAGGAGTTTAAATTTATCAGAGCATTTCACTTCTTTTTCTATTCAGTGGCTGCCACTGTCAGTGTGTATAGAAGTGCTATATGAGTGTAAATAATGCCATGTATGTGCAAATAAATGCTGTATTTAAGTGTAAATAAGTGCTATGGCTGCTTTTCACCTGTTTTGGGGATGAAATAGCATTTTACTGGCATCCAAGGGCAGGTTCAGGTGCCGGAGAGCAGAGTATATATCATAGGGAGAGTATATAGATAAATAAATATATTAGTGTAGCTACTGCTCACTGCTGCTCTGTTGCTGAATGTGTGAAAGCACATTAAACCCAACAAAACTGTAAACAAAGTGGAATAAATGCTGCTAAAATTAACAGCTGTTCAACCTGCCAGTTCCTGATAGAAGAATCTTCAAAAGACCTGTGCTGTGAACATGACTGGCACGTTCTGTGGCTGGTGGTTTTGGGCTGAAGGAGTGTGGATGCAGGTTTTCATTGATGTTGCTGTTCATTCTTCAGCCATATTTTGTTCTGGTGTCCCTGAGATGTTTAATAATGCATCCTGACATCCATTAAATATGTGCCCTTTTTATATGGACTTTAAAAAATAGTTGTAAAATGCAGGTTAATACTGTTTATTCAGTACTTTCACCTTATTTATGAGCAAATTATTTATGTTGGTGCATTCCTTATGGTGCTGTTTACCTGTAGATCTGTATTTCAGTCCCCAGTTCAAACACCCAACCAACAAAATGTCTCTAGACCCAACCAAAGGACCCCAAAACCCATGTTTAAACCAAATATATTGACATGTAAGGCATCTAAGTACTGCAGGAACCTCCTCCCTGAAACCAAAGGGCTGGATAATATAACCTGGGGAAGCTGGGGAGTGGTTCTGGGCACAGATGCACATTCCTGAGTGAGAGCTTGGGTCTGGGAAGCAGCTTTGACAAAGTTCAGCATCCAGGGCTGATTCGTGAACGTTGGGGCAATCGTGGGGGAAGTGGAAGGCTCAGCTTTGGGAAATAAAAGGCTCAGGCAATAAAGAAGAAAGGGGAACTGCTCAGAATTGGATGACAGAGCAACATAAGTATTAAAAACTGAAAAAGATTGTGTATGGGTTAAAGCGCTGCAAAGAGAATTCAAATTTTTTACTGGCTAAAAAACCCAACAGAGAATTATTTTCTACAGTCCTGGTGTAGCTCTGGAATATTGGCGATCATCCCCATTTTAATCCAGGCATTAATTTATGATCTGCCTTTCCTGAGATTTCCACCCAAAGGAAAATACCTATGGAAAAAATCCCCTGATTAGAAATCTGGAGGAGAAACACCAGTGCAGAGTTGGCTGTGCTGAGGAAATTTCAGCATCTGAACATCACCTTCCCTGCCAGAAGAGTTTTGAGGAGGGATTTGAGTTCAGGGATTGTGTGGGGGAAGCTCTGCCCTAGCATTCAAGGCAGTGGGGAAGGAAATCCAAATAAAAGACATCACCAATGTGACTCAATGTGGCCTTGGATTTCTGATTTGATGGCTTCTTCTGGTTGCAAAACTAAATAGAAATAAAAATGGCTGACTAGGAAAGGGAAGGAAAGGAAATGAATGCAGCCAGATAGAGCAAGTCTTTGATCATAGATTACAAAGATTATTTCAGTGCATATCAATGCAAAGAGTAATGATGTCTTTGAAGAATTTGTAACACAAAACTCCAAGTATAAAGAATGGAGAGGGGCAAAGGATAAAGAAAGGAAAAGAATTTGTGCATCATTAATGACTGATGAGGAATAGAAAGACAAATGAAAAATTTCACTGCACAGAATGCCAACTTTGAGTCTTCCACTGAGCTACTTGCTTAACACAAGGATTTAAAGAACTAAAAGATGGGAAAAGCACAAAGCTCCTGCCTGCATCACAACGCGAGGAAATGGTGGCAACCGTTTCCAACAGGAAAAGCAGCCAAGAACCAATTAAAATGTTAAAATGTGATTTTAGCATTGCCCCTTCTGGAGGGAGCTGTGCTGCAGGGGGGTGAGCAGGTGAAGCTCAGGGTGGTGCTGCCCCTGTTAGAGGCAGAATTCCCAGGGGAAGGGCACAGCAGAGCCCAGTCTGGGCTCTCTGCTGGCACAGCTGGGCTCTTACAGGCTGTCCATGTGCTGGGAAGGGATTGCTGGCAGGGTGGGAGGGCAGAGCTGCTGCTTTCTGGAAAAATCCAACGTGTGGAGCTGGGCTGGGGCTGCTGCCAGAGCCTGGGCTCACCTGGTGCTGCTCCAAGGCCAGCCTTTCCCTGTTCCCATGGCGCTGCATTCCCTGCCAGGAAGTTTCTAGGCAGCATTATCTCTCCTTTTGCTGCTTCCTGTAGGACTGTCAAAAGTAACAACAACAAAAAAATCAAACACAGGAGGTCTGCCACTTGCTTTTATTAATTCAGGATTTTCCCAATGCATTGTTTCAGCTCTCCTGGGTGTTTTACCTTGTCCTGCTGGTTATTTAGCTGTGCTAGTGGCATCTTCTACCATACATGATGTGCTACCTTAGAAATATAGTTAATTTCCAGTTGTCTCAGCAGGTATTTCCCCCTCTCTGGGGCAACTTTGTAAGCCAGGATTGGATCCATTTGCTGCCTATTTATTGCCCCCTCTCATCTCTTCTCTGTGGAGCTTTGCTGTTCCTCTTGGAGCCTGGCAATGGGAGAAGCCTTTTTAAATCTGTAGACTGTGAATCATTGGTGGAATCAGCAGAAGGTTTTAAGGAGTCCATAAAACACAGGCAGGAGAGGCACCAGGACCCCTCTGTCTGCCTGGGATGTGAGCAGGGCTGGGCTGGCAGCTCCACCTGAGCTGGATTTGGGGTCATCCCGGAGCAGAGGGAGCTGCAGCAGGGCAGAGGAGCACCCAGGGCTGTGAGAGTCACTCTGCACCCATCCCTGCCCTGTTCCTCCCAGCAGAGGGGCAGTGGGGAGGGCAGGATGAGCACAGCCTGCTCGGGGCTGTGGGCAGATTTTCCACCTGAGAGCTGGAATTCCCTCAGTGTGGGGCTCACAGCATGGCCCAAGGAGTGCCTGCTGCTGCCAGAAATGCAACTGCATGGCAAGAGCAGCTTTCTTAGAGCTGTGGGGAATTTTAGGAATATCTTGTCTGCAGGCACTGAGATGAAGGAGTTGTGGAATGCCATCTGCCTGCTTGTGCTGGGTATGCTGGAACTGCAAAGAACTCAGGTTTATTTCCTTGTTTGGGTTTGTTTTTTCCTTCCAATCAGTTTTTTTAACCCAGTTTTGCTCTTGTATCTAAAGCCAAGCATTGAAGGTTTGTGGACGAGACGCAGCCTTCTGTTCACCCAGCATTCCCCACAGTTTGAGATTGGCTTTAAATATGAAATGTAACAAGGGTTTTACTGTGAAGCATGATCAAAACTTTGTCACCTTTGTGCAGAAACTTCTTCTAAGTGGCACAAAACCCCCACAACTGTGCTGCACTGCATCAGCACATATGTTTTGGTAATTAAAAAGTATTCCTTCTGTGATGGTCTCCCATCTGCTGCTACCTCTGATAAATTTGATGCTGCTTTTGAAGGCTGAAACACAGGGATGCTTTGTTCTAGCCTGTGCTGGGCAAGGAATCTTGAACCTCACAGGCTGCCCCTCTTGTGGGTGGCTCCTGTTGAAATATATAAACAATGGGAGGTTTGGGAAAGTTAAACAAGAAGAAGAATCATGGTTTATTTATAGTTTAAAAAAAATCAAGCCCATATGAACAACTCCATCCTTTTCTGCTAGCCTGTGTAATAATGGCTCTCCTGTATGAATTTGTTTTAAAGCAATTTTTTAGCAGCCTCATAGGCAGATGGTAAAGTTTATACTGAGTGAAGAGACCTGGCTTTTCCATTTGCCTTTGAATCACTGCAGAGCCTTCACCTACAACTGCAGAACCCAACTGATGAGGAAAATCTGCTCTCTGCTGCTCTCTGGGTGTCTGGTCCAGCTCCTGGTGCAGGGCTGAGGAGGGAAGGATGAATTGGCAAATTCCTTGAGTGGAGGATGAACCCAGTGTCTCCCAGTACAGGAAAAAAATATAATCAAACCTCCCTACCCCCCAAAAAAAATCAGTTGCTGTTTTGAATATATAGCATTAATTTTTTGTTGTTGTTTTTCTTCATTCTTCTCCTTAAGATGTTTAGATTTGATTCCCTTAGCTAATCCCAACCTGCAGAAGCCCCAATGCCTTCTTCATTTTGCCTTGCAGAATCTGGAATAATTCCACAGGATATATGTACAGGTTTAATCTCAGTCTGGCCTTGGGTCATTAAGCAGCTTCTGCTTTGGGGTTTGCTTTGGCTGAAGTCACAAAATGAAAAATCTGAAGCCCTTGGCTGGTGGCAGAGGAGCTGCTCCAGCGTTTCTCTCCCTGGGATTGGAGTGTTCTGGGCAGATTGGTGCTTCCAATCTGGGCAGTGCTTGAGCCAAGAGCAGCAACTCTCCTAAAATGTCTCTGATGATCTACAAGGGCAGAAAAAGCCCCAGTGACATTTTTCATTTCTGAAAGCTGAGCCTTTCATTCCTGCTCGAGTGGTGGTGGGTGGGGAATGAGGGTGCTCAGGACACAGCTGGATCAAGGAGATGATTTTGCTGTGTCCCTCTTCCCTTGTTTCTCCATTGGCATGCACTTCTGCAGTCATTTCATACCTTGTGGGCTGATTGTGGAGTGATTGCAAAATAGAACAAGCAGGTGGTTTTGATGGGCTGAGCTCATTTTGAGCTCTCTTCTTGCAGCAGCAAATGAACACAAAGCAGAGCTGAATCAGGGCCCAAACAGGTTTTGTTAGAAGAGTTTATTTTTAATGTGCATCAGATGAAAAGTAATATTTTTGTATTGTCATATCACTGAAAATCCCTGTAAGGAACAGCTCAGTGACTTATTCAGGATGGTTCAAGATATTTGAAACATCCCTGTTATTGTTCTGTGGCATCTTTTCTCCTCAAAATGCCCCTCAAAATACATCCAGAGGGTCTGTGCTGGCACTGACAGACAAGTCAGGGCAAAAAATGAATGAAATTCATTTTTTACTGACAGAAAACATGAGCAAATAATTTTTTCTCTCAAATATTCCACTTGATGTGCTTGGAAGAGTTGCAGTAGGACCTGGAGGATCAGTGTGGCTCATCAGCACAAACACATGGTTCTTCTCTTGCTGCCTGGAGATGGTGGCTGAAAAAATGTGGTTGGGCAAGGCCTTAAAAGTTACTAAAGCATCCAGTGGTCTTTGTTTGGTTTTGTTTTGGAAGTAATTATGGTTATTTGACAGGACTAAGCAGAGAATAAAAAGGTTCCCTTTAATCTTTCAACTGTTATTAACTGAAATCATCAAGTTAAGGAAATTCCCATGAACAAGTGATGCCCTGCCTATGTCAATATCTCCAGTCCATAATTATTTGATTAGAGGTGGATGCAGCAGCAGCAGTGCAGGGCTGGATACCCCAGGGTGCAGAAAATTCCTTTATCTCCAGCAGCTCTAAAATCAGTAAACAGAAAATGTTAATTTGGGAGCTACAGGTAAGGTGAGAATATTGAACACATGTGGCAAATAATTTCCAATGGAGCTGAACACCAGGAAATCTCTAAAATGCCTTCCTCACCTGAAAATTGTGATTAGCTTGGGGCAAGCATAGAGCTTCAGGGAAGTTCATCTGAATGGAGTTGTAATCCTTGGCAGCCGTCAATAAAATCAGGAATTTCATGTGCTTTAAAGGAGAGGCTTTAAAAAATAAATCCTATTAAAAAGCTTATCTTGCCATGGGGTGCAGTGGACAGAGGAGACAAAGGTGTGACTCAGGCAGGGTGGGAATGCTCTTTATTGCCTTGCTGAAGATTTGGGCTGGTGCAGGTCCAACCAGCTGTTTGTCACAGCTCTCAGAGCCCAGGTTATTGGGAGGGATGACCAGGAAAAAGGGAAATGGTGTTTTCACCCAGCTGTGGCTGTGCCAGGTGGTGGGTAGGGGATGGAGCAGCCTGGAGGGCTCAGTCCCAGTGATCCCTGTGAGGGTCAGTGTGGTGGTGTTTGCAGGGGTCCCAGGACGAGGGAAGAGATGAGAATCTTGACTCCATGTCTCAGAAGGCTGATTTATTATTTTTTATATATATATATATATATATATATATATATAAAATCTATATAAATAGATATATATTATATTATAACCATACCAAAAGAATAGAAGGAAGGATTTCACCAGAAGGCTGGCAAGGAAAATAATGGAATGATGATAAAATCTTGTGACTGACCAGAGAGTCTGAGACAGCTGGACTGGGATTGGCCATTAATTAAAAACAACCACATGGACCAATCCCAGACCCACCTGTTGCATCCCACAGCAGCAGACAATCATTGTTCACATTTCATTTCTGAGGCCTCTCAGCTCCTCAGGAGGAAAGATCCTAAGGAAAAGATTTTTCATCAAATATGTCTGTGACAGGTCAGTGCACCAAGCACCTCTGGGACAGACAGTTCCCCATTCTCCACCCACAGAATGTTTCTGTTCCTTCAGTTCCCAGATAAACTCTAAATCTGGTGATAATTACTCAGTTTAGCATGTGAAAATGCCCCAAATGGTTTCTGGACGCTCAGGAGTGCTGCTGGAGATGAGCCAAAAACACGTTACAAATAGGACTTCAATAAAAGGAAACTGAAAGTCCTGTTAGGAATAAAAGGAGATTCTGGGTAACTCCATGGATCCTCCACCGTGGCTGCTTCAGCCTGGCAGGGGCTGCTGTGACTGCCCAGACATGAGGACATTGGGAGAGCTGGGAAGGGCAATTATTTTAATTGAAAGGGCTTAGCAATGCCTCTTGACTCAGGGGGTACCATTAGAATTACCTTTCACCACCCAAACATGTCTGGTTTCACAGATTGCACCTCTCCCTTTTCTTCCAGCCACTTAAATAAGAAAAGTGAAATCTATTTTAGAAAGGCAGCCAGGAGAACTGGATGCTAATGCTAAAATGTTCTGTCACAAGTTGGTTTTCAACTGCTGCAGCACCTGCAAGAGGCTTTTAAAGGAGAGAAAAAGGAGAAAACCCCTCTGATAATTTTACTGCAAAATGGATACTTCATCTCTATAGAGAATAAAAGTGTCATTGATCTCGATGATAAATTGTATCTTGGTGTCTGAAAATATAGACCTTGTTTTTTTTCATTATAAGGATGACCTTGCCTCTATGGTAAATCAAAAGTAAGCAGGGATTTGTGGCTCTTCTAAGATCTACAGGGGGGGAAAAAATGGCTCAGGAGCTGCAGCACATTTTGGAGCTGGGGGAAGGTGAGGGCAGAGCTCCCAGCTCCATCAGGGATGGATTTCACTCCCTGCTGGATGGATGCTGAGTGCTGCCTGCCTTCCAAAGCCTGGATGAAAGCAGCAGCACGGGAGGGTTTGGTCTCTGGCCAGGAGAGGGGAGAGAAATGCTGATTCTCCCTTAATCAGAAGAATTTCCAGAAAGTTTCTCCAGCCGTGGTTCATGTGCCAGCTGTGCCCTGCTGAGGGACTCTCTCTGTTTATTCATAAATACTGCACTGGTGCTGAAAGCTTGATAATTTAAAGCATTTCTCACACTGCTCCTATTAGAGTTTAAATTAAAAACTGAACAGAAGCACCTATTTTTGTTTTATAAATGGTAGGGGAAAAAAGCAGTGGTTTAAAACATAAAATGGTTTTAAATTGTAGTAAATTCTAGAGCACAGCCTCCTTTGCAGGAGCTCAGAACTGGTACAGGAGAGGGCCATGGAGATGACCTTAAAAACTGGAACCCTAATTGGAAAATCAGCCTATTATGTCTTAAATGAAATTGCCTATTTTACTCATCATTTCCCAATTTATTTCAGATCTGAAGCAAAAATGTTTTGCCTGTCCTAGAGGTGGATAATGGTTAGAGCTGGGATTAAAGGCCAGTTAGCCCTGGGATGGGTTACAGATTAATCTGACCTCCTGACTGGGGCTCTTTAGGCCTGGCTTGGAGTCAGTTGGGAAACAGTGAGGAGTAAAAATCTTGGAAGCATTTTTCATCATTAGAAAAATTCCTCTGGTCTCAGAAAACACTGATTTTACTGAGAGTAAAATCCTCACCAGTGTCAACCAGAATGTCACCCACATTAAACTGTGATCATTTCCACATGGTGGAGCTGGATAAGCATCAGACCTGGGGCTTTGCTGGAGCTTGACCTTGGCACTAAACCTGGTTGTGGGGAGTTTGGGAAATGCAGATGTGTGGTTTCTGTCAGGGGTACCAGAGGAATGTCTGTAGTGTGAGTCTCATGATTGTGGAGGTGAAAAAGGCTGGAACTCTTCCTTTAATTCCCTTCTCAGGTTGTGCAGCATCTTTGCTACGAGCAGAAAATCCATTTTCCTGCTTTAAGGGTGCCTGGGATGTAATCCCACAGACCCCACTCCTCCAGCCCTGTGCTGATTGAGGCAGGATCTTCAAACTGAGCTGCTGCTCAGGTAATTAAAGCCCACATCATTATGCACAGGCACGAGGGGGCAAATTGAGGTTGCACAGCCAGTCTCAAGCCTGACATTTCCAGCTTGGAAGGGGTTGACTTTGCATCTCCACCAGTGGCAGAGAATGTGATTGCTGCTGCTCCCTCCACTGACCTCAGGCAGAGGAAAAGTTGGATTTCTTTAATACACTCTGAGAGGTGGAAGTGTTTTGTGGGGAAGTTGTAACTTTACAATTTAGCATTAATTAAAAATAACCCTTTTCTGTTTGTTTTGGGAGTTCAGTTCCAGACAGCTGGAGCTGTCCCACGGTGGGACACATGCAGTTAGTTTACAAATCTTACCCTTCAAACAGCACCAGCTACTTTGGCTCAATTATTTAAAATACACTTCCTGCCTTATGCCAGTCCTGTTTCCCTGGAAGTTATTTTCATGTCTCAGTGTTCTTCACAGCTCCCAAAAATACTTCTGTGTAGTTTGAGTCAGAGGAGAGCGAAGATGCAGTGAACCTTGATTTATGTAACTCTCAATCAGGAACTGACAAAATGCTGCAGTTAAAGGGCAAAAATACATCCCAAGCTACCCTGGAAAGCACAGAGAGCTCTGCAAGCAATTTTAGTGGTGATCCTGTGCCCACTATTATCGTTGTGATATTGATTGAGAGCCTGCACTGTTCCCCCAGAGGGGTTTGCCCTCTCTGGGGGTGGCAGCAGAGGGGACAGGGGCACTGGGACAGGGACAGCCCATCCCTCCTGCTCCAGGCACAGCCTGTGCTTGGTCATGGGCACAGAGCTGGAATGCAAGATGTCCAAAGAGAAAAAAAAAAATCTCTGATTGGTATTCAATAGATGGTTTTATTTCTTTTTCAATTTGTTTCTGAGCTGGAAGGATGGGCTGTACCAAAAATCGTGGTGAAGACCCAAAGGCAGGAATGGCTCCTTGTTTTATGGAGCCTGAGAGCAGCAAGGGTGGGAGAGGGGCTGTTCAAGGAGCTCCAATCAATAACTCTATTTACAAAGAAAGCTAAATCACTGTTCTCTGAGAGTGCTATCATGGATCATAATAAAAAGAATAGCAGTCCAACATGAAGTCCCTTTCTAGACAGTTCATGGTGTGTGCTGGGAAAGTGGACGTGTTCATCCCTGCATCCCACTGGAGAGGCTGGATTTTTCCTGCAGGAGCTGGGCTGTAATTGAGCTGAGTGATGTTAACAAGACATCCAGGCACAGGTCACAAGCTCTTGTGCTGGATGAGAAGACAATCAGCCAATTCTCCTCTGTTCTTCTCATATTTCAAGGACCCTTGGCTCCTCGGGAATGATCCAGGTTCTTTCACCCAGCAGTTAACTCTGAACAGAGTGACTTCCCTGCTCCACTCAGCATGCAGCACCGGGGGATTGAATGAATCTTTTTTTTGTTTAGTGTTTTCGAGGTGCTGAAATTGGTGGAAAATGCAAAGAAAGCTCTTTGAAGTTTCTCTCTGAACCCGTTCTGACAGAGCATCCAGACATGGAGGGGAGTTTCCCTGACATCCTTGTGCCTGGCTGTGGAAATGAGTTGTGTTTAGGGCTGGAGCACTAAAGAAATGTCAGGAGGCCAACACAGATGAAACACTTTAAGAAAATAATTCCAGCAGTTCAGTGCTAGTTTGCATTTATGATGACATCGTGTCAAAATCTACTTTGAAAATTTATTAACTCGTGGCTGAACAAATGAATATTTTACAAGGCTTGCATTTAACACTTTTGTTTTTTAGAGGAGGATTTGTTGTTGTTGAATAGCAATGTTTCTTCTGGCTTGTTTCTGAAATGTTGGTGGCTCAAACATTTCTTTGAAAAATGCAGCAAACAAACTCAGAATTCATCTTCTTACTGGGAAAAACACCCCAGTGGGTGTTGGAAAATTTATCTGTATAAGCTAATCAGTTAGGCATTGTGAATTTGGTAGATGATGATGGCAGTTTCATCATAATATAATTTTATTACTTTTTTTTATCTGAGGGATTATATGCTTGAGTAGCTGTCTTTGAAATACCTGTCACACAGAGCAGCCACTGCACCTGTGACAGTTTGTTGTTCAGAGCCTTTGAGGAATATCAGCATGGATTTTTAGAAGCCAATTGAATAGCCAACCCCCAGAGTACAGTGAAATAACTTTATTAGGCAGTCTAAGTAGTGCCATTGAGTTTGTTTTGTGTCTCTTATTAAATCAGCTCAGTTAGCTGTTTCTCTGGAATCCCTGTAGCTATTAAGTCCTCATTCTAGAGCAGAACCGATCTTGGATTAGCAAATGAAGTTGCAGAGGTCCAAGGCAGAGGTCTGAGGGCTGAGCTAAGGGACAGTCAGGTTCCTTTGGGTGGGCTCTGGTTTGCTGTCCTGGAGGGATGCAGGGAATTCCTGCTCCAGCTCCGACTCCTGGCACAGTGATCATCACTGCTGCCTGCACTGGGGGCCAGGAAGGGATTTCTGAAATGATCCAGGTAATCATCCCCAGGAATGCCCTTCAGAACAGGGCTGTGCCCCTTTAAACTCCAAATCCTCCCCTTGCACCAGAGGAACAGCCCAGGGTCTCTCTGCTGGGTGGCTCTTCACCTCCAACACACCTTCAGGGGACGCCTGGATGTGACTTGCAATCCAAATTTTGGGCATCTCAGAGAGAGCTTTGGTTGCTGGGACTGTGCTTTGCTGTGGTGTGAGCCTGGTTTGAGGAGGGGGATGGGGAATGTGGGGAGGGGAGGGAGCGGGCTGGGGGAGCCCAGCTCTGATCAGGCCGTCAGGAGCTCCCTCCAGCCCCTCTCTGGGGGTCCCACACTGGGGATGTTTGTGCAGAGGATGTGGGGATGCTGAAGGGTTGCTGATGGGTTTTGAATATTCAGAACATGCCTTTAATGAGGCAGCAGTGTTAGGAAGCTTGGGCTAGTTATTTCTTCCATTTTTCAGAGTAACTTTAAATTCCGTGTTTTTTAGGAAAGTATTATAGAGCGAATTGAATTTCCTTTATTGAATGAAATAATTTTTTCCCTTGAAAACTAAATGTAACAAGAATTTAATAATTCATGAATTGAGCTTCAACATCTTTTAAATAATAGATGGACTGTCATGCCAAGTTCAGCTGCAAACTTACAGAGCATACGTTTTTATGTTTTTATTTGACATTTCGAGGAATTACAGAACTGCAAACATTTATTTTGTATTTTTGCTCATTGCGATATTTTATTCCTTTCAGGTTGATTTAAGAAATGAAAACAACACTTTAAAAAAAAGTAACTAGCTTCAGGTTCTGATGGGAAAAGAGAATAGAAGGGAAAGAAGCTCTAGGTACACGTTCATAAATGATTCACTGGACTTTTGGCTGACAGATAGAGAGCTTTCATAATAACTTTGTTTATTATTTTTCTTATCAGTGGAATCAAATGTTAAATAGCTCTACTGGAAAGTGCTGTAAGGTTGACTAACAATTACACCTCTGTCACCTCTGCTGTCTTTGTCCTTTTCAAAATAATCAGACTGGATTTATTTTATTGGTCCTTTCTCCCCCCTCTGTGAAACAGGAACGCTTTTCAGATGTGGTGAGCTGCAGGAGCAGCCTGTATTTCTGTGGTATTTTTGGAGATGAGGAGGATGGAGCAGCCTTTAAAGCAATAGGAACCCAAAAGTTGCCCTTGCTGCTGACTTTGTGCCCCATCCCTGGGTGTGAGGTGAGGTCCCTGTGTCCCAGCTCAGGTCTGTCCCTGTTGCAGGGATGCAGGCAGCCCGGGCTGGCTCTTTGGGGTGCAGCTCTGTCTGCTCAGGACATGGACAGGGTGTGACCAGGGGGGTCTGGGGGGCTCTGCTCTGACCAGCTCTGGCTGCAGGAGCAGGACATGCAGCTCTCACACAGCACAAGTTCCTACAGCTTTCAACAATTAGGATTTGAAGTTGTTGGTGTTTAAGATTTCCCTGCTCTTCCCCATCCCAATCAGGCAGAACCCAGACTCAGCCTCTTAAACAAGAGGTAATCTGCAGCTGGGGGTGATGCTGGAAATCCCAAAAAAAACCCCAGCCCAGATCACAGCTCTTGTCAGGAGCACCCAAGGCCACGTCCCAAACCCACTGCTGCTCCTGGCATTCGTGTCCCTCCTTGTAAAATCAATTCCAGAGAGCAGCGCTGGCTCTGAGGTGATGGATTGCCTCATCTGTCGTGCAAGACCTTTCTGAAATCCAGAAAAACTCCTGCAGGTTTCATGAACAGGTAGCCTGTTCTCTGTTGGTTTGGAAAGTTCTTCAAGTGCCAGAAGTGAAAAGAATATTTTCTTCTTTTGTTCCCATGAAAGTGCATCTTCCTTTCCAACTCCTCCTTCTTCTGTGCAATGGAACTTGAGGCTGGAGTTGGTGAAAACGAAAATATGTTATTTTTACAGGTATTTTTTACTCTGTCCTATTGTGAGCAGGGCCCAGTCAGAGGTTTGAAGATTTTGAAATAATGATGTTGCTCTGCTCTGTTGCACCAAATGCAGAAACCAGGCAGTGGGAGCTGGTGGAACAGATGCAGTTGCCCTTCTGTAGAGTTCTTTATAAGAGACTTTAGATATCTCCAGTAACAATTTGGGTTGATTATTTCAGCATTACTGTTTTAATTGCCCTGCTCTGCAGAGCAGAAGAAGCAGAGGGGGAAGAAGTATTTAAGAACCTGATGCAGAAGATTTAAGTGGCAGCACCGTGCCTGTGCCTTTGTCTCGTACTATTTACAAACTAAAATCTTCTCTTATTAGTCAAAGGGGAACAATCCATTTTCCAGGAATCATTATCTTTCCACCAGATATTACAGAGTTGAAAGAGAACATTGGCACTTACAGGGTATTAACAGGCAAAAATAATTCACAGCTTCTCTGTGATAAATGTTCCCACTTGTGAAATTACAGGGAATCTGTATTCAGTTCCAGCTTGTTCCACCCCAAGGAAATACTTTGGTAATTTGGGTGGTTACTTACAATAACTCATCAAGCTGATAATAGTGTTTATTGCACCATATGTTATCACTTAAGACTTGAACTGTAACTTTTACAATTCCATTGAAGGGGAACTAGGTGAATATGGAAATCAGAGGAGCTTGGGGTTCCTTTGTTTTCTTTTAGAATCCTGAGCCTATTTCTGGGAGTCTCCAAAAATGTAAAAGGATTAGGAGAAATCCTATTAGCTGCTTTTTGCACCAAGCTGGGCTGATCTCACATGGGTTGTTTTGCAGAGAAAGGACAGAAAAAGTGATTTTTATTTTTATTTGTTTTTATTTGGAGCTAATAAATAAGGCTTTTCTCTCCATTGCTCATAGGCTGGAGCCCTGAGAGAAGAGCCAGCTCAGTTTAGTTCCCAGCTCCATCCCAGCTTGGGCTGTCATTCCCTGGAGAACCTCACAGAGGGAAGCAGGCACAGTTTGCCCTAGCTGGCTATTTTCAGATTCACCCAAATGTTCAGGTTTTCATTGATGGGCTGGCAGCATGATTATGCCCAGGAGTATAATTTCCAGCAAAGATTCCTTTAACAAGGATCCATACAAGTTGCTTATTAAAAGGTGGTCTCTGTCCCAAACCATTTCTAGCACGTGGTTTGAGATGCAAATTGTGTTATTTGGCATGAAACCATTTATTCTTTGTAATATCATTTGAAGCTGTGCCTCCATGTCCATTTCTGATCAGGTATTTTTGGGTTTTTTCATAAAAAATCTGTTAAAATTAAAGCTTTTCCTCACTCAATCTTTTACTGAGCACCTTTTCACCCAGAATGTTTCCTTTTCTCTTTGGGAACATTGTGAGCAACTCAATCCCAAGGGGAAGAGAGTGCTAATATTCAGTGGGGGAAGAAAATAATTTGAGTGTGATAGTACAATGGCAGGAACATTTTGATTAAAAATGCAAGAATATTCAATCATTCTATCTCACAGACCATATGTACATGAAAAGCCTATCTTCATTCTGATCATTTGGGTGCTCGTTCTCAACAGGATGATTGATTGGCAAGATTCCTATTGCTACACCTTTCATCTATCTTCAGTACTTTCATAAATGTTGAATTAAGCAGTTTTTATGGAACTTATCATAAAATGGAGTGTTCATTGAAAGTGACTGTGACAAAGTGGATTCCCTTACTCTTGAACTTCGGCAGCAATATTGCACAATACATTTATTTCTGGCTGCTTAAAAGCACTGGGTGGGTTTTTTTTTTTTTTTTCCTTATGCATCTTTCACCCTGAGGAAATGATAGAGAGGGGAAGCCTGAAGGGCTTTTGAGAAGAGCAGCAGTGTCTTGGAATGAGAATTTTGCTCTTTCTGCAAGGGCTTGGAAAGCAAGGCCGTTGACTCAGTGAAGCTGACTTCTTTCTTTTGTTCTTAGCAATGTTTTGTTTTGGTCTGTGATTGCCTTTTTGTGGAGGTAACACCTTGAAGCCTTTGTCTGGCTTGGATTATTTCATGTCCTTGGAACGGGTACAGCCTTCTGATTCATGCAGATTTTCTCTGATTAAAAGTAAATCATGTTAGATTAACTCTTGCCTTGCAGGTATCCTGTATCAACACAAAACAATTGCTGAATCAAGTTATTTTTTTTTTTGTTACTGGCATCAGATTTTGGGCTTTAGGAAGGGAAGATACTCTGAGGAGATTTGTAGCTGAACAGATCCGCTGACAGCTTATTGCAGCTGACAAATTTCCTCTTGGGTGACCCTCATGAGTCTTCCCAAGCCAGAACTGGATAGGATAAATTTCCTACTTCCCCTACAATCCACTCATTTTCAAATGCTCAGTGGTTTTGGGCACTTTTTTCCTCTGGAGGTGTCTGAACCACATCCCATCTGCTGGCACTGCTGGTACTCTGATGTCCCATTAAGTACCTTCCAAATTGGGTTTATGGTTTTCCCAGGGAAAAAAAAAATTAAAAAAGAGATATAAACACTTGATTTATGGGAACACATGGCATTTGCAGATGTGTCAGTGTCACTGCTTCCCCCAGTAACTGAATTAAATGGCTGGAAAAGGACAATCAAGGTGGCTGTCACATGCCATTGCGTGGAAGTTAGCACAACATCTGCTTTGCCTGCTGTTTCAGGAATCACTGGTGCATGGCAGAGTCAGGAGGAGAATCTCGAGCACTTTTTTTCTTGTTGGTGCAGACCATGCATGGGAAATGTTTGGAGTTCTGCTGAGATGAGCCTTTTGTGAGTTTGTAGCTGCAAGTTGATATTTTTACCCAGTTCAGCACTAAAGTTACAAGAAGCTCAGAAAAAGAACATTTCTCTCTTTCTGTGCTCTCTCTTTTATCTTTCCAGCACCTTCCCAAGCCCCTGATCCTCTTCACATCCCTGCCCTGGGAGTGCCTCCCTTCATGGCCCAATGAGGACTTTTTATCCATACAGCAAATTAATTGTAGCTCTAATCACCGGCAGTGGTTGATGTTTGGCTGTTGCAATTTGGTATTTTCCCCCAGAACCATTAGAGGAGGATGTGATATAAACTGCTGGTTAAAAGCTCTGTGATTCATGGCCTTCCTGGAGGCAGGAGGGAAAACGAGCTGTTGGTAGCAGAACCTCCAGTTAGAAACATTTATGGGGCTTCCCTCGGGGACTATGATGGGAGAGTAAAACTTTTATACTCTCAGATGCTTGTAAGCAATTCTCCATCTGGGACTTTAGATTGGAATAGCTCCATTATTCATTTGTACCCCAGAACTCCTTGGGTAATTATCTGCATCATCTTCTAGCTGTGAGTGGCCACAGCCACACGTGCTGCTGGGGGAAGCACAAATGAAATGCTGCTTGCTGGCCTTGGAAACCACAAGCTGTATTTCTTGCACTACCAGATGCTTCCTGCAGCATCTTGGGCAGTCTCTTGCTGATAAAATCACTTTAAATGTAATTAGCTCTCTGCACACATCAGAAATGTTTAAGTGACTTGTTATCGAGGTGATTTCTGTACCTGACTCTGCACCTGGGATTTGGGACGTGACTCCAGGAATGTGCCTGAGGTGGGGGGAAGGTTTCAAACCTCACTGTCCCTGCCCTGGAAGCACAGTTCTGAAATTAAATGATGGGGTAGAAGCAGGGGCTCGATTCCCACCTCCTTTTTCCATGGTTGTGCACGAGCTGGTTTGTCAAGGCACCGGGTGTGCGCATTTCCAGCCTGCCCTGCTTTCAGGGAGGCTCATGGAGAGCTTCAGGGCCAAATCCCCCTGCAACAGAGGGACAAAAACATCCTTGAAGGGGAGTTTATCCTGCTGTGTTCCACAGTTTGGGCAGCAGAGCAGTGATGCTCAGCCCTGAGCAGTTTTGGCTCCAACCCTGCTGTTAGAGGCTGCATCCATCGAGCAGCACGGCTGGGCTCTGGGGACGAGGTGTCCCTGCCTGTTCAGCTCTGGGCTCTGACCTTGCAGGCAGGCTGGCTCTTTGCTCATTACCCAAACTGGATTAATTGATCAATGAGCAACAGCTGGAAAAAGCAGCAGAATTCAGCGTTGGGTTTGGCTGCTCTGATCCCCCCGAGTTCCAGCCATGGGGGCAGAGGGCTGGGTGTGGCCACAAGGTCCCCAAATTGTCACTCAGGCCAAGGGGACATCAGAGAGCCACATCCAGTCCTGGTGGGGAAGAGCTGGTGACTCCAACCAACCAGCCCCTGAGGAGCCCAGGGGTTTCAGCAAAAGGAGTTTGGGGAGAATTAAGTTGTGCTCAGCATCAGTGCCACAATTTCTGGTGTTCTGAGGGCGCTGCCAGTGACTGCACATCATATCTGTCACAGCAAGAGCCTCTGGGTTATTCACAAGTGACTCAAGTTTGCAATCCTGGAAGATGAGTGTTTTCCCACCTAAAACCTGTCTCTCATTGAGCCTTTCCTGGTTTTTAGAAGCTGTTGCTGATCATCAATCCCAGGCTGATATCCAGCACACCTTGCTGCAGGCTCCCAAATTCTGCCCAATTTCATGTCCCTGGCCCTGGCAGGGGGTTGGAATGAGATAATCTTGAAGGTCCCTTCCAACCCAAACCATCCTGGGGTTCTCTTTACTGCTCTGGATTGCACTGGGCTGGAGAGGTCCTTAAATGCACCAAAAAAAACCCCAAAAACCCAAGAAATTCTGTGTGTTAAACAGTTGGTTTACTCCACAAATACTGGCTCAATTGAGATTTTTACTTACCTCGTGGTTGAGGAGGCATCTCTGAACCTGTTAGTGTAGGAACTGAAATTAATTTGTGAGTTTATCTTTTAATGAGTTTAGTGCAGCAACATCAAATAATTTTTCTCACAATTTAGCTCAGCATTGATTCCTCATTTAGTTAAAAATTCAAAATCTTACAGGCTACACAAGAAATTAGGTTCTTAATGACTGTTTTATTCAATTATTACAGAGATACTCGTCCTATCACAGTTAATGTTCCATTGTGAAATTGGTTGGAGAGGGACTGTAAAATGTTGCTTTTCTCCCCAATATCCTCATGAGTAATATCCTCATGTGACAATGTAGTGAAGATTTCAACCACAGTGGATCTCCTTTGTGTGGTTCAGTTTCAGAATTTCAACAAGATAGTATTAAAATGCAGTGTAAATTGCAATTTAAAAGCTTTTTGTCTTGACAAAGATTGTTTCTTACAAAGTTCTTAGCATTTTTTCCAAAAATCCATTGAAAAACCCCAAACATTCTGTGCTGTTTGCCTTAGGATAAAAGTCCCCCAGATCATTATTTCTCAAGTAGCACTAAAAGAAACTAAATGGTTCTTGTAGTCTTTTTGTTGATAGATAAAATTCCCTAACAGCAATTGATTTATAGAAAACTGCTAGGTGAATCTGGCAGGATTTAAGAGGCAGGAAAGAATTTTCCAAGGGGTGGAGGCTTCTTAGGATAATTTTTAAACATTGTTCCTCATGACTGACAGCTGGTGGTCAACAGGTAAAGAAATAACATCTCTGGACTTTCCAATTTCCTGTATTTAATACAGAAAATCCAGGTATTGAAATATGGCATGAAGTGGGGAAAATGAGCAAGGAATGACCTCAGGTGGGGCAGGCCTGGGGTGTAAAAATGGAGCTTGGGCAGGCAGGGAAGGGCTGGGAAGGTGATCAGAGGGGGAAAGGTTCTTGCACCTCCATTCTTCTGCCCTTGCTGAAGCAGGGCTAATCCTTCTTGGCTGTCCAGGTCGAGCTCTCTGCTGTGTTTCAGTCTGACATGAATCAGGTTTATCCATCCTGTAACTGCACAGGAAATAATAATTGAGCCCTTTTGTCACTTATAAAACTTGAAAATGGGTTGGGTTATGTTTATTCTCTAGCACATTTTTTGGTCCTCTAAACTTTAAGAAAGAATTATCCAGATGGGGTTGCTAAAGAAACTCAAGTGGCTGATGCATTGACTCAAGTGCTATCCCAGGGTTTTTAAAAGCTCCCACAATTGCAGGTAGCAGTGTTAGTTCATTGTGCTCTGGCCCCATGCAATGAGCCAGGCTTTTTAAATGGAGAGCCCCCTGATTTCTTACATTTCTACTGGGGAGTGTTACCTTGGCCACCAAGGTGGCTGTGACTAGGCCTACCTGTGTGGGAGTGGAGATAACAAAACTTTTTAGAACAGCTTACATGGCAATTAATATTAAAGACTGCATGCAATTATCCCATCCCTATTTCAGAAGAAATTAATATTCATTGTTGAAAAGCTTTCAGGACTAGAATGGTAAAAATTGGTGGTTTTTTTTTTTTTTTTTCTGTATAATTTGCAGAATTTGGTTCATGGACAGCTTTCTTTTTCCTGCCTGATTTTATTTTGGATGGAAGTTGAGTGATTCTATCCATCTCTTCCTCTGCTGTTTCTCTGCCATGCATCACAGGTATCCCTTTGAAGGGAAAGATAATGCAGGAGTTGGCTGCTGCCTGCAAACCCCCAGCAGAAATGCACATACATATTTGATTGTGTATTTCTTCCCATCTCTACAGGGCAAAATAAAGGTAATAAATGTCAGGTCTGTAAGAAAGCAGTGTTCTGTTTTAAGAAGAGGTGTTGGATTGCTTCTCTGGATGAGCAGGGAAAAGGTGGGGAAGTGGTGGGAATGGCTGTGGAAGTGCAAAACACCTCCAGAGTAAACACTGAACATCTGACAGATGTGGTCATCGGGGGGAAGTCGTGCTTCTTTCAGTGGCAATCATTCTTGGTGGTCTCTATTGGTTTCCCAAACCTTAGCCCAGACACACCACCTGCATTTTGTGGCTCCGTGGGCCTTTCCTTCTGAGCTCCTTGCAGTTTGCTTTGGGTGGCCTGGCAGAGCCCTGCTGAAGCTCTTGGTTTGGATTTGTGTTGTTTCTCTGCTGCCCTGAGTAAATCAGCTTAGTGGGAGTTTACTCTTTGGTTACCCAGAGCTCTCAGGCTGGCAGAAGAGTTTAAATATGAGGCTGAAATTAATCTGAGTGCTCTGCTCTGTATCCTGTGAAGAGTAATAAGATGCTTATAGATTTGCCAGCACCAAACATGGTACACAAGAATACAATAATCAATATGTGCTGTAGGAATACCAACTCTTTAATTTACTGCTTATTACATTGAATTGGATTACAGTCTGCTTTGTCTTTTCCTTTGCTTTAGTGCAATAACCTTTAAACCCTGGCTTATTTGTTCAAAATAAACCCAAATCTCCCTTTCTCTATTTTTTTCCCCCTCAGTAACCTGCTTTATTTAACAGACACTTCCCATTTCTAGTCTCTTTGCTGGCATTTATCTGCTTGCAAATGGATTTATGGTGGAGTAATCCCAGTTTTGAACAAAATGTGGTTTGCTATCTCAAAACCCCAGGCTCTGCTCTGTGTGCTGTGCTCCCAGTTAAGTTGGGTGGGTCAATGAGAGCCTTTTCCAGAGCATCCAAGGAGGTTGTGCAGAAGGAAATAAATCCTCACGGCTGCTCTGGAGCTGGTGCTCGCTGCACACAGGGGTTGGGAGAGGCAGGGAGGATGGATGGTTCTGGCAGCAGATCCCTTTATTCTCCCTGCCCCTTTTCCAAGGAGCTATTCCATGTCTGGAATGCTGCAGTGAAAGGTTTCTGAAAATAAGGGGGAAATGTAATAGTCAGCTGAAGCAGACCCAGGGTCACCATGATGCCATCACCACTGTGGCAGCACAATAAATGGGGTTTATTTTCTGTGTTCCCATTGAGAAAGGGGAAAATGGTTTAAATACAGTAATAAACCACCAATAAAATGGGGTTTTATATGTGTGATAGGGAGTTCTGTGGTAAGAATGCTCTGGCAGAGGAAAGGGGATGGGGATCACTGGAGTGGGGAGTGCCAGGGCTGCCCTTTTCAGCAGTAACCTCATCTTACTTTAGCTTCAGCCAAGAAAGTTGCTATGATGAACTTGCATTTCTGTCATGGCTCTGTTCCATGACACATCTGCAAGTCCTGCCTTGTGTTTCTGTGCTTGAAAATGTTTCAGGTCCCTGTGATCAGGTCAGGGCTTGGACCCAGTCCCTGCCCCAGTGGAAAAAAGTTTGCTGATTTCACTGCGTGGTGCATTGAGCAAATAGGAGACTGTAGGGACTTGAGTTCTGCCTGTCACATTTAACTGTGACCTTCTTCAGCCTCAGGATCCATCACTTTCCACAGAGATGAAAGTGTCCCACCTCCACAACAGCATCCTTCCCCACGTAGGAGTTGTTGATCTTTACACTACAAATTGCTGTAACAACTGAATTATTGTAAACAGGAGGAAACAGATAAGAAAGCTGCCAGCCATTTATTCAGACACTGGTCAAAGGAACTGCATTTTATCCCAGGATAATTGCAAAAGTAATCCCATCCTGATAGCTCTGATACTGCAGATCTTCCTGTTGGAGGGTTTAGAGAGAGGGACAGAGATAAACTCAACTCTAATCTTCAAATTTAACAAAAAAACCCCAAAAAACAACCAAAAAACCCAAAAAACCAAGATCCTCAGGAGAATCTCTACTTATATTTTGGTTTTAGCAAACCTGGACTAATATTTGTCCTTCTCTTATATGTGCAGGATGAACTCCATATGTCTGCTTTAGTTTGAGTGGTATTTTTGGGATGCAGGTATTACACACTGAGGTGTGTGAGGATGTTCCTGAACTCTCTTTGGGAGGTGGAGAGAATTCCTGGCAGAGGCTTCAGCATGCAGCAAACTTACTCAGCTCTGCTGCCTGGCTTGATTTAGCATTCAGAGAGGGAACAAGCATTTAAGATTTTGAAAAGTCCAAGAGAAATTGCTTAGGCTTCATTTTTTACACTGTCTTGACTATGATGGTGAGAGGACTTTCACCACATGAAAGATAGTGAAGAGAAATTTGAAACCCATGAGAGAGCCCCACACTAATCTAGTGCCAGCAAGATCACAACAGGTTTAAGGGAAAGGCAAATGTGCAGTAAGCAGAGCTGGATTTGGGTCTGTTCACTGGGAATGAAGGCAGGTAAAACCCAATTTATGTCTGCCTCTGCAAGGAGGGCTGTGGGTACTGGTTCTCAGTCAAAAATCCTGGACAAATGCCAGCCCAATAAGATCACATCACGAGCTGCAAGGTGTGATGAGCTGGATGACATTGTGCCCCTGAAGTCAGAGGAGGGATGGAAGCAGAGGATGCTGCTGGCATCTCCTCACAGAAGCCACCCCTGCCAGCCAGCCAGATCCAGTCCAGCAGCACTTAAATAGTTCTGAAAATCTCCCTGCTCTGTAGTGCAGGAGGAGAAGTCAGATGAGGGGATGGAAGTCTGGAAGGATCTGCCAATAAAGTGGCAGGTGGGGCAATAAAGAAGAGGGGATGAGGTCAGAGTGCTGGTCCAGGGCCCATGAAGAGAGAAATGAATATTTCATCACTATTCATCACCATTACGGCAGCATGGAAAGGCAAAGAAAGAAGTGGGGAGCAGTGGGCTGGGCCACAAAACGTTCCTTTAGTGGTGCTGTGGGTTTGCTGTGATGAAGCTGCCCTGTGTCTCACCCAGAGAAAGGAGCTGGCTAACGATGTGCTCTGCAGATGGATCCCTGCTGGCACAGGAGCCCTCCACACCCGTGCACAGGTGTTGGATTTTGGTTTTGTTAACCAGCCAGTCGCAGGCAGGCTCGGGGAGGATGGACCCTGGTTCCTGTGGAGAGGCAGAGTTTCTGTGACTGCCTGGAGCCCAACCCCACCATCTGTTCAGTGAGAGCCCCAGCCTGTCCTGCAGTCAGTCACTGCTGGGGGACAGGGATGGAGCTGCAGGGCTGGGCTCCCTGTCCTGCTGGGCTCTGCTGAGCTAAGCCAGTGCCTCTGACAAGGCTCCCTGATTGTTTGGCTTGTCACAGACTCCTGTGGCTTCTTGTTGTTGCTTGTATCCCTTCCAGAAAACACTTCACAGCAGATGTTGGCTAATGCAGGAAGTGCTGGAGAAATACTTGTGAAAAGTAGATTTCAAGGGGTTTTTTAACATATATATGTGTACAGCAGGTGCAGTTATTCAATATGAGGATTAAGTAAAGAAGTTGCTAGAATTGGCAAAGTCTTCAGGTCTATTTAAAATTAACTGTGAATTTTCTCTAAAAAATGAGGGAATCAACACAGTCTGCTCACAAACCTGACAGAGAAAATGCAAGGAATGTCCTGATGGACAGTGGAGGAAACATGTAGGTGCTCCCCTGGATCAAGAATATATAAACTCACAAATCTTTGCTGAAACTATTCGTGAGACTTTAGGAGGGATACTGGCAAAAACTCTTGTGCCTTTTGAGGTCAGTTTGTGAGGGGAATGGAAAAACAAAGTGAAAAGTGTAATAGGAAATGAGTAGTAGGTAAAATGTCCTCTCCCATACCTATGGGTGTTTGCAGGTAGACTTGGTTAAAATAATCACAGGTAATAGTGACACTGAGTTTTCCCAGCATAATCCAGATAATTCTGAACTGCATGTTCTCTATACAGGAACCTTTTTTTATCACAGCATCTTATTTCTTGCTGGAGAGAAGACAGGAAGTTGTCCTTATTACTCACCCAGCTCTCCTCAGGTTCTCTTTTCTTTAAAAAAACAACAACAACAACAACAAAAAAAACCTCCCTCCACACCCCCCTTTTTTTTCCTCTTCTTTTAAATTTTAGTTCTTTGCCCTTTAGAAGGAAAGGTTCTTTCTTGGTCAGTTTGTCACAACTGGAAGTGAAACCATGGCAATACCCTTTATCTGCAGCGTTACAGAGACTGTTTCAGAGTTGATGGGAGTCACTCCTTGCTTTTCTTGTTATCTTCCATCCCTGCCTGATTTAGAATGCAGCTAATGCCTCTCCCCGGGCTGCTGACTCACTATTAAAGTACATGCTAAACCCCACACATGCAGTTTGAGTCACAGGGGAGTATATTGTCAGAAAACAGCGCTTTGATTCTTTCCTTTGCTGGTGTAAACAGGGTGAACAAATAAATCTGGGTACTTTGAAGTCACACAGTGCTCCAGGGAGAACGGAGAGGGGATGCAGTAACAAGACTGGGCAAATACTTTAAAAATGACCAAAATAACATGCTCTAAGAAATTCAGAATTCAACAGTTCTTCAATTCAGACTTTTAACTTGCTACCATCATTTTATCTTGGATCATCGCAGTTTATTGTGAAAATATTGTAGTGTGCAGTCAAGGGATGTGTGGTCTGCGTTAATCATATTTATTATCATGTTGTGAACTAATACCTTAAATTTTTATGGCACAAAGTGGCATTTATGAATAATTCATTGATGATATGGTAAACTGAACTGTAGCAATCCCTTTGCATGGGTCATTTGGAAGAGCTATTGACAGTAAGGGAAACAGGCACTTGAAACCCTTCTGAAAACTCTCTGGAAGTGTTGGAATGGGATGTGCAGGCTGTGCCTGGGCTGACCTGGAGCTGGGAGAGCTGCCTGTGGATCCAGCCAGCAACAGGTGGAGTAGAGAAAGAGCTTTCCCAGCCCCTGAGATTGGGGAAAAAATGAGTCTCTTTTCTCTCATTTCCCTATAAACACGAATTTTCAGCGAGCCTGCTGGCAGGAGTTTGCTTTGCCCGCTCTCTGCAGCGCATCTGCTGCACACCCTGCACGGGCAGGGGCAGGACAAGGTGCCAGGGGAGGGAAGCTCTGCTGGAAATCCCTGTTTCCCTGCGTGGGAGCAGAGCCAGGCTCCTGGTGAATAAACCCTGGAGGGCAGGGCAGGGGCTGTCACCCTGCATTTCCCTGCCACAGCTCCGGAGGCACCGATTTCCCCCGTGCTGGAACCCTCCAAACCCTGCCCCAGTGTTTTCCTTCTGCCTGACAGTTGTTTCCTTTATTGTGTGGCTGCTCAGGAGGGAGCTGTTTCATAGGGATTTCAAATGTGCTCCTTGTAAAATCTGCAGCTTCTCCCCCGTGCAGCAGATCGGGCGTTTTATTCCTCTCGCCGGTTCATTTTTCCTAAACTAAGCACTTTGCTTCAAAAGGGTGTCCTTGTAAATCTTTGTCCTTTTAAATCCAAAGGTCAATGATACTTTCTATATGCAAATTCAGTTGTTAAATGTATTGCACATTACTACTCCTGGCAGATGGGGGAAAACTGCAAATTTATCATGGTGATGGCTTCAGGAACAAAGTAAGTAATTATAGACACAGTATGACAACTCACAACAGTGTCTTTTATTCTCTAGTGTTCTCAGTAGCCTCTCAAATGAGAGAAGAGAATTGGAAGGTTACCTTAGCTATGTGTTTGAATCTAGGACTGTATTACCTGAAACTGCAGTGTATTGCCTTTATTATTACCCATTAGAATGCAATTTAACTTCTGGCCCCTTAATAAAACCCTTCCCAGAGATGCATTAATAAACAGAAGTTTATTTGGTGTTCAACTTCGCTTTTGTTTCTTGTGCAGCATAAAGAGTTCTAGGCAGTTGGAAGGAGAATATTCTCCTGAGAGGGTTTTTTTTTCCTAGGTATATTTTATATTTGGATAGTCCAGGCTAATCAATATCTCAAATATCTCGAATATCTCAAAAATCTCAAAAATATGTGATATTTTATAGAGTAGCTGCTTTGTTTTTATGATGGTAGCCATGAATTTGGTGTGACCTCAGGTGTCACCAGAAGTGCAGCGCCCAAAATCCAAACATGCAGGTGGCCGTAGGGGCAGGGAAATGAGGGCTTGTGATCCTCTTGGTGCAGGTGGGGTTTTGGAAGAGCTGCTCCCCATTTCTGGAGGGACAGAGAGGGGCAGCAGAGCCAAACTGCCCCTTGGGACTGTGTGCTGCTGCCTGGCCAGGCTGGATCCCCTGGCACCCCAGCCTGGCTGGGCTGGGCTGGGCTGGGCTGGGAGCTCCCCTGGAGCCAGCAGCAGCAGCCTGGGGGCAGATCATGATCCCATGTCTCCCATCTGCACCCTCTCAGCTTAGATTTAGGCTTTGTCTATCCTGATAAACTCAGCCATATTTCCTTACCAGCTTGCTGTCAGTTGCTATATATTGATCCTCGGCGAATGCAGTGATCTGCACTCCAAATGACTAATTAAATATGCCATAAATCTGCAAGAGAATGAGTGCTTCAAGCACCAGAACTCCTTTTTTTGTGTAATAAAAAAAAAAAAATCTCGTTAAAAAATCATGTTCTAACCACAAGTGATTAAAACCTAGTTTGAAGTTATTTTACCAGGACAGAACTGTATTGCACAGTGATGTTTACAGAGCTGCAGACATTGCACAGAAACTCAGAGGTCAAAAGTCCAGTGGGTAATATCCATAAACAGTAAAAAGGACAAGATGTGATCAGGCCAACACCTTGTGTACCTCAGAGATTTTTGGAAAACCAAATTAATTCCCTTGGCAGTGATGCCTTTGAAGACCCCAGTTTGGGATTTCTTGGATAGATGAACAGCCCAATCCAAACAGGATTTTTTGGCCATAAACACCCGTGGGTGCTGTGTTACCCTGTGCTGATGAGTGCTCACAGGGAAATCTCAGTGTGCTGTGGCCTGTGCTGGCACAGAGAATTCAGGTGTTTCACCTCCTCCCCTGGAAGGAAGCTCTGTTAACAGAAGATTAACCCTGCACCAGTTCAGGTATCACTGGCAAGAAAAATGCCTTGTCCCTCCCCAGACCCAGGGAAGGGTTTTCAGGGGAATAAACTGATATTTGATGGCTGCAGGTTGCCAAACTCCACTGCAAGGCCAGGGACTCCTTTAGTGCTGATCTAGGACTGATTTTTTGCTGTCTTGTGTCTGCAGTGAGAGTTTTCTTAAAAAACCCCAAAATACTGCTCTCATCCCATGGTTTGCTTGGGTTCTCCTCCTCCTTCTCCTCCTCCTGACCTCTGGCAGCAGAGCAATGTTTGTCTTGACTGAAACAAAATCCAATTCTTGTGCTTAAACAGATGTTCTTACAGGGCTGAGTGGCTCCCTGTCCCTTCCATTTGCATATCCATCTATAAAGTGACACTGATTATTCTAAAACTCTTTGAACTTTGCTGTAAATCAGCAGAAACATTCAGGTAAACAAAATTTGTGTTTAAAAGGAAGAATTTAATAACCTTCATACAACTTTGTTGATAAGAAAATGGTTAAAAATTGAAATTCACTGGTTCTGTGATAGTGCAGGCCTGGAAGAACTTGTACATAGAAAAAAATGTTAAAGTTTTGTTACAGCAATGTAACTGCAGCAGAATTTTAGTCAAAACCAGTTGGCTTCAGTTTGCAGTGGGCGTTGTGGGCTCTGCAGACAGTTCTCAACAAATACATTCAGAAATGAATTTAAATAGTACAGGTAAATGAATTCTAAAAAATATAATAAATTTACAGGAAATAATATAAATTATGCAAAAATATGCATTTGTAAGTATGTGGCAAACACAGATTTATGAGATAAATAATTAAAGAAGTATGAATATGTATTTATCTTCTGGTTTTTTAATTTTTGAGAAAATCCCTGATATTCTGATGAAGTTTTGTCTATTCCATTCCCTTCATTACACTCTGTTGATTTTATGAAGTTTAAAGGGCAGTAGAGTTGAGACCAAAATATTTCTGCTGTGATATCAATTGTTAAGATCAGTGATCTTTTTGCACTCCTCTGTTGGCTTGGGACATTTCTGTCTTTTCAGTGACATTTCAGGGCCCGTTTCAGTTGATCAAAAAGGTGGAATTCCCAGTGACTGACACATTTTTGTTCCAAAATGCCACAGCTTCAGCGGGAGTTTGCTGAGTATCGATCACAGGATCAGGATTCCTAAAGCCAAACACATTCCCAGAAATATTTACTGCACCATGGAGACTCCAGGGCTGCAGGATGGGAACTGCTAAACAGAAGGGTCATGCCGTGGAAAATGCCCTACAAATACAGAATTACAGAACAACAGAGTTAAAAATGGAAAATATCTCCAAGATAACGTTGAGTGCCACCACGACCCCAGTGCTCACCACTGAGCCACGTCCCCAAGTGCCACATCCACACATTTTTTGGTCACTTCCAGGAATTGTGACTCCACAACTGTCCTGGGCAGCCGTTCCAATGCTTGACCACCCTTTCAGTGGAGGAATATTCCCTAATGTCCACCCTAAACCTCCCTGGCACCACCTGGGGCCACTTTCTCTCATCCTGGCAGCTATTAACTGGGAGCAGAGCCCAGCCCCCAGAATTTGAAGCTTTGGCTGTTTTGGGGGTTTAGAGGTTGCAGAGCTGTGGGCAGCCTTCCTGCTTGGAATTCCTTTGGCAAGGGAAATAATGGTGGAAGGAAGTGTCACATTTTCAACAGTAAAATTCAGATGCAGCACAGCTCCAGCGGCTTTGATTTGAATCACAAAGATTCTGAGATGAAAACAGAGCTTTGAAGTTTCAGGGAAATGTTAAAATTTGCTCTCCTGTTTCTCCACCAGCGTGGCTTTGTCTGGATGTCCAGACTTAAAAGCTGTTATTGACACACACAAATCTCCTTTCAAGTGGGTGATCAGCACTGGGGCTGTGCTCTTCTGCTAAGCAGATTGGAATATAGCTCTTAAAAAATGACCACACATGAAAGGCTGTTTTCCCCCTTCAAACCCATCCTGAACAAAGTGAAGCTGTTCCATCTCATAAAGACAGATGATTGACATTATATAGTGCATGAAATTTTCCTTTTCAGAATCATGACATTTTTTAATAAAAGTGGAGATAATGCTGGGAGCTAGTAATTACACTATATCCACCCCCAACAAAAAAAGATCCATTGGGGGAAGAAATGAAACAATATGTCTTTACAGAGAATGCAATTAAGTAAAGCCAGATTAGAGGAAGCACTGAGGGTAAGCGACATGCCTTATTATCTCCAATGTGTAAATTTAATTTTCTTTTTTCCTCATAATTCTTCTTTCCCCAGCATTTTTTCCTCACTCCATGGAGATCAACTTGCAACAGCTTCATTTTCCTATTGATCTATTTAATATTTTTCCATTGTGCATAATAAAGCACCAAACAGGATTTGCTATCAATGCGTGAGCAGCCTCTCTGTCTCAGAAAAGAAAGATAATATTGTTGCAAAAATGTTCTCCCTGGGGTGGATGATGACATTAACATTTTTGTTAGGGAAGGAGTGTCTCAAAATTAAATCTTGAAATTACCAGTATTTATCAGAGCCACTCACAGAAGTGGAGGGGAAAGGTGAAATGGCTGAGTAAATATCATCTTCTCTGCATCTCCAAAGGCGATGCTAAAAAGGCATTAAAATAAGGACAGAAAGACTCCCCTCAGGAATATTTATCAGAGGTGCTCCATCTCCATGACAAATCTTAGACAAGACATGCATGGCAATATCTGTTGATGTGGAGAGCTTGTTAATAGCAGGTTTGGTTTTCTGAAAGTCCGATTTTTGTCCCCGGGACAAAGCAAAACTGGTTTTGTTAAAGGCAAGGATGTATTGCAGATTAGTTCTGCACAACTGGACAAGGAGAGGAGTGGCACCATCTGCCAAACAAACCACTTGGAGGTTAGAGTTCTGTGAGTGCCTTTTCCCGGGTAAAAAGGAACTTGTGTGCAAATAGGGTTCGTGCAGGTGGGGATGTGTAAGGAATTGTGGTCACACCTGATGCAGGTTGCAGGAAGGTTGGGAGATTCTGTCCCATTTTATTCAAAGATCTGAAGTGTGTTATCATTTTTGAGCTCTTAGAAACACAAATAAGACCTTGACTATCAGCATTTGTAATTTAAAAATGATCAGTGAATCCAAATTCACTGTTGCTGAAATAATGGAATATTTTGAATGATGAGCCCCTCTGAGACTGTGGCAACCTGAGCGTGGGCAATCTGTGAGCAGGAAAGGAGAAATCACAGGTTGTGAGTTCCTCCCTGACTGCTATTTGGTATCATTGCCCTTGAAGAAGGTCCTGCCCTGAAGCAGTGATGATGAAAGGTGATGCCTTCTTGTCATTAATGCCCTCATATCAACATAAAAACATCCGAGTTCATTGCCACGGAGCCAATAATGGCAGCAAAGCAGCACCAATTCCACGTGCTCCAGTTGCACAAGGTGCATTTCCCTGCTGCTCAGTTGGGGTGGGAATTGTTTTGGTGCAGGGAGCTGTGCTAATTAAGGATGCTGCACACTGAGGCGTGCTGGTTGTGAGTCTTGGCTTGGAGAGGAGCAGACAAGACTTTATAAATGAGATTCGTTTAGGCAGCATGTCATCAAATGACCTGATAAGTAGGGCCTCATCTGGGTAATGATTAGGTTTTATGTACTATTACAAGGATTGATTTCCTAGAAAGGCAATGAGCAAAAAAAAACCATATCTACAGCAGATTTTATCTGGCTGAGCAAATTACCTGACAAGATAGGCAGACCCAAACCAGGATTTAATTCCTGAAAGGGCAAGATTTTGACACCTTATCCAAAATGCTCAGTGTCCTGTACTGTGGATCAGTACACTTATTTTGAATAAGTTATTTTGAGGGGAAAATAATATCAGTTTCCACAGAAGTATCTGACTGCCTTCAGTGCCCAGCTAAAGGGATTTCTTACACACCAGGACAAGTGTGGAAATGGTCTTGGAGTGGCTTTGTTGGAGGTTTTTGGAATGTAATCTTATGCTTGTGAAACTCAAAGGCTAAAATGTCACTGATAGTAATTCTTTATGCTGTTGGCTTTCACTTGTAGCCTCAGGAAGGTTTCCATGAAGGTATGAATTAAGTGTTATCATAATGCAGGTATTTTAGATGTAAAAATTTATTTCAATGTAGGAGAGCCACAGAGTTGTTACTAATCTGCTTTCACTTTCTTCAACTCCATCACAGAGTAAGCAGAAATTTCCCTGGGTTTTTATTTTTTTTTTTTGGTTGGTTTTAATTTTTTTTCCAGAGTCAAACAGGCGCTTTTTCCTTTAAATTGACTTAGACAAAGTTTATCAACTTTTTTCTTTCATGTTGGCCCCCCCATTACCCCCGAAAATACTAAAATGTTACTGTAAAAAAGAGCTGAAGAGACTTAACTACTCTCTGCTCTTGGGATTAGTAAAAGTAAAAGAAAGGACCCACAGACTTTCATTCAGCTTAAATTAGAGCAAAATGGCACATCCTTCAGATCCCTTTCTTTAATGGGTGTTAATGGAAGGCTGGGCCTCGGTTTTGCCTTCAGGAATCCTGAAGAAATAATTTCAGTTGGATATAAATGCAGAAAACCCCACATAACCCCCTACAAATTCAACTGGTTGCTGGATGGCTGCTCTCTGATCCAAAAATAAGGAGTATTTCATTGAACCAGCTCCTGGAAGCCCACAGTTTCTTTTTACATTGTTTTATTTTAGAAGATATGCATACATGAGCTCTGGGGTTTGTAGATTTATGGCTGGGCTTGGCAGAATTACACGAGGCATTATTTCAGCAGTGGAGATGTTGTGATGAATCATATTCCTAAAAACTTCTGGGCAGTCTCTGTAAAGCAAAAGCCAGATCAGAGACTGGGGGTTGTCTTTAAATGCATCCATGTAAATAGGGGGTTAGAAATGAAATCTTAATTGTGAATTTTAGAAATGAAATCTTAATTCTGAATTATTCATGTAGGACAGGGGACTTTAATTTCCACTGCTGCTGACCTCTCCATCTTGGTCTCCTATCAGGTAATAATTAGCATAGACTCTATGATTCACAGAAGGCTGATCAATATATTCTTATTAAGAAACTTATTGCTCTTTTATAGACAGCTATGATACAGTTATACTTGACTGGTCCTTTAATTAAAACACCATCACCATTGGTTAATTAAGAAGCCACCCTTTGATAAACAAATCTCCATAACGTTCTACATGTTCACAATATCAGGTGTAGCAAGTTAAGGATTGTTTCTCATTCTTTTCTCTGATCTTCTCCCAGGATGATTGCCTGGGAAAATTGTCTGTCTGTCTCTCTGTGGCCAGAGAGCTGCTGCCAGTCTCCCTCTTTCATTTCCCTGTTTTTCCCCCTAAATTTACCCAAATAACAGGACTGTTTGTGAGCAGGGTGATTTCCTCCCCATTTCCCACACCGGGTCGTTCCCTCTATAACTGGAGTTCATCACAACCAGCCGAGCTGTGACACATTTTATTTTTATGTGTATTATTTATGGGACACATTTGATGGTCCTGGGCGTCCCCCCCTGGAGGCAGAGGGATTTCCCATCGCAGGCAGGGATTCCCCAGCAGTTTTATGGGATTTCTGACTGCTGGGGCTGGGGAATGTGCTGACACAGAAGGAAGCTCCCTGTTGTGAGTGCTTTCCCTCAGGTTCCTGTTGACTTCAATCCTCCCAGCAGGAAGGGAACCCCGAGGGATGAGCACAGGATTGTGCTGTACAGGTGGGGTAGAGGTTTAAAGTTGGTGACTGGGAATGGAGGAAAAGGGGGAGCCAAGTTTTGGGCTTGAAAATCATTGTGGTTTGGTTAGCATATTTTAAAAATTTTATTTATTTATTTATTATTTATTTATAGTTTAATTTTTTTTTTTTTAGTCTAACCCATCATTTGATCCAAGCCCTTTTGTGGTAGTGAGTGCCATTTCTGTTAATTCAGTTACATTTTATTCATGTTAAAAGCCTTAATTCAATCAATACAAATTGAAATGGTTGGTAATAAAGTTTTTCAAAAGCTCCAGAATAGGAGCTCAGTGCCTGAATTTCTCTTTCTGTTGGATTCAGCATTGATTTGCCATCTCATTTGCCTCAGTTCAACTTGAGTTCTGGAAAGGCAGCCTTGTGTTATGATAGTGTTCTTTTGTCTTTTTTTATTTTTTTCCTTGCAAAAAGCTGAAACAAGCATGATTAATTTGAAAGGATGAGATTTATTTCAACTTAGCAGATGTATTTGAGACCACTTGTAAAACAGCTTAGAGGCCTTGAACATAAATGGCTGTTACAAAGATTCTTTGTATTTAGAATAGAAGCCTAGACAGATATTAATAATGAAAAAGGCCAATAAATGACCTTTTCTTCACTTTTATCGAGTAAATGCAGTATTGAATTTTTCATCTGTTGTTTTCTTTTGAAATGTGAAAGATCACAAGAATGAAAGCAGGTGAATTAGATTGTATTCTCCACAGACACAACCTTGATGCTGTCGCAATGTTTGGATAGAAGAGAATTATTTTTTCATTTATTCTGTATATTTTCTTTATCTCCATGCAGTATTACTGCTCCACATTTTCACGATCTAATTTTATTCGTTTTTACAAATTTAATAACATTTCTGCTGTTGTTTTCTCTGAGCTCTTTGTGCTGTCACACCAACTCTGAGCAAGTTTATTTCTCTGGTAGTCAATGGGGCACCATTCCCTGAAACAAATCAGGACAACCCCGAGCAATCCTAGAAGAGAAATAAGTTTATGGCTGGCAAAGAATGGCTTCTATCATGCTGAAAACCATAAATCTGTGAATTAGGAGTGGTTTCTATCATGCTATCAGGTTATAGTTAAAACCATAACTCTGTGCATTGGGAGTGGTTTCTATCACGCTATCAGCTGATAGTTCAAGCCATAACTCTGACTGTGCCCCCACTTCACACTGGCTGCAGATTTCAGCTTGTTTTGCTTGCATAGGGGATTTGTGTCACTCAGAGTAAAAAAATCAAAGCATTTCCAGTGGTGGTTTCTGTGGCATTCACATTCTCTGGAAAAATCCCTTCGCCCAGGATTTTTCTCCTGGGAAGCTGAGGAGCCTCAGAGAAAAGGAAAACAATTCTTATCTCATTTGCTTCTCCTGTGTTGAGCTGGTGTGGAATGTGTTTGGAGATTGTTCACCCACGGGTGATTGTTTCATTGGATTTCTGTGAGTTGTTTTCACTCTTTGGCCAACTGAGGCCAAGCTGTGTCAGACTCTAGAGAGAGTCATCAGTTTTCATTCTTATCTTTTTAGCATTCTGTAAGTATCCTCTCTGCATTCTTTAGTATAGTTTAGTATAGCATTCTTTAATATAATATAGTATGATAAAATAATAAATGAGCCTTCTGAGAACATGGAGTCAGCTGCACTCATTCCTGCCTTTGTCGGGTATTCCCAGCAAATACAATAGGTTTCTTGTCAGCTCAGGCTGAGTTGACCAAAGCCTACATTTGTTTTCTCTCTGGGGCAATGCAAGGGATGAAGTTGTTTTAAAAGTGCCCCATCCCTGCAGAAATAAACCCTCACTGGGGTGGGGCTCCTTTGAGGTGGTGGGGCATGACCTGAGCCCAGCCAGCTCTGCTTTCCAGGACTGGGAGACTCACACAGGAGAGATTCCTGTGCTTTCCCCCAGCACACAGCACAGTATTTTGCCCTGCTAAAACTCTTTCCATAGAGCTTCCCTTAGCTTTTAGCTCTTTTCATGGCTTTGATCATTCCTGAGCCATTAAAATTGCTTTTTTTTCCTGGCATGTCTGAGCTCGGCCATTCCTGTGGGATGCTCAGGAGGTGAGGAGCTGGGACGTCCTTGCTGAGAGGTGTTGAAGAGAAACAGAGCCCCAGAGAGTGCCTGTGCATGAAACCTGGTGCTTACTGAGGGGGAAGATCCTCCTGGAAAAGGCCATGCAGAGCCTGCCCATGTCTGGGAGGCTGACACCTTCTGAAGGACCAGGAATTAACCACAGCTTGTGTCTGTGGTGCGCTGGAGGGCTGCACCAGGGGCTGGTGCTGACTTCCCTGACCCTCCTGCAAGCCAACAGTGCGAATCCCTGCCAGTTTTATTAGTTAACAGATTGATTGATTGATTGGTTTTAAAGGTTCAGCTCCTGAGCATGGTGGTCCATGTTTAGAAATGCAATGTAGTGCAGAGTGGTCCTTTGGTGGCCCCAGGAGCAAGAGCTCAGCCTGGAGAGCTGAGCTTGGGCAGAGCACTGGTGTCAGCATCACTGCAGGAATGTGGAAGAGCATGAGGGGACAATTTCTTGGTTATTTGAAATTTAAACCTTGTGTCTTTAATGGTGTCTGGGCTGGGGAAGTGGAGCAAGGCAGAGAAATTTAACATGAAAAATATCAGAGAGAAGCAAAGAGAAGCAACAGAGCCTTCAGGTCCTGTGGTTGTCTCAGTATCTTGTAGGACTTGCTTGGCTCTCAGACTCTGCACTCCAATTATTCTGCACTCAAAGGAAAAAAGCCTCTAGTCATGGCTGGGAAAAGCCTTAGAGAGATATACAACCTAAATAACAGGATGCAAAGTACTTATTGCAGTTGAATATGCATGTTCATGATTCCAAACCCAAATGAAGCCAATGAAATTATTCCCTAAGCTTTTGGTTTTACATTTTTGGTTGATTTTTTTTTTTTCCCCGTACCTAAGACTAGATAGTAATTTCCCGAATTTTAATGGATGAGTTCCAGTATCTCTGTTTGCAGCAGCTGATTACATTCCCTGCTGAAAGCTCCACTGTCAGGGATAAGTCTGCAGGGACCAGAATTTGCAAATTTATCACCTCTCTTTTTATTTGTAGGTAAAATATTCTCCAGCGATTCATCTCATCACTGGAGAATGCTTTTCCAAACAAATTGCATTGCTTCCTAAAATCTAATTCCTATTTCATATTCCTATTGTTTGCTTAGTTTATATCCTTTGTCAAATGGCTTTGGGCAGGTTTCTTACAGCTTTATAACTGCGATGGCTCTGATATCACTCCTGCATTTCCATCAGGGGGAGTGTTTTGCATTTCCTGTGCTTCTCTGTGGGTTGAATCCAAGGGTGGGATTCCCTGTGCTGCCATGCACATTGCATTTGTTGGAAGGTGCTCTCAGGAAGCCAAGGCTTGAGCATTGCACGTGGGACTGAGATATAAGCAGAGTGGATATATCTGGGTTTGTGTTAAACCTCGCTCCCAGCACAACTTGAACGTGTTGAAATTCAGCTGATTCAGCTCATTTAAAGCATCTGGGAGATGCTGGAAGACAAGAGGTTTCATTTTAAGAGTTGTGGTTTTATTTATACTACTGTGGTGTTTGGAGTTCCAGTCACAGACCTTGTGTTCTAAGGCACTTCAAAGAGAGACCAAAAAGGACCTTCTTGCTTCAGAAAGTTTCAAGTTTTTTATCAGGAGACAGGAGAGTGAACAGATAACAGCGCACAAGAGGCCCCATGAAGTGATTCCAGTCAGCATGAGCTCTGCAGCTTCACAGCTGTGAAGTGTTGTGATGAAAGCTCTGCATGCACACTGATATGTTGTGCTCAGAGACTGGCTTTTGTTTCTTTACAACTTCAACCAGACTCCATCCTTGGAAAGGAGGGAGATTAAAAAAAAAAAAAATCATTAATTTTTGGGGTATCAGTTTGAAAGGAAAGCTCATTTCTCATGGTTGCACTTAAAATTTCTCTAGTCAAGAAAGAAAGTGCTTCTCTTGCATTACGCTTTATCAAATCTCTGGTTTTTTGTGATTAAAAATGCTGTGCACGGTTCTGAATACCACCAAAGCACTGCTGTGATATTTATCCCGGGGTAACAGCCCCAGCCTGCTGCTGGAGTGTGACCCAGAGCTGGGGGAGGCTCAGCCCTGCAGCAGCCTCAGCTCCCTGCTCCCACAGCCTGGGAGCAGCTCCAGGAGTTTGCCTGCTCCAGGTGAAGCCCTCCTCCCCCTGCCTTCAGAAATAAATTGCCAGACCCCACAGAGCACACCTCATTGGGAAAACAAAGCTCTCCATTCTCTGTTAGTTCCTACTGCTTTGAACTTTAAAAAAGATGTAAGCAAGTCCATCCCGGTGATGAATGGGCTGGTGCCTGCTTTTATGATGACTGAATTATTGGAGGAGAACAAAGTGGTGGGAGAATTCCCAGCAGACCTTGTCCAAACCACTGCCCTTCTGTTTTCCTCTTTGCTGAGGGTGGGAGCTGCCCCTTCTAATTAAAAATTATGAGTAGAAGCGCTGCTATTATTTCAGAATATGGGAGGTGGTGTTTTCATGAAGCCAAGACCTCCTTTTAATTGAAGGGATTGGATAATGGCTTGCAAAAGTGTTCAAGGATTCATTGAGAATATATTGCCCAGGCCTTGTGGAAAGGTTAATGCACATAAAACACATTAATGCCCCCTGTGTTTATTTGGCTTTCTGTATTAGGAATATTCCTATTAGCTCTGGTGAGGTAAGTGGGAGAGCATATGGAGAATTGGTGTCTCAGCTGGAATCAAATGAGTTTATCAGTGTTTGTAGGCTCAGCAATGGGACTTTCAGTTTTACTGTGCCTTATTTCTACCGTCCCATCTGTAAAGAGGAAGCAGAGACAGAGAGGGAGACTTTGCCTGTCTGTGGTGCAGCTGCTGTGAGTTCCTGGTGCTGTCCCCTGGACCCTGAATTTGGGTTGGCTGTTGGGAATGTTTGTGGTGAGTTACAAACTTTCATGACTGTGACCAAAAGAAAAAAAAAAAAAAAAACAATCTTTAAGCTCAGAGCAGCCAATTCTGTCACTCTTTCCTCCATTCACTGAAAGCTGCAAGATAAAAGTGTGCTCTAACAGCAGCATTAGCATACTCCTCCACGCTCTGCTATCTCATACATAATCAATCCACTTAGGCACCAATAGCAGAAATGAAAAAGCAAAAGCTTTGACTCCAGTGATGCCAGCCCCAGCTGTAATCACATCAAGGCAGTGATTTGTGCCAATATTGGTATTCCCCACCTTGCCCAGGGCAAACTCCACTTGGAATCACACTCTCCCTGCTGTAATTGAATGTCCAAATGTTTTGTCAGCAGTGCAGCTGCAAAGAGACCGATGGGAAAAGGCTGGGAGTGCTTCCCCCTCTGATGGAACTTCATCAGCCACCAGAAAAATGAACCCCAGACCCAAAACCCACCCCCCTGAGTGCAGCTGCTGTGTCACAGAGCCAAAAGGAGCCTTGGGGGACGTTGTGCCTCTTGGCAGGACATCCCTGGGAGGACAGGACTGTTTGGGGACACCAGCCAACACGATGACATTTCCTTTTGCTGGGAGCATCTGCTCTCGAGGTGGTACCCAGCCTGCATGTGCTGTTTTCTGTGTGACTTGGAGTGGCTCAGCAGATTCTTGGGATCTGAGCCAAGTTTTTCAAAGTTTAAATCAGATAAGTTAAGAGTGCAAGGCTAAAATGTTGCCATCAATTTCTCACGCAACACCTTTGGTATTATTATGCTCGCTGGAGTGTGGAATGGCAGTGGGAGAAAAGGGCTCTGCATATTTTCATTGTTATTGGAGTTAAGCTGAACAGAGAGGGTCCAAAGTGTCTTTTTTTGGGATTACTTCTAAGAGGAAAAGGCTGAAATGAACAAAATTGGTAGCTGTTTACAGCTTTCAGTGTTATTATGGTCATTTTGATGCCTAAGAAAATGGTGATGTTGTTTATTCACAGCATTTGTCTTCAAGTATTCATGTTTTTTGATGAGCTGTCCCAATGGGGAACTAATACTCTTATGAGGAGCAATTTTAAACCTCGAGAATAACTAGAAATCGAGCCCCACAGTACAGATGTGTTGCTGCACTTCAGTGGGAATAGGAAATAGCTCCAAGGATCTTTATTGTGATCTAGCTGGAAGCAAGCCACTGCCTTGTGTGCTGGGTAATTGAACCTGCCAGTCACAGCATCCAAACCAGGGTGTCTGACCCAAATGCAGCTTCTCTGGCCTCAGTGGGGTGGAGAAGGTTCTTTATCCTGAGGAGTTTTTGAGCTAATGAAGCCCTTACCTCAGCATTTTGCTTTGCAGCTCTTCTTTTCTGTGGGAAGTGCATTTCTGAAAAGCTGCCCTGCAGCATCAATGCTCCAAGATCTGTTGGGGATGAAAAGATGCTGGGATGTCTGTGATTCCAGGTGCAGGAGCTCTTTGCTTTCTAGCCAGAAGCTGGGAAAAGGGGGGAACAGAAGGGTTCTGATAGCACCCTGCTATTCCTTCATTCATTCATTTATTCTGTGTTCTTGTGAGATTGTCCCCAAGGAGGGAGGAGCTGCAGGAAGGCCAAAGGACTGATCTGTGGTTGCTCTCCTCGCACTGCCATCTGTTGCTGCCTTTTTCCAGCATGAAAGGGAAGCATTCACAGTTATTTTTCCATATAAAAACTGCTCTACAACTACCAAGAGAATAATTCAGGTGTCTGGATTTGCTGCCTGCGTGCTGCAGAGTGAGACCACTCTGCAAACAAGGCAGGCAGATCTCTCCTGCTTGAGGAGCAGGATGAATCCACTCCTAGGGTTTGTGCTGGAATGAAAATCTGAGTAAGAACTCTCAGTTACTGCTAATTCTTGATAGTTTCTCAACAATGTGTTGTGGAGAGAGCCGTGGAGCGCGAGGCGTTTTGCATCCAGGAGAACTCAGCCTGTGTTTTATTGCTGATGCTGCTCCTGGCACAGTGTCCCCTCGGGGTCCCTGCCATGCTCCTGTTTGTCCTGGCACAGGAGGCACTTGGTGCTGCTTATCTCAGCTGGAGGAGTGTCCTGAGCACCACAGCAAACAATCCTCTGTGGCACAGACGTGTCTGCCTGGCCTGGTTTGCAGGCAGAGCTGCTAATTGCAGAGAAGTCCTTCAGGGCTGCTTTGATTTCAGCTCTGCTCACCCCAGCCCTGCCTAATTTTTCAGGGCAAACAAAGAACTGGGGCTGACAGTATTTTACATTTATTCTTTACACTTGGTAATCTGAATGGCAATAGGGAAAGTGCTTTATCTGATGTTGTTCTCCTTCTGGTGGAGCAGCTCCCATGTGTGCTTTTGGCAGGCAGAGCTGCTCCAGCTATCAGGAAACCTGCAGGTGCTATCAGAGGGTGTTTTTATCCAGCTCTTGATGGATATCCAGGGGTTTAATGCAGAGATCCTTCCCTGTGCACCATGTGGCCATGGCTCTGAGGGTGGGAGCTGTACGTTCCCCAATGTCCTTTCCAACCCCAAACCACTCTGGGATTCTATGGCTGCTTTTTATCACTCTGTGCCAAACAGATATAACAGGAATTACATAATGAATGTGATGGCAACAGCCCCATGGACAAGTGATTATCACCTGGTCTGCCCATAACTTCTTTACAACACTTATGCCCTGGGTTTTGCATAAATTTTGTAATCAGATAATAATTTGAGCTCTACAAAGCTGATTCTGATATACCTGAAGAGTCTGGCAGTTTGTGATTTCCTACAGCATTAAATCATAGAAACAAATTGGTGTTTAATGTAGATTTTAGTTTTATTAGCTTCCTTCCACACTTCAAGAAAGAAGTGTATTGACTACCATAAATCAGGAGTTTGAGACCTAAAATTATATTTGTTCTCTAGGAAAGAAATAAAAGACAATTTCTGGCAAAGTGGAGCTGATAAAAAATGAGGGAAATAAATGTGAGGATCTTCAAGTCTGTGGGAAAGATTCACAGCATTAATGATGCTGTTCTTCCTGGAGACACCCTGGTGCTATCCCCCTCTCCCTCTGCCCAGCCTCCACTGCAGCTGTTAAATGTTGTGTGTGTTCTCCATCCCAAAGGGTTCCAGGGGTGGAGCTTTCTGTGCCAATGATAACATCATTAATCTTCCTGGTTTTTGGGAAAAGTTGAGCAAAAAACCTTTGTGCAACAGCCCCGGACTGGTATCATGAATCAGTGATCATTTCAAGGTATTAATTAAAGCACTGGGCTTTTTGCCTAGAAAACAAACTTCCAGGCAGTTTTTTGCACCAATAAAGAAAGTGGTTTGCATTAAAGGCAATTAGCAGAGACACAAAAGCAGGGAAGAGCTCCATCTGATTCATCAACCCCATAAACAAGGTGCTGCCACCAGATCTTCAGCCTTAGATGCAAAAAAGGAGGTTTATGAATGCCTCTATTATCATCTGTTATGGAGATCTGGAGATGCATTTCCTGTTGTAGTTTAGATATTTGCTGAGGTTTTTTTCCCTGCATTCCAGTTGCATGCCATAAAAAAGCCCTTGGTGTTGTTTATTCAGAGTTTCTAAAAACACTTTCATGATGTGAATGGAGAGGGGATTTAAAGGAAATGCAGAGTTCACAGTTAAACAATCCCACTGAAGTCCCTTTGGTGCTATTAGAGAGGAACTGCTGCTCATTTTAATGGTGTTCACCAAACTAACAAACCTGGCTTTCTTCTAAAGCAAGTCGTGGCAGCACTTTTTGTCAGCCAAGCCTCCAAAGGCCTTTAGAGATCTGTTTGAATTCAATTATTTTCTTCTGGATTAGGAAGAACTAACACCCAGTAGCTCAGAGGTTGTTTCAAAGAGAATTTTATTTGGTTTCTAAGTGTTTGTCCAGTTCTCCTGGATAAAATAGATGCTCCAGCTTGAAAGAAAAAAAGAAAAGCAGAAACTTGAGAGATGGGGAAAAGCAGGAGTGAGGATGATGTTGCTGTTCTCCCACCCTGTTCCCTGATGGTGCACCTCCATCCTCCATGGAAACCTGGGCACAGAGGGACAGCACTGGGGTGCAGAAGCATTTTATGCAGCCTGGTTTATCCAGGTAGTGGGAAGGTGTTCATCTGAGCCTCATGTTTCCCTGCTCCTCAGGTGACCCCCTCGAGGCTGACTCGGTGTGTCCTCAGGCAGACACAGAGCTGCACTCACAGCTAAAAAGCCAGGCAGGAAGGGAGGGTGGTGTGGGTTGTTTTTTATTTTTGGGAAGCCCTATGCATGAGCTGCTTTGGGATAACTTATATTAAAAAGCAAATTAGCTGTGCTGAGAAGTGAACAGGATCCTCAGCCTGGGCTGGAACTCAGCATTTCCCCAAGGACAGCAGAAGGGGCAGGTCTGAAACTCAGACTCCTCAGCACTGGGATTTATCTGGGGAGCTTTGGTGCACAGGAGCAGCCAAATTCCTCAGGTGCCCTGGTTCTGATCTTTGATCTCCTGCTTTTCTCCAGTGCTCCCACCTGGACAGGGCTGAACTGGCCAGTGCTGGCTCCCTGACACTCCTAATTAGATCTAAATTAGCATGGCTGTGATTTAGCACTCTGCTCCCTCTCAGTGGCTGCCTATTGATTCACTGGACGTGATTCTGCAGCTCCTCACTCAGGCTCTGCAGCACTGGAACCACTCCCTGCAAACCAAGCAGGGTCCAAGGGATCCTTTTTGGCTGCTCAGGCTTTGCCCCAGTCCTGCAGGGACCAGGAAAGCCCCTGTGAAGGTCTGTGGACAGTCCCCACGTGCGGGGTTGGCTCGTGTTGCCACAAACAGCTGTTTGGGAGAGCTCTGAAACAAAGCCAGAAGGGTTTTAACTCTGGACAGGGCTGTGGGATTGCCCTGGGGCTGTGGGATTGCCCTGGAAACAGGTCCTGGGTGTGCTGTCCCAGCAGCTGGGGGGATGAGGGGGATGCAGCCCCTGAGACCCTCCAAGAACCCTTTTCTTAGGGGGTGTGACAGAGCAGTGAGTGTCCCTCAGGGCAGGGGGGACAGTGGTTTGGGATGTGAGAATGAATTGGACCTGGTTGAGTGGTGAGCTTGGCAGTGCTGGGTTGTGCTGGACTCAGCCACAGCATCCCAGAATGATGAGGTTGGAAGAGACCTCTGAGATCATCGAGTCCAACCTGTGCCCTCACACCTCACCCAGACCATAGCACCAAGTGCTGTGTCCAGTTTTTTTTAAACACATCCAGAGATGGTGATTCCACCACCTCCCTGGGAAGAGCATTCCAGTGCTTTATTATTCTCTCAGTGAAAATTTTTTTCCTGATATCCAACCTATCCCTTCCCTGAGGTAGCTTGAGGCTGTTACCTCTAAAACCAAACCATTCTGTGACCCACTGAACAAGAAAGGAGAGTTTGTGCTCTGTGCCACGGGCCCAAAGCAGGCTCAAATCCTTTTTTTGGTGTCATTGTGCACGATGGCAGCACCTCCCAGCAAGCCACAGGTGGCACAGAAACAACCCCTCAGAGCTTTTTGCAGCAATACCAAAGGTCCATGGTACTTGTTCTTAAGGGATCATTTTTCTTCTAACAAGATTTACTTCCCACAAAATGGAGCTGGGTATTTCTCATTATTGGAAAATGACTGCTGTGTTCAGGATGAATCATCTCAGCTGTTATCTGACAGGTGCCAATCATTTATTTGTCCTTGCTCACATGAAGTAGAGAGGGAGCCAAGGCAGTGATTTGTCTCTTTCAAAAGGGGAAACATCTGCCTGAACCTCCTTTCCCTCAGACCTGGTGGTGATCCTCCCAATGAGGTTGTGGGAGCATTTGGGTCCCTCTTCCCCAAACTCAAAGCAATTTTCATCCCTCATCTGTTTTACTCAATTTTACATGTTCAAATCTCAGCACACAGAGCTGAGGGGAGGAAGGGCAGGTTACAGGTGTGACAGAGCTGCTGGGACTCTGAATGGTCTGAAAGATGCATTAGAGTTTTGAGGATTTCGCTTAATTTATCACAGTCCCCCTCATTATGTTTGCTCAGGGTAATTATGGTTGTGATTATTCAGTCAGTCTCATGGCAGATTTCTTCTTTTGCAGAATAAAATTGATGGGAGGGTTTTCTTGTCTTCAGGAGAAAAAAAAAATGGTTGGGTACAGCATGTCATATTGATCCCATAATGCATGGTTTGCCTTGTAGTCATTTTTTTTCCCTCTTGGTCTCCAGTACATGCTGCAAGGATCTGATGTCAGTAAAATTGGCTGTCTGTCATAGAAGAGTTATTAGAGGGGGGGAAAAAAAGTAATTTTCTGATAATAAGATTAAATTTTAATGGAGAAAAGAAAATGAAGTCGTGGGTAACAATGTAGGACATTTTTGGGGGAAAAAACCCCAAAAACTGTTCAAAAATATTTAATAATAAATAAGAGTATAAATAGGCTACTTCTCAGAGAGAGCAAATTCACTGAAATTATGTGTGGCAGGAGGGAGGGGGGATTGCACTGCCAGAAACCCACCTGAGCATCTCCCAGTGAATTGAATTTTCTCTCCCATCCCATTTCATTGATATTTATGGAAGTGCCTTTCCACCAGCCAGAGGAGTTTTATCCAGCAGGAAGTCTTGGGGCGTGCAATGGGAGCAAGCCAGAGTTGGGAGCTTTGCACCAGGAGCTGGGGCTCTGACAAACATCAGCTTTATTTATAAATGGCTCTCTGGGACAATAGTGATGGCCCCTGCTTGGAAAAGTGTCTGAAATGAGCAGGATGTGCAGTGGTGAGCAAGGCAGAGCACAGCATCCTCTGCAAGATCCTTCTCCAGATAAAGCTGCGGCAGACAATGGATCACTGCGGCGCTTCCCCAAAGGGCCCGGGGTTTGCTCTCTAATCTCTTCCTCCAGCACTATTTTCTAGATGCTTCTTCCCCACAAAATAGATTAATAAGTCCACAGCAGAGCTGCCTTTTGTGCCTCTGTCCCGTATTCAAAATACATTCGCTGACATGGGTGAGAAAATTGAAGTTAAATCATCCCTGCGCTACCATTAAGATTACCGCTGCATTTTGGGCATGTTTAAAGCATCCCTCCTGTTCTTCCCTCCTCATCCCTGCTGGAAGGGTTTTTTTGTTGTTTTTTTTTGTTAAACTAAGGTTTTGCAATCTGTCTCAGGGCTTTAGAAAGCTGTAGATTACTCGCTGTCAGGATGTGAGGCTGTGGCTGCAGAAGGAATTGCTTTTTTTTAGGCGAACACAAACACTGGCCCTCTGTTCTGCTCTTTGTAGAAATTGTGTACAACAGACAGGAGCGGGGAGAGGAGCTCAGCGTGTCAGCAAGGTGACAGTGAAGGCAGCCAAAATGCAAATGGGCAGCAAGAAATGGGAGTGAGATGCCCAAAATCACGCTGAGAGATCAAACAGGGGCTGAAGCAGGCACGAGAAAGTGAAGTTTAGCCGCAGAACAAACAAACTGATTGGCAAACAGGAATTGCTTAGAAACACAGAGAAAATAACCCAGCCAAGAGCAGCGAGCCCCGAGCCAGTGGAAGGCTGTTAAGGGCTGCTTTTTGCATGAATGAGAGGGGAAGCTGCAAAGTGGCTGCGTGGGTGGCTGGAGCTGGTGTGAAATGGTCCCTGTTGGCTGGAGCAGATAGAGGAAATTATTGATGCTGTTTTGGTCTGCGGAGCTGGCAGAAATCCCTGTCCCTGGGAGATGCATCTCTGCCGAGTGAGAGGTGATCTCTCTCTCCCTGGCAGCGCTCTGTGCGCTCGTGGGGTGAGTGAAGGGGCTGGCTTTGCACAGGGGTCGTGTAAATGCAGAGTCTGGGTGAAATTCGGGCATCCATCATCCAGCTCAGCGCTGCAGAACCATCCAGGAGCATCCAAACACATTCCTGAGCCTGGGTGGGGGATGCTGCTGCTGGGTTGATGGAGATAGGGCTGTGACTGACACTTGGAATGGAAATTAATTCCTCATCTCTCCCCACTGACTCCTTACAGAATTCCCAATGCAGCCCCCTGGGTTGGTGTGGGTACCACCAGACAGAACTTTGAGAAGTGTTTGAACATGAGGAGAAGACTTCTGTTTGAGCAAAGAGCTTTGATCAGTTCTTGGAGTTGTGTTTGACTCTTCCTGGGCACTCCCCAACCTGTCCTGTGCATAGGCAGCTTCCTCCTGTCTTCCAAAGGTGTCTGAGGCTGTAAGAAATGCAAAATGAAGCAAATCTGAGGCAAACAAAATAACAGAGTTTGGTGTTATCCACACCACGTTATCGTTCATTCAGAGGAGGCCGGTAAATGATGTGGAAGTAGTTAATTTTAAAAATAATTAAAAAGTCCTGAGGGAGGAAAAAGTCAGATTAACTCCTTTCCTTTAAATAAGGAGGGGAGCTGCGTAATCATTCTTTAAATGTAGGTCCCTCTTTATACTCTTACTTACTGTGAACTTTCTTCTGAAGGTTGTCTTTGGGCTAAAAAGAGAATTTTTGCTTCTGTGCTGCTTCCCTGCACAGGTTCTGAAAGACCTTTCTAGTTTCCTTGAGCACAAAATATCAGAAGTTTTTATTAATAGAAACATTTGGGAGCATCCAGCAAGTATAAATCTTGTTTTGAAACACTTTTAGAACGATATCTTTACTATTTCTACGCCTGGTAATGAAATTCCAAATGGACTGAAGCACTTCAGAGCTTGCAGTGCATCCCCCTGGATGCTGCAATTTTGCTCAGAGATGTCTCTAAATCCAGTGGCCTCCACGGTGCTTTTGGTTCTTTGGTGATGAGCTCCAGCAGGATAAAAACTCTCCAGAAAATCCCTGAAGGACTTGGCTTCTGTGCAGGTCTCCAGTGCATCCCCTCTTCTCGTGTCAGCATCTAAATGGCTCAAAATTCCTGATCATTCTTAAAGGCAGGAGTGACCTGCTTTGCTTCACTGCAGCGCTCATTTTTTCTGTAGCTCTGTCAGTTCTGAAGTATTTGCAAAGCAAATCACATCTGCTTTGGCTGCTATCAATCAATAGCTGATGAGAGAGAGATCACTGCACCTATTTATGAACAACTAATTGCAGGGCAATTAGGATTTCTAGGATTTTTCACCTGTGCTTGTACTGCCTGCAGTTTAAAAAAACATCCTCTGGCTCTTAATTTTTAGCACACAGGAGAAGAAAAGGCTTAGGAAAAAGATATGAGCAACCCATGGGGCCTCCTGCTACGCTTTGTTTTCTGTTTTGCTGCGTTATATTTGTGTTTTCACACCTCTCCTGGGTGCTCCAGTCGTGCTGTTCCAAGGAAAATGCCATAAAAATGGCTCAAAGGAGCAGTGGCTGAGAAGCTGGTCTGTGACTGTCCCTGTCCCAGGGCTGGGGCAGCTGAATAAAGAGGAGGGTGAGCTGAGCCCCAGTGGGGCTCTGTGTGGGTGCCTCAGGTAATTTCTCAGTGCTAAAATGAGCCTTGATTTAGGGCCTCCCATCAGCTCCATGTTCACACCTGGGCAGGTAAACTCAGCTCCTGGAGCTTTCCCAGCTGGGCTGCTCCTCCTCAGGTGTGTCTCTGGTAAAGCCTGGCTTTGTGCTGAGCCAGTTCCAGCTGGGCCCTGCCTCTCTGGTGGGATGCTGGTGCCCAGCTCTGATCCTGACCCTAAAACCGAGCCCAGCCCCACCTCCCTGCTGCTGGAAACCCAGCTGGGGATTGGGAATTGCAGCTCCAAAACTGGCTCCTCAGCCAGGCACAGCAGGACCTGCTGGCTCAGACAAGGGGAGAGCAAACATTTCACAGCAGAAATTAACTCTTTGTGCTGGCAAGTGACCAAAGCACCCATCAGCGAGTCTGATGGCTGCATCCCCATAAAAACCAGCGGATCACCAGGATTCTGGCTGCTCTCCATGGGCTTGCCTGACACTGGAGCTGTTTCCATTGACGTCAGCTCTCTCCAGATCAGCCCCAAAGTGCCTTTTCCCAGGTTTTCCAGTTTACAAGCTGCCATTCAGCCACCCCAACTGCATGCTGATTTTTCCTGCTCGGTAATCGGATTACTGTAATATTAGCAAATAAAAGCAGGAGCTGAGCAACAATGAGGCTCTAACACAAAACGAGCAGAGAGGGAAGGGAACATCAGCAGGCAGGAGAGTTAAAAATATAAAAATGCTAAAGTGATTTGTTTCTTCCTTCCAGCTGGAGCCCTGTGCAAAGCCACGCTCACACATCACAAGTCTCATGGCACAGCTTCTGCGTGAGCAAGGCAGGAAACTCAGGAGCCAGGGGGAGTTAGGCTTGGGCTGTAATTTCAACTTCATGCACAAAGAGGGAAGATTTCTCTGTGTTTTCCTCTTTATGCATTGACATTTTTGTATGCACACATTCTTGATTTATCCAGAAGGTGATATCATTTCCAAGTTTCGCTTGTGGCTTTAAACTGAAAAAATGGGCAGGTTTGGCTTGGATATTAGGGAAAAAAATCTGTGGCTGCCCCTGGATCCCTGGAATGTCCAAGGCCAGGTTGGACATTGGGACTTGGAGCAGCCTGGGACAGTGGAAGGTGTCCCTGCCATGGGACTGGATGGGATTTAAGTTTCTTTCCAAATCATTCCATGATTCTGTGAAAATTCTCTTGATTAACCTGCCCTGGAATACCCACTTGTTTGAGAGAAAAGTCTTGACAGGCCTTGAGTTTCCACCTCTACAGCTGTTCATGCTCACACAAGCATCCTTAAAATGGATAAAAGAACCCTCAAAAGTGAACAAAAGTATTTTGTGATGAGAAGCAGATTATGGAGAGGGTTTTAAATTTGGCAGCAGGTTTTGGCTGCTCTTTCCCTCTGTGGGATCAGTCAGAGCTGACCACCAGGCTGACCCAGGTAAAGACACCAAAAAGATCATCTTGCCCCCAAAATCTGGCACTCTAATGGGAGTGGACCTAAAACTTCTTACTTTAAGTGTGGCTGGCACTTTCCTGCTCATAAATTGGCAATCTTGGAGCAAAGCTGCTGAGAATGTGTTTTTAGGGGGATTTTCATGGGCTCCCAAGGATTCTGCTCTTTCCCCCATGGGAATGAATGATGGTGCTGGCAAATTGCTCCCATTCTTTGTGGGTGAGCAGAGAGCTTCCCATCCAGCAATTCCTGAATTAACCTGGGCATGTTTAGAGCCTTGAAAACAATAGGCATACACCCAAAAAGAGGAAATCTGTCTGTGTGTCCCCTGCTCAGGCCATGTCACCATTCAGGGCTGTTGGTTTCAGCAGTCACCTCACATCACTTTATTTAAAACTCCTTTCCCATCCCTGCTGAACAAAACTCCAGCAGAACTGAAAAGGGCTGAGAGCTGCAGAGTTCTGAGGGATTATCAGAGATGGAAGAAGAGGGGTTTGGGCACTGAGTCATTTTGCAGATTATTTTACCCAAATCCTGTGTATTAGTTATTAAAATCTCTCTGGTTGAGGTTGGTTTGGTCTCTCTCTGGTGGAGATTATTTTCCAGAGGCAACAGAAGGTAACAGATCACTTCGAGGGGGTCTGGCATGATAATCTCTTAAAAGAGATAACTGAACAGAATATTGATCCCACATTGTTAACTTATGTGGCCTATTGAGTGGGGAGCCCTGCAAAGCTGCAATTTAGTTGGAGAATTCTCCAAAACCTCTATAATTTCTTTTTTGTTCCTGATGAGCTCAATAGAAACATTTCCACCCTGGACTGTGCAGACTGGTGGCTTACAGGCCATCAGTCCTGGTTTTATTTTAGATTTCTAGATGATAAAACAGAAGACTTCCAATATTTTTATATTATAATACATTAAATATATATAATATATATTAACTTTACAGCAGCAGTTGTAGTTTTCTCTGTTATTATGAAGTTCTGAGATTTAAATATGAGGAGGTTTCAAGCATTTTCCTCCAGGAGAATCTTTCCTGTGGTGTTGTGAGTGCTGGGTTACTGTTTATGCACTAAACCCACTGCATGGTTAATTTCCTTGAAATGAGATTTTAAAGAATTCAGTTTATTAGTCTTGCTATTTATGGTACTCACGTTTAGGTATTAATTAATAGGTATATAAACAATAGGTATTAATTAATAGCTCCCATAAATATATGTGTATTCACACACCCATTGAACAGAGAAGCTGTGAGAGAAGCAGAGAAAATAATAATCAAAACAATTCTTATCTCATTTACTGCTCCTACATTTGTGAACATGTAGAATTTGTTAGAAAATTGTTTTACCTAAAAGAATTTAATAATTAAATTCTACTAAAAATTGTTTTGTTTCCTTAACCAATCTCCAAAAACTGTATCCTGACTGTCTGCAGATAGTGGCAAGTTTTCTTTAACATTTTTCAATTAAATATAATACAATATAATAATATAATGATATATAATATAATTATATATAATATGATATATAATATAATGTTATATAATATAATGATATATAATATAATATAATATAATATAATATAATATAATATAATATAATATAACATAACATAACATAATATAATATAATATAACATAACATAACATAATATAATCTCTTTACTATAGTTATGATATAGTTTCAATAAAACAAATATTCAACATTCCAAAACCTTAAAATGGGGATGGACAGGACATCATTACCTACAATTTCATTACCTCCCTGACTGCTCCTGGGTCTCTTTCCCCAGCTGACGTGACCTTCTCTAATTCCTGGCTCTGTTCTTGATTCACACCCTCCAATTTATTTTCTGAGGCCAGAAAAGAGTTGCTACCCCTTGGAAGTGAGCACTGATTGCCTGACGTTTCACGGCTCCTCCAGGCGTTCTGCACCTTTGCTCACTGCAGAACGAGGGGGGAAAACACAACAAAAACCGATTTGGAACAGCCAAAGAAAAGCTGTCTGCATGACCCCTGTGAAGATGGCAATGTTTCAATCTGGAGTGGATTGCAGAGCGTGAAAATCATGAGCAGGTGAACTCTGCCTGTAGGACTGAGCATGCAGCAGTAAATGCTGACCTCCTCCCTCTGTAAAGATAATTTGTGCTGCATCCTGGAGGCTGAGGAATGATGTGCTCATAACCAAATCCCTGTCATGGGGAGTTCACAGTTCACAGCCAGCCCACTGCTGGGAGCTCTCAGGGGCTGTGGGAGCAGCAGTCACCTTTTTACAGGTGAGAGCTGCAGAAATGGGAGCCCAGCTTGGTGGGAAGCAGTAATAAAAGGCAAATAAACCCCAGATGGGAGCTATTCACCCATTTATCCAGCTGGGGTAATTCCCAGAGCTGAAGATAAGATCTACAGCTGGCCTGAAGTAAGAACCCTCTTGTCTTGTCGACTTACCAAGGAAATTTAACTCTTAACTGGGCTGGGAACTGAAAATCAGGAGCTTGATTGTTATGACTTATTGTCATAACATAAGCCACCAGTCTGCATATAAGCTTGATTGTAGACTCATCTTAAAAAAAAAACCCAAAAAAACATGTTTGATTTGGTCTTAATTGAGGAGGCTTTTCTGGGAGGAAATGGAGGAGGTACTTTGGCTAAAGTACCACGGTCCAGATTTGTTCTCCCAGGAGGCTGCTGAGCTCAGCTCCTTGTGGAACACCCTGACTGCCATGTAGGCAAATTTCCTCCCAGAAAAAGCCTCCTTAATTTAGACCAAATCAAGCATGTTTTTTTGGGAGGAATTTGGGAGGAAATGGCAGTCAGGGTGTTCCACAAGGAGCTGAGCTCAGCAGCCTCCTGGGAGAGCAAATCTGGACCATGGTACTTCAGCCTACTGCTAGCATTGAAGCAGGTGATTGGTACCACAGTGTCCTGCTCACCACTTATAAAGGTCTTGTAAAATAGCTGCTGGTAGGCAGAATGTTTAGAGAAAATGAAGGTTTGGTGAGAGCCTGCTAAATTAACAAATATTCATAATTTGTTTCTCCCCACTGCCGCTAATGTTCCATCGGCTGGTTCTAAATATCCAGGTAATAATAATTTCCTGCATCTGAGGAGGGAGTAATTAGCAGCCTGAAGGCAGCTTGCAGGACTCAGATAATGGGAGCTGGCTCCTAGGCCAGGAGAGGCAGCGTGGAAGGGATTGTTCCTGCAGAGCAGGGCTGTGCTGGCAGAGGCAGTGACATCCCAGTGGGATCCACACTCAGGCCCCCCAAACCTCTGTGAGGTGGGAATTACCCCAGTGGGTGTGTTTAGCAATCAGATTATCCATCTACTATTAATCTTGTTATTTTTGGGACGTTAATGCACTGTAAGAGAATCTTTCCAGCTAACTCAAAAATGCCAAGTAAATTCTAGGCAAGGAGCAAGTGGTGGGTGTTCTGTAGCTCTGACATTTTCCCTGGTCTCTGGCATTTTGTCCATTTCTATATATCATCACCATGACTACAGTGGGAACGTCTAAGAGAACTCCAGGATAAATCTGACAGCACCTCCTTAGAAGTACTTAAAATCATGTAATTAAGTAAGAAAATGCAGCTGATTGAGGAGGTTAGAGCTGCCTCGCAGAAGATTACGGCACATTTCATGATTAACAATCAGAACTTTCTTTTCCAAACCTCTGCCTAATTTAGCAGACTAAGGTTTCAGCTGAGGCTCTGCTCTTAATGCTGCAAGGAAGGAGGGAGAAGGGTAATTTCCCACCATTTTCACTGCTTTCCTGGTGTTTACTCCAGTGTCAGTCTTGGTTCTAATTTTGCTGCCTGGGTTAACTGACTTAACAGAAGTAGTGAAAAGGCAAAAAGGTCAATGCTGCTGATCACAGCTCTGTAATTCCCTTCAGTCCCTTGGCAGTTGATAATTAGGATGGAGGAACAGGATAAAAACAAATAATTTTAGTGACAAAAACTTTGCACCCATCAGTTAATGTGCCAAAATTAATCTTTTCTCTACAATTACAGGTTGGTTTCAGAGATAAACTTGGGTTTATTTATTGGGAAAGACATTTCTGTGGAACTCTGCAGGTAAACTGCTGGAGAGAAAGAAAAGTGGTTCATGAATGGAATACAGGGCTGTTATTTAAAGTTTTAAATAGAAAATGTTCTTTTGGTATAAAAAAAAATCTAAACGGAAAGGGTTGGAAGGGACCTTGGAGAGCAGAAGGGATCAAAGAGATGAATCATTGGAGGGAGGTGACAGCAGGAAAGGGATCCTGAGGGACAATTCCTGAGTGAAATAGAGCAGGAGTTTGCCTGTGGACCCTGCTGGGTTTGAGGCTGCTCTCAGTGGGAGGACAATGCCCTGGTGCAGCAGCTCCATTTCTCTGTGCCCTGCACAGACATTCACAGGTGGCAGCACTGGGGAAATCTGCAAATTTTGGTGCCAAAGTCTGGTTTTTCAGATGTCTAATGTGACACTGTGGCAGGGGGAAGAAAGGTCCTCAAACACAACTTAGCTGTGGGCCAGGTGTTTTATCTTCCTTCTGTCAGCTTTTGATGTATTATTGTCCATGGAGCTCTGGCCACGTTCCCTAGGCTTTGCTGTCTTAAAAAAAAAAAAAAAAAAAAATATATATAGATATCCAAATAGCTATATGTAAATGATATGCAAATTGCCACCTATTTGCTTGGCAGCCTTCAAAAAACTTTGCTCATTTTGCCTTCCATGGTAACTGAGTCCATGTCAACCTCCACCTTTTTCTGGGAAAGTTATTGAGCTTTTCCTCCATCACTTGGTCAAGTGCCCATGTTATGAATTACAGCCAAAGGAAATATTCCTGTGGTCTGATTCCTTCCTGTACACCCCCATTAAAAATGAGTTGGTTTTTATTCTTTTTTTTGCTAAATATGTTATTTACAAGTGTGTTAAAGGCTGGAGAGAAGCTGGAAGTGCTGCACAGAAGGTTTAAAAAGGAAAGCAGTTCTTCTTTTCTATGAATATTATTTCACAAAATAAATACCAACTGCATGCAAGGGCAGGGGCCCTGAGAATAAGGAGTCAACACATGCAACCGTGGAGCTGGGAATTTTTTGCACCTAGATCCTTGGAGGGAATAGTTGTTTTTTTTTTTTAATCTTAAAATTTGTGGTGAATACTGATTTCAGTTGCACCTCCTTTTGGATATATTATGCAGAGTTTTTGCAATATTTTAAAGATATTTTTGCTCTCACATAGAAAGTAGTAATTGGAGCAATCATGGGGAAAACCAGCAAGTTTTCACCCCACAATACAGTAGAGATTTAAATTTCCAAGTCCTTTAAATATGAGTAATGCACTGTGCTTGTGCCTTTATTTTCCTATTGCAAAATTCAACGTGATTTGTGGAGGGAATTAAAATTAAAAAGCACAGCCCTGATCACAGAGGCCTGGTTTGAGTGTAAATACAGTTGGAAAAGTCCTGTGTGGAAAATGTCCCAGGTATAGAAAAACTGATGATGAATCTGACTTTTTTTTCTTAAAAAAAACTCTTGGGGAAGCGCCAGCACAGATATCATTATTAGCATATGTTAAAACAGAGCAAAAAATACTCTTTACACAAGAGCTGCCTCTGGAGTGATCAAATATCTCCATTGCTGCAGGTCAGAATGTGCAAATTAACAGGAATATATTCAAGTATGAAACCACTGCCAGGGAATGACAAAAGGTTTCCAGCAAACAGGGGCTGGGTGGTGTTTTTTTTTCTCCTGGCTGCATGGCAGGATGATGTGCAGTCCAGGGGAATTATTGACTCAAAGGAGAAGAACATGAAGCAGGCATTTAAAATTCAAGTCTGTAATTAACTTACCTCGAAATGATCTTGGAGGATTTATATTGCCAAGGGTTGTGGGGCTGAAAAGCTGAGATTTTCCCACTGAGCAGGCATGGCTCAGGTGCAGAGTTAATCTGAAGGGGAGAACTCTTCAGTGTTTGGAATTCATGGTGCTTGTAATAAAATAGAGGGAAAGAAGCTGGAAATGGGGCATGTGACAGACATTATCTAACTCTGTATGTGCTGAGAGGGGGAGAGAAATCAGAATTGTTGTCAAGTTAGAGCAGCAAATTGAGAATTTTGCAGAAAGTCCCTCGCTGTGAACAAGCCTGCACCTCTGAGATAAAAATAGGTAGAGCTGTGGCTGTAACTCCAAATTATGTAAGCTCCTTTAATGCAAGGATTTCAGCCCCTTTTCAGGCAGAGAAGCCTGATGCTTATAACAAGTTTTGATATTGGGTTGCTGCTGTTTAGGTTGTTCTGTGGCCCTGTTCCCTCTTATGATCCAGTCTTTAATTTCAGCATATTTGTCCTTTCCCAGCCATGCAGCCAAATGCCAGGAAATCTGAATGTACCCTGCTTGTCCAACAAGAGGGAGCTGCTTCCATCCACGGCCAGCTTGGCTGGGCAGCATGGGGGGCTGGAATTGGATGAGCATTAAAGTCCATTCCAACATCAAAAATTCCATATTTCTAGAAAAAAAGCTTTGCTTGCTCAAGGCACTAATGCAAATAAGAAAAAAGAATTTTAACAACGTATTTTGTTCTTGCTCAGGGCATCTCCTTTCTATGAATGTTTGCATCCCTCCCTGTACCTGAGAAGTGCTGGGTGGAAATTGGCCATTCAAGAATATGTGAAAAGCTATAACTTTGCATGATTTTCCCCTACAATAACCCCATTTTCCCCCTGGAAAACAAATTATCTTCAAGCTCTACCTTCATTTCAGACCACTGAAGATGCATGAACTTGTAATGTTTTTCCCAGTGTTGCCTTTTTAGCTGATATTATCCCAGAGTGTTGTAAAAATCTCAAGAATATATTTTCAGATTGGAAAATTGCAGCACTCTGTTTCAGATGTGTTGAAATGTTGTGTTCCAGCACCAGTAAATGGCTCTTTGCAGTTTTTAAACAAGATGTGAATCCTGACATATTTCTGGTACTTGTGTTTTGATTAGTCAGAATTACCCAACAACAACAACAACAACAAAAATATTCTGCCAGGGAGTTTTTGGTTGTCCTGTTCTGCTTTTTTTTAAAAGTGTAATTTTTCATCCATCTGGCTGCTGCTAGCCTTATCCTTGGATTTGTGCATCTCCTACAAGAGTGAGTGATTTGAAGCGTTTTTATTTTCAGCCCAGCTGCCCTGCCAGTTCCTGGGTCAATTGGTGAGAAATGCCATTGCTGACCTAGAGGTGTGGCTCTCAGAGAACTGCCTGGGGATCACAGAGGGAGGGAATGTGATTTTCAGCTATTTTTAGGCTTCCAGATGTACTTTGCTGAGTGAAAGTTTGAATAACCCTGCATATGGTGATACCAAATTCATCTTGCTTCATCCTTCCTCTTTCTTTCTGAATATTTGCAAGGGGATGGATGGGCACAGTCATTCCAGAGAATCCCAGACTGGTTTGGGTTGGGAGGGACCTTAAACCCACCCAGTGCCACCCCTGCCATGGCAGGGACACCTCCCCCTGTCCCAGGCTGCTCCAGCCTGGCCTTGCACACTTCCAGGGATCCAGGGACATCACCAGTGTATGGAAACTTTGCTAGAAACCTGAGCCCCCCATCATCATCCTCTTCATTTAATCTGATATTTCCCTGATTTAGATATTAGTTATATTCTGAATTGTTTCCTTAAGTACTTCCTTAATCATTATTGCTACAGGTAGTGCTGGAATGGGGATGAAATAACTCTTGTGGAATAGATGAGAAACTTTGAATTTGGGGTGCCTCACTCAGTTTTGTTCAGAGCAGCTCATGCCATTCTTTTGGGTTTTTCTTCTTATTCCCAGCAAGTTTCCAGTGTGCATTTGTGTAAGGAGTAGGTGGGACAGCACTTTCCAGAAAAAATGTGTGTACCTGGACACTTGCTCAAAGAAAGCTTCTGCAAATGTCCAAAAATCCAAATTTATTGAAAGTCAGACTCAGAACTGAGAACCAGCAACCTGACAGTGCTTCCATGGCCTTTGCTACAGCAGGAATGGGAAGATGAAGGATGAGTTAATCAGCCAGTTGCTAATTTCTCTTTAATCAATAACATCCTTAATAAGTCCATGTTATCAAAGGCTAAAGCATAAATTGCTCTGCTGCCTCCCATTACTGCTCACAGCAATCAGTGCTCACACTATTAATAAAATAGATCTAAATTTCATTATCATCTCTTGAAATGAGCTTGTTCACCTCTGGCTTGAGCTCTTTCATTGTCCTCAGTTGTCACAGCCATGGGGACCCTCTCCAGGGCCTCCCCACTGGGATTTGATTTTGGGCTGGGAGGGGAATTTAATTGATATTTTCCTGATCCCCAGACTTGCCTCACCCACGTGGCTCACACGCGAATTTCCAATTCAATTTCGCCCTCAAATGGGAGCAGCCACAAATCCAAATGCCTTGCTGAAGCTGCACAAAATGAATTATGTGGATAACAATATTTTATCAGGCTTGGAAAGTGGCTGTGTTTTGTCCAAAGCAGTAAAACTGTGTAAATGAATCTCTAAGTCACTGTAATATTCATGACTTGGATCTCATCCTTTAAAAGCAGGGGGACAGAGGAGGGAATTGCCTCTTACCTTGGTAGAATTCTTTTATTTAAGCCTGCAAATAATATTTAAGAAAAAAATAAAATCCTTCACAGGTTTAGGTAATTTCAAATATTTTATGTCAAAGCTGGTGAGGGCCAGTTCTCTCTGCCCTTCTGCTCATGGGTTTCATTCAGACCTTGGGATTTTCTTGGCCTCAGTGGGCTTTGGGTCATCATTTGGGGTCTCTTGCAACCTTTGGTCAGCTGTGCCACAGTTGGCTGTCCTGACAGTGGCTGCCATCCCTCTTTTTCTGTCTTTATTGTCCTTTAATTCCTGTTGCTACATCCAGCTGGCCCCATTTGCTCCCATTAGTGCTACAATTCCTCCCTACTTCCAGCAGCTTTGAAGGATAAGCTTAAGAAACAAGCTAAGTACAAAAATGAAAATAAAATAATCAAATAAACTCACCCTCCCAATATTTTAAAGCATTTTTGTCTATTCTTTAATTGCATTTTGGTTAACAAATCACTAAGCAGCTCCCTCGGTTATGTCTGTCCTGCTCCATGAGTAACATTGTGGAATAAATAAGAGTAAGGTTTCCTTTAAATGTTTCAAAGCCTTGTATCATCAATAATAATTTTTCCCTGCTTTTTCTCAGCAGCCCTAAATTCAATAAGGCTTCAGTGGGAGCCAGTCTGACCAGCACGTGATGCTTTATCAGAGACATCTCAGTCCTCTGTGCATCCCTTTTCCAAAACCTCTCCTGAAGTAGTTTTGGGTTGAGGTTTACAGAATGCAGTTTCTTATATTTTCTGGGAATTCCTACCAATGTTTTTGTGATGCTTGATGGAAATATTTCACCTCTAAATTCCCGGGTTTGTCAGTCCCACGTACACTGAGTGCTGTGATGTAACAGCAACAGAGATTTTTGGATGTTTGATGCAAATTCTGGGCTCCTGATGGTGGGCAAAAAGTGATGTTATTAATGATTGTTAAACACCAAATATTTTCAGCTCCTGCATTGTGAACTTCCATTGGCAGCTGTGGAAATGCAGATGTGCTCAGCCCAGGTTTACTTCTGTCAGCTCATTCACCAAACAACCTGAGGGCATAGATGAATGTTCAAATATGATCTAAGGGATGTCATTCCAAATCTGGAATTTCTGGTGGGAATCCTGCTGCCACCTGCTGTCAGACAAGAAATTGGGTGTTTCCCTGCAGAATCCTGTCATTCTGACCAGTTTTAAAAAAGTTACAGCTTTTAATTTCCACATTTTTTACTTATTGAATTTCAAGCTCTTTGCATTTCCTCCCTTAAGAAGACATTAGTTTCACAACTTCTAATTTGTTTTCTTATCAAAGCAGGTCTGTTGAACATCTGTTTGGCATTTCATTTTTAAAATTTCCATAAACTGCAAGTGTGGGTAAATTGCAGGGTGTGATGTTGATGGCTTGCATTTATTGCAGGTGGGATGTGGGGAAGTGGAGGGCTCATCAGCAAGGGAATTTGTGTCTATGATTTTGTATCCCAGAGCATTGAGACACAAAATTTAAGACTGCCAGATGTTGGTTTAGATGGAGCATTTCCTACGTGACTCAGGAATGTTTCTGGCTGCTGTTTGTGTTCTGGGCTGGAGCATTGGCAGAGAGGGGGGAAGAAGGAAGAGAAGGAAGAGTTGCTGCTGTGACTCAGGGTGGATAATGGCACGTTTTCAGGAGCTTGGGGTTGATATCTGAGCCGAGGAAGAACTGTGATACCTCTGATTTCAGGCCTGGAGTCAGTGTGGATGGGTGCAGAGAGCGCCCAGTACAGAGGGTGTTAATTACCCTCCACGTTCCACATTCAGACCCAATCCCAATTATTTTACCTTGGCTTTTGTCTCTTAGCACTAACACCCACTGACAAAGAGCACTTACTCTGCTAAACAGAGAAATGGGACATAAATTCAGGAGATGAAAAGGGCATCTGATCACAAGGAAGAGTCAGCACTGGGAAGGAAGGAAGGAAGGAAGGAAGGAAGGAAGGAAGGAAGGAAGGAAGGAAGGAAGGAAGGAAGGAAGGAAGGAAGGAAGGAAGGAAGGAAGGAAGGAAGGAAGGAAGGAAGGAAGGAAGGAAGGAAGGAAGGAAGGAAGGAAGGAAGGAAGGAAGGAAGGAAGGAAGGAAGGAAGGAAGGAAGGAAGGAAGGAAGGAAGGAAGGAAGGAAGGAAGGAAGGAAGGAAGGAAGGAAGGAAGGAAGGAAGGAAGGAAGGAAGGAAGGAAGGAAGGAAGGAAGGAAGGAAGGAAGGAAGGAAGGAAGGAAGGAAGGAAGGAAGGAAGGAAGGAAGGAAGGAAGGAAGGAAGGAAGGAAGGAAGGAAGGAAGGAAGGAAGGAAGGAAGGAAGGAAGGAAGGAAGGAAGGAAGGAAGGAAGGAAGGAAGGAAGGAAGGAAGGAAGGAAGGAAGGAAGGAAGGAAGGAAGGAAGGAAGGAAGGAAGGAAGGAAGGAAGGAAGGAAGGAAGGAAGGAAGGAAGGAAGGAAGGAAGGAAGGAAGGAAGGAAGGAAGGAAGGAAGGAAGGAAGGAAGGAAGGAAGGAAGGAAGGAAGGAAGGAAGGAAGGAAGGAAGGAAGGAAGGAAGGAAGGAAGGAAGGAAGGAAGGAAGGAAGGAAGGAAGGAAGGAAGGAAGGAAGGAAGGAAGGAAGGAAGGAAGGAAGGAAGGAAGGAAGGAAGGAAGGAAGGAAGGAAGGAAGGAAGGAAGGAAGGAAGGAAGGAAGGAAGGAAGGAAGGAAGGAAGGAAGGAAGGAAGGAAGGAAGGAAGGGTCGTAGTTGACATAGTCACAATACAAAGCAACACTCCATTTTCAGATGACTTCAAACCTGTTTTATTACAGCATGCATGCTTTCTATGCATTCTTACAAAAGTCTTAAGTTTACTCATTGATCATGAGAGACAAAGAATAGGCAGTTGCAGATTTCCCTTATTTCTCCTTCTTTCTTTCTTGGTTTCTCTGCCAATGACCTTGGTAGAAAATTCTTTCAGGGGTAAACATGGATCCTCTTATCAAACTACTCTCTGGCTCACAGAAGTTGCTGTAAAACCTCTTCCAGGGATGGATGGATGGATGGATGGATGGATGGATGGATGGATGTCCCATTCTCCTCATGGCATCAGTCACTGTTGTAGCAGGACACCAGCAGATTCCTGCACTGAGGGGTTTAAGCTAAAATGAGCTGCAAATCTGTACTGAATTCATCTTTGAGGCAATACAGGCATGATCTAGAGCTCCTTGAAGCCACTGAAAATGCTGCCTTTGGCTTCAGCAGATTTGGCTGAGACCCTGAAAGCTGGAGGAGCTCAGCTCTTTTGTGTGGTTATCTTAACAAGTAAAGCTGAAACGAGAGAATCTGCCGGTGTTCGAGATGGAAGGTGCTATTTAAACAGAGAAAGAATCTCCTTTCTCTTTGCCTTTTAGGCTCTGATTTCTGATGGTCACTATAGCAACAGGAAGCAAAGAGATGAAGAACTGGAAAACATGCACTTCACTATGACAAGTTCAATTTACAGCCAGCTCAGCAACGTAACAAATCTGTGTCATATTTAATGAGAAGCTGTGCACAGGTAACAGAGCAGCAAAGGTTGGGATTGCTCTGAGGTGGGGAAACCCGAGTTTGACTACATGCTAATGAGTCTTCCTCATTAAAGACCTCAGGATGAATGAAATGTTGTGATGGAGCCTGGACTTCTGTCAAAACGGCACAAATTGGGCAGGGAGAACATAAATTTTACATTTTGGGTTTTTTAACTCGGCGTTTTTGATGCTCTGGGTGTGGCAGCAGCGGGGCTGGGGGCTCTGGGCTGCAGCAGTGCCTTGGCACAGAGCTGGGCTCACACTCCGTGTCAGGGGATCCCAGAGGCATCAGGGCATTTCAAAAAGCAATTCACTTGTACAAACAACTAATCTGTGAAAACGTGGCCCAAAGGCAGCTCTTGCTTTGGAGACAAAGGCACTTAAATCTTCCACTCCGGGGTGCTGGGGCAGCTGTGAACTCACAGTGCTGGGAACAGGACAGGACTTCCCAAGAGCAGGATAAAGAGCTCGGAAAATCTGCCTTCAATACATTTTGTATCTATCACAACTGGATTTTTTTGGGCTGTCGCATACCATGAGCTGCCAGGGGCTTTGTTGGAGAAATTCAGATGTGCGGGTTGCAAGGGGGGTACAGGATGTGTATCCACGAGTGTGGAGTTCTGGTTATTGTGTCTCACCCAACATAATTTTATTATTTTGGTTTTTTGCTTCATTTTTCTTTCTCCCTCCTGCCAACAGCCTGATTTTCTCTTTGCTGATTAGGCCATTCTGTGCATTTTTGACTGTTCTCTCCAGCACATCTCTCCTGCCTGTCCAACCCCCTTTTCCATGTGCTCCCTGCTGTGATATGAGCACTACAGATCAAGAGGACAATCAGCTGGAGAACAATATGACAGCAGGTGGGGATTATTCTCTCCCTTCTGATGTGACTCAAATATGTGTCAGTCACCAAACAAAACCCTCTTTCAGTTTAGAGGCAAAAATAGATTAGTACATGGGTAAATCAGCAACAATAGATTTTTTTTTTTCCTCCACAAATCTGCATTTTTTTCCCCCTAATGCTGCTTTTATGCATCTGACTTTTAGCAGCTGTGATTTCTGTTCCTGGTGAATGTACATGGACTTTATTCAGCTAGATCAAGCACTTTTGTGTCAGTAATTACTGTGATGGAGCAGTTCAGTCCTGGGCAAGGTTGTGCATGCTGTTAATATTGTGCCTTACTGGTAGGACTGTACTTGTGCAGAGTCTTTACAGGCTAAGGAGTATAATCAGAAGATAAAGTGGATTCTGTGTGAACACAAAAAGGGTTTAAAAGGTTTGCAGGAAAGCAAGCTTGCCTTCAAACCATCAGTCCAGCAGATGTGAGAATGTGGGTGAACTGGATCAGCCTAAGCTCGTGTATAACCTCTCCCCTGCTGTCTTAGCGCTGCCAAACTGAGCAGCACTGAGCTCTCTCTGGGGCTGAGGGAACTCCCTCTGTGGGTCAGAAGATGCACAGTGTGCAGCTGGGCTTGGGTGTGGGAGGAAGGAGGAGGCAGCAGCATCTCACCATCCCAGTGTTCCAACATCCCAGCATCCCATACATCCCAGCATCACATCATCCAGTACATCCCATACATCCCATACATCCTATACATCCCAGCATCCCATACATCCCAGTGTCCCAAAAATCCCAGCATCCCATACATCCCAGTATCCCATCATCCAGTACATCCCATACATCCCATACATCCCATCATCCTATACATCTCAACATCCCATCATCCTATACATCCCACCATCCCACCATCCCAGCACCGTGTCTGGTGCTGCTGTGCCCATGGATATTTCCCTCCTTTATCTGCCCTTTCTAATTCAACCTCTCTGTTTCCATTTCCATGCCTTGTTTGTCCATGGAAGTGTTGCTGTTTCACCCAAATTCTGCTCTGCTCTTCCTGCCATGTCTCTGCAGCCTGCTCTTCCCCTGGGTTTGGCTGATGGCCCTTCCTCAGGAGCACTCCAGCTGTCACCTCCCTGTCCCACTCACTGGAGCTGCCAAGGTGCTTCTGACTCTGCCTGACTTTGCCACCTCGACTCTGCTTACTCACATTTTTCACTCCATCACACTCAGATTCCTCATTCTCCCCTTTTATTCCTTTCCAAAATTCTCCTCTTTCCTATTTTAGCCATAGAAATTTTCACGTCTCCTGCTTCCTTTTTGTTCCTCTCCATCAGTGCTGCTGCCTTTCTCTCACAGAAGCTTCAGACCCTGCTCAGAAATGCTCCCCTTGCCCTTTGAATTAATAGTTTGATTTCCTTCCTCCTCTCTAGCCCATGCCCTGGTGAATATTTGTTGATTTTACCTTACCTAATGAGCATTTGATGTACTTAAATAATCACTGGAGCACTGGTTGGGACCCCATGTGTGCCCTTTCCTGGATGAATGCTCTGAAGAGGGGACAGATGATGATGATTTAAAAAAAGTGAAATAAATTCACTCTAGGCAGCACAACAAATCTTTAGCTGCCCTCTCCAAAGTGGAACAGCTTCAGCACAGCCTGCAGGCTGGCAGCCAGGGCTGTCTTTTGGGAAACAGGAGATATTTTGAGCCCAGCAGCAGAGAGAACAGAACCCAAATTGCTGAGCTATTAGCTGAAGGCAGCTCTGCTGTAACACACCACTGATCTCCCTCCCTCTTTTTGTCTCTCAAGAAAAGGTCTTGGCTCTGTGCTGTGAGGAACTGGCTCAGCCCTGCGTGTCCTGAAGGGAGCAGTGAGCTCCCTGCACTCTGCATCCCCCCTTCATCCCCTCTCCTGCTCAGGGCTGGCTGCTGGTCCAGCAGCAGCTCCTCAGGTCACACTTTGGGTCCCAGCTGGCCCAACCCAGCCCTGGTGTCCCCAGGGACCAGCAGAGGGGCAGGTTCATCCTGGATCCAGCCTGGGGAGGATGCCGAGCTCAGGGTTGGTTTTGGGGTAGATCCATCCTGGATCCAGCCCAGGGAGGAGGATGCTGAGCTCAGGGTTGGTTTTGGGGTAGATCCATCCTGGATCCAGCCTGGGGAGGAGGATGCTGAGCTCAGGGTTGGTTTTGGGGTAGATCCATCCTGGATCCAGCCTGGGGAGGAGGATGCTGAGCTCAGGGTTGGTTTTGGGGTAGATCCATCCTGGATCCAGCCTGGGGAGGAGGATGCTGAGCTCAGGGCTGTCTGCACCTCATGGGTTTGGGTTTGGATGTTTCTGTCACAGCAGGGATGTTCCTGGTGGCTCTCAGCTCCTGGAGCACTGGGCTGGACATCCTGAGGCTTGTCCATGTTCCAGCCTGTGGCATTCTCTGAACTGAGAGAGAGATAATTCTCTTCCCCAAGTTTTTTCCTGGAGAATCACACAGAGAGAAGAAGAGAAAACAATTCTCATCCCTATTCTCTGCTCCATGTGAAAACATGTTGTTTTTACACATGTAGAACGTGTTAGGAAGATTGTTTACCTGAAGGGATCTGGTAATTGAATTCTAGAGGTAGTTGTTTATATTAATTAACCAATCTCTGTGTCCTGGCTGTAGCATACAGTCACAGGTTTTTCTTTACTATGTAATATAGTATAGTATAGTATAGTATAGTATAGTATAGTATAGTATAGTATAGTATAGTATAGTATAGTATAGTATAGTATAGTAGCTCTTTAATATAGTATAGTATAATGTAATTTAATATAGTTTTAATAAAGCAATTCAGCCTTCTGAATCAGCAGAGTCAGATTTCAATAATCTCCTTCATCAGGGGTGCCTTGCCTCTCAACAGCAGCCCCATCAGTGCTCAGGACTGGCACTGCTGCCTCTCCCTGTCCCCCCCAGCCTTGGGACAGCTCTGTGCTCTTTGCCACTGTCCCTTCCCCTGTCAGGACCAAACTTTACATCAACCTTTACCAGCAGTGGGTTGGGGGTTAAGGCAGAGGCTCCTGGAGGGGGAAAATACACATTCCTCTATCAATGTCTGCCCTGCTTTTATCTCTGCTTGACATTTTCTCTTTCCAACATTGTGATCCTCAGCCTGAAATAATTGAAAAGCAATATAAAGTGTCTTATTTATCTTTGTTCAAGATAGCAGCTTGTTCTACCCTTAAATTCTCCGAGGACTCGGGGGCAGATTTTTTCCAAGCACTGCTTTATTTTTGGGTGAGAAGTACAAAGTTTTCTAATGTCTATAAAACTTGGGATTGCTTTCTGCACACTCCAAGCAGGTGATGGTGCAGCCCTCCAATCTTTCCCTTCTTTATGGGGTTATCATCTTGTGCCTCTCCAATTTTAGGGATTTTTTTAAGTGCTGCTTCTCTGCTGTACTTTCATTTTGTCAAGATCTCACATCTTGTTTGCTGCAGGTTCAGGACTTGGCAGACCTTGTCTTCCTGCCATAACTTTTTGGGATCAAAGCAGCTTTGTCTTTAAAAATGCAATTGGTATTGAATTATTTTATTTTTATTAAGAGTGTTGAAAAAATAATCTTCCCAGCAATAATCTGAATGGAACATTGCAGCTCAGTTATGTAAATATTTTAAAATTTTGTCTCATTTTAAGTAGAAAGAATCCAAAATGTCTCATTCTTATGGAATGAGGACAGCTTTTAGGTATTTGTTCCTGAAAAACCACATTACTAATTAATTGTGTCTTTTACTTTCCTTGATCTTTTTTTTTTATATCAGGAATAGGTTAACAATAATCTGTGACATCTTTTGGTTGCTCTTGAACTTTGTCTTCTAGTTTTAGCAAGATACTTTAAATCATATATATACACACACATATATATCTAATCTATTCCTATATCTATCTATATCTATATCTATATCATCTATATAAGTATATCTTGGTATTTTGTGTCTGTAATTACAGCTTTATAATATTTACCAAAATAACTTGCCTTCTAAAAATGAGAGAAAGAATTGGGGGTGTCATGCCTCAAGGTCTGTGTGGTTTGTGTTTTGTTGGGGTTTTTTTTAGGCCCTAAAAATGTGTGTATGCCTCTGATCCCTTATAGGCTGCTGGTTTTGCTATTTTTCCTTATAATTTTTCTTTGGAGATGGATGAACAGGATCCTTGCCCCATAAAGTGCACGTAAGGTAGAGAAGTTGAAGAGGAGCCGAGGAGCTGTGAAGTGGAATAGGGGAATGGTGAGGTTTGTTAATCCCAAATAAAAACCCTTAGCAGTGCAGGGAGAGGACAACTGTGTAAAATCAATCATTCAATCAACCACAGCCCCACGTGCTCTGCTGGCACCACTTAATGCAGCCATAAAATTAACAGCTCAAATAATGAGCACGTCAGCTCCAGGGGGGGAGGCAGAGCAGAGCGGGGCTGGTGGAGGGAGCTCAGCACAAAGTGAACCTCCAGCCCTGAGCTGCTGGGAATTGGGTCTTGGAATGGTCTGCACAGAGCCTGGCAGTCCTGGGATGGCTGTGGAAATGGAGTGAGCTCTAAAGAAATGTCCAAGGAAAGGGCTGGAGGGCCCTGAGCAAAGCAGGAGGCGCAGAGTCGAGTCCTTGCGGATGCTCCATGGTGCAGGTGTGGTCCCAGTCCTGTGTGGCACTGGGATGTGGAGCAAGGATGGGTTTGGTGAGGGAAAAGCAACAGATGCAGTAGGGTCTGCCCCTTCATCTGGCTGCTCTGTGCTGTGGGTCGTGAAAGCAGTTTAAAACCAGCTCAAAAAGGTCTCAGATTCCAGAAGAGAACAAAAAGTACTTTGGCTACTCTTGTTGGCACAGGTTCCTGCAAGGGGAGATGAAAAGCCACGGGGTTTGGCAGAAAGAGGAACCAGTGATTTAAAGCAAGGGCTTAAAAAAGAGGAAAGGGAAGGAGGGAGGGCTTTTGGCAGAGAATCAGTGGATTTGGTCAAAGTGTAGATAGCAGTGGACGTGAACAAGAGGTGGGGATAACCCTTGGTGACCCCTCTTTGGAGCAGGGGAGCTGTCAAAATGTCCATAGGGTTGTGCTGCCAATTTCCATGATGGAAATCTGAGCCATGTGATTCCTTGCACATTCTCACTGCCTGTGTTCTCTGTCTCCTGTGATCTGCTGAGGAACTCAGGATCACTTTAAAGCACATTTCTAAGTCTCCTAATAAGCAAAAACCTGAATGAGGCAGTCTAAAGACAGGAGGCAAAGCCATTGAAAAGCTTTTAGCTAAAATCCTCATAATTCGGGGGTTTCATTAATGTTTTTTTTTAAATTGTTCTCTCAAGTATTTAATTTCACCCTTTGGTCTTCCTGCAGCCATCATGTTTTAGCCATGCAGCATCCATTTGCCTGTAATTACAGTCGTGTCATTCAGCTTTCAAACACCCCCTCAGACACTCTTATGGCAAGTGGAATTTTAAATATAAAGGCGAGAGTTAATCAGCAGCCAGATTGAAGCATTGCAGAAAGACAGAGGAGCTGCTTGATATTCCTAAGAACTCTGGTGGCTGTTTCATGTGTGTTTTAAACCACGCTGTGCTTGATGACCTTGTAATGATGAAGTCTGAGGGGAAACAGGGACTGAGTGATCACTTCTGAGCCTGATGGTTTCGGCAGAGCCTGGCGCTCTGCGCACAGCCACGGAGAAAAAGCTGTTTGCAAAGGTCAGGACGTGGATCTGGCACCGGGCCCAGCTACCTAAAAACATCTGCAGAGCTGCTGTGGTGCTGCTGATGAGCAGCAGGAGGGGAGATCCAGAGCCAGATGTGCTCATTAGCAGCTGCTTCCCCCCAGTGCCTGCACTTCCCAGAGCTTTGCATTCCCAGCACTCCGGGGTGTCCCAGGAGGGACATGAGCACAAATCCAGCCTCACTGGCTGGGCAGAGCTGCAGAAATTGAAGTTGGGGTGCTGTGTTAGTCGGGGAGCAGAGTCCCACACCCTCAGGGATTCAGACCCCAGCTGGCTCAGAACAGGCAGGTCCCAGCTCCTGAGTGCTTCACCAGCACTGCTCGAGGGGCAGAGCATCGAGGCACTGGGGGAGCTCGACCCCAAAATCCAGCCCTTGCTTCTGGCACCATTGGTTGCCCCACTGCCCTGCACCAGCAGGAAGGGCTCCATCACCCCAGGCTGCAGTGCCAGCCTCCACCTTTCCTGGCATCTCCCATGTCCTGGCAGTGTCCAGCTCTTCTCCTGGAGCTGCCACAACTGCCTGATGGCACCAGGCTGGCTCCAGGCTCTGTGCCATGCAGAGGGGCAGCCAGCTCCAGGTGTCTGCCTCAAGGCTGGGCTGTCCCTCCTGCTGTTGATGCCTCAGGATTTCAGCTTTTCTATTTTCCATCTGCAGTTCTTTAGTGTGTAACTCCAAACCCCACACACAGTGGGAGCTGCTGCTTCCCCACTTTGGGCAGACACAACAATTCCTCTCCAGGCCTGGCAGCCAAGGACACCTCACTGCCCCAGGGCTGAGATGGGAACAAAAGTGAGTTGGGGGGAGCAAACCTGGGGTCAATGACTTCATTACCTGGAGCTGTAATTGGGTGATTAACCCCAATATGCAAATGGACCAAACTGATCAAAGTGTGCAAGCCCTGACCCATCATCCATTTTTGGGTGCAGCCCCTGGGGGGCTTTGTCTGCCCTAAATGTACCTGAAGCCCTTCAATGAATAGAACAGCTTTTTATTGCCTTAATTCTGCCTGGCCTCTGTTCTTAGGTAGTCCCAAAAGGCATCACTGCCAACTCCTCCATCCCAACCCCTCCACTCCAAACAGCTGTAGGCTCCTAAAAGCAATACAGGGAAAGCTCTGATCCCTCTGTGTCTGCCCCAGGACCCCACACAGGTATTTGGGCAGGGGGATGATTGCTCCATGGTGAGGCAGAGCTGGCAGCAGAGCTGGCAGCATCCCAGGGAAAAAGTGAGGGCAGGGAATTGGGAGCAGAGTCCCCCAGGCTGCCAGAACGTGCCTGGAGGGAGAGCAGCTGCTCCAGTGGGCAGCCAGTGCCTCCAGGGAAGGAGGCCAAGTCCCAGACAGCCTCTGGGAAAGGCAGAGATGCATCACCTTGAAGGCTTGTCCTTGGAGATGCTGGCTGCTCTCTGGTCTTGAAATGAATCAACCTGGTTTTTCTGTTTTTCAAAAGAGAGCTGAAATATTTTGGATACTTGATTATATAATTAGCTTTTAGCTGCTCTGAATACCGTGGCTTAATTATTCTGGGTTCCACTGTTAAATAATTAGAGCTGTCTTGTTTACTAGGAAATGTTCTGTTTGTTGCTCCAGGGTGATTTGTTTTATATTAATTTAAGTACCCAGGGCAAGTAGCATTTAGGTGTCCCAAATGCCAGCAAAGAACTGGGTTGGTTTGTTTTGCCTCTGGGCAGGTTTGAGATGTTCCCAGAATGGACATAACTAACAAACTGTCTCTTGGTTTAAGATTCTTCTCTTTCCCAAAACCAAATCATTCTTCTGGTTTGTGTTTTTTTTTTTCTTTTTTTCTTAATGTTTTCTCTTGAATTCTGTGTTGCCTGAATTGTGCTTGGAGTTACTTCCAAGCTGAGGATTGATATAAAAACTTTGGCTTTGTCCTTGCACCATTTGGATAACTTGGGATGAGAGTCTCTTCCCCCTTGGGACATGTGCTGTCAGCTCTTGTGGCAGTTCACTGAGTTGACAATTTCTGTGTTTTGGGATCACCACTGCAGCCCCAGCTGGTCTGAAACACTGAGAGAAAACTTGTAGGGAAAAGAGGAGGATAAAGGGAAGGTCAGGATTCCAACTGTAAGGATTACAATAATTTTTTTTATGAAGGTTGTGGGTGAGAGGAAAGTCTGTTGAGCTGATTGTTGAGCAGCACCCCCAGTTCCTTTCCCAGAGGAGAATCACAGTCATTAAAACAGGAGTGTGTTTTGGAGAGGCCAGGTTTTGTCACCCAGCCAGCTCTAACTATGGCTCTCTGTTGACAAAACCTGTACAAATACACTTTATCTTTTATCTTAGATGAGGAGGAAAACAAAGCAAGAGGAGGAATTGCCTGAAGAAAAGCCTCTGTCCCTCATTTATAAATGTCTGTGCAGAAAACAAGGTGAGAATAAAGCAGCCACCCTGCCCAGGTCAGGGGCTAGGTTTTATACCAGGTGCAATAAATGAACCAAAGGCAGAATATTGACATATTTTCAGGAACAAACCCATTGCAATGCCAGGTGAGACCTCCCTTCCCTCACAGTGGTCAGCAACAGTGGCTTCTGAGAAAAACAGGGAAATCTATAGGGGATTTATATTTTTTTCTCCTCCTACATGGAAATTTATGTGTCACCTATTCATTTGGGGTTTTTTACAAGCCTCTGCAGTATCTGTTTGATGCCTGGGAAGGGGGAGGAGTGTGTGTCCTGTGAGGCTTGGCAGCAGTTTGGAGTTGTACAGGCAATGTGCTCACTCCTTATTTTTAGCCCGTTATTACTGGGCTGCTTTGGATTATTTAATGTTTGATATCAACCCCCAAATCCTCCTCCCCCTGCAGGCTGGACTGGCTGGGAGGAGCTGCAAGGGGGGAAGAGCATCACCCATCTCTCTGCCTTTTGCTGAGCCTGGTATTACAGAATCACAGAGTCACTGGGTTAGAAGAGACCTTCAAGATTCTAATCACTGTGATAAGACCCTAAATTTGAATTTATTTGAATGGAATTCAAGTTTGGACTCTCTCAGTACTCTCCAGTGCCAATGGACCCATCCCTGGAGGGCTGCCATGGGAAGAGGGGGATGCACCTGAGGGATGCTCGTGGTGGAGGAGCACCATGGGGCCCTGACCCTGCCAAGGTGGGACCTGCCCCTGGGCAAGGGTTTGAGTTTGGTGCCAGGAGAAGGATTCACCCCTGAGAGGGGAAAAGGCTCAGGTAGAAAAACCCCAGGTGTTTGGGTAGTTTTACTACTTTTCTGACCTCTGGGGTAGGTGAAGGCTCTGTCTGACTGCAGGCTATAAACTTCTGCTCACTTGTGCCTGTGAATTGTCATAAATGGTTACCAACACTAAGTAGAGAGAAATGTAACTTTTTTTACTTTTTTTTTTGTTATTTTTTTAATCAACCCTGTGTAAACCTGTACACACATCTGTCACCAGAGACCCCCTTCCTTTTGCCCTTAGTGACATTTCTGCTGCCAGCCTGAAGACCGAGCGTGCTGGGCTGGCATTTTTCCAGCGTCAGTTTTTCTTCTTGTCAGCTTTTCTCTTCTTTCTTCCCTTTTTTTTCCTTTCCCTCTTTGGTGACAGTATTTCTCTGCTCAGCCTCATTCTGTGCTAGACTCTTCCCCAGCACAACCCCCGTGCTGGGATTTGGCTGAACGTGCTGAGGAGAGATAGCAAAGCCTGCTTGCAAGTGGCTTTGAATGCTCAAACACATGGGAGATGTCTGCTAGCAAAGGAAGTGTTTAACTGCAGAGAAATCTACACTTCAGTGGATTTAGGGAAATAAATTTGACTGCTAGGCAGGCCTGGAAGGTGGAAAAGTGTGCTGGAAGGAGAGATCTGTCGGAGGGGAAGTGAGTGAAATGGCTGTGCAGGGGGAGGAAGAGCAGGGCACGGGGACGTGGATTTGGGGCTTTGTTTTGTTGTGCATTCATCCAGCAGGGTCTGGACTCGTTATTTTTCCCTGTCTTACACAAATAGCAGAGTTTGCTCCTGGCCTGGCAGCCCCAGTCCCCAGCTCTGTGCCACTCCTGCCTGCACCAGGAGCTTGACTTGTGCTTGCACATCCTGCAGCCCTTCCTGCTGCCGTGCTCTTTATAGGGCAGGCCTGGGACATGGAGCACACCCACACAGAGGATCTGCTGCCTGTGAAAGTGCTGGGTGTGGGAAGCTTTCATGGTCTTTTGAGTGCACAGGGCTGGAGTGTGTCTGGCTTTCCTGCAGCCCCAGCGTGCCACGTCCTGGCACAGGGCACGGGCTTGAGGAACTGCTGTGCTCCCTCTGCAGAGCCCACTGATGGTCAGGACAGCAGCTAGAAATGATCACAAGGCATCCAGGGAAATGGGGAGTGGGAGCCCCTGTCAGCTGTGAGGATGGAAGCTGTGAGCATCTCTGGTAGCCAAGATTTTACCTGTGTCAGGCACGGCAGCGAGCGGGCTGACAGCCGGAGCTCGGGCTGCACCGCGAGCTGTCAGCGCCTTCACCCACTCAGACCAAACAAAAATCTGGCTTGGCCATTTGCTTCAGACCTTTCTGACTTTGCAGGGATGCAGCCCTGCCTGTGCTGGCCCTGCTCAGCGTGAGCAGCTGCCTTGGCAGGGTTTGTGCTTTCCTGCGCTCAGGTTTCTCCAGCCCCGTGCTGGGTGGGAGCTGCAGGCAGGAGCTGCCCCGGTGACACGGAGGTGTTTTCTAGGAAAAGCCCTGTGAAAAGTGCTAGCAGCTTAAGTGCATGAAATTCAGTGTATATTGTCCTAAATAATGAGGGTTTGTGGATCTTTCTCGGGCACATCGTGGAATTTATGGGGTGTAAAACGGTCTCAGAAGTGACAGTGCAGAGAGCAGAAAGCATTGTTGTGGATCTGGAAATGCAAAGCAATGGGAGAGTTTTGTGCTGGGAGAGGGGTTGTGCTGTCAATCCATTCCCCAGCTGAAAGCAGAATTGTTGTGGCAAAGAGTGGCAGTCATGGAATCATCACAGAATGGGTTGGACTGGGAAGGACCTTAAAGTTCATCCCATTTCCATGGGCCACTGTCCCAGGTGCTCCCAGCCCCATCCAGCCTGGCCTTGGGTGCTGCCAGGGCTCCAGGGGCAGCCACAGCTGCTCTGGGCTCAGCTCCCTCCTGGTAAAGAATCCCTTCCTAAAATCTGATCTAAATCTCTTTCCCAGTGCTCCAAGTGGAGCAGCCTGGTCAGTGGCTTTGAATTTTCCAGTGGATGCTGCCCTTTAATTGAGTTCAAATGCTTAATCACATCCATGGAAATACCAGGTAAACACAACAGAACTGCAGTAATCACAGGTGGCAGCAGCAGCTCTTGCCTTTTCAGATTCTTTCCTGGCTTGGTAATTTAGGGGAGAAAATCAATTATAAGCTGATGGAGAGGATTTGAGTTTGGCCTTTGGGGGATGAGGTCTCTGCTGCAGGTGTTCTGGACAGTGGGAATTTCTCTGTCCTGGCTCAGTTGCTAAAGCAATGATTCCCCCTAGTAGCACAAGGATAACCTTTTTTAAACAACATGAGCGATGAAATATTTGAAGTCTGGCAATTTAGGGAGAAATGGGGCTGCTTAATCCAGGCAATGAGGACTGGCAGCAGTACACTGAAATATTGGAATTTTCCTGCAGGTAAGGCTGTAGATAGGAACAAAGACAATTTGTGACTGTTGCAGTAAAATCCCTTTTCTCTGGAAGATTTTTGCACTCTCAGAGCAATAACTCAGCAGAGTCTCAGAGCTGCACCCCCAGCCCCAGCAGAGGGGAATGGGTGCTGGTAGGGCCAGGAGGAAGGGGGGATGTGGCAGAGTGGAAATGCCAGGTTTGGGAATGCTGTGAACATTTGCCATTAATAGAGAACTCAAAGAGTGTTGCTGGTGCAAAGAAACTTAAAATAACCCGAAGAGGTGAAATTAGCAACAGCAGGGGAAGCAGCAGAGACTTCCAAAGCTGGCACTTGGGAAGCAGGGACAATAAAACTCAGTAAACAAAATGCAAAGCTGTTTGGAAGGTGGGTATGCTCTTGAGAGGTGTTTCCACGGTGGAAAGGCTCATTCTGCATCTGTTTGTGCATTTCAGATGGCCCGGGGCAAGATTCAGAGGAGGATTTAAGTGCTGCAGCTTTGTTGAGTGCAGCAGAATTTAGGAAGCTCATCCTCACCTTGAGCCTGTAGCTGCCTGCTGGGTGCAGGGGAAGAGTTCTCTTCGATTAATTACCTGTAATTGTCATTAAAGAAATGAGCAGATCTCATGTTTTCCTTGGCTGTGCTGCAGAACACTTCCAGCCTTCCCCTCTCAGTGGCAGAGAGTCTGGAAAAGGGAAATATTCCATTTCTTTTTCAGTGTTACCTCTCCTTCCCCTGCTGGTGAGAGCAGCCCTGCAGGAGCTTGTCCTGAGGGAAATTTCAGCCCAGAGTTTTATTTTCTCAGAATGCTCCATTCCTGCAAGGATTTACCTTGCAGAAGAAGCTGAGGAACAGCTTTTTTCAGCTTTTGGTAGTCAATAGGTTCCCACATGCTGATCTTAGATGAAAATAAATTACTCTAGTAAAAGATCCTGTCAGAAATTAAGTTGCTGTTAAATGTGGATGAATTATTATCTTTTTTTTATCCTTGTTTAGGCTATGTAGGGAGGAGACTAGCAACCAAATGTGCAAAATCACATGTTTTTCATGCATCTATTTTTAATTATAGGCTTTAGCTGCTGCTGCTCTTTACAGGATGAGAGCTCTCCCCTCTTCTCCACCCCAATACCTGCAGTTGTGTTTGATTTCCCAGGGCCAAGCATATCCCAGACCTTGCAACCCTCAGTCAGGTAGAACAGTCTGAATTCCTGACCAATCCCATCCATTCCACTAGGGCAGTTTACAGAGGCATTGCTAGAAGAAAAGTTGGTATTTTCCATGTCCATCTAATTACTTTGTGTAAAAAATTACCCTTTTTTTTAACTAATCCACTGAATCCAGGTTATGGATGGGTCCAGTGAAGTTCCCAGCAATTCTGTGCTGTAAATCTTTTCCTACAGCCAGAAATCAATGGGGATGTTGGAGAATCACTGCTCAGAGCAGTGCTGAACCCCCTGGCTCCAGCATTTCCAGCAAAGCCCTCCTCTGTCTTGGTGGAGTGGCAGGAAGGTGGAATTTGGGTGGGACACAACACATTGATCCCATTTTAAGGGCAGCAGAGAGTGGATTGGTGGGGCTGATGCCTTTTTGTCTGGTCCTAGAATCACAAACCAGACACAGTTAGGGTGATAAAAAGGGGTTACCTTTATAGAAAGATCCTTAGGTGCACAATTCAGGTGGAAAATGCCAAAGATGCACATGCTGGGTAACGTGTGTAAATTTTTATGGGTTTTGCAAATTAGCATATCTGACAAGAGCATTGATGCCTTTTGGGGCTACCTAAAACCAGAGGCTAGGCAGAATTAAGACAATAAAAAGCTGTTCTAATATTGAAGGGCTTCAGGTACATTTAGGGCAGACAAAGCCCCCCAGGGTCTGCACCCAAAAATGGATGATGGGTCAGGGTTTGCACACTTTGATCAGTTTGGTCCATTTGCATATTGGGGTCAATCACCCAATTACAGCTCCAGGTAATGAAGTCATTGACCCCAGGTTTGCTCCCCCCAAGTCACTTTTGTTCCCATCTCAGCCCTGGGGCAGTGAGGTGTCCTTGGCTGCCAGGCCTGGAGAGGAATTGTTGTGTCTGCCCCAAGTGGGGAAGCAGCAGCTCCCACTGTGTGTGGGGTTTGGAGTGACACACTAAAGAATTGCAGGGCTACAAACAGATGGAAATGGAAAAGCTGAAATCCTGAGGCATCACAATTAGCACCCCAGCCAGCCCTGGACACAGCCAAGCAGGGGAGGTGACAGCTCTGCTGGCTGTCCCTGCCCCTGGGGCTGGCACCAGGCTGGCCAGGAGGAGCTGTGGCACGCTGCCACCATGCCCTGCTCCCGCAGTGCTCCATGCCAGCAGGGCTCCTCACCAGAGCAGGACTGTGGCCAACAGGAGCAGCAATCACAGACTGAACAGGATGTGCCTTCCCAAGCCCAGCTCAGCTCTCCTGGCTGTGTGTGCAGCCCCTGGCACTGCCCCCGAGCTGCAGCTCCACACAGCCTCTCACTCCATGCCTCCATCTGTTGGGAAGGGCACTGGCTCCTTTTGCCTGCCCTCAAGCCCAATTTGCACATGAAAAAAAAAAATAGTGTTCCAGCTGCCCATATGCTCCTGCAGGTGAGACTCTGCCGTGACATTTCTGAAAACAAAGCCACAAATTCTGGTGGCTCTCCAAAAGCTGTGCTCTGGTTGTGCCACCTCAGTTCTGGGACTGTGCAGCTCTCCTGGTTCTGGGAATGCTGCTGCAGCCAGCCCGACCCTACAGAGCATCCCCCTGATCCCAAATGTTCTGGGAATGCTGCTGCAGCCAGCCTGGCCCTATGGAGCATCACCCTGATCCCAAATGTTCTGGGAATACTGCTGCAGCCAGCCCAGCCCTACACAGCATCACTGTGATCCCAAATGTTCTGGGAATGCTGCTGCAGCCAGCCCGACCCTACAGAGCATCACCCTGATCCCAAATGTTCTGGGAATGCTGCTGCAGCCAGCCCAGCCCTACAGAGCATCACTGTGATCCCAAATGTTCTGGGAATGCTGCTGCAGCCAGCCTGGCCCTACAGAGCATCACTGTGATCCCAAATGTTCTGGGAATGCTCCTGCAGCCAGCCCAGCCCTACACAGCATCATCCTAATCCCAAATGTTCTGGGAATGCTGCTGCAGCCAGCCTGGCCCTACACAGCATCATCCTAATCCCAAATGTTCTGGGAATGCTGCTGCAGCCAGGCTGGCCCTACACAGCATCATCCTAATCCCAAATGTTCTGGGAATGCTGCTGCAGCCAGCCTGGCCCTACAGAGCATCACCCCAGCCCCAAAAGTGTGATTGGTGTTGAAAGCAGTGTCAATCAAAGGGGGTGGTTTCTGCAATACTGTGTGATCTACTTGGAAATAACCTGCCCCTAACTCAGAAGGGAGCGAAAGAAGGGACAGAAAATTGCCTTTGTGCTGGATTTAATATTTACATCTCAGACTTTGCCAAATAGGTTTCTTATTTATAGCAGGAGCAGCAGGAATATTCATCAGTTGCCATGGACATATTAAGCTCACCAAGTACAAGAGTGGAGCACAATCTGCACTGGAGTAATTTTAAAATGCTTTCATGCCGAGCGAAATAGTTTGTGTTAAATGTAAGAGTTAAATACTGGGTTCCTCCAGTGCTGTTTCTGGGGTTTCAGATATAAAAATGGAAATGCTTTATTGGAAATTTAATGGGAAGAGCAGTGCTGTAAACAGGAACCCTAAAGAACTCCCTGTCACCAGGCAGCGTTCAGGATCCCAATTTACAGGGCTTAAAAAGCAGAATATGCAATGAGGGTGCCCAGAATCCCATTAATAGGGATATATTTTTGATGAGTTGAAATACTAAATGTAAAATAACATTTTGTAATTTAAATGGAAGCATATTTAGGGGCTGGGCACTGCCTTATTGCTGTTGGCATCTGTATTTGAAATGTTGGTTGGTGTTTCTGACCTGGGGCAGTAATCACACATGACCAAATCCTCCTGCTCTGCTTTTGGACAAGCAATCCTCATTTCTGACGTGCCAGGCTTCCAAAATATTGCTGGAGATGCAGGTTTTTCTTTCTTGGGCTAATTTAGGGAAGGAAGAGGCAGAGAAATTATCCAAGGCTTTGTAGTCAGAGCCTGTGCAAGGGGTTGAATCTCAGCAGATATTTACTGGTTCTGCACTGAACCTGCCCTTCCCCAGCCCAAAGAACAAATCCAGCAGTAAAAGAACAGCTGAAAGCTGTCAGGCTTTAATACCCACAGATAAGGTCATTCCTTAGGGGAGACCTGCTCAAATGCATAATAATATAACCAGGAACTGTAAAAGACACCGAGATATATTAAAAGATAAAATAAAGCAGACTGAAGTTCAAACGTAGAGAAATCTAAGCTTTGTGCGGTGAAAGGTAAAATATTCTCACAGATAAGTGGAGGCTCTTGAGAGAGGAAGTGTTTGAAAGGCCTGGGAGGCTGGAGAAATCCTTGGGGATGAGAATTTGAGGGCTTACCTGATCCAGATAATGCAGGAGGAGGGTTGGGAGGGGGCCTGGGGGAGGCTGAGCTCACCTGCCGCAGTGGGCAGGGGCTCTGGAAACACAGCAGGGCTGGAGCTTCCCTGGGGGAGCAGCAGGTACCTGGGGAGAACACCCAGGTACAGAATAATAGCCCTGAAAGCCAGGGAGGGGAGCCTCACTCGTGGTGTGGCACAAGCACTGGAGGCCAAGGCCGTCTCCAGGGCTATGGGATTTTCTTCTCCATTGTAGTTTGCAATTTTTTTGTGTTAAAACTGAGAGTGTGTGAGTTGGATTGTGGGTATCTGTTTTGAAGGGATTCCTCTCCTAAGCCTTTTTGGCTTAATGTTGGCACTTTTTTGCTGTTGCTCTTTGTCTTACACTTGCAGTTTTTCTAACTCAGCATCATCCTGTAAATCCCCTCCGTGGGGCTGGAGGCTGGGCTGGAAGCTCCAGCTCAGAACACACGTTTGATAAGGTGTCAGTGATCCATCTGCCCTGGAAAGGAGCCTGCTGCTGCCTGGTTTGAGACCCCAGCACACACCTGAGGGGCAGCCCTGGGCTGGATCCTTCTGGGGGATTCAGTGCAAGGTGTGCCCTTGGACAGCATTTCCCACCTGGCATCTGTGCAGGGACCGAGAAACTGGTGGTGGGACCAGGCTCAGCATCACTGGCTTTTGGGGGATGGTGCCTCAGGGGTGTGAGGGACAATCTGGGGGGAATCCTCTGGTTTCTGGAGAGCTGAAGGCTGCCAGGGTGCCTCAGCACCAGGGTTGGAGCAGGCCATGCTTTGGGGAGTGCAGCCCAGGAAGGATTCAAGGACCAGTTTTGCCAATGAAATTACCTGCACTTGGTCCGACACTGTGGAATTTTAATAATTCTGTGGTTGAAGACACAAAAGTGATTATGGGCTGGGCTGGGGGAAAACGAGCTTCTTGAAAGTGACATTGCAGATGGAATTGCAGAGCTGGGAGTGTTACACCTTATTAGTTGAACTTTTGGTCCTTGTTGATCAAACTTTTGGTCCTGGCTAAGCGGTGCCCTGGTCCTTGCAGGCTGCAGGTTGCTCACACTCCTCTCCACACACTGCCAGCACAGCCTGGAACCCTTCCTGACAGGTTTCCCTTTTCTGTCTCAAACAGACCAAGATGTACTGCAGGTATTTTATAGTTCAGGCATGGATTGCTGTGCTCAATGTGCAGTTGTTATTTCCTTGCAGCAATACACTGGAATGAGCAGCCCTCCACTGCTGCTGGGTTCCCTTCCCTCCCATACAATGAGTGTGGGAAGGATTACATCCCTGAGGTAGACATGAAATCCCACACTGAGCTCTTCAATGTGTTTTTCTTACAAAGAAAACAAATATGAAGGAGAATGGGGAAAAAAAATTGCTGTTTCAGTTGTTCAGTTTTGTATTTTGTTTTTCATCTACCATCTTTCAAGTGTGCAAAATGAAAGTAGAGGGAGAGCTGTTTAAAAAACCTACTTGTAAGATTCAGCATGTCTTGATCCTTCAAACACTATTCCTCCTCCCTGAAGTGCAGGGCAAAGGGGCTGAATTAACTCTCCAGATTATTAGGAAAAAATGATAAAACACAGTGCAAATGATCCCTCCTAGGTGTGCTCAGTGCATCTCCTGAACACCTCCTGCTGCCCTTCAGGGCCTCTTTGTGCAGCAGAGAACTCCAGCAGGACCAGTTTTCCTCCCTGGATTCTGTCTTTAGCTATTCTCCCCAAATATGAGTACATTTTGTCTAGACAGCTCACTTTTGACTCTAATTTTAAAGTTCACCTAGATCAGCTATCCTGCAATATTAAGCATGTCTTCCTGAAGGCTGGGAAATCCCAGCTGTGTGTGATTTAGTTAAAATGGCTCTTGTTTAAGCAGGAATGATCTGAATTGGGAAAAAAAATATTTATGAAACCTCTCTGGAAGCAGGGAAGTCATCGATGAGGTTTGTGTGTGTTCACTGTTTCCATTTTGTATTCAATAGGCTACTGCAGAAAAGTTGGGGAATTACCACTTGCAGATAAATCTTGTGTCTGAATTGTACTTCTTGGTCGCTAATTTTGCTAATTAAAATATCTATCACCCATGCACGGCCTCAGACGGATTTAAGATAGGAGCATCACTGTCTGTAATTTAATGAGGAGCTGAACATGATCCTCAGCTTCTTGCCTCTGCTGGGTTTTATCCCTGTGTTGAGGATGTGCTGGGTGGATTTGGGCAATAATCCACATTTTTTGGGGAAGGGTTTGGCGGTGCTGTCCCCGAGCCACAGGGAGCAGTGACAACAGGGCAAGGTTAATGGTTTTAAATGAAAAGAAGGTGGATTTAAACTGGGTTTAAGGAGGAATTGCTTTCCAGTGAGGGCTGTGAGGCACTGGAGCAGTTCCCCAGGATGGTGGTGGGTGCCCCATCCCTGGAAATGTGGAAGATGAGGTTGGGCAGCACAGCCTGATCTGCCTGGAGCTGTCCCTGCCCGTGGCACAGGGGTTGGACTCAGTAAAGTTCCTTCCCAACCCAGCCCAAGATTCTCTGGTTCTGGTTCATGCTTTGGAGCTGCCAACAGTGAGACACCAAAATGTGTCACTGAGCTCTGCTTGCACAGCCTGGGCCTCAGAATAATGGTTTTGTGGGAGTTCTCATCAGATTGCTGTTGGCTCGTCTCCCGAGGGAGGAGGGCTGGACCCTGCCCCTGTGCAGGATCTGTTCACCTCAGGGGCACTCTGGGACACCTCTTCTCCCGCTGGGAATGTCCACTCTGGACCCCAACCCTCTCACCCTCACTGGCCTGGGCACCAGGAAATGTTTTCTGCTCTGCCTCTGCATTCAAATGGGAGCCAGCATTCCCTGTGCACTAATGTGCATCATCAGTCTTTCAGAGATGCTTGATTTCTGTTTGATTCTTAATTATTATAATAGTTAAGGCACTTAACATGCTTTAGTGATTTACTCCATTTAATTGGATGTAGTGATTAGAATATCTTTTATATTGCCCTCGCTGCGGTTTTAATTTAAGATTATAATCTCATGGTTCTTTTCAGCTCCTCTGGCTTTCATTTAGATACTGCTTTTCTTTTCTGATTTCATTTTGTTTATTTGTTTTTCCTGCTGATTCAGTAAACACGCTGCTAGGATGATTTCTTGGGAAACCTGAGTGTGGTTATAAATTCTTTCATTCAGCGCAGACATTAATTAATTAAAAAAAGATATGAAAATGATGCATGAGCCCGTGCTCAGCCTCTGGAGCTGTCTGTTGCTTTTTGCAGTAATTTGCTAGAATTAAAAGATAAAAAAAGAAGAAAACTAAAAGAAATTATTCTCTTGATGGGCATATGAAATGAGGAGCTGGAAAGGGGTAATGTGGGACACGCTCTGTGTGTGTGCCAGTGAGGCAAGCAGGTTATGACCCAGTGTCTGAGATTCTGGCACTGGAACCCAGAGGAGGAACTGCCTTTGTGGAGGGAATTCAAAGGCTGAAGGTTCAGTCACCACTGCCCTGGGCTGAGAACACCAGCACAGGCACTGGGGAGGAGGGAGGAGAAGGAAGGGGAGTGCTGACCAAGCTCATTCCGTGAGACTTGAGGAGCAAACAAGCATTTCTCTGCAGGGATGGTGGCAGATTCTCCAAATTAGTCTGACATGTACAAAAGCATGTTCACTTTTCCTCTTGGTGCTGCACAAAATCACACAGATAATCCAGCTGGTTTGTCACTGCACAAATATATAGTACCTGTGTTTTTTCCCCTGCTCCAGTGCCAAATTCCATGGCTGTAGTGCTCCTGTCAGAGGGGAAGGGCCAGCAGAGATTCACGCGCAGGAACTCGGAGGACCAGCAGGAGAGGAGTGGCTGCTTTGTGAGAAATTCCCACTTGCAATTAGGCTGAGAAAGCTGAGCCATCCATTTTAAGGGCTGCTCAGTGCCTGGGGCTTTGTCCAGCTGAAATCCATGGAGGTAGAAAAGTGTTTTATCTGCTTTCCCTCCCGGCAGCACAGCTACTGCAGCAGGAGCAGCAGGGTCTGCTTGAATCCTACCACAGAACTAAAATTACAAAACCCCCAATCCTTATCTTTAAAACGTACCAGGGATCCTGTTCAAACAGAATAAAGGATGGGGTGCCCTGTGCAGGGCTCCTGGTCCTGCCCAGCAGCAGCCACTCCAAGGAGGGAAGTTCCTCATCCCCTCGTCCCTCTGGCACTGGCAGTGCCCAGGGCTGGGCAGCAGCTGCAAACACAGGGCTCCTCTTTCTGCCAGGCCACCTAACGAGGTGAGAGCCAGCGATCCATGCAGGGCTGAGATGCAGCCTTTGATGAATTAGTGATTTCTCCTGTCTCATCACACTTGTGTGCCCTGCTGGACTGTGGGAGTGCACCTTCCCAGCCACAGCCCCTGCCTTTCATCCCTGAGAGCTGAGCTTTGTTCTGGGAAGGTTCCCAGTGAAATCAATTAGGTTTTGTGCAGATCAAGGTGCACCTCAACATGATTTCAGGTACCTGGGCCTGGCCCTGGGCCACCACAGCATCTGCTCTGACCGTGCCGGAGCATCCCGGTCACTGCCTTGCCATGAGACATCAAAAGAGCTCCAGTGCTTGGAGCTGCCAGCTGTCAGGCCTGTGGTGCACATCCTAAAGAGCTTAAAGTGTTGTTATGAGTGCAAAAATATTAACAAATCGTTGGTTATTTAAAGGAAATCATTTAGGGCTCATCTGGCTAATGAGGAAGAAAAAACAGAGCTGAGCACTTGCTCTGAGTTGTAGGGAGACGTCTGAGATCAGCTGTGGTAGGAAACTATCAGGGAGCACACCTCGTTAGCTCCCTTGTGGAAAACTCCTTATCTGCCTCTTATTAGTCTTTCATTAATTAAAGCTCCAGAATGCAGTATTTTTTGTTAGCTGTTCTCCCGGCATGAAATTCAGCTAATTCTTCTACTATTGGAAACAAAGCTCCCAGGATGAAGTTTATTCTTGCAGTGTTCTTGCAGTTATTTATTTCATAGTGCTGTCATGCATGGATGAATTTATATGATGCTCTGATGACCTTTAGAAATTCTTCTGATTAAATGCTGTTCTACTTCATTATGACATTTCTGTACTTGTAGTACCCGATTTGATGTGTACAGCTTAATAACACAACTAGACATGAATGCTAATAACTTTACAATTCATTGCATTGCTATTTTTTAATGTAGATGAATTTTAAAACAAGTTTCTCTTGCTGCAGGCTTACATGAATCATATAAATTAGAAGGTAACAAAGGAACATATTAGCATTTGTTAGCCTGGATGCACAAATTTTGTAGTAACCATTTTAATATGTACTACAACTTTTCCAGCCTCAAGTTTAATATGTACTACAACTTTTCACCCTCGATTTTTCAACCAACATCATAATTGAATTGGTTTCCTTCTTGCCTAAGGATAATGATTTTACACTGATGGAATCATTATTAGATTCTAAGGATTATACTGATGATGCCTGTTTTACATAGAGCTAAAAAAAAAATTAAAATTATTCAACCGTAAAACACTTTTCTACACAAAGGCTACCGTAAGTTGGAGATAAATGAATTAATTATTGTGTTTAGAGTTGTTGTTAATATCCAGCATCCATAACTGGAGCCAACTCCTCGCTGCAGCTCCGTGCAGGGGGTGTGGAGGACTTTTGAAAGCCTCATCCCAGGGCGTGCCCTTGGAGCGCTGCAGGTGGGAAGGGGCTGTGCTGGAGCTGCTGCTGGGCAAGCATGTGTTCCTCGAGGCAGGAGAGGGCTCCTGCAGAGCTGCAGGGCAGGCAGGGAACTCCTCATCCACAGCAGCAGCCTCCTGCAGCAGGAGGAGAGGTGGGAGAGGGGGAAGGAGGAGGCTTTTGCTGGGAGGGAGCTGGGTGTTGGTTCTGGTGGGGTTTGAGAGAGCTGCCCGTGCTCCTCCTCACCTTGCTGAGGGGTAAAATGGCTCGAACTGGTCCAGAGTGGGGGAGATCCATCACTTCTCCCTGAACATCCAACTGCTTCTGGGATGGAGGGAGGGGGAAACAAGCCAGGTTAAGCATAAATGATGAATTTCTGCTATCCTGAAACCCATCAACATTTCATGGGTAATTACACTTCAGGCTGCAGAAATAGCTGTTGAATTAATTGATTTTGCAGTTACATCCTGATGTGCTGAGTGGGTGTTGGTCTGCATGGACGTGTCAAAATAACATCTTCAAAAGTCTCGGGGGTGAAAGACATTTACCTCTGTCTGTTGAGTAATCAGCAATTAGAATACAATATAAATATCTGAACAAGAGGAAGAAAAGCCTTTAAATGCATGAAATATTTTTACCTGTCAAATATAAAAGTGCCTGGAACTAAAATTCAGCAAGTAGTCCTTTTCCTCTGGCTTTTTAAAGCTGGAGGTTAACCTCAATTAAAAAAAATATTTTAAAATCATGATTTTTAAAGCATCTATTTAAAATAATTTTAAATCACAGGTGAGAGAGCAGCCAGCATAACTCCACGGGACTGCATGGTTTTAAAAAGCCTTTGTGCTTCATGGCTGCTGCTGGATGTCACTGCTGAGGTCAGGGAACATGATTGCTTCCCCTCACTTCAGCTTCAGTCAGTTTTATTCACTCCAGAAACAAGAGCAAGGAGCTGCACCAGCTGTAAACTTGCACTTACTCCACTAATTGTGTACAGAGTGATCAATATATAAATCAAATGCCATGTCTGTGCTGAGTTAAAGCATTATCAAACTCCTGTGCTCCTCAGCTCCTGTAACGGGGCTCCAGGAGCAGCACAGAGCTCCTGTTGTGCCTGGTTCAATAGTTTCCCTAAGCTGAGATGTAAACTTGTCTCTAAAAGAAAAAACAAGCTGACCTACAGGTAATAGAGCTGCATTGAATTCGTCTCGAGCACATGTTAAATTTTCTTGACACCATTACCCTTTTCCTAAGGAAACTTCAGAGTGGTTTTGATTAATAATGAAAATAAGGAAAAACAACCTGTAAAAGCAAACCAGGAGAACTCAGTGGCCCATCTACTTTCAACCTCTTGCTCTTTGTATTCTCAGCAAAAGAAACAAAATCTCATCAAGCTTTCTTTTCAGCACTGCACAGGGCTTTAGACTATTTCCTATGCTCAGCTCTTTGGAACAACAAAACAAAATAATTAAGGTGTTTTCAGCAATGTTAAATCAAGTCGATAACAGGAGACAAGATCTCCAGATCCCAACCCAGCTCTGCAAAGCACTTATTGAACAACCTGGGCTAAATTGTTTAACCTATTTGCTGCTGCTCCCCTGTCTTTGAAGTGAAGGCACACTAAACTTTCCCTGCCCTGGCATCCATCACTGGGGCTGTTGGTTTTTGTTTTGGGGGCCTCTGCAAGCCCAGGGCCAGAAACATCCCTAGAAAATCCTGGAGCTCTTTCCAGCTGATTGAGGTTTTGACAGGGACCAGTGAGACTGCCCTGAGCCTCACCTGGGGGTGAGCTCACTCCTTTTAGCTCCAGGTGTGAATCCCCACCTGCCTGGCTGCTGGGAGCAGCGCAGCTCAGAGGGCACTGCCCCACAGCTCTGACGTCTGCTGCTTCACCAGCTTCAACTTTGGGGTTTTCTTGCTCCCCAGAGCTTGAATTAGTCTAAAAATTGGCCAGGTTTCTGTGGATCTCTAGAGGAAGAGTAAAATCTGTAGTTGCAGTAAAGCCTTATTATAGAAGTGGTGCTGTGCTTCATAAGGGATCAGTTTGGGAGCAGCATCTGTCATTGCTCTGCCACAGCAGGTGAGGAGTGGAGCTGCAGAGAAGCTCCAAGTTGAGTTTGGGGGATTGGGCACCATCAGGGACTTGCTGAAAACTTGCTGTAATTAAAGGGCTGCTGTCAGAGGCCAAGCAGGCAGAAAAATGTTCCTTCCTCAGCTGCTGTGCCCTCTGGTGAGTTCATCCTGACTTCCAACCTTTGATGGAGAATTAAATTTAGAGGTGGAAGAGGGGATGTCTTGTCTTAGGGGTGCTGTGCTGACTTTTGAGGGTGCCTAGGGTGCACAGGCACGGAGGAAAGGAGCTGGGGCCCTGATCTCCCAACCAGTTAAACCCCCCAGATTATCCCAAAGGCTCTGCAGGGCGGAGTGACCACAGCACAGAGATCTCCTGTCCCTCTCAGACCGGGCCTTCTGTTGTTTCCTTTTGAGTTATTTCCTTTGGTGCAAGTGTGGCTGTTACCAAGTGTGGCTTAGAGTGTGGGAACTCATGTTGGGCTGAGCTGGTGCCTTGAATGTACAATGCTCATAGCTTGGATGGATGCATTAATCATATTCCTATTGCCTTTGTTATGGTAATGGCAGAAACAGGCTCTTGGGGTTTTTTTTAATTAAAAAAAAAAGGAAAATGGGTTAGGTTTTTTTTTTTTTTAAATATGTGTTATATTTCAGCAGCTAATGAAGAGGAAATAATGATGACTGTGCACTGTAATGTGTATTAGAGCACTAATTAGACTATAGCAGAACTGCTTACAGATATCTTTTAAACACCTGCCTGGTAATTCTCAGCCCCACGTGCTCCTCCATTCACCAGAGCAGGCGTGGTGGGAGGAGAAGTCTGTGCCCACCTCTTCCTCCCTTGTGGCATCAGAAGTTGTGTCCCCTCTCCAGAGGAGATGGGACCATGTGTCTCTTCACCACCATGAGATAAATGACCAGTCCAGAAGGGCTGAGCTAAGAACCCTCTGGAGGGTGTGCACTGCTTTCTGGGGTCAGATCAGCTCCCCAGTGCACTTCAGGTGAACCCAAGGGTCTTGGCTTGTATTGCTGTTTAATTGCTCACCTATTCTAAGACATGAACCTTATCAATCTAATCACAAACCCAAACAAAGCAGCAGTCACTCCAGTCCTTTATCTATTGGCAGGTAACAGCGAGCCCTCATCTCTTATCCGCTCTGCATACACGCAATTTTTCTGCAGCTTTCATCAGTGCCAGGAATTCAACAGCTGAGACCAACATTTATCTCAGTAAATCCAGCATGTGTGTCTGCCCCTGCCCTGACTATTCAAACATGCAGCACATCAGAGCTGCTCGTTTGGAAGGCGATGACAAGGGTCATCATTTTACTCTTTATCTCCAGCTCCTGGATGCCAAAGCAAGGCAGGAAACAGCGTCCTGGGGAGCTCGGGGGTGTGGATGACAACCCTGCTGTGCCTGGCTGTTCATCAGGGTGTCACAGGAGGATGAGGAGCAGCGGGAGGCAGAGCTGAGCATCCGTGCCCGCAGCCCTGGTGCCAGCCCTGCCAGCCCCTCCAGCCACGTGGGGAGAAGCCAAAGGGCAGAACTGCCGTGTCAGGTAGGAGAGCTTCAGCCTGGTCAAAAATCAACTTAATTTCCGAAGATGAGACAGGTTTGAATTGAGTTTGAATGTCTCATACTTCCCTCAGGGCTGTGTTTTTGGGAAGAAGGCTTCGTTCGGCTGCTTTCCACTCACGCGGCATTTACGCGCCTAAAAGGATTCAGCTGTCAGAGCCTGACAAGCGCTGAAAAGCTCTTGTTAAGGTCACTGGTATCAGAGAAATGTCTCTCCTACAACATCCCAGTGAACCAGGGCCACTGGCACTGGGAGACAGGGACTGATGTCGAGGCACTGTGCTGCAGACAGGACCGTGCCCTGCTGTCCCGGCACGGCGTCCGCTCCCGAGCAGAGCCGTGGAACTCTGCTCCAGCTAAGTGCAAAAAAACCCCAGCTCTAAACATCCCTGACCTTTAAATTCAGGCTGCAGCGAACAGATCTGCTGCTAACCAGCAATCCAGGCTTGCTTTCATGTGCCTGAGCGTTCAGGGAATAGATGTAGCTTAACATGCAAATGCTGGGCTTCCTGCAGCACGCCGCTGCTTTTCAAGCTCTCTCATTTCATGCTGTTACCTCCATCCCTGCTGTGTCTGTGAAAAGAGCCTCTCTGAGGAAAAGTTTCCCACAGACACAAAACCTGACTGATGCTCTAAAAAAAGCCCGACTTACAGTTTAATTTCTAAATGCAGCGTCCATCTGCAGCCTGGCAGTCGGCAGCATCTCTGCTGCTGGCCTGTGGAGAAACCAGCCCCTCACTCCCTCAGGTTTCTGGGTGTGTGTTTTATATATTTGTCCTCATGTCTAAGTGAAGAAGTCCTGAATTTGTGAGCCAGGAGTCCTGTCCTGCCATAGGTGTGCAGGGGAAGGTTTTCTCTCTGGAGCAGTGATGCTCCAGTGCCCTTTGATCATCTGAGCATCTCTGTGTCTGAGTTCCCGTGCTCACAGATTTCAGTGTTCTACACAGAGTGGGAAATAGATATCTCTTGTCCCAGGTAACGAGCCATAAGAGAGGGAAAATGGCTTCAAGTTGTGCCAGGGGATGTTTTAGATTGGATATGATGAAGAATTTCTTCCCTGGAAGGGTTGTTAAGCCCTGGAACAGGCTGCCCAGGGCAGTGGTGGGGTCACCAACCCTGGAGGGATTTAACAGAGGTGTAGATGTGGTGCCTGGGGACGTGGTTTAGTGGTGACCTTGGCAGTGCTGGGTTAATGGTTGGACTTGATGATCTTAAAAGTCTTTTCTACCCTAAATGATTCTGTGGTTCTCTGTTCAAATGCTTTTTTTCCTTATCACCACTGAAAAGTGCCCATGTACAGCAGCTGCTGGGCAGGTGGGACTCACCAACAAATAATGTTTTCTTGGCACTTCAAATACCTTCCTTCAACCTTTCATGAATCCTTACAGCAACACATGAGGCATTATTGACAGGCAAAATAGACAAAATGTTCAATATTTCTCTAATGCTCTTTTTATTCTCTTCTAATTTCAGCTTTTTCCCATTCTATGCCACTACCATATAATCCAACATTTTAAGCATATTGTCTCTCATAGTGTCTGCTTAAATTTATAAGCTTGACTGATTATTTTGGCCACAGGAGACATCATGAATTCCATCAGCAGTTGCTCTCCTTGGGAGCTGGTCCCAGCCCTGCCCCAGTAAGAGCAGTGAGGCAGGATCTGCTTTGGGAATGGCAGGGCTCCTGTGGCTGGACCTCAGCTGGGCAGGGACTGGAGAAAAGAGCACGTGGAATATTGGGAATTAACTGTAACTTCATAGAACTGGGGGAAAAAACTGAGATTTAAACCTGATTTTCAGCAATGCAGTCTTGACGTTGTGGCTGTATGGAAGGGAGCTCACATGGCAGCACCCTGACCCCTCGGTCACCATTTCCATCTGAACAACCACCGTGGACCACTCCAGAGCATCCCAGAGCTCTCATCTTCCCAGGAAAGCCTTCCCCCAAATGGCTCTCATTTACAGCATGGCCTTTCTCCTTTCTTCCCAGAGGACAGCTAATTAAGTGCAGAAGGGACAGCTCTGCTCCTCCCAGGGCAGGCACAAGTGGGTGTTTGATATCAAAACATTTATGGTTTGGTTTGGTTCCAGCACAGCAGAGAGGAGAGATGATGAACTCGGTAGAAGAAATATCAGTAAACGTTTTGAACTCCCCATTTTGTCTCAGTTCACCAGAGCTGGCCAGAAAGAGGTGAATTCTTGAGAAATATCTTGTGAAAAGATGTCTCTCATTTTTTACTGCAGTGGCCAGCCCCAGCTCACTCTGTGTTATCTCCCATGAGTTCTGTTCATAGTCTGCTGCCAGAATTGGTGCTTGGGAGGTTGAAACAAAGCTCTTGTCTTGCTTCCAAGCTCTGCCTGCTCCAGTCCCGTTGTTTCTGGCTGCCATTTCCCAGTCAGTTGTCTGTGGTAGGAAACTTGATTCTTTTTTCCTCTTGTGCCTCAAAATGGCTCCAAGAAATTCTTCTCCTCCAGGCAGGAAACCCTGAAACTTTTCAATTAGCTGCATCACAAACTGATTTCCAGCCTTGTCTCTCTTCTCTTACATGAGCTATAAAATCCCTTCTCTCCCCCACAGCTGAACTAAAAATGGCCAGTTTTTACCCTGCTATTTACAAGCATGTCCGCATGGTAGAAAAGAGGAGTTCTGGCTTATCTTGTGTTACGTAAATATTTTTGTGCTTCCCAAACAAAGTTTTTCTTTCCCTTTGATCTGGTTTTCTTGTAGCCAGTTTAACCTCCAGAAAGAGTCAGGAGATTCACAGAGATTGCCACTGGCATTCGTCCTGAGGAAAACTGGAGAGAGAAAAGAAAACTCCAAATTACTGCTGTAAACAGCTCCTTTAGAAATGGATGCTCACCAAAGGAAAAGATTGTCTTCCAGTGTCCTTTTTAAGCAAATTTTTGCTTAAAATAGCTGGGACCAATATAAAAATAGCATTTGCTTAGTGTGATACGAGATGAAAGTGGTGCTTTTCCAGAGGGGTGGCTGCGCCCCAGACTTGTGCTGTGGGCAAGATCTCAGAATTACTGGAGTTATTTTTATCCTTCCATACTTTTTGTGCCTAAAGTTCTCACTGATTGCTTTGGGCTGTGCTGCCAGGGGGGTGGAGCATTCCCAAAAGAAACTTTTATGGCAGCTTTAAACTCCTACAAGAAGAGGCTGATTTCAGTTTCACTGATTTCAGATTATTTATTATTAGAGTTATTTCACAGAGTTGTCATATAGACTTGTATTTCCTAATTATAAAACTAGCACCAAAGCACCAGGACTAGAGGGAAAATAAACAGCACTTGCAGTCTGTAGATAAAAATGCTTAATTCCACTTAAAATTGTTATTATACAGAAGATGTAACAGTGAAGATTTTGGCAGTATTTTGGGTAGGATGACAGCAGAAGGTCTGGCTGAACTCCTGGTTCTGTGTCAGTGGCCAGGACTAGCAGAATGGTTTTTATCTGGAGAAAATAATATAATATAATATAATATAATATAATATAATATAATATAATATAATATAATATAATATAATATAATATAATATAATATAATATAATATAATATAATATAATATAATATAATATAATATAATATAATATAATATAATTTCACTATAATATAATATAATTTCACTATAATATAATTTCATATATTTTAAATATATATTTTAAGATATTATTTATATAGTCATATATTTTATATATTATAATATATATTATAATATATGATATATATAAAATAAATAAATATAAATATATAAATCCCATATATATGGGATATATATATAGGACTTGCATATGTTTTCCTGGATGTTTTTCAGGCCTGCTGCTAGTACCTCCTTGAAGAAAAGTGCATTTATTATGAAAACCAACCAGCTGAAGATGTTATTGAGGTCATGGATGTGAAGGCAAGAGGAACCAAGAGGAGCCCTGGGAGTGTCTGCCTGGAGCCTCCTGGTGCCACGGTGGAATCACAGCCAGCAGAAAACTTGGCAGGGCTTTGCTGTGCCTGAGCCCTGCCCAGGTTCAGCAGGGCTGATTGATCAGCCCAAGGCTGCAGAAATTGGGGTGAGGATTCATTAGCCTGGGATCAGCCCCCAGCCCTGGATACACTGCTTGCTTGAAAACTGGTAATTAATGGTGCTTTATTTTTCACGTTTCCAAGGCAACACAAACCCCCAGGACACTGTTTTCCAGACCATGAAGTGATGCTTTTGGCTGCTCCAGAAGCTCCCCCATCTCGTCTGAAGCTGCTGTAAAGGTACCAAAGCCATATTTTTTTGTCATTATAGTCTATTTACATCCTATATCCAGAAAGTAATGACGATCAGATGCTGCTGCTGAAATGATCTGCTCTCACTGCAGAACTCATTCAATCAGCAGAGAGCTCTGCTATTCAAGTAGATAATTAGTGTTGTGACAAGGGTGACTGTAAATGCCTCCGTTTGGTGGCAATGTTAGGAAGTGTGACAAAAATTAAATTATTTGTCTGCCTTAAGCATGGCCTTCCTTGGATTGCTAATGAGGGGAATTCTTGTTAAACACATGTCCTGTTCAGACTCCTTTACAGGTGCTGGGAAAATGATTTATTCTTTGTATCATCAGGGAGGGATTCCCCCCATTTTCTCTGACTCTTTTTTGTGCTTTTACCTGATGTAAAAGATCCAGCACAAAAGAGAGATTCCCCAGGGCCAGCAATCCCAAGGGACACCTTTGCTGCCCACCCAGACCCCATCTGGAGAAGGAATTGGCTCAGGGAGAGCCTTTGGGTGCTCCAGTCTCAGGGGAACAGCTGCAGCAAACCAAACCCTCCTGCAGCTCCCTCTGGGGCTGCAGGGTTCAGGGCTGCCTCAGACTTTGTGCTCCTGGAAGCTCCTGCCCCAATTTGCAGCATCAGGTTCCTCACAGAGAAAATCAAGGCACAATTCTTCCCATGAATATTTCTGGGTTTCACATTCTCTGAACCTCACAGAAAGAAAGAAAAACCACAATTCTTATCTCATTTGCTGTGCCTGTGTTTGCTCACAAGTAGAATGCATCGTGGAAGATTGTTTACCTGAAAAGAATTGATGATTAGATTCTGGTTTAATTCACTGACCAATGACACTCAGGTGTGTTTCAGCTGACAGTCACAAGAGATTCTGTGCAGTAGAGTTAAAGTGAGCCGAGTGCTTGGCAGATTCACTTTAAATGTAATGTAATAGTATAGAATAATATAGTATAATAAAATAATTAGTTAGCCTTTTGATAAGATATAGTCAAATGCATCATTCTCTCCCCCTTGTCAGAGGCAGAAATATCCACTACAATCAGGAGGCTCCCGAGGCCCCTGTCCCTGAGCAGGAGGATGCTGTGGAAGCAGGGAGCCCCTCTGGCACTGCCCATGGCTTTTGTGCAAAGGAATCACTTTTATTGTGCATTTTCATCGATGGCCACGTGCTTGGGCAGCTGGGTTTGGGTCCCACCTTTGCCCAAGGGGTGCAAACCCTCCCTGAGTGCTGGGGCAGCCCAGTCCTGCACCCTTGGCTCATGATGGAGCACATCCCTGTCCCTCCTCTGTCACTGTCACATTTTCTGAAAAATCCCCTTGCCCAGGATTTCTCTCCTGGGAAGCTGAGAAGCCTCAGAGAGAAAGGAAAACAATATTATCTCATTTGCTTCTCCTGTGTTTTGCTGCTTTGGGATGTGGTTGGAGATTGTTGATCCCACATGGGAATTGTTTTTACTCATTGGCCAGTGATGGCCAAGATGTGTTGAGGCCTCCAGAGAGTCACGAGTTTTTCATTATTATCTTTTAGCCTTCTGTCTGCACCCTTTCTCTGTCCTTTAGTATAGTTTTAGTTTAGTATTCTTTAATATAACATAGATCATAAAATAATAAATTAGCCTTCAAAGAACACGGAGTCAGATTAATTTCCTCCTCTGACAGGGGACTCAGAAAATACCAGACTGCTCCTGCAGTTCTGCATCCCAAGGAGTGCAGGGTTTGGGAGGATCAGGGTTGAGCAGGCAGCAAGGAGCTGGGCTCCTCAAAAGTTTCTCATCCCTGATGGACATTTTTGGCTGTCCCAGCTGCCCCAGGAGCTGTTTTGAGTTCAAATTGCCACGGGCTGAGTGAATGAACATCCTGAAGTTGCATCCTTTCACAGGCTCCAGTGTGATGCTTTTGATTGTTCCTTTTTCAGCCTCTGCCAGTGCCTTGATGTTCTTCCCCCAAAGGGAATTAATGGCTGGGAAGGAATGGAGAGCACAGCACAAAGAGCAGGCATGGTCCAGGCCTCCCAGGACTAATTATGCTCTTAAAGGGTAAGAAAATAATCCTGGGTACATTGGGAGGAAAGTGTCTCAGTAATGCTGTGTGAGGTTACAGGCTTGTCTCCTATATTTGTGCATTTGGAAAAAAAAAAGAGTTTCAAAGACACTTCTTGACCTCAAAAAGATCAGTGAGGAGTTCAAGAAAAGAAATTTAATTCCAAGTTGAGTTTATCACGTTTTCTTGACCCTTAAGGATGGAAAAAGCAAAGGAAGGACGCACATGAAGGTCCTGTGAAATTCTAATACTGAAACACTCTCATGCACAAACTGTGAAGTCTGAAAACAGAGTTCAGAGGCAAAGCAGGCAAAGAGCAGGGTGTGAATTCCAACGAGGGCACTGCAGCCTGGCAGCTCAGGCTCTGCAGGAGCAGCCAAAGGAAAGCTGAGAGTCTCTTACTGAAACACAAACTCCTGGGGGCAGCTCGGGGGTGCATCTGAGAGCCAGGACAGAGGCACCCACAAAGGGAAAAACAGGGAAATGGATCCCAAACTGGTGCAGGGTTATTGGAGAAGGATGGAAGGATGTGTTTGTGGGAAATGCTCGTGCACAGACACACTGGGACATCTCCAGGGACAGTCCCCTGGCTCTGGCACCACCTGCCAGCAGGAGGAAGTGGCAGAGCTGGCACAGGACTGTCCTGGAGGGGATACCCCGGGTGCCAGTGGGGTGTCCCACCCTCTGCCACCTCTGGAAACACCCCCAAGCCAAAGGTAAGGCTTCAATAACTGCCACAGAGCTTGCTGAGGCTGCTGAGGAGCTCACAGAATTCACAGAATCACTGGGTTTAGAAGAGACCTTCAAGATCATGAGTCCAGCCCAGCCCCAACAGCTCAGCTGAAAGGTGCCTGTGCTCAGCTGGGCTGGGCTCTGTCTGCAGGAACTGACAGACCCAGAGCACACAGCCTGAGCTGCACCAAGGGAAATACAGGTTGGACAGCGGGAAAAAGTGTTTTACAGCAAGGGTGATAAAGTTCTGGAATGTTCTGCCCGGGGAGGTGGTGCAGTCCCCATCCCTGGGTGTGTTTAACAAAGCCTGGATGTGGCACTGGGTGCCAGGGTTGAGCTGAGCTGTTGGGGCTGGGCTGGGCTCGATGATCTTGAAGGTCTCTCCCACCCAGTGATTCTGTGAATTCTGCGAGTTCAGCCTGGAAAATGAGACACTCTGTCCTCTGGGCTGCCCTTCCTCCTGGGAGCCCAGGCTGGGAGCTGTGGGACTGTCAGGAAATGCCTTTTCCCAGGGGACAGGGCTGCTCCCAGAGCTGCTGAAGGTGCTCCACATCCATCCCTGGCAGCCCCCAAGTGCCTCTCTCCATCCATCAGCCCTGATGAAGCTGCAGAAGGTGCACTCAGGTCTGTCTGTGCTGAACACATCCCTTTTTATTGATTTGCAGGAGTTCACAGCATTAGCATAAAACAATCGAGGTGGTTGTTTCCCCTAAGAGAGCCAGGGCCTGTTTACAAACTCATTTTATTTTCACAATTTTCCATTGTTATTTATTTCAGGCAGAGCTGTCAGATGAATGCACTCCCTCATGCTGGACAGCTTGCTTTATTGCCTGTTATTAAGACATAACAGATATAACCTGACAGGCACTGCCCACATCTGCCTGCCACCACTGAAAGGCAAATTAAGTAGAAAATAGAGATCTCCAATATTTCTTTGGCCTGAAGTGATATTAGGTTTTAACTCATTTTGTATTCATAGAGGATCCTGCATGTTTGTAACATATCCCACAGTAAACTGTTCAAAGGAAAAGTTGGGTTTTAAAGCAATTCTTACTCCAAGTACCTCTGAGAAATTCAGGCTTTAGAATACAGCTCTGATGTTGGATGGGGAATTGAAAAGAATGCAATTTTAAAAACTATGACTGAAGCCTACCATTGTTCCTTATGAGATTTCAAATATTAGATGTGACAAAGTGCTGGTTATTTGGGGAAGCCCAAGTCCAATGAATGGCAGAACCACCTTCCTCACCCCCTGCAGTTCTTGTTGTATAAAAACCTGATTTAAACCTGATTTACTCCAGAAAAATGACTCCAGTCTTGTGTACACACTTGTGATTTGTTTGGATCGCTATTAACCCTTATTACAACATCTGGATCAGCTCCCTGTTCTGCAGGCAGAACCCACACTTTAAAAGCTGAAAGTAAATAGTTGTGCTGTGCCTGTGTTCCCCAGAGAAAGGTTTTAGTGCTGGAAAATCTCAGGTTTTATAGGAAGCTGCAGTGTGGAAGTAACAGGGAAATTCAGCAGCAAACAGGAGCTGCAATTTAATGCTAAATAGGGATACACTGAATAAATTATTATAAAAAACTAACTCTTCTTCAGTATAATTATAGTGTTGGGGTTTTTTTCCCACTTTAGGGAAAAAGAAACAGCCTGACTAGATAGATGGGAAATGAAGCCAGGGAAATGGAGGGGGATTTTTGCCCATCCTGCTGCAAACCTAGGCAGAGGAGGAGCTCAGAAGCTTGAGCACAACCATTTTCAGATGTGTTAAACCCCCAACGTGTGCAAATATGTAACAGAACAAGCAATAACACTTTGAGATAGTCTATTATCCCTCAATGTAATAAATATTTTATTAGAGCCATAGAAAAGAATGCATACAGATAACCATAGGATACACACACAACTGGAAGTTCAAGGATAAATTTCAACCTTTTCAATATGAAACAAGGTACTGGGTACATATCTCATGGAGATATAGAGCTAGAAATCAAGTAATAATACAATGTAAGTGCATGAAAAATGGGCAGTAAAGGAACCTGGACTAGAATTCTGTGAAACAAGAGTCACCCTTTGTTGCATGAAATAGAACTATTTACTCACTAGGAACAACTGGATTTCCATGTCCCACCCACCCCCCCTGTTTGCAAGTGTCTGAAAACAACACTGGTCAGCCACATGGAAAAGCAACTAATTTTAAACTCATTTATAGCTCTCTATGTACAGTATATACAGCTCCTGCTTTCCTCAGCAGCACTTTGTCTCATCTGGAGCTCACGTGCCAGCTGAATGCATATCAAGGTATTTTTTTCCAAAGTGCTACCATAATTTTATTAATCCTGGTTCCCCCTTTGTACTTCTGTGTGTTGTAGTAGTGATGTGAAATTTAAGAAACCCAGTCTTTAGGAGGAGATGCTTTATGCCACGTGAAGAGGGATGCTGTGACCTCTCTGGAAGGTGTCTGTCTGATTTGACTGAAGCCACAACTCCAGAAGTCAAATGGACCAGGCTGAATGTATCTTTAATTTACTGCCATGGAAGAAAGCACAGGTTTCTCTTCAACAGCAAGCCTGAAGAGTTGTTGTATCATTTTTTTAATATCCAAATATTGCCGTGAACTTCCCAGACTCACGTGACAGCAGCGGGGTGCAGCGCAGAGCCAGAGCAGGTGGAGCAGCTCAGAACTGGTCCAAGAGCAGCAGGAAGGAGAGGTCTGACTGTAAGTGTGAATTTGGGATGTTGGCAGTGCAGTGTGGCACAGACATGAGCAGGAGAATTTGGGGCTGCAGGTCTGGGAGGTGACAAGGGAAGGAGGGGGTGTCTGTCCCTGTTCCTAAAGCCCCTGCAGCTCTCCAGGGCTGCCAGCTGGGCTGCTCAGCCCCTGGAGCATGGGCAGGAGGGCAAACACAGCACCTAAGGGTGGGAGAGTGGGGCTGAGAACAGGAACAGGGCTGGGGAGGGCGAGGTGGGGAGATGAGGATGTGAATATCAGCGTTTACTGAGAAGGGGCACAAGAACATCCCCGCATCACAGCTGGGAGGGAGATCGCTTCCCAGGAGCAGCCTGTGCCCTGCTCCAGATGGGATTTCTTTCAGGGAGGGTTTTTTTGGGATTCCTTTCCCTTCAGAGCAACTCCCACAAAGGGCAGCAGGGAAATGATCCGAGCTCTTGGGTGATGGCACTGCCCTCCAGCTGGGGACAGCCACAGCTCTGATTTCACCTTTTCCACAGCAAATGTTATCTTAGCCATGCAGAACAGACCCAGAACAATTCAGGGTTGCTGCAAAAATGTTGTTTCTCACTCTCCCTCATCGCCCTGACCTCACAGTGCCATCCCTCCCCCTCTCTCTCTCTCTTACACTGTATCTGAAGTATGTAACATGTAAACTCCTTTGGTTCAAGTATTAAGGCATTTTTAGATTCCTTTTTAAAGGATTTGCTAAACTTTACATGGTATTTTTACTTCAACTTACAGTGAAATATAAAGAATTTAAAAACACGTCAGGATAGAAGAAAAAACATGCATTAACCACTGCAGTTTTTTTAAAAAAAGCACTTTAGTAACCAATTTTTTTTTTCCCCAGCAAATGCAAATATATCAGCACAACACAGAATTAAGGGTCAAGGAAAATATTGTTGCTAAGAAGCTGGAGAGACCGAAGATACTCAAGACTGATGGGCCAGAACCTCTTGCATCCATACCTGTGATGAAAGAAAAAATGAATTTAGTGTTGAATGAAAGCAGAAGCATCTGCTGTGCCACATTATTACTCTCCCTAGATGCCAAGCAAGAATGACTGTAATTTTTTCTTACAAGCACTAGAGATCTACAAAAGTACAGGAAATATTTAAAAATTACAGAGATGCTGTGATCATGAATGGTTTTGGTGCTCTGGTTCAGCTGACAAGGTGGTGTTTGGTCAAAGGTTGGACTCGATGATCTTAGAAGTCTTTTCCAACCTTAATGATTCTGTGAGTACACTTTCAAGGTAATAGTTTTTTATAAAAAAAACAGGAGAAGTAAAGAAAAGGCAACATTTTTAATACCAACTCACCAGTTCAGCAGAATGGAGTTTGCCATGCATGAGGGCATGAAGATTTAATTGCTTTCCTTTTATTACCTTATTACCACACAGCATCTGAACATTAATTTTATTTTTTTTTTTTTCCCCATCACCAAAGGAAGCACAGACAAGCTGGGACAAAGGAAAATGGTTCAACCTACTGGCTAGCCTGGGGATGAGGATCTGCTGGCTGCTGCTGCCGTCCCCTCCCTCGGTGGTGGCTCTGACCTCGATGAGATAATCGTCCTGCAGCTGCAGCCACAGCTCGGCCGTGGTGCTGGCCGTGGTCAGCACCTCCACCCCGCCCTGGCTGCTGGTCCTGTACAGCACCTGCAACACAGCACGGCCTCAGCACCTCCTCTGCCCCAGCACACACGGCTGCAGCCTCTGGGAGGGGTGGGATGAGGGGAAGATCTCATTTTGGGTCAATATTGCAGGGTTTAAGGGAAGAAGGGAGCATCAGTCAATGTTCTCTTTTGAACGTTGACTCAAAATGGTCAAAAACATTTTTTTGGAATGTTTTTCTGTTCAAAAAAAAGAATGAATTTTTCATTAATTTTCGAACATTTTTTTGCCTTTTATTCCATTTATTCCATTCCTTTTATTTTATATTTAGTTTCAAACGGCACAACGGATGCTAATACATCCGTCTTGTATTATTATAAAATGTATATTATTATTATAAAATGTATATTATTATTATAAAATGTATATGTACATATAAAATGTATATGTACATAATATATATAAAAATAATACACACTATGTATTATTTTTATTACAATAATATGAAATAACGGGACACTGGAACAAGCAATAAACATATACTTCTTGCCTGCACAACTCTGGGTCATCAGATCTTCAGCCTGAATCTTTTATTCAGGATTATATCCTGTGGGATCCAGCATCCTCAGCTGTTCTTTCACACACACTTATATGATATATTTAAACACTTCTACATTTGTGTGCTGATCAGCTTTAGAGCAGGTGCAGCTGGGTAATTTCTATCAGGGAAATGAGCATGGCCCACAGCAGGTAAAAGGAGAAAGGTTTAAAAATATCAGTTTAATAAATGTGATAATATACTCTAAATATAATGAATACACCTGGCCAGCAATGGAAGTTACATCCATCAGGCTAAATGTTTTTGGTTCCTTTCGAAGTTTTATCCATTTGGGTGGGTAAGTGTTACACAGTTAAAATAAGAGTTATGGATGTGGTGTTTGAATATTCTCAGTTCCAGGTGTGGGTGGGATCCCAAGAGCTGAGCAGTGCCAGCATGGGAGGAAAAGGGACTGGGGGACATTAACGGTGAGACACTGTTAGAATACATATCTAAAATATTTAAAATCCCAAAAAGGAGACCCCAGTGAGATGGTTTAGAGGTGGGGTTGTGCTCTGAGCATGCAGACAGACAAGGAAATACCAGCCCCGGGCTGTCCCCAGCTCTGTCCCCACTGACCTTGTAGCCCGTGACCTCGGACTCGTTGTCCATGGCTCTGACCTCCTCCCAGCTCAGGACAACCCTGGAGTCTGTGACATTCCACACCACGTTTCCTGGGGGCTGGCTGGGTGCTTCAAACACACAACAGAAGCGAGACTTTAATTTAATTGGTGTTGGTGATTGATTAACCAGCTCAGGTAATTGGCTGCCATTGCATTTGGGATGCAAAAGCAGCTCCAGTGCAGGCTCCCCTCTCTGCATGGTATGGTTCAGAGGCTAAATTTGAAAAACAGAAGGAAGAAAAAGCCAAAATGGCACATAAATGTTGTTTCTGAAGCTGAAATATCTGTTGCTGGTCCCTCTTTCAATACAGCCAGACAGAAGCATGTGCCTTAGGACATGGGTGATTAATTAGAACAAACTCTAATGATGGTACCAGAAAATTTCTAGGTTTAGTACAGCGCCAAGAATAAGAAAATTCTTGACAATGGATTTTTAGACAGATTTAGTCTCAGTGAATATTCATATTTACCCACTATGTTGATTTACTTTAAGATGTTTGTTATGGAAAATATTTGAAGGGTTTTTTTTTTTTTGTCTTTTGGCTCTTCCAACTCGAGCTGTGGTTCTGAATGGAGCCTGTGCCAAAAGTGGGCTTTGGCCACGGAAATCTGCTGGGAATTCTGGTTCATTAGCAACCCAAGCCTGTTATTTGCAAAGCAGCTGCAAAGAGCTTTGGGCTCTGCCCCTTTCAGGTACCTTGGAGCTTTCAGGGAAGTACAAACCTCCTCAAATACCTCAGGTTGCTTTCCCAGAAAACAGGTCCTGCAGTGACACAAATCAATGATTAAAATCTTTTCTAAATGTGTTAAGGAAAACAATTTACTGTTGCTGTCACCTAGTGGAGGCAACTGCTGCTTAGGTGGGCTGAGCTGTGCTTTGAGACTGGAGGTTCCAGCTTTGAGCACTGAGAGTGGTTTTGAACACTTGTATCCATCTCCTGATAGGGTTTTCCCCCTTTTTTCCCCCCTCCTCTTTTCAATTCTCTCACTCAGGAAGTTCCCTGCCTTCTTTCCATAAGCAGTCAGATCAAAATCCACCTGATTATACTCAAAAAAACCAGAAAAAAAACCCCTGAGACTTAAAAGAATTATTCCAAAGTCAACCGACCACCCACAGCTATTTTCTTTTACTATTTGTCTTGTTCTGTGTACTGAGGAAGGTTTAACCTGATGTTCTAATAATAACCACTCCTTGTAAATGTAAGAGGAGATTGTTTCACTCCTGAGAATGAAGTGTTACAGCATGTATGAATTGTTTTCACACGGAGATATTACAGCTGAATTTCAAAGGAAATGAGTCATCCTCGAAATCCACAACAAAATATTAAGATGACACGTGGAAAAAAAATGGAGAGTAATTATCTACAAAAACTGTAAGCCTCTGTCTGAGGGATTCAGAAGCTCCATTTGCTGCAAAAATCTCCAACAATCACCAGAGTTCAGAACTTCACTTGTGGCAGGTCCTGATGCATCAATCACGTCAGGACACGTCCAGGGAGCTGCAGGGATTTCTGAGCTGCTCAGGGCTGAAAGCTGCTCTCAGGCAGGAGCACTTCTCAGAATTAAAAGCTGATGGGCAGAACATTGGGGTTTTATTTTAAGACTTTCAAAATATGAAATAATTGTCACAACTTAGGCAAGTCTTCCCCACCCACTTGGCATTTTACATAGCAGTATCTAAACCTCCACTTGTTATTCTGGGCTGTAAACGTGCATATTTCAAATTTTAAAGCAAAGATATTTTAATTGTCAAAGGCTTACTTTCAATTTTGAAATATACATTGCCAACAGAACTGAACTATTTGTATTCCTTGATATGGCAACAGTTTCCGAGATGTACCTGGCAGGTCCTGTGGGGGAATGCAAATCCTTCATAGTGAAAACCACACCAATCACAAATATTCAAATTAAATTACAATCCAGGATTGATGAGAAATTACAGATTTGAATGAAAAATCAGTTTTTACTGCAGTAGCATGGATAATTATTTCTCTCAGCAATTCAACTAATTTATCAAAATCTGCAGACTGACAGTACATGGCTTTGCTCTCCTTATTCACCAGAAATATCCATGGACATAATGCCATTAATTTTCCTTTTTAATTATTCCAAACAGCAGCATTTTGCCCAAGGGTCTGATCCAGATCCTGCTCACACCAGTGAGATCAGGAGCTTGTCCAGTTCTCAGTCACACACTCCAAAAGCAGGGGGCACACCAAAAAAAGACTCAAAACCCCTGAGCTGACCAGCCTGGCACCACCTCTAGTGAGCAGCCACAAAGATGATTAATTAGAAAAAAATTCCTTTTCCCATGTCCTGTCCAGGCTGCAGGCAGTGAGCCACTTCAGATCAGCCAGTTCATGGTAATTGTGCATATAATATATTTAAACTCAGGCAAATCTGAGTTGGTTTAGTCCTCAGTGACAGACTGACACTCATTTTTGCCGAGAATAATTTCTGATAAACTAGCTTATTTCATAATATTAATGCTACAACTCTGTCTGCTCAGGGGATGTTAATGACTGTTGCAGGGGATTTGACCCTTCAGACAGATTTAATTGTCTGTTCTTGTGCCTCTGACAGAAACACTTCAAGACTGATGACCCTGATTCTGAGCTGTATTACAACCGAGGAGCACACTAAAAATATTTCCACTTGTAGAAAAAATTAGTGCAGCCTTTGACAATCTGTTCTCCAGCTTAATTTTGCCTCAGCAGCAGCAGAGTGGCCTCTTGTGCAATTTGTTCAAGGGGAAACAGTGGACATGAAGGATTGTTTTGCATGAACTCCAGGAGGTTCATTGCATTTCAAACCCCATGCCCTAGAGAACTTATAAATATGTTATAGAACACTGAAAAATTCAACAAGTCTCTTTTTTTTTTTTCCCTTCTAAGTAACAGAGATTTTTCTTTTCAATTTCTTCCAGTCATTAGCAGCATGACAGAGGTTCAGGGCAGAAATTACAGATCTTCCCTGGGCTCCCCTGGCATGGCTGGGTGTCACCCACCCTGCTGAAGAAGTGGGGGAAGCTCTGTGCTTGGTTCATGTGGCTACACAGAAACTCAGGTCACTCAAACTGTGATTCCCAGGAATTCCACTGCATTTCCTTTCCCCTCCCATGTCACGTTTCCTGAAAAATCCTCTTTGCCCAGGATGCTCCTCCTGGCAAGCTGAGAAGCCTCAGAGAGAAATCAGATAATTATCTGATTGCTTCTCCTGTGTTTGGCTGCTTTGGAATGTGGTCTGGAGATTTGTTTACCAACAGGTGATTGTCTGATTGGTTTCATGAGAATTGTTTTGACTTAATGACCAATCCCCATCAGCTGTGTCAGACTCTGGAGAGGAGTCACAAGTTTTCATTATCATTCTTGTTAAGCCCTGTCTGCATCTTTTCTCTAATCTTTAGCAGAATTTTAGTATAATTATTTCCTATAATATACTATAATATACAATATACTATACTATAATATCCTATATGACAATATAATATAATATAATATAATATAATATAATATAATATAATATAATATAATATAATATAATATAATATAATATAATATAATATAATATAATATAACTTTTTATATAATATGATATATATAATATATAATATATAATATATACAGTACTATACGATAATATAATAATCTCTTATATTATAATTAATATGATATATTATATAAAATATATAAATATAGAAAGTATATAGAATATAAAATATATTAATATATGATAAGTATATTAATTAATATAATTATGTTATTTTATTATAAATATAATATGTAATATAATATATAAAATATAACAAACATCATATAATACAATAATAAATTAGCCTTCTAAGAACACAGAGTCAGATTCAATCATTCCTCCTCCACCCTGGGGACCCTGCAAACTCCCCCCTGCCCCCCCAGTTGAGGCACTCACGTGGCTTTTTGGTGGTGGCATTGACGGTGGCACTGAAGGGCCCTGCCCCAGCGCTGTTGTAGGCACGCACAGCTGTGTAATAATCCAGGTTGCTCCTCAACCCTGTAATTTTTATTGATGTTTCATTCCCTGCTGCTTTTACTCTGTTGGAGGATTCTTCTTTTTGGCCTTTATTCCAGTACCTAACCTAGGAGATAAAAACCAAAAGCATTTAAATCTTGCATGGAATGGGCTGTTCACCCACAGCTCTTTCAAGTGCTTTTTTTTTTCCTCCCCCCTTCAGCTGAAAAAGGTAGAAATACATTAAAGTTCCAGAAATATGTTTACTGTGCAAAAAAAAAAAAAAAACAACTCTTATCCATCTGCTTCTCATGCTTGCTGCTCTTTTCAGCGTGACTGCAGGAAAAAGACAATTGAAATATTAGATCTTGCTTGAACTACAGAATGACAAGAGGAAAACCATTACTTCATTAAGAAAGAAACAACTTAAGCTCAGAAAAATGCACCTTATAAAGAAGTTCCTTTGAAAGTAAATGTAATTCTGAAAAAATGTTAGTTTGGAGTTATGTCAGACACGTGTCTATCAGCACAAGTACCAAAACACAACTTCATTCTGTTTTTTAACAAAGGGTTTTTTTAACACAGACAGAAAAAATTATCCTTCTTCTGGCTGTTGGTGGGGCAGGAAGAGCAAGATTTGGGGTGAATCTGTGTGGTTGTGCTGCAGCCTGCACGACCCTTCTGGCCCATGGCCCTTTACAAAGAGGAATGGATTTTATTTAATAAATAGGGTAGATTCATTGAAATGTGTTTTATTCCCACAGACTCACCTCATAGCCCAGCAGCCTTCCATTGCTCATCTTCCAGGGAATGGCTGTCCAGGACACCTGGATGGCCGAGGAGGACAGGCTGGTGGCAGACACTCCTGAGGGGGCTGTGCTGGGCTCTGGGTTGGGGAATCAACACGGGAGAGGTGACTAAACCTGGGAATAAATAACTAAATCCTCATCCCAACCACCTCCCTGCACCGAGCTGCTGCTGGAACTGATGCCTTGAATTTTAGCTGTTGTATTCTTTAGGTTCTGTACTGCACTGGTGTGTGACTCTGAGCTCAGGATAAAGAGTTCTCCTCACAGCTCAGTCCCACAGAACAATCCTTGTCCAGCCCAGAACCAAGGACACTGCTGTAGGTCCAGCCAAAGAAATTGTAAAAAACAGGGAATGGAGGAGAGCAACCTGGGAGGGTGGGACTGCATCCCCTGGAGCTGGAACTGGACACTGAACCCAACATGGAAATGGACCAGAACTGATAAAAGTGTGACAACTCCTGATTTGGGGTTCATCTGGGGTGCATCCTGTGAAGACCTTTAATAAATCCCTGCTTTATTCCCTTGACTCTGCCCGTCCTCTGCTCCAGGGAGGCTCTGGGCAGCCCAGCTGTACCTTCCTCAGCCGAGAACACCGTGGCCACGGCGCTGAAGGGCCCCTCGCCCTTGTTGTTGTAGACGCCGACCTTGACCTCGTAGGGCGAGAAGGGCAGGATGCTCTCGTTCCTGAAGACGTATCTGGGGGTGTCAGGGGACGTCACCACGGTCTGGATCCACGTCGTGGTGCCCGAGGGGCGGAAAGCCACCACGTACCCAAATCCTTCCCCGTTCTGCAGCTCCTCGGGGACAGGCTGGGACAGAACAACAGCTGTGAGCCACTGGGCAAGGGGGAACTCAGGGACAGAACAACACCTGTGAGAAACTGGGGAGGGGGAAACTCAGGGACAGAACAACACCTGTGAGCCACTGGGGAGGGGGAAACTCAGGGACAGAACAACACCTGTGAGCCACTGGGCAGGGTGGGCAGAGGAAACTCAGGGACAGAACAACACCTGTGAGCCACTGGGCAGGGGGAAACTCAGGGACAGAACAACACCTGTGAGCCACTGGGCAGGGGGGAACTCAGGGACAGAACAACACCTGTGAGCCACTGGGGAGGGGGACACTCAGGGACAGAACAACACCTGTGAGCCTCTGGGCAGGGGGGAACTCAGGGACAGAACAACAGCTGTGAGAAACTAGGGAGGAGGAAACTCAGGGACAGAACAACACCTGTGAGAAACTGGGCAGGGGGAAACTCAGGGACAGAACAACAGCTGTGAGCAACTAGGGAGCTGGGTAGAATAAACCCATCACACCTTAGGGACAGAACAACACCTGTGAGCCACTGGGCAGGAGGAAACTCAGGGACAGAACAACACCTGTGAGAAACTAGGGAGGCTGGGCAGGAGGAAACTCAGGGACAGAACAACACCCATGAGCCACTGGGGAGCTGGGTAGAATAAACCCATCACACCTTAGGGACAGAACAACAGCTGTGAGCCACTGGGCAGGGGGAAACTCAGGGACAGAACAATAGCTGTGAGAAACTAGGGAGGAGGAAACTCAGGGACAGAACAACAGCTGTGAGCCACTGGGCAGGGGGAAACTCAGGGACAGAACAACAGCTGTGAGCCTCTGGGCAGGGGGAAACTCAGGGACAGAACAACACCTGTGAGAAACTGGGGAGGAGGAAACTCAGGGACAGAACAACAGCTGTGAGCAACTAGGGAGGCTGGGCAGGAGGAAACTCAGGGATAGAACAACACCTCTGAGCCACTGGGGAGCTGGGCAGAGGAAACTCAGGACATGATGCAGGTGCTGGCACTGCACTGGGCATCAAACCATCAGCCAATGAGCTCTAGGACAGAACAGCAAAATGTGCTCCCTATAGGGTGTTTTAAGGTTTGCATTTCAATAAGAGAGCAACTTTCAGGTTTTCACTAAGTATTCTGCTTCAAGATGCTCTTCAGTAAATAGAGCTTTTCTTTCATAATCCACAGTTCATAAAAAATGAATGATTGCTTGGTCAGCTGTTAGAGAATCCAATACCACCTTCATACAGTGGCTGAAACCTTCTTCTGATGTCGTTATGATTAGATAACCACACAGAGCAGTCAATGCTAGGAACAGAACATTAACAGTTCCTTAAATCATTAAAAAAGGGATACACAATATCAATGGAAATTGGTTAGCACGTGCATCCAGATTTAATGGTGGGAAAGCAAGAACTGCAAATCTGCCCTGCAGAGCTCAATTCTTTGGCTTAGCCCTCTCACCCTGCCCTCCTGCCTCTTTTTGAGCATCAACTTTTGTTTGAGAACAGAAGCAATCCCAGCCAAGGGGATTTCCATCCAGCCCAGGGACACATGAAAGGTAAAAAATGAGGGCCAAAGTGCAGGGCTTACATCACACAGGGCCCAGAGAGAGCATGTGCACATCCCAGAGGAGAAACTGCTGCAGCCAGGGAAATTTGGAGGAAGGAGAAAAAGAGAAGAGAAAAGAGAAGAGAAGAGAGAAAAGAGAGGAGAAAAGAGAAGAGACAAGACGAGAGAAGAGAAGAGAAGAGAAGAGAAGAGAAGAGAAGAGAAGAGAAGAGAAGAGAAGAGAAGAGAAGAGAAGAGAAGAGAAGAGAAGAGAAGAGAAGAGAAGAGAAGAGAAGAGAAGAGAAGCTCTCTGAGGAGAACTCCTCCCCAGCAAACTTACATCCCACGTTATGACCAGCTCAGACCTGCTGCCTCCTCCCCCACTGACCTCAGAGGGAGGAATTTCAGGAACTGTGGGAAGGAAATGCAGAGATGTCAGCACAGAGTAGAGACAGGAGGACACAGCACAGCACCCTCATGCTCTGAGTTTAACCCACACTCATCAGGGGGAATGGTTTTGGGGCAGGAGGTACTGGAGAGCCCCAGCCCTGACCCACACTGATCCTTCCCTGGGGCTCCTCTGAGTTCTGAAGAACCTCAGCAGCTCACAGATTATTTAATTATTTATTAACCACTGCTGCTGGGTTTAGGAACTTTCAAAAACTGGAGACAAGCTTCGTTTTTCTGGAGTTAACTCTTCCTGGGTTTGGAAGAGACCCCAAAGATCATCTTGTCTTCCAGGACACCTTCCAGTGGCCCATGTTGCTCAGAATTCCACATCCTTGGGATGTTGTGCAGATAAATTGGGAAACAGCCTCGTTCCAAGTGAACTGGGGTTATGACTGATGGGTTCTTCTGAGCCACATGGAAAGGTTTCACTGATCAAACAGCAGGAATGAAAAATCCCTGTCAAAATTAACCTCTTTCCATCCATTAATACCCTCAGACTCTGCAGCACTGCCTGAACTGGCAGATTTTGCCACAGTAAATGCAGTTTAAATGGATTTACATGTTATGCTTCTGTGATGTTCAGTAATGCAACACAAACTGTCCTACAGCTAAATGGAAAAATATGAACAAACTTGTTTCAGGCTTTTATATCCAATGGCAATTCCAAGCTTGTTTGCAAAGAGTCAAGAAGATAAAGATATGTACACTCCTTTTCGTTGTTAACATTCGAGATTCTTGAATTTAAAACAAATAGAAAGACCCACTAACCTGCCTCTTCAGTTCTTACTTTTTCTGAGGGCAAACTAGGCTCTCCACCTCCTATTTTGTTGGTGGCAACTACACGAAATTCATATTCAACCCAAGGATTTAAATCCACTACTGTGCTGGTGAAGGTTTTCCCGTCGATCACGTCTGGAACTGGGGAAGAGAAAGGGAAAAGGGAGCTCAGGAAAAGGAAAATGGCTCAGGGGAAAAGGGAGCTCAGGAAAAGGAAAATGGCTCAGGGGAAAAGGGAGCTCAGGAAAAGGAAAATGGCTCAACTGTGATGGTGATCACAGGGGTCTTAGGATGAGGGAAGAGATGAGAATGTTGACTCTATGTTTAGAAGGCTGATTTATTATTTTATGATATGTATTATGTTAAAAACTATACTAAAAGAATAGAAGGAAGGATTTCATCAGCAGGCTGGCTGAGAATAGAAAAGGAATGAATAACAAAGGTTCAGACTGACTGAGACAGTCTGGACAGCTGGACTGGGATTGGCCATGAATTAGAAACAACCACATGAGACCCATCCCAGCCCCACCTGTTGCATCCCACAGCAGCAGACAATCATTGTTTGCATCTTGTTCCTGAGGCCTCTCAGCTTCTCAGGAGGAAAAACCCCAAGGAAAGGATTTTTCATAAAATTTCATGGCTACAGCCCAAGGGAAAGGAAACTGCCAGGGCTGGGCTGGGAGCTGTGCTCACCTGTGGTGGCTCGCTGCCAGCCCACGGAGAAGGGAGTCCTGGCCTGGATGGTGTAGGTGGTGACGGGGCTGTGGTTGTCTGTGCCCTCCTGCCAGGAGATCTGGGCAGTGGTGTCCGTGATCTCGTCCACCCTGACGTGCTCAGGGGGCCCAGGAGAGCCTGGAATGGGGTGGGAAAGCAGGCAGAGTCTGGTGAAGCCCTGGGAATCACTTCCCGTTTATTTTCTTCCTCAGGGAGGAGGAAAACAATTCAGACTGGAATCAGGACATTCACAATTGTGGTTTTGCATTCACTAAACTCTGATAATTTCAACCTGAAATACTCTCAAGGGCAGAACTGGTGGCTGGGTTTTGGTTTTTTTACCAAGAACCTTTGTTCAGCACATCCCTCTGTTTTTTCCTTTAGCCCTAAATGTCCTCTTTATTCTACAGACAAATCTCTGTAGTCTGGAAATTCTCTGCCTAAAACTTCTTTACTGTACAAGGCACTGGGACAAATTTTCAGCACCCCAAGCAGTAATTCAGTCACACAAACTTCCTGCTGCCTTCTGGAAAATTCTCATTCTGGGCATTTCCTGGCCAAAATGCTGGGTATTGTCTCACCTGCACCAGCAAAGGGGGCTGAAATGAGTAACAGTGCATTAACAACGAGAAAATATCTGATATATTCTAAAATATATTGAGTAAGTGCTGATCACATAATGTGCTTTTCTAGATCAAAGCTTTTACCTTGCAATAAATGTAGCTGTAACATCAGCAGAGAAAGCCACAGTTCTGGCTCAACTGTGAGCATTCCAGCTCAGAATGAAAAGGAATAATCCTGCATTATAGGCTTTAAACCCTGGGAGAAAACCTCTCCTGGGCTCTGGCAGAATTGCCCATTTCACAGGAAGGATTCTGGATCCCCAACACTTCAGTCTGCAGAGGCAGCAACTCCAGCTGCCAGTGAGCTCCCTCTTGGCATTGACCTGAAAGACTGGCAGTGAAAAAAAGGTGTGAAGTCACTATTACAACCTCCAGCTCCTCATTTCTCTGGGAAAAATCCGGCTTCACCCAAAACCTGAGCTGCAATTCTCCCTAGCTGCAGGTCAGAGTGGCATAAATTCAACTCACAGCCATTCATCACCCCATTCAAACCATGCACTGGTCCTGTCACCTCCACCAGCAGTTATTTCTGTAGCCTGTAATTCAAAAAAAGGTGGAAAAGATGATTCTGGGGCTGGGCTGGGCTGTACCTCTGACGATGAGGTCGGCAGCAGAGGCCACGCTGTCCACCTCTGTCTTCACCATGCACACGTACTTCCCACTGTGCTTCAGCTGGATGTTCCTGATCATCAAATCCCCCGAGGCACTCTGGGGAACACAGAACATTCATTACTGCAAGCAATCCTCCCTTGATGTCCAGTATGTTCCTTGAAAAGGGAAAAGAAATCCGCCGAAAATGTGAAGTTGCTCAAAAGCTGCGCTGCAGGACAGTAAATTCCTGCCCATCAGCAGCTCCAGGCTTTTTGTCTGGGAGCATCTTCCCAAAAAACATCAGGGGATGTCCCTTTTTTGGGAGAAATGAGCTCCAGCATGGGGAGCTCACACTGGGAAAGCATCTCCTGCCTGGAACCCCCAGTGACCTCAATGCCCGGTGACCATTTTTCTCAAAGCCCTAAAAAGTGAAAAATGTGTTTTCTGTGGTCATTACCAGCTGGATTTCCAGGCAGAATTCATGGAGTTTTTATCTTGAACTTGCAAGTCAATCATGACAGGTCTTAAGGAGTTCAAATGTGTAAAAGACAAATTCCCCCCTTTTTTGGGAGAAATGAGCTCCAACATGGGGAGCTCACACTGGGAAAGCATCTCCTGCCTGGAACACCCAGCGCCCTGTGACCACTTGTCTCAAAGCCCTAAAAAGTGAAAAATGTCTTTTCTGTGGCCACTAACAGTTGGATTTCCAGACAGAATTCATGGAGTTTTTATCTTGAACTTGCAAGCCAAGTCATGACAGATTTTTAAGGAGTTCAAATGTGTTAAAAGACAAAGTTGAATTCAGTCCATTCTCCAGGTTATTGTGAGCGCTTTCATTTAAAGGTTGCACATTCCAGGCTGAATTTCCCATATTACAAGCCCAAGTTCTGCTCTTTGCTATTCACTATTTAATCTTTAGTCTTTTTTTCCCTGTTGTTCTCCCTCAGATCACAGCATGTGGTTATTTCCTGGATCGTGGGAAAAGAAATAAAACCTGAATGAAACTGTAACTTCCTATCACATTTGTGCACTGTTTGTTTTCTACACCACTGAACAGAGAACTTGATATGAAACCTTTGCTAAACAGTGTCCCTTAACAAAAAACAAAAACAAAACAAAAACCTCTCCTCTTTGTGTCAGCTCAATTACTGCCTTAACTCAGTTCCAGTTGAGTTTTCCAGGTGAAAAATGCCTCAGTCAGATTTTAATTTTTAAATTAATTTTTTTCTGGATAAGCAGCATTTTCTTCAAGGACAGAACCCTAATTTGTGGGTATTTTCAGCTACTTTGGCCACTGATCCATGGGCAAACAGCAGTTTGGGAGAAAAGCTTCAGAGTCATGGCTTTGCCTATTTTAGCCTTGGAAAAAACAGGAACCTTTCAAAACATTTGATTATTTTCCTTTGTTTCAGCATTACAATGTCTCAATCCTTTATTCAACACAAGCTGAAGCCAATTCTGCCTGATTCCCTTCCATGTGTGTGCCTGGTCTTCTGTGAAAGCACAGATGGAAGCTGTTTGCAGGACAATTCAGGGCTGATTGCTTACAATAAATTAAAAGTTGAGTCAAAAGCAATCTAAAATCCATCTCCTTGATTGGAAGTGGATATTCAGGGAATGCCCAACACCAGCAGGGAACGCAAGCAAATCGTGTGCTACACAAATTTCAGCAAACTCAACTGGAGGCATCTCACCAAAGGGGAGGGGGCTTCAAACAGAACAGTTTCACTTGAAATAAACCTCAGCAAAACGTTAACTTCATGTCAGTAATTTGTGCATTTCAGTAATTTGTGGGGGTTTGGGAAGAGTCTGGAGGGACTGGGGGAGCAGCAGGATGCTCCCCTGTGTTGCAGTAAAAGCAGATGGGACTCAGTTTGTCTGTGAAGGAAAAGCCAAATCTTGTGGGACTTTTTTGGGGAAGAGAAGGGAAAGGAGAAGGGAAGGGAGAAGGGAAGGGAAGGGAAGGGAAGGGAAGGGAAGGGAAGGGAGAAGGGAAGGGAAGGGAGAAGGGAAGGGAAGGGAGAAGGGAAGGGAGGAGAAGGGAAGGGAGGAGAAGGGAAGGGAGGAGAAGGGAAGGGAGGAGAAGGGAAGGGAGGAGAAGGGAAGGGAGGAGAAGGGAAGGGAGGAGAAGGGAAGGGAGAAGGGAAGGGAGAAGGGAAGGGAGAAGGGAAGGGAGAAGGGAAGAGAAGAGAAGAGAGAAGAGAGAAGAGAAGAGAAGAGAGAAGGGAGAAGAGAAGAGAGAAGAGAAGGGAGAAGAGAAGGGAGAAGAGAAGGGAGAAGAGAAGGGAGAAGAGAAGGGAGAAGAGAAGGGAGAAGAGAAGGGAGAAGAGAAGGGAGAAGAGAAGGGAGAAGAGAAGGGAGAAGAGAAGAGAAGGCAGAAGAGTTCTGAGCTCACCCCTCCAACCTTCTCGAAGTGGGAAGCATCCCTCTGGAAGTCTGCGAGGCTCCCGTTGAAGTACCAGGTGAAGCTGATGTCCAGCAGGGGATCGTGCTGCACCTGGCAGGGCAGCACCACGCTCTCCCCCACGGTGACATCCAGGTTGGAAGGGGCCAAGGTGATCCTGGTTGGCTCTGCAGGGAGCACAGACGTTGGTTATTGGGTTTTTCTGCACTGCTGAGCTTTGCCTGCCACTGATGTCCCCCCATTCCTCAGCTGGGATCGGTGACAGCCGCTTCCAAAGGTGCAGCTGGACTGGGAATGCTGCCTGGAGCTTTGTGTCCTGCATTTCCTGTCACCATCACATTTCCTGAAAAATCCTCTTCACCCAGGATTTCTCTCCTGGGCAGCTGAGAGGCCTCACAGAAAAAGGAAAACAATAATTATCTGATTGCTTCTCCTGTGTTTTGCTGCTTTGGAATGTGCTTTGGAGATTGTTTATCCAACAGGTAGTTGTTTGATTGGTTTCATGTGAATTGTTTTAACTTAATGACCAATCACTGTGTCCAGCTGTGTCGGGACTCTGGAGGCAGAGTCACAAATTTTTCATTATCATTCTATTTAGCCTTCTGTAAGTATCCTTTCTCTATTCTTTAGTATAGCATAATATAATATAATATAATATAATATAATATAATATAATATAATATAATATAATATAATATAATATAATATAATATAATATAATATAATATAATATAATATAATATAATATAATATAATATAATATAATATAATATAATATAATATAATATAATATAATATAATATAATATATCCTTCTGAGAACATGGAGTCAGATTCATCTTTCCTCCCCACAACAAGGGACCCCGAAAATTCCACAATTTCCCAGCAGGAGCTGCTGGGCACTGGCAGGTGAATTTGAGCCTGCTGGGTGCAGCCAATCCACTGCACCAAGCTGAATCCACAGGCAGGAATTGCCATGGGAGGCTCCCAGCAACTCCACTGGGTTTTGAAGCAGCAGCAGCAGCCACTGGGCAGGTGAAGAGGGGGGAGTAAGGGAAGAACCTAATAAACCCCAGAAACTGCAGGAAATCCACTTAAGGAGGAGCACACTGGATGTTTGGGTCCATACATCACACAGAACATAAATAGTGGCATTAAGAACTGCTGAATTAACATTAATGGAGAAAAATTTCAGCCACTGTAAATACTGTAACAATGAAATTTAATTCTAGGAATTCTCTGCACATAATTTTATTATTTGTATATAAAGGGATATGAATCATTTAGGAGCACAGGCTGAAAACATGAAGCTGTTAATTCACTGAACAAAATAATTTTGTTTGGAACTATGAGACATACAGGATATGTAATGCAGTGGGATATTAGATAATTCTGAGTTTGGGAAATCTTTTAGGCATTAAAATCTTTGAGAAAGAACATTATGAAAGAAGACATTTTTCAGATAAACTTTACAAACTCTTGGCTCTTTTCATCCAGTATCTCAACCAGCAGCCAGGAACGGATGACTTGCAGGAAGGATCCCCCTGAACAACAATTCTGTATAAAATCTGCTTTTCAAAGACTGTGTTCTACTGCCCGTGGAGTCACTGAATGCTCCCCTGCAGCTGGAATTTCCACCACATCTTTTTCCATAAGCAAACAGCATTTAAACCTCTTTTGGGCAAAAAGATTTTCCACAGGAATACAAAATTACCTCGAAGATTTTTTTTTGATTGACATGTTTTTCTCATAACAAATTAAAAACCCCCACGAACTTAAAATCATAATTGCACTATTTAGTGTTTAGAGAAGTGAGAGGAGGGAGGGAAGTGTTCAGAACTCCCTCACATCTGAGAAATATCTTTGTCAAAGACAGAACAAAATCCCTCAGTGTCTTTGACACTAATAAAAGAGCTGTAACAGCCATCCTTTTATCTTTATACATTAAATAAATAACTTATCATAGCCTTTACACTCTGCCACCCCACTGCAGGCTCCTGAGGCTGCAGCTCCCAGCTCACCCACCTGTGACCACCAGGCTGGTGGAGCCCCTGGCTGCCCCAAACTGGTTTGTGGCCAGGCAGGTGTAGGTGCCAGCATCCCCCTTGGTGACGTTGGCCACCCTCAGTCCTCCATCCTTCAGCAGGCTGATCCTGAAAAATCACAAGGAGGGTCTCAAAGTCGCAGCATTTGCAGACAAAATTCTTTCATGCTTTACTGTCATCTCACCCTATTAAACTGTGTCAGCAATCAGGAAGAAAATGAGCTCCATGCCAGCTGAAACCTGGACAATTTCCAGCCTGGGGTTTGAAAATGTTGTGGCCATCCACAAATTTGAACCCAGCCACTCTGGATTTGTATTACTTTGGGCACACCACTCTGGACACCAGCAGAACCAATTTTTTAAGGGATGTGGGCACATGGATGGGTGTGAAAGAGAGAAATGCCACGTGAGCTCCACCTTTTTTAGCTGCACCAATTGAAACAGGAATAATTTTCAGCTCTTTTGTTGTTTAGCTCAAGAAATCCAGCACGGCAACTTTGAAATAACTGTGATTACCATGACAACTCCATAGGGCTGTTCATGAACTCCCTTTGTGGAAGGACCTGCAGGACAGAAAATTCAGAAAATTCCCTTCATTCCACACAGTGAAAAGCAGGAAGGTGCTTTTAGAAGATGTGGACAGAAGAAAACCCACAGAGGGACAGAGGAGCAGGGATGTCCCCACAGCAGAGGTGACATCCCAGACAGCAGCACTGCTGATGCACAGCATTCTCTGATTTTACTCCCTTTTCCTTTATTTGTTGTCCTCCCATCTCTTCTATCCACAGCTGCAGGGACTTCTACCCTAAGACAACCTGCAAGCAGCAAAATAACTGAATATATTAAAAAAAATGTCCACGGTAATTAACAAATTAAAAAAAAATATCAATTTTCCTGATGTGCCCAAGTCAAAAGAACTTCAGAGCTTTTTTCTCATAGCCCATCAACCCAGCTGAGAGGCACCAAACTTGGCTGGATGGTGATTTGGACATTTGGAAACGATGCTGCAGAATGAAGAGAGCAGCAAACAAACACAAACCCTCTGCAGCCTGCACTAGCTGAGCCTTGCTCCCTTTCAGGGAAGTGCCAGCTGAAATGGCAGCAGATGTCACCAAAGCTGGCACTGCCACCAGGAGCTGGGAGGGCTCTGCCTGCTCACCTCCACCTGCTGCTCCATTCAGAGCTGAAGGAATGGGCTCATCACACACCTCTGCTGCTCTCCTCATTTTCAACACTTTTGGTTTTGTTTTTGGTCAGATTGTGCTGTGCCTTTACATCTAAAACGGGCTCCAAGTTAAGCACAGCACAAAGAGGGGTGTATTATCAAATTGTTGGAATTTTAGCTAGTGGTAATGTAACGTTTTCTAAGGGAAAATGAAATGGTTTATAAAGTGGCTTTTTCTACACTTCTCACAGATTTCTCCTGAACAAATCCACAATATTCAATTCTGGGACAAGAAGGGCATGAATTGATAACTCTGGGAAAGGATAGCTGTGACATCACACTGCTACAAACACTCCTGAGGTAGAACAGGGTCAGTAAATCCCCACCCCTCATCCCAGTTGTGCTCTGCTCTGCTGGGTCCAGCTCTCCTCAAGGCTGCAGAGAGGGCTGGCTCAGTCTCCTCTCCCAGCTGACAAGTGACAAGGAACGGCCAGGGAGGCTCAGACTGGATTTTGGGGAACATTCCTTCCTGCAAGGGGGTTCAGTGATCTTATCCTGCCCTCCTACCTGCTCTGACCCAAACCCACATTCCCCAAATGCCAATCCCAGCAGTGGGAGAGCCCCAGGGCTCTGGGGTCCCACTGCCCCACTCCCTCCTTCACCAAACCCTCCTCATCCTCCTGGAGCCTTCTCCACCCTCTGACAGCAGCACTCTGCACAGCTCCCCTGCCCTGTGCAAGGACAACAGAGATTTTGGAATTGCAGCCCAGAAATACACACAACTCTTCAAGGCTTTTCTCTTCATCAGCTCCAGTTGTACTCTGCATTTCCCTAAAAAGGATATTTCAGCTCTCTGAGCTGCTCCTCCTCTGGGCAGAGGTGGTGCAGTAATGAAATTAGCAGATGCAAATTACCAGAGATAACAAGTCACCCTGTTAGAACAACAGACAAAAGCGTTTTACAGGGGTGAGAAAGAGAGCTATAAATAGGCAGTTAAATCCATTTATAACCACACAAAGCATCCCGAGGTACCTCAGCTGCTGTGGTGGCATTTGAGGTGTTTTTTGCAAGGGAGGATGTGCCTCACCAGTGACTTCCCTGGGGTTCATTAGCTTGTTTTGGAAAATTCCTCAGTCATATTTGGCTGCACTTCATGTTGGATGGAACATTTAAAATTAATTAAAGCGTGCCATATGGTTTATAGGTATTTTAAATGTGTTAAAGACATGAGTGATACATTTTATAGGTAATTAGAATGACATCAAAAAAAGGTGTTAAAATATATCAATTATGGTTACAAGGAAGTGCTGTTGCACTTTCTAGCTGAGGTTTCATATGCTTTGATGCAATTTCCAACAGAAAAAATACAAAACTAAAGAAACCCCAAGTGTTGACAAAGCCTAAGATCAAACAGAAGAAAAAGCAGATCAGGGAATAAACCTGAAAATGTCTATTGTTTAATTAAAATGAATCATTTTTAGAGTGCTCTGAGCTACCTGCAAGCCTAGCTTGCCTAAAATAATTAAACAGAAAGCTTATTAAAACCCTGATATAATTAAGAATAATTTTTTTTTCTAGAATTAAAAACAAAAAGCAAACAATACATGGAAATTAGAGGAAAAAAATATACTTGAAATAAAATCTTTACTGGTAAATTAGGAAAGGAGCAATGCTCCACTTTTTCCAATTACAAAACAATAAATACTGCTCAGAGCCTGCAGAAACCCCAACCCCAAACACAGCTCTGCCCCTCCTGCTGAAGCAGGAGACAAACCACAGCTTTTACTTTAACTGGAATTATTCAAATATTCACACATGGTGCTGGCACACTGCCAGGGAGAGACCCAGACCCGTGACACACACAAATAATAAAATAAAATCCACACAAATAACAATCCAGCCTTTGGCATTCCAGTATCTCCAGGTGTTTTTACAAAACATTCTGCTTAATGCCAGCAATTTTCCATGGAAATTCCATTTTCCACAAGCAGCACCCTTCTGGCACCCTGGCAAATGGCACAAAACCTTCAGCCCTGTAAAAGGGACCATGGGGCAGGGATGGTCCTAAACCCACCTCAATTCCAGTGGAGATGGATTTAGGACCTGTTTGGTGATCAGATCACAGCATCACTGACACACTCATCACCTCTCACTAATTCCTGAGCTAAACTGGGGGAAATTGATGTTTGGGGAGATTCTTTTCCTCTCCAGTCGAATAAAATCCCCCTCACTCACCCCCACGCCCTGCCACTGAGGGCAGCAGGATGGGGAGAAGGATTAAACAACCTCAGGAGTTTGGGGCTCCCAATTTGAGAGAAACTATACCTCTTTATACACTAAATTTAAAATTATACCTCTTTATATATTGATATTTAGAGAGGAGACAGAGCATGCCTCCACTGGTGCCATTAATGGAGCTGTTGATGGCTGCAAACCTGTTCACCCTCCCAAGGCAATTTTTTATTACTGAACTATCAAACACCACCAAGCTCAGGAATCACTGCCTGCTTCATTTCTCACATTATTTAGGAAAAAAGAAAAAAAAAAGCAACTATTTTAGATCCTGATTGGTATGGTACTAAACACAAACACATTCCTTTCCAGTTCATAACATTTCAGTGCAAAGGAACAGTGGAAAAGGGGGTCAAAACTGTCTTATAATGTATCAATCAAATTCCAACTCAATTAAAGCAGATTAATTAACAGGCAAGTCAGCAAAATAAAATCCTCTGCAAGCACTGGTAAGTAACTGCAATACTTTTCCCATCACAGCATTTCAAACTGTAACACAAAATGAATAAAAATACTGAATTCAAACTGCAAGGAAGCTAAATCCACTAACTAATACTTCTAAGTATAGTGCAATTTTTTATCAGGAATTATTTCTTTCCTCCTTTAATTTGCCATCACTTGTCCACAATGGAAGCTGCTGAAACTGGAGTTTTCCTAAGGGAACTCCACTGGGAAGTATTTCAGTGAAGTTTTATGCAGCATCTTCTCATCTTTTTCTAGTCTTGGTAAAGACCAGATGTAGAAACATCCAGGAAACACCCAGTGAGTTTGTTTAAAGGGGAATTATTTTCAAATGCTGCTCTGCATTTTCACAAAATCCTGTTTTTTAACCCTCTTCCAGTCAGGTATTTGAGCCAGGAGTTCAGACCCACAGGCAGTGATTGTCAAGCACAAACTGAAAATTAAAAGTCACGTACATACATAAAATATTAAGGAAATCTTGGAAGGGGTTACGTCTGGACAAGAGTTATTTTAGTATTTATTCTGGTTTTAGTGAGTTGAACCAGCATCAGGAGCATTTAACCTTGGTTAAGCATCTAATCCTCCTTTTCTGGAGGATAAAAAGACAACAAAAATTCATCCATCCGGAGGTGGAGGTGTCTCAGGCACTAAATTTAATTCCCATTTTCTGTCTTTCCTTCTGCATGTTATCCTATACTTTCACTGCTCTCTGCACTCCACTGCTCTTTAATGTTTAGCTCTCTTTATTAAAGATATTCTAGGGAAAAAAAAATAAAAATCACATACTTCGCAAAATTAACAAGAAACAAGATTGCTTTCTTCAATGCTGAGTGATTTCTCAGCCCAGAGCTCATGAATCCATTTTGAATTATATTTTCTCCCCTCCACAAGACACACTATATTCAGCTCATTTAATTAAAATTTACTGAGTCATTATCCAAATCTTCTACATACGGAAAAGGCAGCACCATTTAAAAATAAATTAAGAACACGAGCAAGAGTGCCATCAAAATGAAACTCTCTCAGGCTTTACTAAAGCATTGTGGTCAGTACCTCAGAGAAACCCAAGTTCTCTGATGACAAGAAATTCAAGTATTTGTGCTGTATCTTTATTATTCAAATAGAAGTTTTCTTAAGACACATAAATTCTAGCTGTGATATTTTCTGAATATAATAATGATATTTTCTAAAAATTCCCTTCACCAGGATTTTTCTCCTGAGAAGCTGAGAAGCCTCAGAAAGGAAATGCAAACAATAGTTATCTCATTGCTTGGGAGGTGGTTTGGAGGCTCCTTATCAACAGCTGCATCTTTGATTGGTTCCATGTGAATTGTTTTTAATTAATGACCAATCCCAGTCCAGCTGTGTCAGGCTGTCTGGTCAGTCATGGGTTTTTTGATTCACTCCTGTCTAGCCTTCTGATGTCTCTTTTCAATATAATATAATGTAATATAATATGATATGACATATAATATAATATAATATAATATGATATGACATATAATATGATATGACATATAATATGATATGACATATAATATGATATGACATATAATATGATATGACATTAATATAATATAATATAATATAATATAATATAATATAATATAATATAATATAATATAATATAATATAATATAATATAATATAATATAATATAATATAATATAATATAATATAATATAATATAATATAATATAATATAATATAATATAATATAATATAATATAATATATCAGCCTTCTGAGAACTTGGAGTCAATTCTCACCTCTCACCTCGTCCTGGGGACCCTCACAACAGCACCACAACTTTCCAGCCAGAATGTAATTAAAATTAAAATTCAGCTCCTTTTGCCTCCCCACCTCTCCCAGGTGCTGTCCATGCTGGACCTCCCTTGTGGAGGAACTCACTCCTCCTGCTTGCTGCAATTAAAGAAGAGGAAACCCTCCCCAGCAGAGTTCTCCACTGGAAATGGAGTTCAGGGCTGAAAAATGTACTGCTAATTTGAAACCCTTTTCCTGAATTGCAGGAATTTGTAGAACTGCATGAAATTCATGGATTGCAATTATTCACAGCAGACAGTAATGAACTCCAGGGTTTTCTGCAAAGAACCTCCCTCTGCTCTTCTCCAAAGGCAAGTTTATTTCATTTAGATTAATTCAGGATTACTGCCTCGTTATTGTGCTTCCTCTGGAAGCCATTTACAGTGTGTTGTCAAAAATACACGCTCTGGGTCATATTTTGGAATTACCTGCACTTGGCAGAAGTAACAGCTGTAATTTATGTTCATAAAGCTAAAGCAGGCAGCATCACATTCCATTCATTTTTGCAAACTGAGTGTTGATTTCTTCAGCCTGGTGCCATCACCCCAAATGAAACCGACACCATTCTGCTTTTTATGGAAATGGAAGGGGACAAAAGCTGGGAATTTCCCTAAACAGACAGAATCAGGCGCTGTGTGTTTTTTTGCACAGGCTCTACAAAAGCAGTGACAAACATAAAACTGCTTGAGATCCATCAAAAGGCAACAAGTTTCACATAAATTTTAGAGGTCGTTGTTTAAGTTGATACATTAGGACTGTTTAATTAAAGGCTAGGAGTATTCAATAACCAAGCAATGCTGTTTTGAAAGGGATTTTGCTGGCCTGCTTGCAGGCAGGCAGCCAGGGAGGCTGTGGCACCACGTCCAGCTCTGCAGCAACAGATGCCCCAACTGCTGCCAAATGGTCACATTTGACATCACTTAACACCAGAACTCGGGAAAACTCTTGAGGCCCCCCTGAACAAAGAGCCAGGGCAAAGATGGCACTGCCCAAAGCTCCTGGGCACGAGGAGACAGCTCCAGCCTGAGGATGGCACAAATAAAGGTCTCCACTGATGTCTCTCCAGGTTTTGCTTATCTGGGAGCAACTCCTGTGTTTAAAAACTGCAGAAGAAAAGCAGAAGGTGGTGTTTTACAGGAACAGGACCAGAAGAATTCTGTCTAATTCAGAAGCAGGTTCCTGGTGCCAGGCTAAGCAGTGTGACACCAGAGGAACACACAGCCAGCTCCCAGCACACTCTGTGACCTTCCAGAGCTGCTGCTGGTACTGCAGCCTCGTCCAACCCAGCCACAAAGGCTGCCCTGGCCCAGAGAGAGCTCCCCAAAACCAACTCTGGCTCCTCTGGGGCTGCACAGCCTGTCCTGAGCACTGCAGTGTGCAGCTGGGGTGCCCCAAGGGCCACAGCGGCTGTGCCCATGGCAAATCACACCTGAAACCATCTGAATCACAGCTGAAACCATCTGAATCACACCTGAAACTATCTGAATCACACCTGCAACCACCTCCATCACACCTGTAATCATCTGAATCATACCTGAAACTATCTGAATCACACCTGCAACCATCTGAATCACACCTGCAACCACCTCCATCACACCTGCAACCACCTCCATCACACCTGCAACCACCTCCATCACACCTGTAACCCTCAGAATCACACCTGCAACCACCTCCATCACACCTGCAGCCATCTGAATCACACTTGCAACCATCTGGATCACACCTGCAACCACCTCCATCACACCTGTAAACCTCAGAATCACACCTGCAACCACCTTCATCACACCTGCAGCCACCTCCATCCCACTTGTCCTCCAAGGAGCACCTGTGCTGCCCCAGCTCCCCCCCAGAACTCCCAGTCTGTAAATACTGAAATGCAGACCAGAAAGGCTGGCAATCAGCAATGCCCAGTGTGGGAGAGCCCTGTGTTGTCTTTTTATATGATTTAAGCAGCACACCTGTGCAGTTTCAGTTTATGACTAATTCAATAATGCTTTAATGGGTATTGTTGGAAAAAACCATTTCTATGTTGTTGGAAATCAATAGCTGGGGGCGTGGGTGAATCTCCCCTGAGAATTACAATCCCAAAACTCACCCACCATCACCCTAACCCTCACAAATAAACAAAAACAAGGATGGCATCTGCTGGCCCTGGCAGGATCATGGCTGCTTGCAAAGAACCTGGAAATGCATTTTCCTTTTCTTTCCATGTTTTCATTTGCTACTCTTGACCTCCAAATTAACTTTTCTTTCTTTTCTCAGCTGTATCATCCCCATGGCTGTAACACACTTCCACTGCCCCTTTGCCAACATCTTCAGAGCATTCTGTGGAAGCCTTTTAGCATTCTTGTACAGGCTTTGCATTCCCAGCTTCCTATCAGGCCCAACTCTGCATTCAGCTGAAAACAAAATCTGACCCTTGACTTTAGAGGAAGCAGCACACTTGCCCTCTCAGTGCTCTCATACCATCACAACAACAAAAAAAAAAAACAAAAAACAAGCAAAAAACCCCAGGCCAGCCAGACTTCAGAGAGACTTTACAGGTGTTTGGATCTACAGCTGACACTACTGCATAAAAGGACACACAAAAGCTTCTTGTAAGATTAAAACAAATAAACCAATGTAACGTGATACCTTTCATTTTCCTGTAGCTGCTCACCTCCCTTCTTCCAGGAACATTTGGCCTTAGGGAAAGCTTTGGGTTTGCACTCAAAATCAACTGTGCTGCCTATCTGAACCTGGATCAGTTTCTTCATTGGACTCTTGGAAAAATCTGGAGCAGAAGCTAAAACAGAAGGGGTGGTAGCAGTGAAATAAAGCACTTTTAATGACATTAATGATACTACTAGTTAGCACTTACACGAGCACTTCTCAGACTCCAAACATAATTAACACCATTAATTAGTTCAGACAGATCTACTGGGCAATTAGGCATTTTCTCCTTTTTTTGTGCCTCATCCTGCTACCAAAGGTCTCAGCTCTGCAGCTGAGCACCCAACAAGGCAAGCACAGAGGATCAAAGCCACCAAAGCTCAAGGAACCCAGCCTCGGGCTCAGCACCTGCCCAAGTGGATGCTCTGCTGAAGGGAGCAGATTTATGTAATTAATCTAATCAACATCCCACCAGGGGTCTCACTGAACCTCAGGGAACTGGAAGGTTCCCAGTTCCATGTGCCAGTGCCTGTCAGATGACAGGAAATGACAGCGCAGCTCATTCTGGGTGGAGTTTTCATGAATTAAAGAGTTTTGAGAAGACTCGTGGCTTCTCCTTGTGTAACACTGAACTTGGAAAGGAAATTCAGTGTTTGAGGAGAGCAAGGCTGAAGGAGCCTTGTGTGCCCATCCACACCACAAAGGGAATAACCTGCATCCCCAAAACTCAGCTCCAGCTGTGCTGGAGGGAGGAATGGCCGGGGTGTGCCAGTGCCCAGCTGTGCCCCTCAAACCAACAGCTGGGGCTGTCCCAGCCCCAGGCACAGGCACAGGGCAGGCTGGGGGTGCACACAGAGGTTTTTAACCCCTTGAGCCCCCACAGGAGTGAGAACAGCCAATGGAGCCAGCAGCACCGCCACAGAACACCGGAGGTTTTAATCCCAAACCCCCCTCCCTGCTCTTCCCCTCGTGAATAATTTATCCTGTTCTGCTGTAAAGGAGGGATTGGCCTGAAAATCCTCTGGCAGCAGATGACTCAACTCCTCAGCTCTGCAGATAGAGACATCAGGTTGACAAAAATGTTTTATTTCAGCGACAGCAGCTGAGTGAGTTAAATCTGAGGTGCAATCTGAGGGGGTGTGGAGAGGGATAATGAGGTTTGTGTTTTAGTGAAAAAAGGAACATCTTACCTACAACCCTGAGCTCTGCACTCGAAGAGATGACACCATGTTTATTTTCAGCTATGCACTGGTATCTGCCAGAATCTGTCAGATTTAGATTTGATATTGTAAGTGCACCATTTTCAATTTGGATCCTTCCCTGAATATTAAGAAAAATATCTTTATTGATGATATATTTCCTGTGAAAAATTTAAAATAAGTAAGGAACAGAAATAGGACAGCATAAATACAATGAATAGGGTAAGTGCAAAAGCATCATCATGAGAACAGTTCTAAAAGAAGTTCTAAAAGCAGTGCAGCAATGGTGATCAGATATGGAGATTGATGCAGTGTATGAAGTAATTCTTCAAACTTGCCCACTTGCACTGAGGTCTGGCAATCTCAAATGCCCTTTTATTTCTCCAGAAATACTGAGAGAATCCTACCAGCCCCCTCAGACAGCCCAGAGTATCCAAACTGTGCAGATGGCCCTGGCATTTCACATTATTTATGAGATTTCACATGTGCCACTTGCTAATGAGCTCTCTCTAACACTGCAGAAAAAACCCCAGCAGCCATCAAACCCCAGACTCAAACTGCAGGGCTTGGAGCCAGCACAGCCACTCCAGTACCTGGGACTCCTCACCTGGCTCATCCTGGAAAGCTCAATGACAGCAGGAAGTGACTGATCTGAGTGGCTGACAAAAGGAACCAGGGGGAAAAACAAAACCAAGGGAGCAGCAGCTTGGGGGAACAGCTCTGGGGGAGACCAGAGGCACTGGAATGCAGAGCACCCCACACTGCCTGCCCAGAGGTGTCTCCTAAGGGCTGATTTCTGCATCTGGGGGGACTCCAGGACAGCTCAGCTCCTTCCCTGACAGCCCCAGGCTCAGACAGACAGACAAACAGACAGACAGACAGGCAGCAATCCCCAAGGTGAAAAAGCTGAGTGCCCTTGTCTTGCTCTCCTCTGCAGCATCCCAAGCTGCTGCTCCTAGGGAAGATTTGTTGATGGGTGTTTGTGCAGGAGACCCAGCAGGAGGGAGAGGACTCCTGATCACTGCACACACAGAACTGCTCTGCTCCTGCCAGGGCTGCTCCCCAAAGGGCTCCCTCGCCCTTCCCAAGGGGAGTCACAGCCAAAAGGCTGGAGAGCAGCACCCCAAACTGGAGGAACAGCAGACTGAGTGATTCCAAGGCATTTCTGAGCCCATTGACACAGCACCAATGCTCTCAAAGCACCCAGAGGAGGTTTGGTGCTCCCTCATTTCACCTGTCCACACAACACCCCCACTCCTTTCAGCCAGCACAGATGTGAGAAATGCTTTCCAGCACTCTACTCATTTTTCAGAACCACCCAGTGAATTCACCTTCCTCCCCCAAAATTCAGGGCTGAGCACAAGGCACCGGCCAAGGGCAGGAGTGCCTGGAGTTCATACTCCTCATAACCTGCAAGGGGCTGCTTTCCAACCAAGCAGTGAGATTTAAAACCAATAAAAAGGGGTATCAGATCCTGTTCTGCATTTCTGACCTTTCCCCTTCTAAGTTCATCCTCTCTTCCCCGTCACCAAATGCATTCCTTTCAATTAATTTACTGTGACAACTGCATTAAAGAAAATATCTATGTTATGTTGCTGTTTGTATTCCATTCTTTGCAACAAGTAGTGCTAAACCCTTGAATCTTCAGGAGTTTTGTCAAGAAGTTGGAAAATATTTTCTTACTACCTTTAATGAAATGCCAGCTGCAAATACAGTAAAATAATTCAAGCTCTCCATCCCTTATTTATAGTTATTTATAACATTATTAAACTTTCTTCTCCAGTCATTCCTTACATGTTTCTTTCTGTGGTTCTATTGGTTTTCAATCTGCTTTTAGCTGGAATTTTTTGTACAACACAATTTGCCTTTGCAGCTGTGGAGGCTTCATCAGGATGCTCTCAAAAATTACAAACCCAGTCCCAAAACCTCCCTTGGCTGACACCAGGAAACTCAAGGTTCTCCTATTTGCATGGATATCGTTAATTTTACACAGCACCACCTCTCCCCAACAGAATGTTACCTCTATTGCCAGCTGCTCCCCATTCTTCAGCCACCTGTAGGAGGGTTTGGGCTTCCCACTGGCTCTGCAGTCCCAGGACAAGGTGTCCTCCACAGCAACTTCCACATCCTTTATGGGCTGCACCCAGTGAGGCTTGGCTGCAGGTGGAACACACAACAGACAGCCCACAAGTTACTGCTCCAGACCACAAAGGGTTAATGGGACTCATCCATTTCCTGCACAGACTCATCTGCACCAACAGAGCTTCCCTCTGGTCCTGCTCCCAGCCCCCTGATGAAATAAATCACTTTTTATTCCTCTTATATATTTCTATTATGAGCACTAAGCCAGAAGAAAACTGAGAGTACAGATCACTGAAGCTGGACTGGTGAAACCAATATTAAAATCACTAATGATTAAACAACATCACTTGGCAATTGAGGCAAATGGAAGAGAAAGACATTAATGGGGGAGACTGAAATTAAATAAGTGATGTGGCTAAATCATCAAATTAATGCTGAAGAGAATCCTTTAAGTCCTAAAAAAAAATAATGGTATGTCAGCCTTAGTGCTAAATACCATTTAAATTGCTTTCTAATGCAAGGCAGCACTTAACTGGATGAAAACATGGATATATGAGATTGTTTTTGAAAGCAGAAGTCTTGGCAGAGAATTTGGGTAATGCAAACCAGCAGAATAAATTCCATAGAAATCACTATTTTTTAAAGCCAAAATTTGAAGCAATAATACCAGGCATCCTTCAGAATTACCCAAAATACACTTAAAACTGTAAAGATATTTAAAACATCCATTACAGCTTTCACAGGAAGTAGAAAGCTCACTTGGCAAATAAACATCAGTGCATGAAAGACAACAGTAATTTATTTTTATTCCTTTAGTGCTATTTCACACATCAGTTCAACACTATCTTATAGGTAATTTGTGAATTTTCTTTGAATTTATTTAATTTACTAGAAGGTTTATCATCTCAGCCTATGCCATTTCTCCAAGAAAAGATAAATTCTGGATATGGCCTATGGAAAAAAAACAGATGAAAGAGCAGGATGAAACTTGGCTGCAAACACTTAGCTGGATTCTTCCAGAGTCAATTTGCTCCTCTTAAGTCAGTAATTCAGGAAAATCTCCTGCCACCCCCACGTGAAAACAGCAGGGAGAAAACAAGTCCCTGGTGATGCAGGAAAACATTGTTTACTACATGAGTTTGGGAAGGACAGAAGGTCAGATTAATTCCCACTGAACCTCTCACTACCATGGAGCTCAGCAGCAATTAACTCAGGCCAGGGAAATTAATGATCTGCCCTTGGGCAGCAGGGAGGGGGCAGAGCTGGGGCTGAGCCCTTCCCTGCCACAGCACCAGCCCAGCAGCTCTGCATCAGGGCTGGCACCAATTCCACCTTACAGGATTCCTTCTTTCCTAGCAGGGAAATCTCCTCTCAATCCCAGGCTCTGCAATGCAGTGAAAAGATCTCAACACGACCAGGTACAGCACCAGGCTTTTATAACAATGATTATTAATCTATTTATGATTTATGGATCCGTATTTAGGGTTAACTGCTTACACAAGAACTTCCTAAAATGCATTCACTGAGGTTTGAACTACTAATAAATATTGGAATTCAACCAATATTTGCTGAAACCCTCTGAATATTTTTTCTTCCTCATCCCAATGAGGATTAACACCTTTCACAGATTTGGGGATAATTTATTTTTTGCACCCTCTTTATCAAGATCAGCTGCCAAAGACAGGATGACCTGATCTCTGTGTCACATGGATGTAAAATTTCACTGGCATTAATTGGGGTTAAACCCTCAAAGTCCACGTTACAACACTGGAGCTCAAATTTGTGCCACACGTGTCAAGGGAATGAAAGCTCAGGGCTCCATGTAATGAGCACTTTGCACACCTAAATATTTGTGCAACATTCAGCAGTGCTTGAATTACTGATGGATCCATACATGTGGAATATTCAGCACCTGCTGCCCATCTCCACTTGAAAGTAGGTCAAATATAAACTATTTTTAAGTCAAAAGGTGTTGGATTCAATTCTACCAGTAAGAAAATCATTGTCTGTCTAATCTTGTTTCAGGACTGCGTCAGGCAGCCTCCATGGGAGGGTCCCCCAAGTTCCCACACAACACAACAAAGCAGAAATGCACAGAGCAGCTTCCCAAGGCACAGGGGGAGAAATTCCTGCTGCTGGTCCCTCCCCAAGAGAGTGCTGATGGAGACTTCAGTGATTTCCTGGAGGAAGGCTCTTTTTCTCTTCCAATTCCTGATGGAGAATTTGAGCAGGAAGAAAAGCACCATTTTCAATCTGTCTCTGAAAGAGAACAATTCCACCAAGCAGCTCAAAATTGAAAAGGCAGCTCAAGAGAGGCAATTCCAGCTGGGAATACTCTGACTCCTGGCCAGGACAAAGGTGCTCCATGTGCAGAAAGCCAGTCAGCAATCAGCAGCTCTGACACTGCTCTGATCTCGGGGTCTCTGCTGCTCACAGTGACCCCCAGATGTGTCACAAAGTCTCCTCTCCCAGCCTGGCAGTCAGAGAAGGAGTCAGAGCTCTTCAGTTCTCGGTCTCAAGGTTGTTTATTGTATTTTATCTATAAAATTCTTTCTCCTGTGCAGCCAGGTCTGCTCAGCAGGACAGCAGAGGCACTCTGCCTGCCCTGGGGTGGTGTTATCTCTTTATACTAAAAACTGCATGTACAATATTTACAGTAACTTCCCAACACCCATCACCTGTGTTAGACACTGAGCTTCCACTCTAAACTAATCTGAAAGTCCCAATATCACCCAGAAGATGGAGGCCAAAAAGAAGAAGGAGGAAGGCTGGACATGCCCAGATTCCTCCATCTTGCCCCCTGAACCCCCATTTAAAAACCCAAAAAATCTATGTTTCACCCCATGATAAATTCACTATCACTCTACTTAAATTTTTGTGGCTTGTAATTCTTCATACAAGGTTGGTAATTGTTTTTTCCAAGGCTAAATCAAAGGCACAGGGGTCTGGGGCTCTGTGCCAAGGTCTCTGAGCACCCTGGGCAGGGTCTGGAGCCCTCCAGAGGAATTTCCTGGCTTCCCACACTCTGACACCCTCCCAAAACAGGAGCAGGGCTTGCCAAGCCCAGCTCTGCCCCTTTTGGTTGAGCTGTGCTCGAGGACACCTGAAGGACTAAAATAATAATAATAAAATACTACTACTACTACTACGACTACTACTACTACTACTACTACTACTACTACTAATAATAATAATAATATAAACAGCTTTATTCCTCTCTAGGTTTAGCCACTGCCAGGCAGATTTTACTTCCCTGAAGATCTAATTTCAGCATCACTGCCACATCTGTGCTCCTGAAGGAAGGCTTGAACAAAGCCTCATTTTCCCCTGGAACCACTGCAGAGTTATTGTGAAACCTGGGTCTTCCTGAGCAGAGGAGTCACTCCTTCCTAAAGCAAGGAATAGGCAGGCAGCACATCCTTGCTGAGATTTAAAAAAAAATAAAAATAAAAGCAGACATTGTCCTGTAAGCTGAGAGGCTGGAAGTTAATTTTAAAGGAGTTCACAGTGCAGGGTTGGAGGCTGTGACAGGAATCTGTATTTAGGGATAATATTAAGAATTCTTGGGAACTTGCTGTGCAATCTTCATGAAAGATTCATCTGGAGCTCCCCCAGGACGAGATGCTTGTAGGTAAGTGATTTTCTGAAGCAGGTTAGCCGTCAGCTCCATGGCCAGTCACTTGGAAAAGCACCAGCCTGGATTTTGCTTCAGTTGTTTTAGCCTAAAATATTCCTTGCAGTGCTCGTGGTCCCAGAGGCAAGGAGAGAACAAGTGTGCAACTTCATCAGCAGCATCCCAGGGAGAGCCCCTCATCCCTCCTGGAGGTGATGATGACCCTGCTCTTCCAGCCAGTTAAACCTGCAGGAAACAACTGTTGCTCCATTACACTCCAAGCCTCCCCTGTAGGCCAAAAGGGAAGGAAAAACCATTTTTTCAGCTTTCACAAAATCCTTTGTGATGTCCTGGTTGATGTGAAGGAAGAACAACTGCAAGAAGAAGTGACACTTTGGCTGAAGAAGTGACACTTTCCAGAGGCTGTGCTGGCATTTGTGAATTATTTGGGGGCTAACCATCACAACGTGTATTTTTATGTATCACCCCCTTCAGAGTGAGAGAATCCAACAAAAATCTGGCTTTAATTCTATAGGAGTGCAGGGAAGGCAGAACTGCAGGGCCATGACTCCTGCTGGGAGCCAAAGCCCCTGGGGAGCTCCTCCAGAACAGGGACTCACACAAGGCGTTCCCTTCTTGCACCTGCAATTTTACTCTGCCATTTCCACTACAAAAGCTGGGCTGGAACTCTCTGGAACACCTCTGGGGAGCTCAGCAGTTGGGCAGGAAAATCAGAGCAGAAAGAACTTGCCAGAGCACAAGAGGGGAAGTTGTGAAGCAGCCAGGGGGAAAACCCACCCCAAAAGTGTAACCTGCAGTTTTCCTGTCTCAAAGTCAGGCTCTGACACTCCCACTGATGCCTGCAGCAGGGATGAACCCTGATTTCACCTCAAACTCCAAGGACTTCAAGCACAAATCACTTTTGTTCTGCTGAAGCAGCTGGGCCTGGAGAAGCAGCTGACACATCTCTGAAAATGTCCATTTTTGGCTCCCATTGGAAAATGAGAAAGCCCTCAAGCAACAGGTTATTCCAAATCACTGGGGAAAGCTTTGGTATGTGAAAGAAGAAAAACTATCTGTCTGGGCAGCAAGAAAATTATATTTTTTGACAGCATTAACAATTAAACTCTAGGTGATCAAACTCAGCAACTGATAGATATTATTCAGTCATTTGTAACTTTGCTGTTGATGTTTTGAAGACATGTCAAGCCCAAGACAATCAGAGAAAACCTTTAAACAGAGATATTCTTCCACATACACAAACAACAGCTGCAGTTTAGTTCTGCTGATAGATTATTTTTAAAAAAACCAAAATACACCAATATTTCTTAACACACTAAAAAATTAGGTAGATTCTACTGATTACTGGGGGATTTTGTTTTTGTTATCACAGACCAGTGCTGCAGAGCAAAAGGAGAACAGCAGCAGAATTTCCTTCTCCCTGTCAAATACTTTACCTGGGTACTGCCAAGCAGAACTTCTGGTATATCAGCATGGGCTAATTAAGAATATATTTCCTTCAATTATACCTTAAATGAATTGCTTTACATATCTTTACCGTGCTTCATGTTTAATTGCACCCTAAAAGACAAAAATACGATTGTTTCACCTCCTCTCATTTTTCTCTGCCAGGAAACACCTCTGTGGATTCTTTTTTTTCTCCCAGTTATCTCTTTATGGGAAGCTAAAAGCGATGACAAACGAACACGCTAATAAAGGGAAAGCAAATTATTTAAATCTTCAGGTTCTACATTCAATCAAAGTTGGATAATCTTCTCCTATTTTTAGCACAATCTGAGCTCTCCTGAGTAGAAAACTGGCATTTAACAAATGTTGGAACTGTAAAAAGGACAAAAAACTGAACATTTGATGTCAGGCTTTTCTTGATAAAATCCTTCAGGAGAGAAAAGGAAGATTAATAGTCTGTGAGTATTGCAATGAACCCAGAATATCTGGTTTAGAATATCTATTTTAATTATCAGCTCCAACTATGGGTTGAGAGCTATATTTAAAACACACCATAATTATAATAAAACAGACTCATTTCATTTCTTTCAGGAGCTACAGATGTGACAGATTTATAGGAATTCTTGGGAAACTGAACAGGAGTGAAGCTGTTCAAGGGCTTTGTGGCTTCAAGGCTGTAATTCATTATTGCATGAAAAAGGAAGACTTTTAACCAAACTATTTATGAACTGGAAAACCTGATTTTCAGATTTTAAACTCTGCAGTTTCAGCTCATAAAACAAATCAGAAATAGAAGTGTTTCACTTCGTGCCAGAGCAACGAATGTTTCAAGCTTTGGTTTAGGACCAGCTTTATGTTACATTTAAAAAGAATCCTTCAAGTTTGCAATGAAAGAAAAACCTATTTTTCAGGCACATGAAAGATTTTTGTCAATATTTTTCTGCCTAAAGATTTCTTTTTCATATTATTTCACCACGACAACTTGCAAACCATTAACCCCAACCCTTCTCATACTATTTTTTTTTTTGGTCAGGCAGAAATGTACTTTGGTCTGCCCAGAGGAAAATGAATGTTGTCCCAATTGAAATAAAAAGACATTTGTACTTTCGTAATGTTTATATTTTTCTACGTTTGATAAGCAGACACACCTTAAACTTCTAAATGTTCTAACAGCAGCCACCATTCCCTAAGAGCAGCAGATTTGTGGGTTTTTGACAGCATTTCTGGCAGATGGGTGATTTTTTACTCTATGTCTTCAGTTTATTGCATTAGTTTCCCCCAAATCCTCATTTGCTTTTAGAACAACTTCCTTAAATATTGATTTTTTTACTGGAAGGCTGAGTGGGATGTGGTTAGATTTCTTCAGCAGACAGATTTCTGGGCTTTGGCACCAGATGAGGTGGCAACCCATCAGAAGATATTATCTTCAGTTATAAAACTTTGAATTATCCAAAGAAGTTATAAATGCTCTTATCCTGAATCCAGGCTTGTTGGAATTCCAACTGCAACAACAAAGCAAGCACCAAAAATAAGAAAGATTACTTAAATCTATTTAATTCTGCAGAATGGGTTCCATGAAGCAGAACAAATGAAATGAAACAGTTGGCGTGCCATTACTGCCACTACAGCTCTCATTATTCTTCTCAAGATAAACATCCAGATCAGGGATGACTCCTAACATGGGCAGCCACTCCTACTGGAACAGGAACTCCTTCTGAGGGCTCAAATCCCTGTCTGGATTGGCACTGAAAAGGTTCACAATGATTCCATTGTCACAGAACTGCAGCTGGGTTGCTTTTGTTCATTAGCAACATCCTTTATTTCAGCTCTGTGGCCTTTTAATGGGCAAAGAAGAATTGGGGCAGCAGGGCAGGAACCCCAGGAATGGCACTGCTGGAATTAGAAGTACTGATGAACAAATCCACTCCATTTTATATCTAATTTCTCTATTTATTTATCTATTTTTATATATATATCTCTATTCTCTATTTATCTATCTATTTTTTTATCTACTCTAATTTATATCTAATTTACAGCCATGTATCTCACAACTGCCCCCATTTGACACTGCCATAGGAATGGTGAGCCAAAACGATGCACAAACCCCAACTCTGGAACTTCCAAGCAAAAAATAAGGTCACTTAATAAAACAAATTTAAAATTTTATTTTAAAATAAAATGCACAGTGCCAAGTTTGGCATGGCAGAGGACACTGGCAGGTGAAGCAGCTTAGATTTATTGCCCTGTGTCAATCACAGGATTTCTCAAAAAGTCATAATTACAACCAGTGCCTGGAAAATTTGTGTTGTGTCAAGTTCCCTGCCCAACCTGACCCTGGACATTCCCAACAACGGGGCCTTTATTCAGTGTAAAGATTAATTTGGAAATTGGCAAGGAGAGAAATTTCCCTTCCTCCTTATCAAATCTATTGTGCCTTGAAGTAAAATCTTCAAGGAGCAGAAGGTGTGTGTTCTACCAGCCAGCTGCTCCCCACGGAGAGGCAGTGAAGAACTTGCTCCCAGCTGCAGAGGAGCTGTGCTCGGTGCCTTTATCCAACCCAAAACCATCTCCTTGCTCAAATATTCCTCCATGAGGGAAACATTCCAAGGCAGAGTCAGAATCACTGTTTAAATTGCCATTGAAGTAAAGAAAATTATATTTGCTGAGATCTGGCTTTAACAAAAATTGTCAATTACCACTTTGTTGCAAATCACTCTCGCTTTACACCACCACCAGTGTGCTTTGCTGATACTCATTTCACTCTATAGCCTCAAATGCACAAGAGACTGCTTTTTTCCCAGCTATAAAATTTCATATTATTTCATTTCCTATACTGGATTATATCCTCCCATTTATTTACTCATTTTAAAATAAAATTGGCTGTTTTGAAAGCACAGGATCGAGAATACCCATCAGTAATCTTTTCACAAAGCAAGACAGAATTTGTACTTCTCATAAATGGGAGGCCTAAATGATCCCCCAAATAAATCCAATTGACTGAAAATTGAAGGTTTCACCAATGGACCAAGAAGAAATGTTCTTTAAAAAAAAAAAGGTCTTTCCATCAGAGAAAAAAAACCAAGCACAAGCACACTGTGCTTTACTCTCAGCAATCCTTGTGAGCTTTTAAGCCATTTCTTAGAGACCTTACCAAGAAACTGCTGCAGAAATTCTCATTTTCTGGGAGCACTTAAAATGCCATGGATTTTTAAGCCCAGATGCCCGATGGAACTGCAGAAAGTGGAAATTCCAGAGTAGCCCAGAGCAGTTTGAGTTCCATGAGCAAAGAAAGGGGGGAGAGACAGAACAGAGGTCTCCTACCATAGTAAGTGAGACGTCCTCTTGCAATGTTTTTGCCCCTGGAGTTTTCAGTAATGCATTCATAGAGCCCTGCATCCTCCTGCTGGAAATTAGGGATTTCAATCATGCCATTGGATTTCCTCAGCTTTATTTTACTTGGAAATGGCAGCCCGTCAGTTCTTCTCCAGTTAATCTGAGGCACGGGGCTAAAGAGAGAGTAATGAGATTTTAAACAGTTTTGCTTAAAGTCCTTGATTGTCATAATGAGATACTTAAAGCCAACTAAATTCAGCAGTGACTTCCAGGCTGTGCAAAAAGCAGTAACCACACTGTACATGACAGATGGTCAGACACTCAGGCACCTGATTTGCATTCCCTGCTGATTCCTGGGCTGCATTCGTGGTCCCAAATTTGTCAGGAATAACTCTGTGGATGCCCAATAATTGCAACATTTCTTGTACTGGCCTCCCCAGAGGATGGGTGAGATTTACCAGTGGCTTCCACGGGGGAAGAATCCAGGCAAGTCTTTTGGAATTGCCATCCTCCAGCAGCCTTTAATTCTCTGATTTGCAAACTTTCCCTCCCCTCTCCAGGGAGCCAAAGCAATAGTGTGTGATCAAGTTATCAATCTGACATGGGCACCTGACAAACTGCCTGCAAACAAACCCCACACTGGTAAATAAATACATTTACAGACACACAAATGCATTCTCAAATCATCTGTGGAGGAGAAAAGATATCAGCTGCGAGTGAAGCATCATTCAGAGGAGAAATGCATTTCAATCTTTATTTTTGGCTATAAAGAAAGAACAATATCATGAAAGCATCAAATACATTTAAGGGGAAAATTCAGACAACATTCTCACAGGCTTCAGCACCATTTCCTTGCACAAAGAGACTTAGCTCAAAGGTCATATGCAAAACCACACTGAATCTACTCAAGTTAATTTGAAATGAATTGTGAATTCCTGCCAACATACACATCCTAACTCTACACAAAAATCAAAATAGACTCCAAGAGTCTTTGCCCTCTCATTTCAAGGTAGGAGCTGTGATGATCAAAATCAGGTGCTGGGGAAACACCAGAACCCCACAGTTCTTGTGCAGGTGAACCCAAAGGTGCTTCAACTTTCAGTGAAGATCAACACTTACTTTCCCAGTGCAAAGCACTCCAGCTTCACAGTGGAGCCTTTGGCTGCTGCCAGGGTCTCAGGGAACTGAACTTCTATCTTGGGCTCGTATTCCCCCATCACACCTGTGTGAGACAATTGAGAAGGTCAAATCTTCAAGGGGATTTTCAAAGGGTTTTCTTTCTGTCTTTTGAAATTCAAGATTATTTCTCTGACAATCTGCTTATAAAGGGAAGCACAGTGATATCAGGGACAGAGTTAGGATGCAACAGAGTTTATCTTAGAAGAAAGTTTGACTGTGAGAATTGGAAAAACAGAAACTCCCACAGGCACTGAAGGGTTTGATCTGCAGCCTTGAGAGAAGCTTGGATTGATGCAGAAATAAAATACACAGACATTAAGCAGAAAAATCATAAAGTTGTGTTTCTACAGTTGTAGGTGAGAATATGCCTTAAGTAAGTGAGAAACTGTACTGATAAAATGGTGAAGGGTTTATAATCTAAGGGTGGTGTTGTATGGAATGAATTAAGAGAAGTTATGATAGAAGCATATGTGTGTGCATGTGATAATGGCCCACTGGACAAAATTATCCCCAGTGCAGCAGAAGTAAGTAAAGGTGATAGGTCAGAAAAGCAAAATAAACCCTGTGGCAACTGCTTATTGGTTTAGAAAGTTCTCTATTGCCTCGTAACAAAGAACTTGTGGCTACTCTGAGCTATGGCCGAGCTCTTGCTCCTCTAAAACCTCTCAGCCTCTGAGACTGATGCTTATCTGAGCAATAAATCGTTCTTAGCCCCATGGTGGTCCCATCCCTTCATTACAGAGGTGACAATGACAGGACAACACGGGAGAGTTTCTGCTGCAAGAGCCAAGAGCTCTGGGAACTGAGTGATGCTGGGAATGCTTCCTGGTGGTTCCCTGTTGCCCTAAATTTCTCCTAAATTTCTTCTAAGCCTTCTGATATTCACATTTTTGTAACGGAGTACAAACAACGATCGCTTTGCGCTCCTCTCTGCAGGAGGAGAGAACTGCCGCGCTGCTGCTTTAACCAGCGTGGTTGGAGAGGTGCCAATTTCCTCCTCCATCCCACGGCCTCTTTTGGACCTCTGTGAACACGGGGGTCCAGGAACAAACACCCTTTCCTGCCCGGAACACCCCGGCATGCGCGTCCCCGGCGGCGCCGCGTACCGTCGGTGCGCAGCACCAGCGGCGTGGGGGAGCCCAGCACGGGGCTCCTGCTGGCCCTGCTGGTCACCACGCAGCTGTAGTTGCCCACGTCCGAGGGCTCCACCTTGGCGATGTACAGGTGTCCTGTCTCCTGCGACACGAAGCGCCGGCTGTCCTCCTGCACGAACGAGGGGTACTCGTTGAAGATCCAGGCGAACGACAGGTCTGCGTGGGGAAAAACAACACAACAACAACAACACAACAAGCAGAGGGGTTTGGCTGGATTTTTACAGCTTTTTTTTCCCTTCAAAGAGCACTTTTTGACAGCACTGCTGTGGCATTCACATTTCTCTGGAAAAATCCCTTCGCCCAGGATTTTTCTCCTGGGAAGATGAGGAGCCTCAGAGAAAAGGAAAACAATTCTTATCTCATTGGTTTCTCCTGTGTTGTGCTCATGTGGAATGTGTTTGGAGATTGTTCACCCACAGGTGATTGTTCCATTGCATTCTGCTGTGAGTTGTTTTCACTCTTTGGCCAATCAGTGCCAAGCTGTGTCAGGACTCTCTCCAGAGTCACCAGTTTTCATTATTATCATTTTAGCATTCTGTAAATATCCTCTCTGTATTATTTAGTATAGTTTAGTATTCTTTAATATAACATAGCATCATAAAATAATAAATTAGGCTTCTGAGAACATGGAGTCAGATTCATCATTCCTTCCTGCCACGGGGATCCCTGCAAATACAATACACTGCATTATTTACAGTACTGTACTGTGTAACAAAGAGCCAACGACTGAGAAAAATACTTTAAAAAGTACCAGAAACTAGCAAAACCGCCCAATTTTTTTTTCACCATCTCTGGGGTGGGGAAAAACACACATGCAAAGGTGTTTGGTAGGATTTTTCCACCTTTTTTCCCTTCAAAGACCACTTTATTGCTATATTTGACAGTACTGCATTATTTACAGCACTGTACCATGTAAAAAACTGCCAGTGACAGAGAAAAATACATGCTAAAAAGTACCAGAAACTAGCAAAACCCCCATTTTTTTTCACCATCTCCTTCAGCAGAAGAAAAAAAAAGGCAAGAGAAATCCATAATATTAGCAAGTTTGTTTAAATCTCCTTCTTTTCTCCCTTTTTCTTTTAAATTTAATATGCATGGAAATAGGAGCAGACAGCAAAAACGAGAGCAAACTTTGCTAAAACAGATTATTCACTCAGTAGCTGCTTAACTCCTCAGCCAGATGATTAGCAGGTGGAAACAGGACAGCAGAATCCACATGATAAGGATGTCAGAAGAAGCCTAAATTCCCAGTAGGGCTCATCACACAGCAAAACTATTTTTTTCATACAAAAATCCATCAAAACTCCATTAAAAACATTTCTGTGTGATGTGGCAAAGTAGCCCTCGCTACCACTCATTATGATTATTTGGAAGGGAAAAAAAACCACAAACCCACACCTCGAAAGAGAAATTAAGAGATCTGGCAAAAAAAATCCAGGGAATTTGTTTTGTTTCCTGAGCATCACTCTGAGCCTTGTGTGGCCAGCTTTAATTGGCAAAAACCCCTTCCTGTGCCAGGCCACATGTTTGTCTCATTCACTTCCTACAGGATCAAAGGAAAATAAATTTTTAATGGTGTTCTAGGCAAGGAATAATTTTTTCACCCACGTGGCGCTTATACAAAGATTACAGCTTCTGGAAGCGCTAATTAGCAATGATTACATCTTGACTGACCTCTCTTGTGTTGCAGGGTCTGCAGCACTGGCACTGCCCCCACGAAATGGAGATCAGCCCTGCCTGCACAGCTCTAATTTGAGGCTGCACAAATTTGGGTGCACCAGGAAAGGAAAAGGTGACACCACCTGAGCCCTCAACCCCTCCCCAGGCTGCCAAAGCCAACAGGACAATTTAACACAAGGTGAGACAGTGCAGGTGAAAAAAACCACTCAGTAAATGGAATTATTGAGACATGTATAGGCTGCCTAATGCAAAAAAGGCATCAAATGAAATGGCTGATCATTAACCTGCATTTAATTTTCTTCTATCAATATTTAAACCTCCTCCATTATGATAATTTTGCAGCAGCAGCTTGGGCCAACCATTAACAGGCTCAGGAGTTAAACTTCTGTCATATTTAGAAATAAATGAAAATAAATAAATAAAAATAAATAAATATTCTAAATATTATTTACAAATAATGCAATAAATAAATATTAGAAGTATTTCTTGCCAAAACCAGAACCATAAGGAGGAAAAGACCTGCAAGACCCACCACCCCTGTGGACCTGCAGCATCTCCTCAGGAGCACCAATGGCTTTCACCACAAATCCTTCCTCCAGAACTCAGAGGAGCAATTAATTTATGGAAAGGAAGGCAGCCAGGATTTATCAAGGAAACAACGGGGGAATTAGTGCAGTGGGAAGGATTAAACTGTTCCAAAAATAAAGAAAAAAGAGAGCACACCTGAGGAGGTTGAAGGGGACTGGGGGAACAAGGAATGTGGGGTGTTTCTAAAAGGGAAGGGCAGAAAATAGAGGAGAATTCTTTCTGCAGGGGAGCTGGGTGGACACGATGATCACAGGGCTGCACACCAAGTTAGGGACCAAAAAAAGCCATTTTTCAGCTCCACACCAAACTCAGACACCCACAAGGCAGCCGTGGGTGACACCAGCTTTACTGCTTCTGGTATTTATAGAACCACCTGTGTCTCCTTGCTCAAAATATTATTTCATGCTTAAAAAAAAAGGAGACAATAAAAAGTAAAAAGATGTCCAGAACAGCGTGGAGATCTGGAGATGCAGCAGGAAAAGAAGCAGCTTCATTTTATTGCTAGGATGTTGGGTTAAGTCAAGAATAAACCCACTGAAATCCGTCACTGGGACTATGGCAGGGTGGATTCCAGTTTAATTGGGTCCTTCAACCCATGAATAAACACTCCTGGAGACCTAATTCCCCATTCAGCACTTCACTGACTCCCTTAAAAAAGTGGGGTATGTCTAGCCCCATGCCCCACCCCCTCCTTTTATATTTATTATCCTTTACAAAATTGCTCTCTTATTTACCAAAATTAAAAAATTAAAAAAAAAAAAAGGAAAAAAAAATCATATTAAACAACTTGTGGAGTGATTTATTATGTTTACACCATTTGCCTGTTGCTGATCTTAGGGCACCTCCAGGGACACAAACTCACTCCCTTTCTGTCAATTACAAGTTTCCAGTTGATTTTCTGTTATAAATGGAAGTAATATGTCTCTCCTGGGCTTCCTCTGAGTTCTAAGCCTTTGCTTTCCAATGCATTTTTTCCTTATTTGGCGACCATACATGGATAAGGTATTGGAAATTACAGTTATTACTCAATTTTTATTTGTTTACTACGTCTTGGTTGGCGGCTTCTCTTTATTTTGCATTATTTGATTATTATTTACTGTGCAGTTTCCAACACACTCAGCATGTTCACACTGTTCCAGGCCTTTTGTGCACCTAAGTGCTCAATTAAAAAAATGCTTATAAAATCACCTGTCATTTTAAAACCTGAATTCTATATAAAATTCAACAATTAAATTACCATGGCCTTTGGGGTTTTACCAGGGTCACTTCCTGCTATTTATGAACCTGAAAAAACCCCAAATTACTGTTGCTAAAGGAACATAATGGGGTAAAACCTACACATTTATTGGTTTTAACTATATTCAAAGTCAAGGCTAAAGTTTATGCACATCCTTTTGAAAATAAGATTTTAAATAATGTTTAAAGAATTTTAGAAATACAGAACTTAAAGAAATCACAGATTTCTTCTGAGTGAGACAAACACTTCACTGGGAGATCCTTTACAGAACCAGGGTGATTTCACTTCTTGTAAACAGAATTTAAGCGACAACAGCAGCGGTGGAAATTCCAAACTGTAATTAAATTCAGGAAGTTGGAAAAGCAGAAGTTTAGGGGGGAAAAAAGGCACACAGACCCATGATCAAAAGGAGAAGAAGAATTCAAAAAGTTCATTTTATTCACTATTTCCATAAATAATGCCAGCTTTTGCTCCTGGTCTTCTGGGCCATCACATCTTTACACCTGCCTAATATCTACCTGCCAGCCCCATAATTCACACAAAACTGAGACTTCTAAAATAGCCCCAAGTGAGTGATGTGAACAATGTTCTTCTGAAACTGATTTAAAACGTTCCAAACTGATGGGATTTCAATTAGCCAAGTGAATTAGCCAATTTATTCCAGAAATAAAACTGGTAAGAAATGAAAATTCTTGATTTTGGGGAGCATGGAGCTGACTGAACAACACTTCAAGGTTTTAAAAAACCCCAAAAATCCAGAAACACAAACAAACAGGAAAAAACCACCATAAAGAGGTTTCATGTCAATCTTGATGCCCAAATCCCAATTATTTCATGCACTTCTCCAGCTGGGATTTTACAATATTCCGGAGCAGAAACACCAGGAGAAGCTGAAATATCCTGGAATTTTCTGTCTCCCAGTGGCTCTCTGCCTATCCCACAGGATGGCACGTGGCTCCTGGAAAACTGTTTCCAAGAAAGTAATCAGACAGAATTTAGCAATGACAGACGCTGTAATTAAAAACATGGAAATCTGCAGCAAACAGCTATTTGGAATGAGCTACCTTAGGTTAAAAGTGATGCAAAAGTAACACTGATTTTGAGAGGATAATAACAGACTCCCTAATTAAGGCAGAAACCAATTAGTTCATCATTTGGCCCAATTTCAGCTGCAAGAGTATGAAATGGCAGAAAAGGGAGCAGTTTGGGGATGAGCATCCCTCACCCAGGAGGGAGGAGCTCTGAGAGCCTCCAGGCTGGGTTTTGGGGGACAATCACCCACAGAAATGTCCATTTCTCACCACTGCTGCAGCTCTGACTGCCTGCACAGGAACCTCTGGGAAAGTGCAAACAAACAACCTAAAAAGCAGGAAATTAATTCATGTGGTAAAAGAGCATTAAGGTCCCAGAGGATGCTCTGGGGTGCAAACTGCCCTCACCTCCCTGCAGGCAAATCCTTGGATCTCACTGCTGTGGGGCTGGGATAATGGAATGTCAGTGCTCCCAGGGATAGAACTGCTTTTATTTCACATTAATTAATTCAAGCTTCTCCTCAATACTTCTCCTTTCTCCCTTGGGCCAATTTTCCTACACTTGGTTCAGCACCCCGTCCTCCCCTGGCCAGCCCCACCACCAGCTGCTCTTGGTGTCACCTCCCTGTGCCTCAAACCAAGAACACCTCCCTCATTTCTCCTGGAAAACCTTACAGGCTGCTTTCCAAACAAAAATCTGCTGCTCTGGAGGCTCAGGACAAGGTGTTTGTGTGCTCCCATAACACAGGTGTAAACTGGAGCTTCCAAGGTGCCTCTGTGAGGAATGGCAGCATTCTGGCAATGAAAAACCAGTTTAAAACATTATTTGAGATAAACTGGAGATCATTTCACGGGTTTGGGGTATATTCTTGCACACATTCACTGTTCAGAAATTAAAAACCATCCTAGGTATGTGCAGCTGGGAAAAACGAACCCAACCAAGGCTCAGACTGCATTTCCAGGGGGATCCTGGGCTGCTGGCATTCCAGTAGTTCTATCACTGATAATGAAAAAGTCTTTAGCTGCAGTCACACTTCAGAGAACAAATGGAGCTGGTATTTACTTTTTGTTCATGTTCTCTATATAAAAATAATGGCAATTACAAAACCTCTGTGGCAGGGCTCGACCTGTGGCCTCCAGGAGTGACATGAGACTGTGAGATCTGCTTCAAATAGGTGCAGTGTCTTCCCAATCACTGGGATTTCACATGAACTCTGCAGGAGAACTCTTTTGGCTGAATTTTTTATTCATACCAAATGCAAACTGCGTGATGGGAATGCAAGTCCAGCTACCAAAAGTGAAAAATGTATCCCCAGAAATTAATTTTATATTCCAGAGTATAATGGCAACACTCTGATTAAAAACTAATGTATAACATTAATTGTTTTGGCATAAAAGGTGAATTATTTTATAGCTAAAATATACCAGATCAATTTTCAGCCTGCTGTGCAGGTAATCAGGCATGCAACTTGTGTGTATGGAACAGCCCAGAACAATGAGAGCAGTGAGACACAAACACACACAATATCTTGCCATTCCAATCTACTCACTTAATGAGAATATTGAAATGTTTCAGCTGAAGCTGCAAGGTTCCTACTTCAGGCTAAAACCTGATTTTCATTTTTAAACGAAACAGGGTAAGAGTCCACTTGTTATTTTGATTTTGGAATGAGTTTTAGTTGGATGTAAAAACAGATGTAACTCTTCAAAAATACTGAAGAGTATTTTTTTCTGCTGTCCCCCCAGCCACAGAAGAGGTGTGCACACAATGATGTGTCACCTGTGCTCAGCTGCCACAGGGATGTCACACAGCCACTGAAGGTGGCTGAAGCCACTGAATAATTCCTGGAGCTTTTCTAAATCATCCCAAGCAGCGTGACAAGCCAGACTCTCCACTGTAATTAAAGCACCAGCATTTCCCAGCTCATCCTTGGGAAACAGATGTTGCAGACTGGCAGCTGATTTCTTTATTAACACCAGGCCCCTCCTGGTCAGTCCCACCCCAAAGATTCCTGTCACTGTCACATTTTCTGAAAAATCCCTTCGCCAGGATTTCTTCTCCTGGGAAGCTGAGAAGCCTCAGAGAGAAATGAAAACAATAATTATCTGATTGCTTCCCCTGTGTTTGGCTGCTTTGGAATGTGGTTGGACATTGTTTATCCAACATGTGATTGCTTCACTGGTTTCATGTGAATTGTTTTGACTTAATGACCAACCACTGTCCAGCTGTGCCAGGACTCTGGAAGGAGTCAGGAGTTTTCATTATCATTCTTTGTGGCCTTCTATCTGTATTCTTTCTCTATTCTTTAGTACAGTTTAGTATAGCATATAGAATGGAACAGGATAGGATAGGATAGGATAGGATAGGATAGGATAGGATAGGATAGGATAGGATAGGATAGGATAGGATAGGATAGGATAGGATAGGATAGGATAGGATAGGATAGGAAAGGATGGGATGGGATGGGATGGGATGGGATGGGATGGGATGGGATGGGATGGGATGGGATGGGATGGAATGGAATGGAATGGAATGGAATGGAATGGAATGGAATAGAATAGAATAGAATAGAATAGAATAGAATAGAATAGAATAGAATAGAATAGAATAGAATAGAATAGAATGGAATAGAAGAGAATGGAATGGAATGGAATGGAATGGAATGGAATGGAATGGAATGGAATAGAATAGAATAGAATAGAATAGAATAGAATAGAATAGAATAGAATGGAATGGAATGGAATGGAATGGAATAGAATAGAATAGAATAGAATAGAACGGAACGGAACGGAACGGAACGGAACGGAACAGAACAGAACAGAACAGAACAGAATAGAATAGAATAGAATAGAATAGAATAGAATAGAATAGAATAGAATAGAATAGAATAATAAATCAGCCTTCTAAGAGCATGGAGTCAGATTCTCATTCCCTCAAAAATACCACAGATTCCCTGCAGAAGGGCTGAGCACGTGGCCCTGCTGGCCAGGGACCATTATCCAGGAGCCTGACCATGACTCTGCACCCCCAGGTGCTCCTCAGCTGGCAGTGAAACACCCCTGGGTGCTCCCAGGGCAGCCCAGATGTTGGTGAGAGCTCTGCTGCTCTGGGCTCCCGGTGCTGAATTAAAATCCCCGTTTTGCTTCCCCTGGAGCTGTGCAGGAGATGGATTGGTTCCTCCTCATCACATTTCTGCACTAATTGTTCCAGACTGGCTGTGTCAGTGCAGGAGCCCTGGCTCTGAGCACGCTGCTGCCACTCTGGAGGCAGGCAGAGAAGTAAGAAAGTGCTTTAGGAAGCAATATGTAAATACATCCCCATTAGCCACATCCACTCCAAGTGACAAATTGTTCTTTTAATCACCTCCCTAGAACTTTACATTTAATTGCTGAGAGCATTTCCAGAACTCTGTTGTGCTTTTTCAATAGCTGGAAGTATTTTAAAATTGCTTCCTGCCTATAATAATTTTGAGGATAAAAAAGGAGATCGTTTAGTTTATTGCTGAACTAAAATAAATCTGATTTCTTGTGAATGTTAAATATTAGGGACATAAACCAAGGGAAACTAACGGAAATAACCCAGGAGTCAGTTTTCAAAGTAAAGCACCAATATTTATATGTGGAAGCAGTACTTAGTGACACTTTCATTTGGTACTCTTGCACTCTTTTAGGAGAAGGTGCTTGATAAAACCCTTGTGTAAAACAAAAATTCCACTCAGTACTCTTGTTCTGAGTGCTGGGACTGCAGCCACCTCCCTCCTGCCTCGTCCTAATCAATTATCCTGTTTGCAAAGAAAAACCCAAATATTTTAGTAGAGAAGAGAATAAAGAGCTGGAGGAGAAACACCCCACAGTCACAATTTAGGGATAAAAATAAACTTGGTGGAGAGCCAAATGCAATTATTGTCTCCAGTTTTCTCCTTTTTCCCCCCAGGCACAACTATACCTGGGGACTGGGTAAGTGAAAAGGTTCAACCTGAATTTTTTGCTTGCAATTTTGTTCTTCCCAATCAACTTCTCCCTTTTTCTTTCCATCCCTCCATTCTTCCAAGAGATACCCCACACTGGAACGTGGAGTTCAAGAGCTCTGTAAGATTTTGGGGTAAGAAACTGCTAAAATCTTCTAAGGTCATTTATCCACCTCTCTGTCAGCTTAAAAACATGCACTATAAGGAAATGAAGATGGTGTACAAATATATAATTATAAATATAATTATAATAATATTAATAATAAATATATAAATATATATTAATTTATAATTTATAAATAAGATGTGCTGATTTCAGCCTGGATTACCTCTCTGTCAGCTTAAAAACATGCACTATAAGGCAAATGAAGGCAGTGCACAAGCATATAAATGTATCTATAAAATTATAATATTAATAATAATAAAACCCTAAAAATATATTAATTTATAATTTATAAGTAAGACAAACTAATTTCAGCCTGGAGAACAGGTTTATCAAAAGAAAAAAGTGCTTTAGAATGACTGCATTTGACAAAGTGTACAGCAGAGTGTCTCTGCAGCACTGGTTTGGTACTGGTGGTGAAAATAATGCTCTGGCAGGTAGAAATCACTGGAAGATCCAGCTGTGAACATGTATTATTTCCCCTCATATGGACAAACATAAGTGTCTCTCAGGTACCATTTGATTTCAAACTGTCAGCTGAAATTTGTGCAGATGATGATGATGACACCAGCAGGACTATTGAAAAATATGTTTTTAAATAAAAATGCCATTTCTCCTTGGCAGATTGAAACAGCACAGGAACACCGTGGAGCCATTTCTAAGGCCAATGCTCTTACAATATTCAAGGTACCACTCTCCTCAAAATGCATTTTTGTGCAAGAAGCTTTCCAAAGGTGATTTATTCCTGATGCCCAGGCGTGTGTCATCCACAGCCTGCGATGACAGCAGGAAGCAAAGGTGCAAATCAGGATGGGGAAAGGCAGGCTAGGATGGGATTTTGGGCAGGAATTGTTCCCTGGCAGGGTGGGCAGCCCTGGCACAGGGTGCCCAGAGCTGCTGGGGCTGCCCCTGGATCCCTGGCAGTGCCCAAGGCCAGGCTGGATGGGGTTTGGGGACACCTGGGACAGTGGGAGGTGTCCCTGCCCATCTTTAAGGTCTCTTCCAACCCAAAACTGCTGTGCAGTGTGCTGGTGTTCACAGGGGTTCCAGGAGGAGGGAAGAGATGAGAATCTTGACTCCATGCTTCAGAAGGCTGATTGACTACTTTACGATATATCTTATATTAAAAGAAAATGATATATTAAAACTATACTAAAAGAATAGAAGAAGGGATTTCATCAGAAGGCGTGAAAGGAAAAGAAAGGAATGATAACAAAACCTTGTGACTGCTCACAGCCTCGACACAGGGGGCTGCCTTTGGTCATCAAGTAAAAACAATTTCACATACTGGGTAAGCAATTCTCCAAAAGCCAAAGCAGCAAAACATGGAGAATCTGAAGCTTCTCGGTTTCTCTCTCAGGAGAAAAGATCCTAACAAAAGGATTTTTCATAAAATATGTCTGTGACAGTGCAGTGGGACAGAAATCCTATTCTGGAGTTGCACCCGTTTAACTTCGCTTCGCTTTAAAGGTATAAAACGCTTCCAAAGCCAAATACATACAATTAATTCAACTTCTAGTTCCCTGAAAAAGCAGCAGGCTGCTATTCAAGAGTTGCAGAAGAGAAGCAATCAGAGCATCCAAATATTTCTGGCGTCTGAGACTCTTTCCATGCCATGTAATTCATGCAGCAGAGCCCTGCTGGAACTTGCAGGTCTCCAAATGGCAATACAAGAGGCACGAGCAAAAATTTGCAAGTCTAAACACTCATTTGGAACAGACACGGCATTATTCAGTGAAGGATTTGTCACAGCAAACACTGAGCAATAAACTGGGATCTATTTTTCCATGATCTAACATTATTTCCTATCAGCATGTCAACCCTGACACAATATGCTGTCAGCTGAACTGATCCCTGCCCTTCAAATCCCGCCTCATTTATGGATTACACCTCCATTTCTCAGGGAGTTACATGAAGAGGGAGGACAAATCCTTGCTGCTTTATCCACCTAGGAACATCCCTGCCACACTGCATGAAACAGGAACACAGAGCACAATTAGGAATAAAGCAGAATTTCCTTGCAATTTCTCCAAGCAACAGCTCCACAAAATTATTGTTATTCATTTAAGTTCTCCTGGGTTATGGTCACATTTCCCATGGGAATAATGCAGCAGGAAGGACACAAATGTAAAACTAATGTAGTGTTTTTCCAGGCAAACCAAAATTTCTTGAAGTTTTCAAATACCCATCTACCATTAAAAATCCTCTTTTTCTCTGTGTATAAAGCAGCTTGAAACCACCCCAGACAACACAAAAGGACCATGCCTCATTGCCTGCTCCTCTCTCAAAGAGCAGAAACACCTCATAAATCCAAAATCAATGTCAGCTCAGGAAAACTGACTGAACTAAACAAATATAAATCACAATATACAGGAACAGAAATAACAGCTGAAGACAAGCTACACAATAATCACAATACAGTACAGTAGTAACAGGAGGTAAAACCCTACAGGAACTCAGATTTGCTTTACTGAGGGCTTTGTCATTCATTAGATACCAATTTTGGACCAAAATCAGTAGCAGAGAAAAATCATTTTTAGATCTCCATATGTCTAGCTTTTCCCATTCTTGGCAGAATGGGCAAAAATTAGCATCACATGAATGTTTTTTAACCAGCTGCACATTAACTGCGTCCAACATTAAGTCTGGGATATTGAGATGTCTGCTGGATCGACAGCCCTTTAAAACCATTAAAGACATCACAGTAACACAGCAAAAAGTCAAAATAGCTGCAGAGGTTTCAGTGCAATTTAAAGGTTGTAACAACTGAAAAAGTAGCAGGAGAGCTACATAAATCCATTTTTGACCTTAATTTACCTTTGGAGCACGTGTGTGAGACGAATTACTGATTTTTGGTGGCAAAAAAAAGGGTATTTTAACAGGTTCCCTGCAAAAGAATTCAAAGATCCAGAAGTATGGCCATGCGGAACAATGACAGATGACCATCTTAATTATCCAAACATCACTGCTCAATTACGAGACAACTCAGGGTATTTAACATAAAACCAGCCTGGATCAGAAAAATATTTGGGGGAAAAAGTCTTCACACTCAAATCCAGTCATTTACCAAATCTTCCGCTCAGTAAATCCCAAACAAGACTGCTAAAAAAGGGAATTTTATTTAATTCCCTGAAAGGGGAAATGTGGCAACTCTAAATAAAGTATTGGAGTGGTTTGTGATTCGTAAATGGATTTCATTGCTGGTTTAATGCTGGATGTCCACAGCCCAGAGGAGCTGGAACTGCACACTCAGAAGGACAAAACCACTGCTCACTGCAGGAATAATTTGCTCCCTGTTGAAAAGGGAAATTCATATGACTTATGCAAATATCTGTGCCTAAGATAAGCAAGGAAAAAAAATATGATAAATTGCAGAAGGGAAGCAATTTTCTTTTTCCATACTATGAGCTGGCATCTCTTTGGGGATGAGCACTGGTTTCTATTGTAACTGGGATGCTGTACATGGAGGAATAATCACTATTTAATCAAGTCTCTTCTTGCAAACTTTGCAGAGAATGCAAGAAACAAGTGCAATTAAGTTAGCAAGATCTTAGAAACTGCACAACACACCAGAAAACAAAAGCAGAGTATTTGGGGGCTACAGGGGGAGAGGAAACAAGCTGGTGGAGCACGTTTTTAGAATTAGTATTGTCTGGAATTATTTGACAGCTCAGCGCAATAAATACAGACTCCCAGTAAAAAAAAAAGAGTCAGATCACTGATCTGGAAAGGGCTGAACATCCCTCAGGCCAGGTCAGCAGGTCCTAAACCATCCCTGCCCCTCCTAACAAACCACCTCTGCTTCCTGGCTGGATGTTTTATCCCAGACTTCCTGCCCTGCATCCCACCCTGAGTGTTTTGTGTCACCTTGCTACAGCTTTATTTCAGTGAAGAAAGGAGAGGGGTTTTTTTTCCACCTTGCTCCGTGTCTCCTGCAAATTTTAACAGTTAATCCTCCAACTCTCAGACAGATCCAAGGATCTGAACTAATTCTGGTACCAGTTCTCAATGCCATTTGGTAATTCTGGGAGAGCTCAGCTCTGTTTTCGCAGGAACACCACAATTAGAGTGGGGGTGTCAATCCTCTCCCATCTGCTGACTGCAGGAGGAATTCTCACCTCTTCCAACCACTGTTCTCAGCCCCATGAGCACGTCTGGCACCACCTCCTGTTCCACACCTCAAACTTAAACCTTGCCAGAGGCAGGCAGCCTTGCCTCAGCTTGGCCATCACCTCTGGGTGTAAACCCACACACGGGACACAGCTGTAGGAACAGCTGGGCCAGTTCGGGCCTTGGGCTGCATCTAGAAGGAAAATTTAATCATTCTAATTCTTATAGATAGCTGGGAGAACGACCCATTTCCTCAGCTGCTGAAAGACAAAGCTGTTGCAAGGCTATAAAGATGATTTAAGAGTATGTATCAGTTTAGAGGGGGAAAAATTCTGCAAGCTCAGACAGTTGTAAAATTGCCACTTTATGGCTGTGTCTGCTTGGACTCTGCCAAATTTATGAGGCCACAACACCTATATTATTGAATATAATGTCTAGCTTTTATTACCTTGTCTTTGCAATCAGATCTAATGTTTAACATCACAGCCCTTCAATAATGACACACCGTATCAATTAAAAACAATAAAACCAGTTCCTTCCAAATATTACTTGAGGCTCAATAGCAATTAGTCAAAGACTGAAGATGCAGAATGAGGGAAGAAATGTACTTGCAACTTTTGGTCCACCAAGAATCCATATATCCACTTTTCTCACCCCCTGAGTGCAGCAGTGGTTTAAATTACACAGCACCATTCCATCCCACCACAGAATGTCTTGATTGCAAGAACACAGGCAGACACCAGCACTGTTCAAGACAACCTGCAATTCTCTGCTCACAGGGAAAACTGGATTCATTGAGGCTCAGCAATTGTGAAATTGGGCAGAATGTAACTCCAGAAGATACTCCATTAATTACAGGAAATCCCATAAAAATCAGACACATTAAGTGCACAGAAATTACTAGGAACGAGAAAGGCATTCCAAGATAAAAGTAAATCCTCCTGAATACCTCCCTCCCCCCTTCTTTGTTTTTGCTTTCTTTCTCCCTGTTTTTGCTCAGATTTTGTTACAATTCTGATTTTTAGCATTTCAGGGATGCTGCCCAGCCCCATCACCCCAGGGTCCCCCTTACCTCCAGCCCGGGGCGGGGTCCCACAGAGCAGCACGACCCCCTGGCCCTCGCGCACCGACACCGCGCTCCTCATCCTCGTCCTGGAGCTCTCCACATCTGCCAGGGAACACCAACAGACAGGACAGTGACACTCTGAAACCCTGGCACTCTGAAATCCTGGCATCCCCAAAGCCTGACATCCCCAAATCCTGGCATCCCCAAATCCTGACATCCCCAAATCCTGGCATCCCCAAATCCTGGCATCCCCGAAGCCTGACATCCTCAAAACCTGGCATTCCCAAATCCTGACCTCCCATCTCTCAGCCTGCAGCTGAGCCCTGCAGAAGCAAAGGCTGCCTGGCACAAGGGGGGGTGACAGAATTAGGGCTGAAGGGACCTAATCTGCAGTGAGATAATTCAACAGATCCTGTGGCTAATTCTGGTCTTATGCCTGGCTTCTGCTACCCTGACTTTGATAACCAAAAATGAGCCAATGACTTAAAAATAGGTCCTTAATCAACTCTTTCTTTGGAAGTGAAGGCTGTGATGAACACAGCATCAAGCTCCCATGTCCAATGTAAAATAACATTAATAACAGCTATTCAGAAAACAGACATGGATCTTTCCTAAGAGTAAGGAACCTCCTGGACCACTGTTCCTGCAGGGGAATCCCCTGGAGCATCACTAAGCCAGAGCTTTGCACCTCGGTGTGCTGACCCAGTGCTCTGCTCTGGCTGGCCTCGGGTCTCTGGGATTAAATTTAAGCTGTGAAAGGATCACAGGACACCCTGAGGTGGAAGGGATTATTGAGTCCATCTCCTGGCCTTGCACAGGACACCCCAAAAATCACACACAGCATTGTCCAGCACTTCTTGGGGGAAGCAAATGCTACAGCCTCCATAAATGTAAATATTTTATCATAAATTTATATTGGCTTTCCCTCTAACTGGTGACTCAAGACACAAGAAAGTTGGGCCTGATTATACCCTTGAACTAAGCTAAATACAACATGTAATACATGTTTTACATGTAATGTAAAATTAACCTAAATACAACATGTCGATCAAAGTCCAACACTTACAAAGGCTTTTCCCTAAATAAGCCATACATTTTTCCGTAACAGAAGACATTTAAAAAAGAAAAAATCCTTTATAACATTGAGTAGGATGCTAAACTAACACAGTCTTTAAATGAGGCTGTCTTTATAACCAAGCATAATAGGAGCAGTGAGTTGACCAACAGCAGCTATTTCCCCAAAACACAGCATTTTTTATTACTGCAAAGCAACAGCTGTTACAGTGAGAACACTGAATAAGAGCCATCAGAATTTCAATGCTTCCTTTAAAAAATGCTGCAGTAAGAGAGCGTTGTACAATCATTTGTTAGCATGCATCAAGTTCATAGAATATTTCTCAGGCTGTTTTCAGCTTTCCAAGTGAATTTCCACGCAGGTATCCTCAGAATAAACTCAGATCCTTTTGCTGGATGTGATGGAGAGGTCATGTAAAACCCCAGCCAAAGTGATTTCACTCAGGGCTCAAAACAGCACAGCCTTGAATTGTTGTTTCAGGCCTCTCCAGCACCTTGCTCTTTCCCCCACAACATTATACATTCATCAGCTGCCCCAACACCATTCCTCAGGGCCATGCAAGGAAAAACCAGGAGCTGACAGCACCTCAGAGAACACACTGCTGTGTTCCAGGATGAATCACACCCAAAGAATTAATATTTTACATAAAAAATTCATTTAGATCACATTTTGCCCTCTTACATCACAACCATCAGAAGTCATAAATCTTAAATAATACCACTTCCATAACTGAAACGGGTTTTTAAGCCCATGGGCTCATTTATTGCAGCTACAGACCTACAGAACCTTCCTTGTCTTTGTGTTGTCCAACAAATGGCAGGATGGGATTGGGTGGGAGCACCTTGGGAAGGGATGTGGGACCCAGACAGGACCCACCACAGTCCTGCAGTTTGAGCACTGCAATGTTGTAAAAACTGGAATTATTAATCACGGATTGCAGGTGAAGACTGTTGACACAGATTAACAGTTTTTGGGGTTAACAAAAAGCAATGCATATCCATCCAAAAGTGGAGGATATGAGCCACGGCACAATAAAAGAATAATTTCCCACAAATTGGCATGAAACTCCCCGTCCCACCTTCCAGAGCAGCTCAACCAGCAGACTCATCACACAGCTGCCAAAATACCAGCACTTAATTTCTCTACAAACTTCTGTATTCTCCTGTCTGGCACAGCTTTGATAATGAAAAATCAGCATGCAGAACAGGAGCAGGGCTCTTTATTAGCATGACACAGTGAAGTCCCAATCTCTGACCTTGGAGAGCGAGCACTGGCTGCCCCTGAACAGGATTCTGGTCTGATTTTCAGGTGCTCCTGCAGCAGATTCAGAGGACTGAAGGTCAAATCCAGGCATGTTTGGAAGTGTATCAAGAGTGGTTGTTTATCCTTGAGCTTCTTTGTAAGGTTTTTTGTTTGATTTTTAATAAAGCTGCTATTCCAAGCACAATAACACCAGGGAGGAGAGCTGAGTCTTCTGACAAAACTTATTATTACATGAACTCATTGGGAAGGGACATTAAGTCCTCAGGGTAAATAAAATCCCTTAAAAGGTGGACTAATAATGGCAAGGCTTGTTTACTTTTACAGATTGAACTGTATCCCTCTGAAATCAGAGGCTCTTATCCTGCTGAAATGCCTGTCTTGACAGATAAAATATAACTGGGAACAAAGACCAGAGATCAGGACAGAAGATGGTTTTGAGGAGGGGTGAGTCAGAACAGGATTCACTTTTCAGCACCCATGGGATGACAATATTCCACTGATCAGTGAAAGAAAAGGCCAGAAACACACAAAGTGCATCTGCATTTTATCTGCTGGACTAAAGACTGTTTTATCCACCAGCATATCTTTAAAACTCTCTCAAACTGGTCACCAAACTGAAGTGCTTTCATTAGTTTCTCTTGCCTTAATCTTTTCACTTCTTCCTTGCATTTATTACATCTCACTTCTAATCTGCTTTCATCCAAAAAGCAACTATTCATGGGGAAAAAAAACCACAATTTAATTACTTAACCCTACCAGGCAAAGGCTCTAATCCTGCCACTGAAAATATTTTGGAAAAAATGTTACAAAAATCCTGACTACAAGGGAAAAAAAATATCCAACATAAAAACCAAGCTAGAACTGTAATTTGCAAATTAAATGTTTTTATTGCCTGTTTATAGTTTGCCATATAGAAGGAAGTTTAAAATTAGCAACTGAGGCTTTCTGACTCCTGAAACAGCATTTTCTTCTCCTTCCCCCTGCTAATACATGTATTTGCCTAATTGCTTTAGTACCAAATCCATAAAGTTGTATCCATTGAAATACACCCACCATTGCAATAAAATGGAGAAAAAACCCACAGTTCAGCTCTGTTTAAAAGTCTTTGATTCTGCCCAAAGTGAGAGCAACAAAACGAGTTCCTGCCCATACAAACAGGATGGGAAAACTGTACACTCCACTGGGTTCCCTCCTTTTAAGGAGTTTATTAAGTTTATTAAGCCAAGTTTTCAGTCTCAAGCACTCAGACTTCAAGTGGCTGAGAAAGATTCCAAAATGTGGAGTGACAGTGATGTGAGTATCAAACCTGTCACAGCTGCACTGGGACACTCCTGTGATACTCAGGACAATTAAAAGATAAAATAAAAATTTGTGGATTCATGATGGGAAAACATGACCTGGAGCATCTCTGTAAGGTGGATGAGACTGACAACAGTGACACCTCGATAAAAGAATAAATCAGAACTCATCTCAGAGCCCGCTGACCACATTCACTGCAATCACCTCCCAGAGGTTTCTGTTTTGTGATCTCAGGTAATTGAGGAGGGACAGGCCAAGATCACATCAAACAGCAGAGCCATGCTTTGGAGAGACACAGAACATGGTGCTGTGAAAAATCCAGAGCGTTTCTGATGACAAAGCTGCTCCACACACACAGCTGCTGGCGTGTGGCACTGCTGAGTTATGTGGTGTTTTGTCAAGAAACCTGTGTGATATTTCACCCCCAGACACCAGTACACAGGAACTCTGTAAGATTTGAGGCAGTGCTAGAACTTGCACCAAATCCTATTTATTTTTTTAAGTAATACACAGAACACATTCACTGTGAGAGGAGCAGGATTCAGTTTTCCTACTGTTTTTATTTTTTTTAAATTCAGGTTTCCAATTCCAAGTCCAGCAACACCCGAGCATCTCGTTATCACACTTATATCAATTGCTCTTTATTGTCAACATGTTTGTTAGCAATTCTACCATGTTTTGAAAACTGCAGAACAAGGATTCAAGCTCTACAAACATAATTGTGCCTTAATAGCCATGAAAATATTTATTGTATTGCTGCATCAGACCCACTGTTATTCAAAGGAGCAGAACTTGTTAAATGTACTTTAGGTATAATTCTGTATTGGATGTTCAAGTGCCTAAATGAGTCAGACAACCAAATGTAAGCTGTTTTCTGGAGTGGGTAATTCTGAAGTGGGGACTCTGTTTGATGTCAGCCCATAATGAAGCACTAATTCACAGCCCACTCGCCCTGGTATAAGTCACTTTATTAAAAAGAACGGAAATTCCACTCTCTCGGCTCTTGAGGGCAAATAACAGCCTCAGCACGTTGTAATAGCTGTGTTGGTAATGAGAACTGCTGGAGAAAACAGAGTAACACCAATTTGTTTCTTTAAAAAGAAAAAAACAAACACAAGCAGCAACAAAACCCAGCAACCCTCCACACCATCCCCTAACTCACCTGTGTGCATGAGCAAACCTTCTCCCCCACCCCCTAAACCCCAAAATTGGCTATACCCAGGCACTGCTGGGATCATGAACCTGGGATTTCTTTAGACAGACACCCAAAACTGAACGTGCACTTTGCATAACTAATTTCCACCAGGATATTTGGGATACACAGCAGAGAAACACCAGCCCAGGGCTGCAGGTGAGCCAGTGAAAAACCTTCTGCTGCTTTCCTTCCCAGCCTGGCAGAATCACACTGAGCTAGAAGGGAGGGATGAGACCAAAAATCATCTCTGCAATCAATTTCTGCTGGGATGAACGAGAGGACAAAAATATTCACAGTGCAGGAGTGAGCATCGTGAGCATCACCCAAAGCAGGCAGGGTGGGGGTGATTTGTCACTCGAGGAGAGATTCAGAAGCATCTCCAGGGTTTCACTTGGTCAGGCTGGTGCTACAGGGAATCACAGAGTTCCACACCAACAAAATCCCCTTCTTCTGTGCCACGTGGCTGAACTTGCATTTTATGCCCTGAAAGCTCCTTGACAGAGCAAGAAAAACGACCTCCCACCCCCTCCAAGGCTCATTTTACACCCAAAATGCCAGTCAGACAACTTCTGACTGGAAATATTGTCCCCATCCCTGCTCAGGGCAGTCCCACCAGCAGAGCCCACCTGAGTGTCCACAGAACAGCACGGAAATCCAGTGGGTTTAAAATACAGAAATCCACAGAAATATTGCCAATAAAATGCAGCAGACCTCAGTGCAGAACAGACCCTGCAGGCTGTTTCCATCTCATGAAATGCTGAATATCTCACAGGTGAACAACCAGCCAACAGCAGCAAAAAAAAAACCCTACAAATCTTTGAAACTCTTCCCCTGAATCAACTTGAGGTGCAGGAAAATAGCAAACAGGAGACATTTAAATGCTCTTACACCAATTAAAGGAGAATAATTCAAAAGTCTGCTTTATATAAACACAAGCAGGAAAAGCTAAAAAATAAATTGGCACAGATATATCAGAGTGTGGTGAGCAGGAGATGCCAGCATGGGAAGAGGCAGAAGAATTTGCAATAATGAGGGGCAAGAGGGACAGGAAGGGATGAGGCGATCTGTGGGCTCTGTGGAATGAAGGAAAGGACCAGAGATTAAAAAAAAGGCAATAAAAGAATATTAATAGCATAAAAGTTGACTCAACATCTGATAAACAAGGAGTATTTTTTTTAAAACATGTTCTGCACAGGCAAAAATGCACTGAGAGAACTGGAAAGAAACCAAAGCAAGCCCTAACAGCGTTACTAGGGAAATGCATGTTTTGAAAGAAAACCGTTCTCCAAGAGATATTTCCAAAAATATGCCTTTCATAAATTCGTATTATCTGGGAATTACCACTCAACTCCAGGCAAACACAGCACTGAACAAAGCAATTCAAGCAATTTGAGAAACATCTCAGGAGGCAAGGATGTTTGCTCAAGGAAATTATCCTACAGTCGACTTCTCAGATGCAACAGAGATTTTTATTTTTTTTTTTCCCCTCTAACACTTTCCCAAAACAAGCCCTAAGAACATCCTGGCAGTCTACTGAGCACCAGGCCTGGTAAGCACAGAGCAGGTTTAGTGCTGAAGAACACCAGGCTATTCACATTTTAATAGTTAAACAGATGGCTACAGCCCTGCCAGATCTAGCTCTAATTATCTGAAGGTTTGTTTATTTATTAAATATGCAGCACTGTTCCCAAAAAGCCTTTCCTCAATAAATAAATCAATGAAAACCATCCTACAACAGCTCAGTTTTAAAGCACTGGGAACATGCTGATGACAGAGGGATTTATTTTTTTTTTCCCCTGCCACTGAGTTCAGCCCTTTATGTCTCCAGAGGTGGCCCCTTCCACACAGAGAAATGCACAGATTCTGCCACAAGCATTAAAAAATATCACCAGAAAGGATTCCTGGATGACCAGGATCTGTCATCTCCTCCTTCACAAGGTATGGAGCACCTGGCACAGACCCCAGCCTGGACAGGGGCCACCTGGGCCAGCCCAGATGTGACAGTGACAAAGAACAGACCCAGCAGATGGAGAAGGGTCCTGCCCACAGATGTCCCACCCCAGCCTCCACACCTCCAAACCACCAACCTGAGTCAGCAGAAAAATCCAATTTCACAGCCACTCCTGACAGCTGTGTTCTCATCAAAACGTGGGGCCTTACCTGGACTGAGCACAATAACATGAAATATTCTGTTGTATGTGCAATGAAACACATCATCTCCCCATCCATCCACAGGGGAATAATATTATTTCATTTATATTATATAAAAATTAAAATATTATAGAATATAGATAATATATATGATTACATAATTATATTGTCATATATTATGTTTATATATTATTACTATTATTATATAACAGTGCAATAATAATTATTTCATAACAGTGAAATAGCCAAGAATAAGACATCCAACCTTAACCCACAACTCACCCTGCCAGAATCACCTGGGCCATTTTCAGTTCCAAATCAGCTGGGGTTTATTTCCAGGTCCAGCTGCTGCTCAGTATTTTTAACTGGACGTGTTAAACACTGGACATTAACACACGTTAATGGACTTTTATTTTTTGTATTTATTTTAATAATTCTCCTCTTCACTGGTTCTCAACCTCAGGTATGTTATGCCTCAACTCTTTAATAAAAGGAATACAAGGGAACCTGGAGAAGGTGACTATTTCTACATAACTGAATTCAATAACCCACTTGAAGTAAGCTGCAGAGAGGACAAGGTGCGAGGATTGATTCATACCGCAACAAAAATAATATTTACAGAGGAATTTAGGAGAAATTTAAACTTTTAGTTCTATTACTGAAGATGAAAAAGAGGCAGAAATAAAAGTAATATGTTTTCAGAGCACATTTGCCTGGCTCACGCTGAGGAAGAAATTATTTCACTCATTAACTATTCACAGCACAATTTCAAGGAAGAGCTGGGCGAATTTCCACGTTTGACAAATAAAGCCCCCCAGACTCAGCACCCTGAACACAGCATTTGGGACTGACATTAATTGCTCCTGGGAAGTTCAAACCCACCATTTCTGCATCAGGGACAGAAGGTGCTCTTCCCTGGACTCGTCTCCAACCCCAGCAGGACCTGAGTGAGCACCAAGGCGTCACCACAGCAGAGAGCAGGTTCTGCAAAACCGCTCCAAACATTTCTGCCTGTGAATCTCTGGGGTTACTCACTGGGATTAGACTACATTAACAGGCTCAGAAGGACAGCAGAGATAAGAAAAATGATCTATTTCTATCCCAGCACCATACAGCAACACTGAGGTTGTAGCTTAATGGATGTTCAGGAGCACATCAAAGCAAACCAGAAGAGATTTTGTTCACTTCCTTCACAGTAGCAAAAACTGGCTAAAGCTGGCAGTCTGGAGTTATTTCCTTACAGACTTCAGGGAACAGGAATGCAGGGAAAGGCATTTCTTACCCTGATGTCATTTGCAGCTGACAAGCAAAACAGGGATTTTCTGTGGCAGATAAGGTAGAAAAATTGCAAGAAGCCCCACGTTGCTGTGGTGTGGACAGTGGAGGTGTTTAAAACAATACTAATTTGCCAGGTTCACATAAAAATGCAAAAATGAAAATTAGGACTTTATCTCCAGGAGACAGACCATGGAAGAGTCCATGAAGCAAAATCATTTCTCCAGTGCTGAAGATGAAAGCCAAATGATGAAGTTTCCCAACAAAGTCACATCTCCAACCTGTGCTCAAGCACGAGCTGTTAATTAATTATTTAATGAAAAGCAGAAGAAAACCACAGCATAACCTAATTTAGTATCGTGCAAACTTATTACTCTCTAGTCCCTAATAAAATTAAAAGAACACACTGAGGCTGCAAACTCAATTATTTGCAGGTAGAAAACCCCAGAATTGAGGTTGCCTAAGACCACAAAGGTTGGCAGAGGCACAAAGCAGCAGCCCCACCAGTGAGATTGCAGCACTGTGGTTCCCACCAGGGCTTCCTGCTATTAAAGCAGCCACTTTCCTGTCCTACCTGGGAACCTCTGAAGTGCTGCCCAGTGTGTTTAACTGGTTTTCAAGAGCCTGAGCGCTCGGTGGAAGGTGTGAGGTTATTCTGCAGCTCTGGCTCCGTGCTCCTGGCGGGATGTTTGGGGGAGCCAGAGGAGCAGCGGCCACGTGTGGCTGCTCCAACACACAGAGCTGGACCCGTGCTTGCTGTTGTACTGATGTGGAGCTGTTAAACAGCTTTCTCACATTTGTGCTGCCCTCAGCAGCTCCCAGCAGGCAGCACAGGCTCCGTGGTGCGGGTGAAGGGATTCGGGAGCAGCTCCAGGAGATGCCCAGAGAGGCTCTTTGCAGGATGCTCCCACCACAAGGTCAAAGCACTCGGTCCTGGGGCATTTCTGAGGCAGGACAGACCCAGAGGCTGCAGCCAGGCAAAGCCAAGTCAGGATGACAACGCCAGGGCAGTCACTGCAGAGTGGGGAAGGGCTAACAGCAGGGTCAGGCAGTAAAAGCCTGCTGTGATACCTGTGAGACCAACACAGAGCCCTCATCAGAGGGAGACATGAATGACCTCTGGCACAGCTGATTTTCTCCACTCTAAGCACTGTAAGCACTACCTCTCATCCCACTGCTCCTGCCAGTGACAAGCCCAAGCAGGGTGACAAATTCCACCTGCTTGTCATCAAGCCCAAATTCCCCTTGCTCTGCCACACATCCACTCGTGCCCCTCACAGCCTCTCAAAAATCACAGCAGCCTTTTCAGGACATGTGCTACAGCTTCAGCCTGGCAACAGAAGCCCTCTTTCAATATTAATCATTGCTCTGACCCAGATGTACCAGAGGCACGTTGAAAACCCAATCAGTGTAATCCCCAGGCAGATAACAAATCCCAGGTTTTGCTTTATGAACGATAATCGTTACACAATTAAACAAAGGGGTAAAGAGATGACAAAACTGCATCTGGCCTGGCTCAGGCAGAACTGGGATCTGCAGAGTTTAGATATAAAGCTCAGACCTACAATCACAAGACAAGTTGTTTTTTTCTTTCCTCCCCACCAACTATTGCCTCATTTATTATGAGGCAGTAAGGTTCCTTGAAGAAATAAGACAGTGATTCCACTGAATCCTCATCAGGAAAGATAGGAGAAAAATAAGGGATGGAGAAGATGCAATTGGCTTAAAGAGGTGCTAAAGTTACTTTTAAATGGAAGCAAAAAAGAGATACAGAAAAAGATGAAAGAGTACGTTAGAGCAGCATGTGTTATTAAGAGCTGAAGTTATGAAATACTAAGGAGAAAAATGCTACGTTTTGCTAACCAAAGCAGCATAAAAATTCTTCTGAAAAGAATCTGAAATAAAATCAGGAAGAGAGATGTAGTAAGAAATCAGAGGTTCAAAACCAGCTGAATGCAAAGGAGTGTTAACAACAGATAAGGAAATGCAAAATACCTCTGTTAATGTCAGATTATTAAAAATCAAAAGCAACATATCACACACTCATACACTCATTTGATATCCTGGGAAGCCTCTGGAAAATCACACACAAGAGTTCAGCCAGCAGATGAGAGGCTGGGGCAGTGCAGAACCAGCCCCTACACCCAACAAATCACTGCCTCATTTGATTTTTTAACTCAATTAGTGGGTAAAATAGCAGTGTGTACAGTACAGGCAATCAATGCCATTCCAAGTCATTAGATGTGACAATGACAGTAAGTTCATTAGGGAACCTGCATCAGGGACAGGATTCCTGCTGGGGCTGGCTCCTTTCTGACCATCCCAGCTCTCATTCCCAAAATCAGGAATCACTGTGACCCCAGCACTGTGGCTGCAGGCATTGCATTCCCTGCAGGCTGAGGGTTTTCTGCAGTGCTACCACTTGTAAATGACAAATGGCTGTGGACAAAACACTGCTCCAACTTCAGACTAAAGTGCTTCCCAGACATCATTAATATTTCAACCTGGCTTAGCTTGTTTTGGGTAAAGAGGTTTTGACTCAGTTACTTCCATTTCAGGAAAACATCTGTACAACATCTTTGTAAAAAGCTGTAGAAATAAAAAGTGCTAGGAAAACAAATGAAGGCATTTGAAACACAAGTGGTAAAGAGAGCTTCTACCCAGCTGGTGAGTTCATCTTCCCAGTCTGCTCCATCCCCCAAAAGCCAGTCCAAACAGATTATCCAGGAGCACTATTTTATTTTGCTCTTCTTGCAGCAAGAGAGCAGAAAGAAAAGGCAGGGATCATCTGAGCACATTAACCTCCCTGGAAGAGAAGGGAATGAGACAAGATCTTTAGAGAATTGCATTCTGTCTGCCTCCACAGTAATGGCATTACACTTGAATGAAAGCAAAATTATGTGGAAGACTGTTAGTTTACTGAGGGGTCAAAGAGATGACAGCTGTGGCAGGAGGAGGCAAACCTTTAATATGCCATGATGGACCAATGTGCACATCCTTCAGTGGATGAATAACTGTGGCTGAACGAGGGAGTACACCTGAGCAAGCAACAGCAGAGATTAATAAATTCAGCATCAGACCATTCAACAACAGAGAGTGCAGGAGTGGAAAAAAAAAACCCAACTCCTGAGAAATAGCTGAGTTCTGCTACTCCATTTAGAGACATAAATACAATCCCAGCGTGGCTGAGGAGAGTTTAATAGATTGAGACATGTAAGTAAGGAGAAAACCCCCAAAAGACAGGGAGACCTCAAATCTTTTAAATCTTTTTGCTGGTATCTGAGCAGAATTGTTGTGTGGCAGATGCTCCATGAGCAGCCTGATCCCCAGCCTAAGCCACACTGCTCCTTGCAGGGTGATGTAATCCTCAGAAATATATCCTTAACTACAACTGAATAAAAAGTCATGGGCTGAAAAAATACAGTTCCATAAAAAAAGAGAGACGATGTCTCGCTGCACGGGGCTGAGAGAAGCAATAACAGGAAAATAAAATCAGGTACTGCATCTCTTCTCATAAGTACAGAGAATTTCCTTGGTTATTAAATGAGACTCCCCACAAGTCCCAGCCTGGGCTCTCTGTAACTGCTCAGTGCCACGCTGGATGAGAAACAAGACATAAATACATAATCAATACCAGAACAGAGACACAAGCAAGGCAGTGTAATAGGAGCAGCTCTCTAACTTCCACTGCTTCAGTTTTAAGATGCCTGCTTGGCTTTGCAATGAACATCAGAAAGCAAAATACACAGGCTGGCAGCAAACTGGAGCTCTGAAAAAGTATCTTTAAAGTAAGGTGATACCCAGTGAAGGCACTGAAATTGTTATTTGCAATCTGTCCACATTTATTGGGCTGCAGCCAGGGGTTAATTCAGCCAAACTTTGCTGTGTATTTCTTATAAATTCACTGAATGTCAGAGTAATTCTGTAGATCTCAAGTACTGTGCTTGTTATAGAATGACAGCATCATTTAGGCTGGGAAAGAACTCCAAGAGCCTCGAGTCCCCAGCCCTGCCAAGTCCCACTAAACCACATCCCAAAATCCCCCTCTGCACATCTTCCAAGTGACCTCCAACGACAAGGACATCTGCTCTACCTTATTGAAGGTGCTCTTTAAATAATGTAATGTTGTCTAAAACCATGCCAGGGCACTCCACATCTCAAAAGAAAAAAAAAAAAAAAGAAAAACCAAACCCTACACCTGCTAAATGATGAAGTCAAATTCTCTCAGCCACCCAGCCAAGCCTCCCCTTACTCCAGCTCCTCATCCAAAGCCTTTTAGCAACACCCTTTTTTCTACACCCCAGCCTGCTGCTGTCAAACATGTTCCAAATTGATATTCTCCATTTTTATTTCAGTTGGAGGAGGCTCCAGATCCCACAGCCATGAAGGGTGGGGTAGGGCACAGCACAGTCGTGTTTCTGTCGACTGGAACAATTTTCATGTTTGATTTTTTTCCTAACTTGCAAAAACTACAGTTGAGAGATCAAAGCATTCAGAGCCTCCTGAACCTTCCTATCAACTTCAATGGGCTTCAGAGCAGGCCCTTAATGGGGTATTAATGGAATGTAAACATTTTTAAGTATTATCTTAATATTACCAGGAGCATGTTAAATGGGCTAACAAGACTCCATGAGGGTAATTCTGACACACAAATCAAGAGCTGAAATACTTTCCTTAGCAAGGACTTGCTTTGATTTTTTTAGTGAATATAAACTCTGTTTTCCCAAATAATCCATATTTCAGAATGTTAAGAACAGTCCTGCAATGCAAAAAAGCCTAAAGAACATCACTTCTTTTCTTAAACAAAGAAACCAAGCACACACACAACAGAATTAAAGTATTTTTGATTTAAAGCTTTACCAGGTGAGGGGAGCTGTGCAGGAAATGCCACAATTTTTTGTCATCTATAAATATTTTTTACAGAAACGAAGCCAGCATTTCAAAAGGCTCCAGTTAAAAAAAGATTTCAGAATTTAGGCATAAAGTCTAAAAATCTAAAATCATATTGGTGTCCATTGTCTCCCTTTCACTTCAGACATGTGATAAGGAAGTCCAAAGGAAGTATTTAAGAATATAAATTATTATTTATATTATTAAATATAATATAAATGGAAAAGGATATAAATATAAAAAGAAATTAGAATATAGACATTAGTATGTTTATATTGTATATATAATTATATATATAAATAAAGGTAAATTATATCTAATAATTGTATCTAATATTAATATAATATAATATAATATAATATAATATAATATAATATAATATAATATAATAATTATATATAATAATTATATAATAATAGTATATAATATATATTATTATATATACTATATAACATATAGTATATATAATATATATTATTTAATAATTATTATATATAATAATTATATTTTATTGATTTATAATTTATTAATTTATAATTTAGTATATATAAAATAATTATATATAATAATTATATAGATATATAATTATATATAATTATATATTTATAAAAATTAGAATATTTATATCTACATTTACACTTATATTTTAATATAAATATCTATTTCAATTATAATATATTTATCTTATAAATATATTAATATAAATGTAATATGGAAATATTAAAATTAAAATAAAAGGATGTAGGGAGACAAAGCAACAGCTGCATTTTCCAACTTCCTTTAATGCCTGAGGCCAAGCAGCAGCTGCCCCTGGCTGAGGATGGGGAGCACTCTGGATGAGCAGGTTGGTGCTGGGGTTGGAGCCTCATCCCTGGCACTCTGAGGGTTCCAGCACCAGGATTCTCCCAGTGCTGACACCAACAGGGACAAGGGCTGGACACAAAGCAGCTTTGGGAGGAAAAAAGTATTTTTTAAGCTCGCTATTTTTTGCTCCAAAATATTCTCTCCCTTATTTTCTGTGCCAGAAAGTCTCTGCTCTCTCCTTGCCACACTCCTCTCCTTCACAAGCTATTCATGCACAAGCTTTGAAAGACAGTAAGAGACAAGCAGATTTACATCAAAAAAATAAAGAGAGATAAGGTTGCTATGGGAATAAGAAGACAAAAACTGTTACTTAATCCAACATAAAAAGGATGAGAACTGGAGAGAACTCAGATGGAATTGAAACTGTCACCCCAACCAATGAGGTTATGATCTGAAACAACTGCTTTTTCTCCCTCATTTCCTCTATGCTTTTATGTAATTTCATTTTCTCGTCAGAATCTCTTTACAGTGTACAATATTTCATGTTAAGATTCAAAAAACTTTAAAAAATGAATTAGAAGTAATATTTCCCAATATGTTGCTCACTGCTGTCACTCACTAGGCAAACCCTTGCAAAAGCTGAAATATGTCCCCTCTGCAGCAATGCTACGGACGTAGATGGGAAATTGAAGATGAATCTTTAGATTTTAGATATAAATTATGCATAAAAAATAATTTCAGCCAAAGTAGTTGTCTCACTTTAAACTACAGTCTGTGGCCTACAATAAAGTTTTATACAGGCTAGCAAGCAAATTCAGATTTAGGGTTTTTCTACAGCTGCAATCAAAGGCAATTCTTATGAACTCTGAAGGCAGAAAGAACTGTCACACAGCCCCTCTCCCCCAAAAGCCAAGGCACCATTACTGTCAGTACTTTATCTCAGAAAACACTCTCTTATCAGTGCTTGCTGGAATCATCTCCCAGCCAGCACAAAACATCGTGGCAAGGAATGAATCTGTCCCATTTTCAAGTTGTTGATACAGGATAAATGTCTCTTCTCATTTTGAAGAGCGTAGGGAAAATGTCTTTCCTTCCCTTCCACACCCCCAGAGCTGCCCTGACTCAATAAATCCAGGGCCATGTGATCTCCCTACACAGCAAACCTTAAAAATGAGAAACGGGATGAAACCTTCAAACACCCAATTCATAAAGTCTCTACCAGGGGATGATCTCTGGCAACATAAAGCCTGGAAATAATCTGGAATAATCAAGCTAGAAACTTTTCCAGGACATGCAGCACAGCTCTGGGAGAGGAACTCTTATTTGCACCTTATCTCTCCCAAGCTATTGCCCAGCATCAAAATTTGCCACTCAGGTGTTTACCAGCAGTGAGATCTTCATGTGCCACCCAGTTAAGGATTCTACAGGAGAATCCTTAACTGAATCAAACATCCAACTACCTGAGGATTTTCTTTACTGCTTTCAGACTTACAAATAGCTGTAGGAGGACAAAATACACGCTGATTACCCCTGACTATGCAAATGAAGCTATTTTTAATTCAGGTTTAAACCATTCTCAGGTTCTTATTGCACAACAACTGCCAAAGGCAAGGGAATGCCACACTTCTCTTTGCAGTCCTTTGCTTCTTGCTGCACCTAGAACACCTCAAGTTGCCCCAAATTATTTTGCAAAGCAGGTGCAAGGTGTGGCTTTGCTGCTCACAGTCTGTGAGGCTGGAGTGGCAGCACTGGAGATGCAAAATTTTCTGATTATTTCAAACAGGATCCTGATACGCTCTACTGTGTCTGCTGAATAAAAGTCACGCTCCTCACGTGGCACTTTTTACCAAAATGACACTTCAGAGACAGGAACCAACCCTGATGCTATTTAGGATAATGTGGCAAGTCTCAGCTTTGGGACTCTTCACCCAGATTCACCACACAGAAACTTTTAAAGTGTCACTGGGCTTTTTCCTGGCAATTCAAATGGACACCTGAGTCACCTGCACAACCTCAGAGCCATCACAACCAAACCCAGGTCTCCTCAAAACTCCTTTATTGTGCTATTATTCCATGTTTCTGTGTTCCTGCCTGAGAAAGGAGGTGGAACTGGATGATCTTTAAGGTCTCCTCCAACCCAAACCATTCTGTCACTCTCATTTTACACCAGAGGGAAACACCTAGCTGGCTTCAGTATGGAATTCCTTAATTTACATCACAAAGCCACTCTGTACCTCCCCCTCTTCACTGAGGTTTTCTGGCCACATCTAATGAGTAAAATACTACAAATACTTGTAGTGGCTGCTTCAAAAAAAGTGGTTTCTACATTGAAATGCTCCTGAACATCTGACCCCCAGCTATGCAGAAATAAAGGACAGCCAAGCACAAGCACATTTACCTACACATCATCACCTGCTTTCTATTCCAAGGCAGCAAAACTTGCCTGGAAAAAATTCTGCTTCCCTACCCAAAGGCCTGGCCTTGAAATGCCTTTGATTTTCTTGAAAGACCCCTAAAAAGTCACCAAGAAAGTCGTAACTCCATGTTCCATCCAAGGAGGGGAAAGGCATCATGCTCTGCTAGTCAACTGCATTTTAATATTCTGTTTATAGTTATGGAAATTTGGCTCGTTTTAGCATCAATAAGTTCTGATTGTGCTAATCAGACAGGAATGTAAATCAGCTTTTATTCGCTTAGGTTTTCAAACACGTTTAGTAAATATGGTTGAGGTTAAGCTTTAGACTCTACAATGTTGGGTTATTCTGTTACTGAAAAAACAATGTGTAATTTGTGTTTTAATCCCTGATAAATACTGATCCCTGGAATCTCACTGCTGATATGTACATCCTGTATTGGAGGAGCTAAAGGCTACCATTAACACATTTGTTATTACACAAAAAACGGAGAGGTTAATTATGGCACAAATAAAGCTTTTGTCCGAGGCACTGGCAGCCACATATTTAAAATCACCCAAAATTAAAAACCTAAAGCGTTCATTTTGAACATCATCATTAAGGAACAACATGAAAAATCAGAACAGTTTCTACTGAAAAGCTTTTTTTAAATACAAACTGAATTATTCTCAGTTCTGCTGTTTTGCTGAACATCTGCCAAATTATTCAGCTTTAGATTTCAACCCAGCGTACCTCCCCTGTTTTTCAACTGTCAGTCTCAGCCTCTTTAATCTGATTTTTTTAACTCCACGATGTCCTGAGCTTCCCAAGCAAAGGCCTGGAATGGATGGAAGCAAAGAGTCTTGCAGCAACTTTCAGGACCTCACTTCTTCTGAAACTTTGACTGTGTTGTTCCACACTAAAACCCAAAAACACCCATGGAGGGGCTCCTGTGCTGTCCCTGTCACAAGGCAGGCAAGATGGGAATCTTCAAAAGTCACTTTTTCCAATGTGTCTGGGCAAAAAAGGCTGAAGTCACACAGCAAAGAAGTAACCATAAACAAAATATCAGGCTATGATCTATCTACCAAAAAATTCAGCAAACAGAAGTGCTAAAGCCCTGTGATTTACCACAATTCCTGTTAAATCAATATTTATTTGTGGACTGGAGTAAGTGTTCCAGTAGGGATTACTATTCAATGTGCCCAAACTCCACAACCTTTTAGATTAAATATACTGGAGTTATTTGCTCTATTGTACTGCACTTCAAACTGCAGCAGGCAGAAGAACTGCAGAAGTACAAATGTGCAGCCTTCATGCTCAGTAATATTTGCAATAACAGAATTTTATTGCAGGATAAACCACTTGGAAAGTCCTTCTGGGTAATTCATGTGAAAATCAGAATTGCCACTAGCCAAAATCCCTCCATTCAAATGCCATCAAATCTGCAATGAGCTTAATTAATGAAGATAAAGGCAGCATTTGCCTCGTTAAAAGGAGGCATTAATTGTCTGAAGGTGAGGATTCAGCTTTAAGGTTAGACAGTATCTGCAGCACCAGGGAGCTGCTTTTCAAGAGGAGGCTTTCCTCAGCTTGAAAGATAAAGCAGAGACCAAGGAGACCCTTCAAAAGCTATTAAAGGTCTCTCTTCAAAAAGAATTTGAATGTAACAGCATTTTCTGCACTCATGGAATTCAATATTGTAACTGGTGAGAGCCCACCCACCATGGAAACCCAGACTGGTGGAAATCCATGAACTTGGAGAAAGGCTGGGACACCAACAAAGGTCTTTTCATGGGCTTTGGACTTGAATTTATATCCAGCTCCAAGTTTACATTTAGCTTACCAGAAAACACAGATCCTCATGAAGGAGACTCTGTTTTTCCCCCCCTCACCTAATTCCCAGTGAATGGATTAAATGTGGTCACCTCACCCAGGAGGAATGAAGGAGCTGCAGAGGAAGGCAGGATTTACAGCAAGAGGTGAAGGCCCTGCAAGAATCAAAAACTGCAAGAAGTTACACCAGGAATTAATTAATGACTTCAGCTGTCTTCATTTGGCACTTCCACTGTTCGTGTGGTTCTGTGTATTTTACTCATTTTTATCTTTGAAGTTGCTCTTCAGAGTAATTTAGAAATAATAATTCTAAAGTGTGTGTTTTGAAATTTTGAACAAGGCAGACATTTTGAATATATACATGCCTGCATCTATAAATAAATATATGTATATAATGCTCACTAATCACCTTTGTGCTCCCAAACACTTCAGGAAGAAAGCAGAACTCTCAAGGCCAGTTCCTCATTTTGCAACTAGCTGAACCCAAACTTTTTGGCAGTGCAATGAGTGCTGGTAGAGCTGCACAAGCCATCCCAGCTAAACAATTCTGACAGTCACTATTGGCATAGCTGCACTTGAACATGATGGCTGGGCATGTATAATGCACAAAAAGGAGATTACTATTAATATGCAAAAGCATTATGCATCAAAAGCCAGGCTGGCTCTGGCTGAAGGCTGTAACTCTTAATGAAAACTGAATTTGAACAAGAGTAGTAAATGATGTTATTTATTTAATTTTTCTTACAAATGGACTTTAACCCATAAAGAAACTCCCCACCAAAGACTAAATCTGAAGGGGATATTTCTGCTCTCCTTGTGGCATGATTCAATCACAACATCAGAGCAGTAAGACCACAGGTTTTTTTTCATGCTCTTTGGAAAAATAAAGAAAGAATCATGATTTCCAATTTCATAAGTCTCCTAAACTTGACACTCAAAAAGAGAACTGTGAATCTGATACATGACATGGCTGTGCCTGAAGGCCTAACAGTTTATTTCTGTATTAGACTGAGAAAACAAAATGAAAAAATGAAAATGAAAGCAATAAAAACACTTGAATTGACATAAAGAAATACATAGACTATGATCTAGTTTTAAACTCAAATGAACTGCTGAATAAGGAATTAGAAGAAAAATCTCCCTATTGGCAAATTTTAGTATTAAGTGACAGAACAGGAACAAGGCTTCAGTGTCCAAATAATTTCTATATATTACAGTAGTGCACTGGCTGGGTTTTTGGTTTGTGGTTTTGTTTGGTTGTTTTTTTGCCAAGGCTTGCAAGGGCTGGAGGAAAAAAATTAATAATTATTTTTTGTTTTCTCTATTTAAATAAAGTGCAGCAAATCCAGTGTCGGGATACACAGTTTGTGATGGCAAGGAGTCAGAATTTCAGGAGAGAAAGTTAATCCAAGTGGTGTCTCCAGTCTCACCCTGGATATTTCAAACCCTGGATGTTTGAAATGTGCCCCTTCATCTCCTGAAGGGGAAAAATTTATGCATTTACACACAGGGTCCTCCTTGTTTCGTTTCTTTGAACTCTCTCTTTATTCACAGCTTTCCTTCCCCTTCAACCACTCTTCAGAAGTTGATTTTCTGTTAAATCTCAGGAGCAGATTTAGGAACATCCATTTCTGGGGAGGAGAGCAGCTGGTTCCAGCAGGAGAGAAGGGCAGAGCAGGGGAGGGAGTGCAGAAAGCAGAGCCTGTGCTCTGCAGGGCTGGAGCAGCCCAGGCACTGCCCTTCCTGCCTTTCCCTGCTCTCCAGGAGCAGCAAAACCAGGCCAAAATGCACAAAAGTGCTCAGAAAATGCAGCTGCCTCTCAAACTGCAGGGAAGTGTTTACACACTTGTGTGATGGGGGTTCACAAATGCATCAAACTGCTCATCAAATTCCTCCTCACACATTCCAGACAGGAATTCTACCCCAGGACCAAGTGCAATCAGCACATTCAGGAGGGGTGAAAGCCCTACAAGAATCACAAGTTGCAAGAAGTTACACCTGGAATTAATTCATGACTTAGCAAAGTTTAGTTTGGCACTTATACTGTTGATGTTGCCCTGCACGTTTTACTCATTTTTATCTTTAAAGTTGGTCTTCAGAGTAATTTAAAGATGATAATGCTAAAGTTTGTGTATGGAAATGCCTCTCCTAATAAGGCAGACATTTGGAAACCCCACATATATATATATATATATATACACACATATATGTATACACACACACACACACATATATATATTTAATACTCAGTAATCACCTTTTTGCTCCCCAAGGTAAATGGTCAAAAAAGACCATGGCATCATCAGTCATACAGATATAATCATTCTCCAATAAACAAAAACCCAAGGGCCACTGTTTTTTTTTTTTTTTTTCATTAGATCCTCTCACATTCTCCCCTTTGATGAACTATGAAGATTCACAACAGATAAAGGAAAAGCAATTCAATATAGGACACTGCAATAAGGGGCCTAGTTTGAAATACATTATCTGCAAAGACAGACAATGTCAGGGTTCATAAGCCAAGATCAGCATCATCTCCTTCTCTGCAGCTGTGATGTTATTTCATAACACTGAACTGCACACAGCTCTTTCAAGAACTGTCTTTTTGCTTATAGGCAAAGCAAAAGAAAAATGGTTTTCTATGGGCAGGCAGAATACCTGCTGATCTGTCTTAATAAGAGGTTAAAACAAAATTCTCCAAATTGTTTGACAACTTGTCTCCACGTTTACAGAGTGCTCTTACTAAAATCTGGTTAGAAATCAATCCAGCTCCAGGATTCCCAAGTGGATTTTAGCTCCACTGCAGAGATTGGTGCAACTGAAGCAAACAGGTCATGTTAGCATGAACACGTGCCCAAAGAACAGCTTTTCATGTCAGGATCGAGCCCTTCTGCAGAGTTTTGAGGGAGATGGGTCAGGCAGCTGGAAATGCTCAGTTCCTTGAATTGCATCTGGCTCAACTCGTGTCTCTGCAGGTGCTGACAGGGACTCCACACAACCTCCCCAGTGACACCAATCCAACATTCACTCTGGGAGGCACATCCTTGATGGCTGCTCCAGGCTCCCAAGCCTGCCAGCTGGCTGTTGGAAACAGGAAAAGCAGCTTTTCACTTGACTTCTTGCTGGTTCTCCAATTGACCAACTCCCATGGCCACTAAACTGACACTTGGCAAGGACCCAGCTGCAGGGAGTGACCTGAAATAGGTGCAGAGACGGGCTGGGAGGAGGAACACCGGTTTAACAATGCCACTTCCCCTTCTTTCACGCTCCTGACTAAGCCAAAAAAAAAGAAAAAAAAATTCCTGGCCCTCTGAGCCTCCATGAGAAGCTAAATCCATTTACCTTGGAGCTGTGTGCAGGACTCCAACCCTCCTGAGCACAGCCAGGACACAGGGGATGGAAAAAGGGGATGGAAGAAGGGGATGGAAGGAAGGAAGAAGGGGATGGAAGGAAGGAAGAAGGGGATGGATGGAGGGAAGAAGGGGATGGATGGGGATGGATGGAAGGAAGAAGGGGATGGATGGATGGATGGATGGAAGGAAGAAGGGGATGGATGGATGGATGGAAGGAAGAAGGGGATGGATGGATGGATGGAAGGAAGAAGGGGATGGATGGATGGATGGAAGGAAGAAGGGGATGGAAGGGGAGGCTGGCACAGCACAGGATCAGGAGGAGATCCCAGCCAGGGGACAGCCCAGGGCAGCCCCAGCATTTCCCTCCTGCACTGGAGCTCTTGGAAAGCAAATTCATCTATCCCCAGCAGACCCTGGGTATGATCAGCACTCCATTTTCAGGCTCCACCAAGGGCAGGAACTGCCCTGCTCCCAGAGCCGTGCTGGCCATCCTGAGGAGGATGCACAGGGGACACTGCCCTGCTCCTGGCACAGAACTCACCTCAGAGCCAAGCCCTGAGCACAGGAGAGGAGCTGCTCCTCTCCACTCACACCCCTGGCATCACAGGGGAGACTGGAGCAGAGGCTGAGCAGAGAGATGAGCCCTGAGCTCCAAAAGGGAAAGGAAAATGACTCTGCAGGGCTGGTGTGGCAGCAGAGAGGAGAGCAGCAGCAGCACGGCTCCAAACTCCCAGAGTTGCCTGACACAGCAAGAAAAGCAAATCTCTGCACCAATTCAGCAACAACACAGGGCTGCTCTTCGGGAATAAAGCCCTTTCCAAAGCAGGGTTTTGGGAAAAGCTGCAGCAATCAGCCTCAGCAAGGATGTGCAGCATCCAGCTAAAGACAAACACACACTGCAGCTCCTCAATCAGCACAGCCACCAACAGCATCCTTAATGCATCCCAGTATTTCTGCTTGCCTGGCAAGCACATCCCTATGTGGCAAAGGCTCTTTTCATTCACTCACGTTTAATATTTTCCATTATTTAACACATATACTGCATGCTTGGTTTCTAAACTCTACATAACTTCTGCATTTCAAAGCCTCTGGGTTCTCCTCCTCAAGTGCAGCTGAAACCTTGAATCTGGAACTCATGCACAGTTCAAGAAGAGAAATTTGGAGATCATTGTTACCTGCAAGGCAGCCAACAAATGACACCAGGAACAGCTGCTCCCACAGCAGCAGCAGCAGCAGCATCTTCAGTCTCCTGAATTCAGAAATTCTGGCTGTCTCACAGGAACTGTCTGAGTCTTTCAGGTGGCAAGCTTTAACCTGTTAAAAGAACAGACATAATACTGAATCCCTGGATGGTCCTTAGGAACCAGCTTCCTTGATAATGCATTTTTAAATAAATACAGAGTTGACATATCCTTTCACTTTCCTCTTTTTTCCAGGCCTTAATCCCCCAACAGAAGGGTGCAGCCATATTTCACATTTTTTATGTACATGAGGTGCTGGAAGTTTTATTCTCCAGCAGGAGCAGAGCTGACAGCAAAGTTGATTTTGCAGTTTCCACTTCCCACCAAGCTCCAGCACTGATTTATTTGTGACATAGAGTGGATTTAAAGGAAGGGAGTAGATGAGGTGCAACCACACACAGTTCAGCAGCTGAACACATCTGGGAGGAGCAGCTTGTGCTCAGAATCAAAACACAAAAACCCACAAAAAAAAAAAAAATAGGGCAAACTGAAACAACAAAAAATAAACAATGTAAAAAAACCCATCTCATTGAAGCTGTAGACTTGGAGCTGGCCATTGCTCAGCCTGTGTTTCCAAGGAGCACCAGGAAAGCCTTCCCAAGGGAATGTCACCCCCATCCCAGCCCCTGGAACCCAGGAATTCCACTGCTGCCCAGAGCAGAGAAAGGGGAGGAGGTGAAGCATCAATATTAAAGTGGGTCACTCTTGTGTGTCAGCTTTCTTGCAAGGGGAAAAAAAAAATATGGAGAAGCTAAATTAATTTGGTTTTGTTCTCTAAGTGCTCTGGGCAAAGCAGAACGTGATAGATCCATTTCAGGCCAGGAAAAAACTGCTTTGGTAGAAGTTAAAAAAAAATAAACCTGAAAAATTGAAAGCTTTGTATGTGGGTATAAAATCATAAAAATACATTTCAACCTCTGGCTGCATTATATTTCAATAAATTTTAATATCTAAAGAGAGAATAGTAGCTACCAGCCAACATTGTAACACTTAAATTACTTTAAACACTTCATTTTCCCTGTGTTCTGTGAGGTTTTGCTAATCTAGGATCTATTCCTGAATACCAATGCTTCATTTGAAAAGCACCACACTTAGGAGTGCTCAGATTTCCAGCTCTAAGCCAGAAAAATGCACCAACAATATCTGTTCTTTACAAAGATGCAAAGCCAGATGCACACCCAAAGTGTGAATTACTGAAGTCTCTCCTCAGTTCATCGCTTTCCTCTCAAGAAAAGGAGCCCACAGAAGATTTTTCTCTGCAGAGGGGAACGTGAAGGGCTGCACAGCAGAGCTGCCCCTGGCCAAGTCAGGGGGATCAGGCTGTTCACAGAGCCTTGCTCAGTGCCTGGAGAGAGATTCTGCCTTGGACACTGCTCCAGAAAAATAAAGAAAATCAAATTCTGAGCACCACAGCAGCTCAGCCTCACTGTCACCTTTTATCTCCTACCCTGATGATCTAAAAATGAAGATGCTAAAATCCCCAAACATTGTATTAGAAAGGCTGCAGTGGGTTGTTTTTTGTAATATGGATATTCCAGTTATTTCTCACATGGAAACAGCCTGCAACAAAGAAATCCACTGCCAATGCAGGGATCCAAAATCCAAGGACAACGTTGAGCATCTCTGTCCAGCTCCTCCAGCTGTTCCTCAGGTTCAGCCCCTTGCCTCTGGATCTTGTGGTCAAAATGTCCCATTTTACAGATTAAATTTTAATTTAATATTAAAATATCCACATTAAAATAGTAATAGTAATTAGAAAATATCAATTATTATTAAATTACTGCTAATATTGTCATTTTATGTCCTCCTTTACAGAAGCAGAGGGGCAGATGCACATCATTATCTGGGGGGTTTTGGAAATAAGATTTAAACTGGCTCCCCCAAAATTCAGCACTTTGTATGCAAAGGCCAGAAAGACAAACAGCACCTGATGTGGCTGGAAAAGATTGTAAAGAACCAAAGTAAGAGCCACAGAATATGCAAAAGGAAATAGAACTTTATTTTTAAATCAGAAAGCTTCCTATTATTAGGTAGTTTTCAGAAGCCAAAGTTATTTCAAGGCAGTAAAAAAGAAAAGCTGTGAAGTGGTGAGAAAAACACCAGGAAAAATTAACAGATTACCTTTCTTATTATTAATTTTTTCAACTTTCAGAGAAAAGTCAATTCTCATGAGTTGCTCCAATCATTTTTTGATGGAAACAACCAGTTTTCCAGAAAAAAGAACCAAACAAACCACCAGCCAAACAAATTCAGTAGGATAGGAGCACACACATATAAAAAAATTCAGCTTCATTTTTTTTCCTTTAAAATTAGCCTTCCAGACCTTTGAGCTTTCAGATCATACAACATGGCAAGTGATGCACATGAAATTCTGAAAGAAATAAAAAGTTTGGGAAAGGTTCAAGAGTCAGTAATTTTACTCAGTGACCTTAATTTTTACTATACAGAGGCAAACATTGAAAAGCAGTAGTTCCCTAAAGGGGGAATTTTTATTTCTATATATATAGAACTGGAACTTGTCAGAGCTGGCTGGCAAGTTCATTTTAAACTTGGAGTTTGAGCAGGAGGAATTTGTAGAGTCATTGAGTCTAAATTAATCAGTAATTCCTGGAACTCAGGAGAGCTGTGGAGACCCAGAACTTATTTTTCTGTATTGATCACAAAAAGCCCAGCACAGAAAACCAAGTGATATCCTGACACTAGAGGCCAGCAGACCTTTGCTAAGGCAGGGAATTATTAAAATCTCATAAAATCACGGAATTATTTGGGTTGGAAAGGACCTTAAAGATCGTTTCATTGCCACCTTGCCACGGCAGGGACTCCTTCCACTTATCACAGGGTGCTCCAATGTCCAGCCCCAGTGTCCAGCCTGGCCTTGGACATTCCAGGGATCCAGCCCCAGCTGTGCCAGGGCCCATCCAGATAAAATATGAGATTTACCCTCCAGGTAATGCTGAAGTCATCTCCACAGCACAGCGTGAAAAAATGAGGTGCTGAACCCTCCACAGGAAGCTCAAGCAGTTAATTTTATTTCTTTATCAGAGAGGGGAGTGCTATCCATTTCTGATTAGCCTCAGAATGAAATCAGCAGTTGGGAGAGGCGACCCAATCCACCAGGTTTCCATGAGGAAACAGCTGAGCTGGGAATTTCCCCATCACTGAGTCCAACCTCTGTCCCTATCCAAGTCTGAAGGCACCAGTGCCATGATGAAAATATTCCAGTTTTGCATGGGAATTCCACACTTTACCTCTCCATGGTCAATTAAAAAATAATTAGAAAAAGGCTACAGTCACAGGCTTTTGAAAACCCAAAGGAAAGAGAACCAAACCCCTGTGGTAGGTGCCACCTGGACCTGATTTATCAAGCTGATCCTTCTCTAATACCAGGGAATCCCCAGATTTTGCTTCGGTACCAACACAGCCCAGTTCCCTTGGATCTGTGCTGAGATGAATCCAACTCCAAAGTGTTAAAGGTCTCTGCAAATACCCAGACAAGGTCAGACTGTCCAATGCCACAGCTGACCACTAATTATTTACTAAAACCAAACTGGCATCTGTCATTTACTGCACTGAAGCAGAGATGGTGCCAGTTTAAAAAGAGGATTTTTGTCAGTTGAAGGAAAGAGTTAATTCAATTTGACACCATTGACCAGGCAGATCTAGAGAATAAGATATCAGAGTAAATTCAAGGGAGAGATTGGAAAGGCTCTGGAAAACAAAACACAGAGGCAATACTGGCCAGCACAGAGCCAGCAGTGGCAGCAGCTTTTGAAAGGAACACAAATGCATCCACTACACCTGCAAGGCTGTAAATAAAAAAGAATTGACCAGTTAAAAGCCTCAGCAGCAAGACAAAGAACAGAGTGACAAAACCTGCTAAGCAATGCTGTGCCCTGCTCCTGGGATAAGTTTAAAACGGTGCTCCAAGGAAAAATGGGATTGCTCCAACTCCTCTGGGGTCTCATTAGATCCCAGGTCCAGGGCAGCAGCACTCATTAGGGAGCTGCTGGCCACTGTCAGGTGCCCCTGGCTCTTCCTCAGCCTCCTGTCCCTGCAGCCAAACCCCCCTGACCACGCTGCAGGCACAAAAACCAGCCAGGAGCATCCACAGGAACTTCCCCATTCCCGAGCACTGAGCAGGAGTAAAGCTCTCTCCAGCGTGCCATTAGCAGAGCCATAGTTAAAAGCATCATTTTATACAAAATTAATTTACAACAGCTTAATGTGGAAGAAGCAGCAACTGTTCTGTGGAGAGTTTTATTGCAGCTTCTCGTGTCTGGCTGCATTTATGGACTCTGAGGCACGGTGCCCTGCCTCCCCAGCCCATCCATCCTCTGCACTTGATCCCAACATCCCTGGAACCCGGCTCACACAGGTGGTTCTGCTCTGCAGAACACCCTCCTGGCCCTGGAACTGATTCCAGTCCCTCCTTCTCCCAGAGCAGCAAAGAACATTTGTAGTGATTGAATGGCCACTCTGCCCACAGCGAGTGCCACAGAACATTTCTGCTTTTTATCTCTCTCTGATTCCTGGTGACAGCCCAGCCCCTGCACACACCAGCAGGGTTTGCTGAGCTCCCTCCCTGCAGTTCTGGAATCACTCAAACACCTTCAGCTCAGCTCAGCCTTTACCACAGGGAGTTATTCCACCTCAACAAAAGCAGCACACTAGCAAGAAAAAAAAAAATAATTAAGGAGAGCTATTTATCTTAAAGTCCTCAGGATTCCTGCTCTGTTTTAAGCCCATCAGCCTCTTCACGTGCTGCCAGAGGTTTTTACTCTGCAGCACCTGTGGAGACAGCTCAGCCCCATCAACCCTGGCACAGCCATGGGAACACCTCACCAAAGAACCAGCTCCGCATTCTTCCCAAAGTCTTCCAGGAAATGTTCACCAGACTCCCTTTAAACTCCTGCCATCTTATCACTTATGAGATACAATTTAAAATTAGTAAGTCTGAAGCAACAGCAACTCAAAACCCAGCAAACACTGATGAAGACCAATCCCCACCTTCCCACCCACATCTCATGCCACGTGTGTCATGGACATGTTTTATGAAAAATCCTTTTGATGGGATTTTTCCTCCTGGGAAGCTGAGAAGCCTCAGAGGAAAAGAAAAAACAATAATTATCTGCTGCTGTGGGATGCAACAGGTGCATCTTTGATTGGTCCATGTGGTTGTTTTTAATTAACGGCCAATTCCAGTCCAGCTGTCTCAGGCTCTCTGGTCAGTCACAAGATTTTATTATCATTCCATGCCTTTCTTTGCTAGCCTTCTTTGAAATCCTTCTCTTCTATTCTTTAGTATAGTTTTAATATATCATTTTATTTTGATATAATATTTATCATAAAATAATAAATCAGCTTTCTAAAACATGGAGTCAAGATTCTGATCTCTCCCCTCGTCCTGGGAGCCCTGCAAACACCACCACATGTGGACTTGATGGAAACTATTTTTGGTGTTGGTGCAGTGAAGGTGTTACGCTGCTAGGGCAGATTAATTTTTCATGCAGCTATTAAATTAAATCAGAATTATATTGCCCTTTTCTGCATTACTTAGAGAGACATCCACACATGGAACTGCTGTGGAAATCTGCTTTATCCCACCTGCACACGGACTTGGTGTTTAACACCAAACTCACTCCCAGGCTCCAACCAAAACCTTCATTCAGTGCCAAAATTGTACTTCCCAAATACACTGGAGAGAAGGATGTTAAAAACCAAATACTTGCAGGAAGAATTCTCTACCTGTGGCAACCCAGAATTTTGCATATTCAGCGCAAAGAAAAGTTTAAGATTCCGTACAAGTGTTAATAAAATTGAGAAGTAGATAATCATATTCACCACTCATTGACAAAAGCCAACTTCAGCTGCTTCTTTAAATATTTCCATTTATTGCTCTGTACAGATACATCTCTCTACTTCAGTAATTATTAAATGCCTTCCCAACCAGTGACAGCACAAATTTGTGCATTTAAACCCATGCTGATGAACACAAAAATGTTAAAATTGCAATGCACCCTTGATGACATGACCTGTGCCCTGCCCATTAATTCTTCCTTTCTTAGACTAACCATATTTTAAATCAATAATCAACTTGAAAATTCTTTTTTTTTTTCCCCAGAAGAGTGACCTGTCAAAAATCAAGTATTTCCTTTTTCATTTTCAGGCCCCTGTTGTTGTAATTTGTGTGCCTGAGGCTTTTCCCCTGTGACCTACCAATTCCAGACTCCCTTTTGATAACATTTATGGGTCAACACCTTCAACCAGGCATCCCAAGGCAGGTACCTCCAGAGGTCAGGAATTCTGTGAACCCACACGACAGCATGTCACAAATCACTTCAAAATAATGCAGGGCTTGAGAATTATGATAAATAAATCAGAGCTGTTGGAATTTAAAAAAAAAATCAAATATGAAGTTGGGTGAACTCTGGCTTGTACAGCTGCAATGGGGGAAAATGTGAGACCTGATTTTTATTTCCATAACAGGAATGACTCCCATTTGTGTTCCAAACTCTCCAGGGCTGCCAGGAGCACAGGGAGCCGTGGGGTGGAGGAGATGCTGCTGCTGGGAGAATTCTTAGCCCCTGAAAAGAAGGGTGATCATTGGAATCAGAATGTTGGGTTTGGGTTGGAAGGGAAATTGGAGATCACATTCCCACCCATGCCATGGCAGGGACACCTCCCACTGTCCCAGGTGCTCCAGCCCCAGTGTCCAACCTGGACTTGGGCACTGCCAGGGATCCAGGGGCAGCCCCAGCTGCTCTGGGAATTCCAGCCCCTGCCCACCCTGCCAGGGAACGATTCCTCATTCCCAATATCCCATCCATCCCTGCCCTCTGCCCTGTGTCTCATCATTCCATCCCCTGTCAACTGTCTCTCTCCATGTTTCTTGCAGCTCTTTCATGTCCTGAGCTCAGCCCAAAGCTTCTCCTGTGCAGTGAGCAATGCCAGCTGTGCCAGCCTTTCCTCCCAGCAGAGCTGCTCCATCCCTGGGATCATCCTGGAGCCTCCCTGGGCTCTCTGCAGCAGCTCCAGCTCCTCCAGGGCTGGGGCAGGGCTGGGGCAGCTCTGCAGGTGGGGCAGGATCCCCCCTTTCCTTTCCTGCTGGGACCAGCCCAGGGTGCTTTAACAATCCATTCCTCATTCCCGAGCCTTGACCAGCACACTCAGAGCTGTCCCTGGTGAGGCACAAAAATCAGCATTTCTGTGCAAGCACCTTCCTGCCATCCACCACAAATCAGAGCTTCAAAAGCCTCTTTCATCCTGCACTGCTGCCCCAATAAAAACTCCTCACTTTCCCCTGCATACATAATTCCACTTTGATATTCCTCGGTCAGAACAAAGTTGCTCTGTGCCTCTCTGGTGTCCAGCTGGAATTAACACCCACATCCCACACAGATCCCCAGGAATGCTGATCCATGCTGGCTGCCCTGCCTCCAAGGGTCACCTGCAGCAATTTGTCAACAGTTCCCTCCTCATCAAAAATTTACAGGCTGCTGAATTTCCAATGATGCTACAGCAAATGGTAAAACCGTCTCCCTCAAATATGGTTTTAAACAGAATGTGCTGTTCTCCCTCATGTCTCTACTCAAAAATCACAGGGTAGGACAAGATCCTACACCTGAGCAAATCCCAGGAAGTGAAATTCAAGCAGATCCTGAACTGAGGCATCCAGGGAGCAAAGTGACAACAGGCCAGCAAGCACTTCAATAAATGGAACAAAAAATCCGACACAAACCTGAAGCCTGTCCTCGACTCCCTCCCAACAAAAAGGCTGAAAACAAATTTAAAATGAAACAACAAAAACCAACCATCGACAGCCCATTAAATGCCACAAAACAGCAAAACAGACACTCCACTTAAAAAGTGCTGACAGTATCACTCTGCAACTTAAAAGAATGTAAAATTCAACACAAAGATACTCCCAACATCCAAATGCACCAAAACTGACATCAGGGCAGTGTTTAACGTCTCCTAAGAGGTTACTTTGATTTTCAGAGCTCCCTATTGCTGCTCTTAGTGCCAAAAATCCTCATCAGTGTGAGCACTCCAGCTGTCTGGTCCCTCTCACTGCAGGAGAGGCTCAGACTCCACCAGAGCAGGCAGAAACAGCATTTCCAACCCACTGCACTTCCCCTACACTGACAACTTAAACTGCAACACATGAGGAAATCATTCAGTGCTGGACACCTTCAGAGCTGGCAAATTAAACAGTCAGACACTTTGGGATTGAAAAACTCCAGAGACTTTTTAGGGCAAACAGGAAAATGTGTAGCTTCCTCCACATACACACATATGTATTTACAAATATATATATATATATGTATCAGTTTAATAATGTGTACTAAAGAGAGAAAGGCAGAAAAACCTCTTCCTTCTTGCCCTCTCTCTCCTCCCAAGTCTCATTAATGCTCAAGTACCTACAGGAAAATTTATTCCATTTAAATGGCATTTCTGTCCTATGACCAACCCAACACAATCCCCCACCACATCTTTAAAACACCCAACCCAACCTTAAAACACGACCTGTGCGCTGCATTAACCAGGAATTTTCCAGAAAGTGCAGCACAGTTACTTCTTTTTCCCAAGAGAAATTAAAAAGAATCTCTAACAGTGGTGAAGATGAGAACCTGCACCTCTCCCACCCAAATGCCACCATGGAATTGGGACTTCCCACAAAGCCTGGCCTCAGCCTGGCTTTTAAATGGAAAATGCCTCCAAGACAGCAGACTTTAAACTCTTAAATAATGAATTTTAATGCAGACTTTTCTGGCCAATTTGCTCAGAGCAAGACAGGACAGCTTTTCCCACTGCCCTGCAGATGATGTCTGATGGCTGGGTTGGTTTTATTTGGGGTTTTTAACACTAGGAAGTCCAATCCCTCAAAAAACTCAGACAAATAAATGTACTACATGACACAAAGGCAGATGATTGCCCCCTAAATTGATCCTACACGTGAATTTGATATTTTATTATTATTACACATCTGTTTCTTCCTGACCAACATCAGTGAAACTCCCCAGACCAAAGCTGACATAAAATTGATGCTCCAGGACCACATTTGTTCACAGCCCAAGATGCAACAGGTAATGAGATGTTTTGTCTCTGTTTAATCACAAAACAATTAATTCCCAAGAAGTAATAAAGCAAGAGAGGAAAATGGGATAGATGCTTCAAGCAGGGAAGCAAACAAGATGAATAAAGGAAAAAATGTGAAATTTTCATTTCATATACAGCTTTGCCAGCTTTTTCTTATTCTTTTGAAATATATATATAGAGAGAGAGAGTGGAAATGGAGGAGCTTGATAGAAACATTCACCAATTTCAGCAAGGAACTGAGCTTTGGGAGATATGGCCACAGGTACCCTTAATCTATCCTGTCTGTGATTATCTCCCTCCAAGTCACATGCAGGAAAATAATCCCCTGCAGCACAGAGCACTGATGTGAAAGGAGAGAAAAGCTCAAAGTCACAGCTGAATGGTTAGAGCTGAACCCATTTCTGCATTTTTTTTCCCCCCTTCTACTTCTTATTTGAGACCAAGGCAGTTTAATCTGCATTGATGTCTATGAAGTTTCACTTGAAAAGTTCTTCAGTCTGACAGAGTTTCCTCTCTCTTATGAATAGGAATAAAATGCTCAAATATTTTTGTGAAAAAGTTTCTTTTCTTTTTTACAAAGGAAACTATGAGACATCGCCTGAGAACTTGAAGACTGCATTTCAGCCAAATTTCAAACCAGTAGCACAGATATTAATCAAAAAGTGAGATTGTCAGAGAAGAAACACCCAACCAGGAGGCAGACCAAAACCCACAGGAGACCATGAGAATCCCACCAGAGATGTTCAGGGGATGAGTGGGGCTGATTTGTGTGCTCTCATATTGGAGAGCAAGAGAACCAAACCATTTAATGGTTATTATTAACAACACAGAATATGGTTATTATTAATAACACATTATTAATATGGTTTTTTCAGTTTTGTTTTAATTTAAACTAACACTTTGCCCCCTCCTCTCACTCCTCACTTTCTCTGTTTTGCTGTCCACATCCCTGCTCCCCATCATTAATCCACTTAATTCCAGCATTGGTTTAGATACACATTTGCTTCATTAACTCACTGCTGGAGGAGGCCAGCACCCTGAGATGGAAAGGAAAGGGAATTTCATCTCAGTTTTGAACAATCCAGATATTACAGTCATTATTATTTGGGGATCTGTGTTCCTTGTGTCTTCAGGAAAGTGAGTCTCAGCATAAGACCATAATTTGGAAAAAGCAGAAACCAGAGGTTAAATTCCCATAAGTTTTCTTCCACTGACACTAAAAGATGAATGTTGCATCCCATCCCAAGATGAATGCATGCTAATGTGGCTAATCCACCAGAAGCAGCAAAGAAAACCAGCTTTTTCAGCCAAACAACTGTGGAACACCTCTTTTATCTTTCCCATGTAATGAGGCCTCACTTTCAGGGAGAAAAAAAATCCAGCAAGTATTTAAATTACTTAACAAGATCTGTTTAAATATCAGTACAAGGTTAGATGTGATAAAGACTCCACTGCCTTTGCAGGGCAAGTTTGACAGCTTTGGTTTAAAAAAAAACCACCAAAAACCCAAACAAAACTGGAAGGAGCAGAGAGCTACACTGAGATAACGTTCAGTGGTGATGAACCTCGGAGTATCTAAAGAGCTAAAAAAATCAATTTCTCGACTTAGGAACTAAATTCAAATTAGGAAATCTTTGTCTGACAAAGGTCTGAAAAACATGGAAGGAAAAGAAGACGGGGAGAGAGGTTAATTGGTTTGCAAAGTATTGAAAATACCAAGATAAAAAATGCCCTGGCATTCTCCCCTGGCAGAAAAATAAATCTGCAGAAGGGTGCTGCAGACAGAGCCCATGCAGGGGGATGGAGAAACAAGCACAAATTTAAATTCTGAGCTTTATTTCATAATGATGATGATAATATTGTTGTGAGGTTCATTATGGCACCAAGGTGAGTTTGGGGTACAACTCCAGGGAAGTTACACTGGGAGCTTTACTAACCAAAAAGCTCCACTTCCCAAATACCACTTTCCTTCAGAGAGTAACAATTCTTTTGCACCATGTCTAACAGGAAAGCAGCAGCAAGCCCCAGGCCTGAGGAGATGCTGTTTTTCTTTCAGATCTCCAAGGTTCACTTCATGTCTTAATGCACTTGGCGTTGCTCTCGCCATTAATCGTGTACTGCAGACCAAGAGAAAGTGCTTTTCCAGAAATGACCTCAAACTAAATTCATAATTCTTTAAAAACCAATAAACCCACTGAACCAGAGAGCTCAGCCCTTCTGCACTGGGCTACAGGCACACAAAGCTGCTTTATTCCCTTTAGCAAGATCCACTAGCACCTTGATTTAAAGCACAGAGTGGAAACTGTTTATATGGTTTAACAGCAGTCCTGTGCTTTGAGCCAGCAAAGGAAGGAAGAGGCCAAAGACACCAGAGATCCTTTAGAAACAGAGACTAGAGATGTGCTACATAAATTCAATCCACCATGAAATCTGTATTTTTCTGTGCTAAAGCACAGTCTTACCTAATACTTCTTCCCAAACCTCTCAGATCTAGGGGCAGCAGCATCCCTGAACTTCCAAATGCTCCCAGAGAATTTCAGATCTTCTACATTTCATTTTTCTGGAGTTACCACCATCATGAGGAAAAATCCTCTCTGAACAATGGATATTTGTGTGTGTCAACACTTATATTGGATGGGTTCTCATCCTCCTCACAGGGAGAAGTGATTCTTAGCTGAATATGGAATTTGAGGAGTCACATCTTTTCCACATGGCCTGAAAGAGGCTGCAGCTGCTAAAATACTTGGGACAGCTCTGCATCCTTCACTGTACAGGAGTGAAGGTGAAAATCAGAGCCTTGAAGAACACACTGTGCCTGGCTTGAAGCGGAGCCATTAACTCAAGAACAAAGGATAAACTCATCAACAAAAAAAACCCTTGCACAAGAGCACTTGAAGCTGTGCCTGCAATGCATGGTTTTAACTCATAAAAAAAGAATTTAATTCTACAAAGGAGCCTTTAGCTTTTTTTCTTTTTTTTTTTTTTTTTTGACTAAGCAGACCATTAAATTTACCTGACCACAATGAATCAGAGAAGCAGGATTTTTCAAAGCCTAATATTAAAGGAGACTTTCAAGACTTCTTTCGCTTTCCTATAATATTAATTGGATCTCCATATATTGGACTTCATGGAGAGGAAGAACACAACCATAGAGCTTTGCCAACTGACAATAAAGCCTTGCTGGGATTTTGTTTCTAGAAGTACCAATCCCTTTTAATCAGGAAAAGTCTCAGGTACATAAAACAAAGGGCTGGATATTTTAGAAATCCTCCACATAATGCAAAGAGAACTCGTGGAATTTATCAGAATAATGCATTCCTCAGGAGGGTTGGCAAGGAACCTGAAAAATAACAAATAAAAAGTGTGCACAGAACTGCAATGTCCTGCATCTGGAGAGAGGCACAGGTGCCCAGAGCAGCTGTGGCTGCCCTTGGATCCCTGGCAGTGCCCAAGGCCAGGATGGGACAGTGGAAGGCGTCCCATGGATTGGAGTGGAATGGCCTTTAAGGTCCCTTCCAACCCAAACCATTCTGGGATTCTCTGTAAGTTCACTGTGAGTTAAACTTTACAAAAGCAAAGAGTAAATGGGTTTTCCATCAGTGCAACATTGCCATTTATTTTATGATGGTAAGAAAACCACATCAGCTCTCTGCTGCCATCCCTGCTTGTATCTCAGCCCCTTTGCACAGGTGCCATTTAACCAGTTCAAATCACTTTGGAATAAATCAATCTGAGAATGGAATGTCCATTACCATCTTTAATTAGGCTTATTGGACAAGCTGCTGAGCCTTTTGGAAAAGAAAAATGTGGATCTTTACCAATCTAGAATTAAAAGAAATTTGCATTAGAATGACAGGCACTTCACTGTCTGCAGTGCTTATTCTGGGGAATAATGCACTTCAAATTCTCCTGAAAATACAGAGGAACTGCTGATTCCTCTGTCCCTGCTGCAGGGAGCCAAGGGCTGGCAGAAGATGGCCCTTGTTACAATATTGCTAAGGGGCATCACAAGAGGAGACTTTTTTCTTCTGCTTGTTTTGCTAGGTTGACTGCAAGGAAAAAAATGTCATTTTTATGTTCGGGGTGTTGTTGCACACTCCAAATAAAAATTCCAAGCCTGGTTTTCTTAGAAATGTCACTCTGGACTATTTTCTGCTGGACAGAGAACATTCCTGAACACTAGAAGTAAGTATGTCTATGTCATTAGGGATTTATAAGTTTGTGACATATAATTTTTCAGGCTGGGAACACCTACTGTGACAATGCCCAAGGTTCTCAAAAAGGCAGCAGGTACCAGGTGAGGAATTAAAGGGATTCAATGACCCAGATCAGAACTGATGCCTATTCTGCATGAAGTAATCAAGACCCCATCTCAGAAAGAGATCAGACTGGAGAAAACTCCAGATTTAACCCAAACCACAGCACAGTTTTCTATCAGTTCCACACATTTTACTGTTGTGTTTTCATTCTGTATCCACAGCTACACAAAGGTCTGGGAGCTTTTTGTTCTTTCAGGATGCAGAGGCAGGAGGAGATAAAAGACCAGGTTATCAAAATCTGCACCATCAGGATGTTCAGGTGCTGGGGGAAGAGAGGACTGTGCTAAAACAGCTCCACAAGAAGAAGGTGCTGGAGCTTTGCAACTTCCTTAAGCTGCTTAGCTCCAGATAAGGAGCTTATGCAACTTTCTTAACTCTGGAGGACATCCAGCAAGTGATGGCAAACAGTGCTCAGGTTAAGTTACACTTGGGACAGACACTTCAGGAGTCATCCTGCCCTCTGACCAAGGAAAGAAGCAAAAATCCAAGTCCTCTCCCAAGAAAAATCTGTCCAGAAGAGTCAGGTATGGTTTAGTAGAGGAGATGAGTTCCATACTTGTTTTCCTTCATGTTTCCCTTGCATGACTTGGGAAATGGCACAGTAAAGCCCAAACCAGCTTCTGAGCCAGAAATGATTTCACATTTCCAAGTGGAGCCTGACATGAAGAAGCTGTTTCGTGGTGGTATTTTTGAAAGCAGAAGAGGTTTAGAACGGAGTTTAAACTCTGCAGCCATTCCAGTCACCAAACATGACTACAGAGGGCTGTTCAGACTCTTCATCTGGAAATAAACCTGGAAATAAACCCATCAACCCACAATGGGTCTCATCAAGGGTATTTATGGGACAGGACAGGGACAAGGTCAAAGCCCTAAGGACTTACAACATGATTGATTAATTTCCATCCAAGCTGGGAATTGAATGAGTAACAAAAGGGGAGACAGGAGGGAGATACTCCAGTCCTCTTTGGCAGGTGTTGAAGAAAGCCTGACAAAAGCTTGGAGAAGTCCTTTCTTTCACCTCAGTGCCTTCTGGAGAGGCACCAAGTGCCAGCACCAGTCCCAGGGGTGGCAGTCAGCAGGTCAGGGCTCAGCAAACACCCCAGGGCTGGCACCGCTCCCCTCTGCAGCCAGGGGCTCCCAGGGCTGTGCCTCTGAAGAGGATGGGGCATCTCCCCACCAAGGCCCAGCTCATTTCAGCTCTTTTGTAGATCTGCAGAGTAACTTTCCAGTCTCCAAGTGCACCTGGTGAAGGACTGGAACTTCCTAGTCTCCGCTTTTTAGTGTGTGAGCCACAGCTCTGTGGCAGGGAAGAACCTGCTACAGAAAAAAAAAATCCAAGCAAAATCCACAATCTCTTATTCCAGGAGCAGAGGGCATGAAACCTGACTTATCCTTCATTTAACAGTTGCAGAAGAACAGCACTGTTAGATGCAACACCTCTCCTGTTTGCATTTTAAGCTTATTGAGGAAAAGAGATGCTCAAAGAGGCTATAAACTATAGATTTTAAAGCATTAGAAACACTGCTCTTCACCAGCAATTTTTATTTTCTTCAGCAATACAATAGCAAAAATAGCCAATGTGAGATTCAAAATCAAATAGCTACAAAAATTATAGTGAGAAATTGAAAAACTGCAAGATCTATAACCAGATTAAGCTCCACAACTAAAAGGAAAACTACCACGTGTATGCAACCCCTCCAAGAACAGCATTTGATTCTACAAATACTTTGCCAGTTCTCTGTAAGGCTTCACTGCTTTTTCCACTGTAATTTCAACAGCATTTTTAGACCAGGAAAGATGTGACAATCAATGAGAGGAAACAGTGAGAACAGTGCAGCCCCTCAAAAATGGGGGAAAAGAGGAAAATAACTCTGGTTTACATTAATTCGGCTCCTTCTACTCCTGCTTAGGCAAGAGTAGAAAAGAAGTCAGTGCCCAAGAATGGGAAAGGGTTACACAGGAGCAGCTGCTGCCCCTTATCTTGCCTAGAAGGATAAAACCCATTGAAAAGCATTTCCCCAGCAGGCAGGGGTGGCACAGAGCTGTGAATGAAGCCCTGGGCTAACACAGGTACAGGTAAACTGGAATTCAACTCCAACACACAAAACTCAAGTTTTCAGCATCAATTTAGCCAGCCAACTTCTAACTTTTTTAGCAGGAAGACATTAGGGCAGGTAAATCAAGGTAATCTTCCTTCTCTTAAGATCAATGATGAGATCTTGAGCCTGAAACAACACAACATTTTCTGTGGCGTGGAAAGCTCAGTGTGCAAACGTGCTTTTCATACACCACCAGCACACACACAAACACAGCAGCTCTGCAGCATCAATAAATCTTTATCCAGAGGAGGTGCACCCTGCTAAAAACATGCTCTTAAACACTCAACTGATGCACCTGAAGGACTGCAAACCACAGAGACCTGGGGTCTTCTACTGATCCCAGCACTGCAAAGGAAAGCACCTGGGTCAGGGTAGATGCTAATGGTTCTTCATCCTCTTTCTTTAGAGCATTTGTTTTTAAAAAGTGAATAAGGTTATTATTTAATTGTCCTGCTTGAGCACACAAACTTCAGGGGTAAGGAGGTGCTGGTGGTCAAGCAGTGACCTGGCAGAAATGTTCCCAATTACAGCCTGCTTTATAGATTACCCTGGCAGAGCAAACATGCATATACAGCCTTTTCTTTTTATTGTCATTTACAAGCTACACCAACACGCTGGGCTGAGATGTTAAATTACCCAGGGTGCTGCAGAGAGCTCTCCTCCCACTCTGCTTTGCCCACACAGCAACCTGCACCCCACTCACAGCAGCAGGCACCAAAAATTTCCTATTGAACAAAGAGAAAGTCATCACAGGAATGCTGATATTTCACTAGTGAGCTTTTGATGTGAGAACTGCACCACCCAGGACCACACCAAGGGCTTATCTGCTCCAGCATCCCACAAAAATCAAGCATCTCTCCCACTCTGGCAAAAACAGACCCTGTTTCCATAGGTTTACAATCCAACTCTCCTCAAGCAGCAGGACAGATGGACAGGTGGGACAGACACATCCAGGTGACTGCACCGAGCTTTGAGAATGCAGGATAAAAATCAAAATATTTTACAATATCCAGGGGAATAAACAGTAGTTCCTGCAGCTAAATTTGCTGGTTTCTCCCTGTAAAATACTCCACAGTAATATGTCATTAGAACAGTATTTTTCATCTTGCACATTTCACCAGGAATGCTAAGAGATGCCAACTTCAACAAATGGAATGTCTTCAAATGCAGAGATGCGTGATCCTTCTGCAAATGAACTATGAAAATCTGTATGCTTGCAAGCTAAACAGAATTTATCATTTACTGATCCACCCTGGATTGGATTAGACAGGAATTGCTCCTTATGTAGTCAAGTACTGCAGTACACTGGAAATTACTGTCCTGACCTCAGCACAAGCAAAAGGGATGCTGGACATGCTTCACATTAAGCCAGACTGTGGAAAACCAGTTGATTTTCCCCACTAGTTTACTCCAATGAGAGGTTTACAGCTACAAACAGCTGTAATTTATTATATTTTACATTTCACAAAAGGCCTGAACATGTTGAGCAGTAATACTCTTCAGAATTGTCAAGGCCTATTGAAGTGAAATATGCTTCCCACATCAGGAACATGGCACTGTGATTTCAGCAGTGCTAGAAAAGCAGTAGGACTTTTTTATTTTTTTTCAAAGAGTCAGTCACAAAAAACAGGAATAGTGAGAGGAGAGTTTTTAGAATAGTTAATACCAGGGTAGCTCATTACCACTTGCGATGTTGGTGGAAAAAGAAGCTGGATTTAACCATACTGTTTCAACAAAGCTCAAACCACTTTTTCAAAGCTACAGTAAAATTCAAGATTTCTCACTTCTCTGTTAAAATTAACTGTACAAGTGGGTTTTTCCTCAACCATAGATCTCAAAACCAAGGGAACAGGATCTAGGAATAGATCTGTAGGAACAGATCTATAGGAATGGTAGGAGCTGTGCCCTTACCTGGTGCCTCCAGCAGTGCTGTCCATCACCCCTCACTCACAACAGCTCTGGACTCCACAGCTTTCTTTATACACTACACAAGGGACTTACTAGGGTTAAAAACTGCTTTATTTAGTTTACATAATTTAAACCAAATGTAGAGGGACTAATCTGGAAGAGCTGAACCAGTTTAGCCATTCTGGATTTGTTCTGCAAATAAGCTGGGCTCGGGAAAGCAGAGACAGCTGCTCACACACCTGGTGAGGGCCTGCAGGATCCCTGCTCCATCCTGGAATTGCAGAGTATCAGGGAGCACAAGGGTCCCCAGGTCTCAGGGAGGTTGGTGGCACTGTCTTTAAGTCAGATTTCCCTTGCAGAGGGATTTTTCCAGCACATTCCTGCTCACACCTATTCACTGTTTGCCATCACAGGCAGTGCTTCCCCCTCACAGTGCAGCTCAGAAATGCATTATTTGTATTTGCCAGCAACCAAGAACTGGCTGACAAAAAAAAAACCCAAAAACAAACCCAGACACAAGTCTGGTCATCCTTGCTTGTCTGCTCCTATCACCAGCCACTCCCAAGCCTTTCACAGCCCACAGCTCATTTTCTGGGAGCCCCCAGCTCTGCAGTCCAGATTTTAAGCATTTCATGATTCAGTCAAACACAGATAAAGTTCCTCCTGTGTGCAGTCAGGATTAAGAAAACACTAAAATACATGTCCAGGTTTCAAATCCTGGCTGTTCCCATTAAATGGATTTCTCCAGAAGAGAACGAGCTGCAGGTGGGATTGTCCAGGGCTGAGCACAATTTCAGCAGCTCCAATGCTGCTTCCCCCAGCTGGAAGTGCAACACCTCTGCCAGTTAATTAATTATTCTTTAATTAACAGATAAATTTTTCAAGAGAAAAATACTTGGATGTTATAATCTGGGAAAAATTCCTACGCCAGCTGTGCCAAATAAAAGTATTACTTATTTTAACTATTATTATACTTTATTACACTTAAAAAGTGAAATTTTAGGGGTATAAAACTAAGTACTGTTTAAAATAAAGCCAATGCTGTAAACACTATGACCTGCATTTCAATTGACCAAATTTCAACATGCAGATTTTAACTTTACACTGATAAAATACCACCTAACTCCATTATTTCACCAGCTGCCCACCACCTTCACTCAATCATGAAGACTGAGAATCTATATGATTTTTGAACTCCTGCCGCTTTCCCTCACTCTGTATTAAGTATTTTCTTTGTATTAGACAGCACACTAAAAAAAAAATAAATCAATATAAATAAATTTCAGTTGACTGTAGTCAAAGCTCAAAGGTTTTTTCCCCCCTTCCCAGTCTTGTTACCCCAGCAGTGCTCTCCTGGGTACACTTCTGTGTAAAAGGCCATCAGCTCTGATCAGGTTTTCATCTGTCTCAGTGGACCAGAGAACTGTGTGGCTTTTGGAGCTCTGAATCAGGAAAGTACTTCTCAGCTTATGCAAACCTGCAGCCTTTACCTAATCCTTTCCTGGTCAAGGCACATTACAAAGTATCACTGATTATTTAATTTTTTTCCTGCAATTCATTTTCCTACGCCACATCCTGCAAAATGTGGACCATCAAATTTCCACTGGAAAGTCTGGGCTGCAATTCCAAACAGCTTCACTAAGTCAAAGGTGGAGATGTTGGCACAGGAGGGAACTACAGCTCTTCCAGCTTCGTTTTTCTGCATTCCAGTTGTTTTTCAATTGGCTAATCACTGACTGAACTATCCCTGGTTTGGCTGAGAGAGGGAAACTTCAGCTGCAGAGCTGCAAAACCAACCAACCAACCAAAAATACCTGAAACAAGAATTGCTGTCACTGTAGATATATTTTAAAGACAGCAGCAACAGAGCACCAAGGCAAGTCCATTTCCAGTGCCAGTTCCTGTGGCACATTCCATTCTGAAGAACATTAAGTTCCTAACTTCTCCAAACAAAAGTTAATTTCACACTATCCTGCCATTTAACCCATCTTGACATCACCCATGTACAACAGGAGATTAAACAAGGCTGGCATCACACAGGTCCCTTGAAAAAGTCATTTTTCATTACTTGTATCTCCAGTAGTGTTCCACTTCCATGTGTGCATGCCTCCCAGGGGACTCTAATCTACTGTTCCCAGGTTTCCCACCATGAACTGGCAGGGTATGGATCTGACAGCACAACAAGACAGACCTAGCTCCAAGCTGAGCACCAAGAAGGATTAAAAATTACTTTATACATGAACAAACCTCCCATTTTCCTTGATTTTCTAGTAAACCAAGACCAGGCTTACAATTCTTTCTCAAGCCATCCAAAGTCAGGAGGGATGCTCACCTCCAGCCCCAGTCACTCCTCATCACTGATCACTTCCCTGTCCCTGCAGGTTTGCTGGCTCCCCAGACTCCTCACACTACTGTGAATACACAAAAAAAAATCTCACTTGCAGACTGACGTTAATCTGTGTCTTCTGGTATCAAAGTAAATCCTGATGATCACTTCCATACATGAAAAACCACTGGATTATGTCACTTGTAAGACTCAGCCTCTTCCAGGAAGAACAGTAAAATGATTGAATCTATTTGCAGAAACCTCCCGTTGCTGTATCACAACAACATTAAGATGTTCTTGTGGTATTGCAATGGGAAAATTCCCACAAGAACATAAACATAAACAACATCAAAGACAGCAAAGCTAGCTCAGAAAAAACAAACAACCAAAACCACCGCCCCTGCACAAGTGGTTGGAAGCATTTGTGGGTGGAAACTTCAGAAGCATTATAGAAAAGTGACAAGAAAATATGGCACTGCTCCTTAGCTACGGTGACGTGATCTTCAGGAATTTAAAGAACAAGTTGTTTAGGTAGGTCCATATTTCACATCCAGCTCAAGGGGTTGCAGGGTGTGCAGCCAGCTGGGTGCATGCTCGGATTTCTGGACAAGACCCCAACTTAGGTGACCAACACTGGAGCTGAGTGAGTGACAGAGCCACAGGAATCACCACCAGAGCTTGCCACCATCCCACAGCAGCTCCAACCCCCCAAAATCCAGTGGTTTAACTTCCTTAACACAGAAAAAAACCAAGCTGCAGACCAGCCCCTACCTGTTCTTATCCATTGAGCTGACATCCACAGAACCCACTCTGGAAAAACCCCACAGCCACTGGCAGCTCGCAGATCCTGTGCTCCCAGCAGCACCTCCCACTGCTTTATTCCAGAAAACAGCACAGTTCCAGCAGTGCTTCCATCCATCCCCTGCTGGGCAAGGGAGTAAGAGACAGAAGCAGAAGGAGCAGGGATCTTTGGGAGCCCTGGGAAGAGCCAGCGTGGCAGGACAGAGCTCGCAGCATCTTTAGCTGCAGCCGCGTTTGGGCAAGAGTTAAGCACCTTCACCAATCAGTCCCCTCTAATGCTTTCACAAATGCATTTGCCAGATTACTATGGGAAGTCTGTTGCATGATAAACAACTTTCTGGAACAATTCCACATGGGTAGTTACACACTTTCAGTGCTTACAAGTTCAGCATTTCCATTCCTGATTTTGGTATTTCGTTCATAATTTCCCATATACATTTCAAAAATACATCACTGAATAAGCCTGGCATGCAGCTTAAGCTGGAGTTTAAGTTTCTCTTGCAAAATACAGCAGTCAATACTTTGGAGAGTTTCTTGTTCTTCATAACATCTTGGTTTTGATTTTTGCACTCAACAGAAATACTGACACTCTTTCCCCCCGTGTAAAACACGACAGCAAAAAAATCAGTACTGATTCTGTGCGTGTGTCAGTGGCACCAATAAGATAAACCTGACTACCTAGTTCCCACCCAAGGCTATCCCTGGATCATTCCCCATCAGGAACGGGCTGATCTCCCTCCGACGTATCCAACAAAATGGTGCTCGGATTTGGGTTAACCACAGCCAGGCACCACGCTGGACTGACAACAAGGTGACACGCCACGGTGCTGGGGACACCAGCAGCTCGCACCCAGACAGGTGTGAACCATGAAGTTGCAAGAGAAGGCAGATGAGCGGTTGGAGAAGGAGCAGCAGAGCCGGCGAGCGCTGCGGGGGCTGCGGCGGGGAGCGGAGGCAGCGGCTGTGCCGAGCCACGGCTGGAACTTGGGGCCGGCTCGGTCTGCTCTGCCCGGCTGACGGCGAAGTTCCGCCGTGGCCACGACTCGGTCAGACCCGAATGGCCGTGAGGGACGTGCAGAAAGAGCCAAATTCTCATTCAGGAGGGAAAGGAAAAAGCTTTTCAACGAGCCTTCACTGGCGCGGTGCGGGGGCTGTTTGAGACCAACACGGCAGAGCCCCACCGCCACCAGAGCGGGGGGCGAGCTCCCGTACGCCCCTTCTCGCATTCGAGACAATCAGCACTTAATTAAAAGCAAAGCCAGAGCCTCCTACACTAAGAACTTGAGCAACTCCAGACTCAGAACAATTTTACAGGGGAAAAAGCCCAAACCCCGTGCAAACGCTCAGACCGCCGGCAGCCGCACGCTCCGGCGCCGCCGGACCCGGAGCGCATCCCCAGCCCCGGGGGAGCCACGGGCGCCCGGCGGAGCCCTGGACCCCGGGACAGGCGGACCGGGGGGGACAGCAGCTCCCTGCAGGTGGACGAGAAGCCTCGCAAATGCCACCAGCCAGGGTCACCCAGGCGGGCAGCGGCACGTACCGAGCGCCCGTGCCCGGCGCTGCATCCCCCGAGCCCGGCAGGGACGCGCCCGGAGCGGTGTCCGCGTCCCCGGTGCCGCTCCCCCGCTCCATCCCCCCGAGGGACGCGGGGGGCTCTGCGCTCCCCTCAGCCGCTGGCCAACTTTGTTCCCCGAAGTTGCCCACCTGCAGCCGAGCCGCTCCGGCCGCCGCAGCGCTGTCCTTCCCTGCGGAGCCAGCGCCGTAATCCTGCGGCTCCCGCGGCTCCCGGCGCCTCTTCTGGAGCGGCGCTGGCCGCGCTCCCGGCGGCGGGGCGGGCCCGGCGCGATCTCCCGCCCACCGCTCCTCACGGCTCCTCACCGCCCCGGGGCCGTACAGACCAGCCCGGCACGGCACAGCCCCGCACAGCCCTGCCCAGCACGGCACAGCCCCTCCGGACACGGCCGGGCCCGCCGGCGCCGGGGATGCTCCGCTGGCGGCGTCCGCGGTTCCCCCGGGAGCCCCGCTGGACCCACCCGCTCAGGAGGGATGCGCTGCCGGGGAAAGTTGAGGCGTTATGGCTTAAATGAAAACTGCATCTCGTTTCTGGGCTGGAAGCCCAGGGAAAGAGTCAGGTTCACGTAGGTCGCTGTGCAGGAGCCGGATGGAGGTTTTATTGGATCTGGCTCCGGCTGATCGCAGCATAAGAGCTGTGTGGTGTAATTAAGTCTGAGCAGAATTCCTTTAAGTCCTTTTTTTTTTTTTTTTTGAGCAGGTAGTACTAAATTTCCTGAAACCTTTCAGCATCCCAAAGCACAGTGCTGTGTGTATTATAATAAAGTGTGCATTAGCTCCCTGTGCCACAGTTGAAGTCAAATTTTACCAGAGATGACTTTGTCTTCAAAGCCACAGTGGAGTGTTGGTATAAGAGAGTCAATCGTAAGGTGGAAAGGGACCTTAAAGCTCCTCCAGTGCCACCCCTGCCATGGCAGGGACACCTTCCACTGTCCCAGGCTGCTCCAACCTGGCCTTGGGCACTGCCAGGGATCCAGGGGCAGCCACAGCTGCTCTGGGAACCCTGTGCCAGGGCCTGCCCACCCTCACAGGGACCAATTCCCAATTCCTGAGATCCCATCCACCCCTGCCCTCTGTCAGTGTTAAGCCATTCCCTGTGTTCTATCCCTCCATCCCTTGTCAATTGTCTCTCTCCAGGTTTCCTGGGGCTCCTTCAGACCCTGCAAGGCCACCCTGAGCTCAGCCCAAAGCTTCTCCTGTGCAGTGAGCAATGCCAGCTGTGCCAGCCTTTCCTCCCAGCAGAGCTGCTCCATCCCTGGGATCATCCTGGAGCCTCCCTGGACTCTCTGCAGCAGCTCCAGCTCCTCCCTGTGCTGGGATCTTCCCAGAAGGGAGAAAGGATTGAATGGCTCTTGTTTTGTACACAGAGGAATTCTGGACAGGGTGGTGATGCTTTGCTGTCATGGCATTAGGAGGAAGGATGTGAGGAAAACAATTTGCTTCTTCAGCAGATAAGATTTAAGTCACTGCCACCTCCATTTCCCTTCCTGTCCAGTTGTGTCATGAATTATTGAAATGTGCTTGCTGAGAAACAATGACATTTCCTCTGGGGAAAGTAGAGACTTGACACAGCATCTGTTGACCCAGACTTGGTGCAGGAGCCCTGACCCAAAGAGATGTCCTTACTTCTCCATGCATGTGCAGGTTTATAATTAAGAAATGTCCAGCACAGAAGTGTAGCCACTTCTGTAATGAAATGTGGCACTGGTCTGAGGAAGGGATGTCAAAAAATAAATTATCTCAGGAAAACAAGATGCATTTTTAATTGGCAGAGTGTGATCAAATAGGACTCGTAGAGATGATAGACTTACAGGGATTTAATGAGCTACCATGAGCTGAGCTCAGAGATTTGTAGCAGCAAGGTCCAGCTCAGCCCTGGCATGGAGCAGGAGGGTGCTCCCAGCCTGTTTGGGCTGCTGTAGCACAGTCTGATCACTCCACCACATCTCCAGGCTTTTGCCTGGAAGATAATCCTAACTCCCAGTGACTATTGCACTAATCCTTAGCTAGGACTCAAGCCATAGTTCCCCACAAGCTGCAGCTCAGGTAGTGCTGGCTGTGAGCTCCTCTGTGGGGCAGGAGCAAACCCCAGATGCAGATTTGGCTCCCTCAGAGCTGTGCTGCTCACATACTCACAACACCCCAGTCTTATGAGAGCTGACAAGGTCGGGGACCTGTGGCACAGCTCTCCACATGGAAATAGCAGCTTTAGCTGTGAAGGCCAGCGTGAGAAGGATAGCCTGTATTTTTATGCTTGACCAACCACAGAGGCTGTTCAAATTTAAAAATGCATCCTGCAGCTTGCCTTGCCTGGTGTCCTTTGTCGCATCCAGCCCAGCCCCATTTTGGTCTCCTTTGGCCAACTAATATATTTTTTCAATTTCAGTTAAGTCAAGGACTTCAAATTCCTATCATAGGTATCAAGTTCGGCCACATAAAAGATACTTTTATTTTAAGTTTGTCATAGAGGCACTTTATGAGATTGTGAGGTTGAAAAGATGACTCTAATCGTTAAGATGACAAGTTTAAAAAGGACAAAACCCACTCTTCCCCTCACTTATTTTCCAGCAACCCAGGCATGCAGAAATAGTGGGTTTGTAAGTGCTTTTCCTGTATTCATTTCAGAAAACACAGCAAAGGTGCAGTATCACCATATACTTACAGAAGGGAAGCAATTTGCAGACAGTGAATTCTCTCAGGTTACCTGGAATGTTTTCACACAGCCCCTGAGCCTGTGCTGCCCTTCTGCCATCTGGGGCTTCTGAACCCCCTGCAATATTCACCTTCAATAATAACAACTGAATTACCAGTCTTATGCTCCTTCCAGCTAATGATTTTTTTTTTCATTTCCACTTGTCATTCAGACATCACTGTCGACAGCTCTCTGGAATTACATGTGAAGAACAGCAATGCTTCTACTCTAGTGTTGTCTAATTAAGGCTTCCTAAGAATCAAAGTGGGAAAAAAGCCCTGCACAGGTGTAAGCAGGTACATGAAGATCATATTTAATCTTCCCAGCTAATCATTTGTTTTGAAGACCTGGCTTAACCCTGTCCATCCTGATGGCAGCTGTAGACCTAAAATATCAACGGAGCTCTTGCTCCTATTAACTACACCCTCTCACTGTTCTCTGCTTTAGTTGCTGTATCCACTTCCAAGCTGTTTTTCCATCTTCATCTTTTCACCACATGGATTGCCCACATAACTTTTGTGTCCTGCATTGACAAACCTTGTTTTTTTCAAATTTGAGATGGAAATTTAGCCATCAGTAACAAGCAGACTCAGATACACAATAAATTCCTCCAGAAAAAAAATTAAAAAAAAAAAAATCAGTGTTTTTCTCCCAGCTGCTTTAGCTTTTGAAGAGTTTCTCTTACCACTGGCAGAAATACCAAGGAACTCACCTCAAGCTTAAGCAGAACTTGGTTTGTAAAAATCTCTAGGACATTGCCAAAGTGGGATTTGGCCAATGGGCCTCAGTGAAAGACCATTAGTCTGGTCTTACCGCTGACAATCACCATCAGTTTCAATTAACTGAAACAGCCTGGGAAGTAGAATATTAAAAATAAATTTAAAAGCTGTTGAAAATTTAGTTTTCAGTCTTTCTAGGCATAAAGGTTAGAGCAGCCCACCTCTTCCAATCACACTTTCAGTCATAATTGTGTCAAAGGCAAAAATATATGGACAAAATATAGGATCCTTTGGATGCAGTTAAATGAGTAGAAAATCAACTCCTTCCAGTAATATTTATGGGATTCTTATTTAAAGAGAACTGCTTAATGTCAATTTAATCTTCCTAATTTTTAAGTGATGCTTCCCTCCTTAAGCTGACACTGATACCAACTAATCTGAGGCCTTGATCTGCAGGCACAGTTAATGGATTGTGCATTTCTTTCAAGATTGAGGTCAGCTGTAACAACTCGGGGGTTTGGGGTTTTTTTTGGAATATCTGTATCACAAGCCCAGGGGAGATTCCTTGGCATGGTGGTGCCACAGAAGAAGCTGAATTCACTCCTTGCCTGGTCCATGGTCACCAACACTGACCCCAACACCAGCCATTCTCCTCGTGCCCATGGCCAGCTGGATTTTGGACAATCCTGCTCTCCACAGGCCTGGGAGGTGTTATCTTAAGATAATTCTGTTCTCAGAAGCAGCCAGCACAGCTCTGGTCCAATTTCACTGAATTCAATGGTAACACTTCTTTTGGCATGGAACCCAATTGATTAAATCACCAGGCATCTTAAAATTCCCATTTCATTGCCTCCATGAGCTGCTGCTCGTGCTAATAAATGGAGAGTGCAACTGGTGTTGGGAGCAGCAGGAGGGAAGGGCTGGAAGGGGAGGCTTAATGAGTGGCTCTGGCTGTATGAAGGAAATTAATTCTGTGGCTGGATTAAAGAGCAGCACTGGAAGCCACGCTTTGCCCTGACAGAACCTGCATTTCAGGGTTTACACCTCTGTAATAACCCCAGTGGTGTGGATGCAAATGTCCTTAATGCAGGCAGGACCTGCAGCAGGCCACGGTGACTGTTCCAAAAGCCATCGAAGAAAGTGGATTATGAGCAATTGTGCTGGAGAGCATCTCACAGAAAGAAAATGATAATAGGAAGGTTAAGTGCCCAGCAAGTGCAAACTGATATACAATATCTTGAAATCGCAGAGGAAGAAAATTAAAATGGGGAAATGATTTCACATATAGGTAGATGGAGGCATAAAAGCAATCTGTGAACTCTGGGAGGGATAGCAGTGAGAGTGTGGCTGTCAGATGTGCAGCCTCTTGCCCATTAGAAAGAAGTGATTGAAGGCTAATTCCAATAAACGGGCAATTTTAGTTTTGTCATTATTTCAGGCTTGGTTTTTTTGACTCTGCTTTTGTGTGTCGTTGAAATATTTGTGTATTAATAGCTAGTGATTTTAATAGCATTACAGTAATTTGAACATCTGCAGCTACCAGCCATTAAAATACCATCACTCCCCTGTATTTCAAGTTATTTTTGCAGTACTTCTGCCTGATTTTGTCACACCCATTAAAATGCAAGGGATCAGTTCTTATCATTACCCATTAACTGGCAACCTTGAGCTGAAGTGTTCAGCAGGAACCAGCCTGATGCCTGGAGGCCTGGCCAGCAATTCAGTGAAAGGCAAAGACATTTTATGGCTGTCCTGGAAGCTGAGTGATGGGCTGTGTAACTTTCCTAATCAAATCCAATTAAACACAAAGTCGTATTCCCACCACCCCTGCCATCCTTTGTTCCAACAAATTGCCTGATGTACTATTCAAGTTTGCTAAATATGGAACATTTTATTAATGAGAGGTTTTAATTCCACCAAAAGCTCAGCTTAGCTTATTAAAGAAATGAGATATTTTGTTTGGAGTGCTGAGGGGCTCTCACAGGGCAGGAGGCTCTCCCTGGAGGAGAAATGACTCCTCTCTCTGGGCTCAAACTGGCTTTTGAGGAGGGGAACCCACAGAGGATAAATTAATCCGAACAGTGACTCTGAATTTGCTGTTCAGGGGATGAAGACAGAAACCAAAACACAGAAAGCCATTTCCAATGAAATTTGGTAGGAAATACTTGCCCAGCAAAGAAATACTCCTGAAAAGTGCTCTGAAATGTGATCACTGGCACTGTGAGGAGAGGAGGAAACAGCAGCTCCTCCTCCTTCTCTTCTCACCCTCACAGGGATTTTTCATTCCACTCCAAAGAGCTTAACTCATACTTTTAAAGTGATTTCTGTAATGGGACAATATTTGCTTGCAAATGTGATGCAGGATTTCAGTGTTTTCCAAAGCTTTCCCTCCTAGCTGGGGAATTTATGGCAGCCAAACATCAGGAACTGTATTCATCCCTTCAGACATTTCTCACACAGCACCTTCCATGCAGCCAAGGAGTAATTCTGTAGAACTTTAAAATCATCTGACACTTTAAATGTTAATACAATAAAGTAGGTTCAGGCTTCAGCAAAATGCAGTTTCATTCATGAGTTAGCTCAGGCATCCCAAACATGTCTGAGGGAAAGAGAAGGTAAATGCATTTAATCCTTTGCCAGCAGGATCAGATGCAGCCAGATAAAACAAGGAGCATAAATAATGGTGACCTGGAAAGGAACAAAATGAAAACCAGCCTACCTGAGAGATAAATAAGGCAAAAAAGGGCCCCAGGAGCTTGGATTTGGTGAAGAATTTCAGCCACTATTTACATTTGTCTCCATGAAAACACATCTTAATGCCTGTCCAGGTTAAGAATACTTCCCTAAATCAAATATTAATAATTTTGAGATCTATAAATACCCTGATGGGAAAACTCTGCATCAGTAATGAATACAAATGACCCTGTGCAAATGTCTTTGAGCAGGAAAAATAAGGGAAACAACATGTCAGTGACCTCCAGCCAGAATGTTCCTGCAGCTCAGAGTGAGGGCACTTGTGAACCTTAACACATTGAAAGCAGACTTTAAAATACTTGGAGAATGTTAAAATGAAAGGAAGATTCTAAGAGAATTCAAGTTGATAATATATTCTTTTCCCAGTTCCTGCTGTTGATGATTCTTGTGCTCCTTTCCCAAACACCAATTCCATCCGTGGCTGGCAATTTTCCACGTTCTTCAATAATTCTGTCAAACTTTCCTTGACAGCAGAGTGCTGGCTGGCTGCAAGATAACATCTCTAATTTCAGCATTAGAATCAATCCAGTATCAGGTTTTCTCCTCTCCACCCTGCTCAGAGCTGGCTCCAAAAATTTAGAGATGTTGCCCAGAAAGTGGAAGAAAACAAGTAACTGGGTTTTTTTCTGTGTTTTATTAAACTTTGTCCCACTGGATGCTCTTGCTGTTAATTAATTTTTCCTTTACAATTCCAGGTAAGCTATTAATCTATTGACTTGAGGATTTTTCAAAGCCTTTCCAGAAATAAACTCTGGGATGAAAGGATCCTAAGCTATGCATGAAAAGTAGAACTGCTGTTTTGTCATTTTCAAGCCCATGGTTTATCCCAAGCCTCTCTAATTCCCTTTACGTGGATGTCAGGTGGAATAATGCAATGAAAAATTACCCCAAGATTTTGTTTCCCATGGCAGAGGTGATTTGTACAGAAAGTTCACCAAGTTTTTATATAAAATTTGATTTAAAAGTCACAAACATTCCAACTCCTGTTATTTAATAGCAGCAAATTAATGGGATTTGGGTTTAAATTAATAATGTTTTTATTCTATTCATGCAATTCCATCTCATTACCTTTTGTTCCCTTAATACCATTGCCCAAAAATTTGCTTTCTGATAGTGAACTTGACATAAACACTCAAACACTTGCAGTTGTGGAATGCAAAATCATTTAAATAATATTCTTTTTGCTATTAGCAGTTTCTGGATAATACAGGAAAATGCTACAAAATTTTCATTATTAGAAATAGATGGGGTTTTTTTCCCTATGAATTTTTAAATTGCCTCTATTATGTCCCACTGTGTGTGAAATAAATGTGATTTAAACAGTTGTGCCCTCTACTGGCATAAAGAAAGTCATGGAAAAAGAGAAAGAAATCCCTTGCTTCCAGTTGCTGTACCAAAACACAGTGCTCAAATCGACTTTTAGTTGTTCCTTGGGGGTTTTTTGATTTATGTTTTAGTCACATCTGAAGACTGGATTATTTTCATCATTAAATCTTAGCACATTAAATGCTTACAGATATTATTTTTAAAATAAAAAATCTGCTTACACTGTTAAGAGAGTATAAAAAGGCTTTGCCATAGAAGAGTATGATGGTGGGGAGGGTGTGTTTACACAGTTAAAATAACTTCATTTTTATGAGGCTTTTAAGAGCTGTGCTATCAGAGACCATGAGAACAGAGCTGTGTGACAAAGTCCTTCATGAAGTTTAGAGCAGCTTTGGAGCGTTCATTTTAAAGAAAATCTGGAGTATTCACTCTAAAGGAAATTTTAGGGTTTGATTTGAATCTAGAATTTCACATGATAGAGAACAATCAAACCTCACCCTCTGCTGAAACCCTTCTAATCAACCCTTCACCTCCCATTGAAAAGAAAACTCAATTTTCTGTCCTATCCACCACTGTTGCAGTTGTCGACTGGCATTAAAATGGAAAAATGAAGGAAAAAAACCATCCCCTTTGGTGAGGAGCTCGCATGCTGCAGCTTCCCAGCATGGGCAGGATTAGTCAGAGGTGCTAATTGCAATCCTAATTGACAGATTTATGCCGTAATATGGAAGCCATTCAGCACAGTGGCAGTAATGTTCATACCTCAAGGAGCTGTGGGGAGCAGCCCCACACTGGGAGCCAGCTCCACACTTTTATCCAGCCTGTAGGAACACATCAGATCCCTCATTTTTCACCTTCTGTAAAATGTAGTTACACTCTGCAGATTAAATGGATACCAGACCACACGGATCAGAGAAGAAAAAAAAATAATTACATCCCAGAAAACTTAATAGTCAGCAGATGAAGGGGCCAGTGTTCTCTTGTCCCTTTCTTTGGCTCCAGCATTGTCCCTCTGCAGTGGAAAGAGTTTGTTTACCAGCAGAATCCAAATCATTTATCACAGAATAAAGTTATAATGTCCCCTCTAAGTGGCTTTATTCATAAGAACCTCTATCTGGAGATGAGGTGGGTACAAATAGCACAGGGTCAGCCTTCAGAAATCTCAGGCTGCTATTAAGGGCTTCATTGCCAGAGAAAACTACAGTGCCCAAATGAGCTGTAATCACACAGGAAAGCAGAGGATGCACTTGTGCTTACAGCACTGTTCTTTCTGCCAACTTCTCTGTGCTGAACTGTGTCACAGTAGGAGTAAATATTAGTGTCTCAGGTATCACTGTTGCTTTGAACTGCTGTGTGTTTCAAACATATTTATCTTTATGGCAGAACCTTTCTCTGGACAAAAACCAATATCCCTTAATATTCTAAGTTAGGAATCTACTGTGTGTCTGTGGTGAATCAGCAGAAAGCAAAACTTTTTTTTAATGTATCACAGGAGTATCTCAGAGAAGAAAACCAATGCTATTGCCATGATTATCTCCACCCCTGAGCCTGGTAACCCAACTCTCCACCTTCAGGCAGTGTTGCAGACAAGTTCATTCCTTGCTCCTGCAAAGAGCTGCATGGGGCAGTTTGGGCTTCACTAAGTGGACTCCAGCTTATTAATTGGTCACAACAATTAGCCAGAATGCCCAGGGCTTGATGGCCCTTGGTACATGTGGTTCAGTCAGAATCTCATGGATATTCATTCCACTTTATCCACACACCAGAGCTGCTGCCCCCTTCCTCTGACCAGCTCCTCATCTCTGGCGCAATCCCAGCCCTCTGTGAAGTGAGAGTGGAAAGATTTTCCCTTCCTTCCATATTTTGTTCAAATCTGGCATTTTCTGTGGCCATAACTCCCATGGTGGGAATGCAGGTAAAGGACATCTGAGAGGGAAGTGCTAAAGTGGCCTGGCCCCGAGAGGGAGAGAGGGATCGAGCTGGATCCTTCCCTGAAATTCCCCGGTGTAATAAATTAACCACAGTGCTTTACTCTTCTGACTTCACCACAGGAGCATCTCTCACTCCCAGACTCAGAGAGGGCAGGCTCACCCCACAGAGCCACCTGTGAGGGGACTTTTCTATTTCCTTCATATCACATCTGTGGTGAATCTGCAGCTGAGCCAGCCCCAGTCCCACTCCATGGGCAGTGAGGGCAGTGCTGGGCTGTGACTGCTGCTGGGACAAACCCCTCAAGGCAGCTCAGCTAAGCCCAAAGCTGCAAGCAGACAGAGATCCCACATTCTGTGCCCACCCAGACCTCGGTGGTTGCTGTGGAAAGCAGGGCTGTGATTACCTGAGCAGGCTGAGCTTCCAGGCTCCTGGGGGAACACCTGGGGACAGCAAATCCTGGGATGTGTCACAGCATCTTTGGGCACAGTGTCACCTGTGACTGGTAGAACTTGATCTCTAAGAACTTAATTCAGCTGCTCACCTCTCTGCAGCTTGCTTTCTCTTTTTCTGGCCCTTGGTTTATAATTCTTTCCCGTTCTGCTGCTGCGATTTTGCTGTTCTGGGAACTTTGCAGAAGAGAAAAACAAACAGATCAGTGTTTGATGTTGCACTTTCTGTTTAGAAGTTTGTTTTCCTTTCTTCTTCCCTTGCATCAATATTAACATGTTGATTCATAAGCCAAATAAATAAAGGCTATAAATACATTCTTTCTATTTTGTTTTTTAAATTGTGAAGCCTCAAAGTTACAGTTCCCACAGCAACTGCACAATGTGCACATACATTAAAGGCAGGGATATTGCCACCCAAGGCAGCAATCAAATATGCATGAGGGACTTTTTTACACGTGAGGACCCTGCAAGTTTGAAACCCCAGAATCAAGAAGCACCTTGGATCTATCCCTGATGCTCTGTTAGCAAGAAAAATCCAAACATGTTGGTCCTTGTGGGCGCAGGGGAACTCGAACTTGCCCTGTGCAGAAGTGCTTATGGATAATGGGATGGTGGTGCCTTTACCAGAGCTAAAGATGCTGTGGATAAAGTAATTACTGTAATTAGCTGAAATCCACAGCCAGAAGGTGTCATAACAACCAAAGCATTACGAACAGAAATCATTGTTCACAGTCCTGATGATCCTTAAATGCTGTGCAAGAATTTCTCCCAGTTTGATTGAGCAGGAGTGAAGAGTGCTCTGTGTGTTGAAGAAGTCCATGCTATCCAAATGCTGTATCTTTTGCCATCCTTTACTTGATTTAATCCTGGTTTCTGGTCCTCCACCAACTACTGCTTAATCAAAATTTGGTTTTTAGGTCATGAATTCAGCATTTCAGCCCCTACCATTGCCCAGTACTGGGATCTCAACTTGCAACTGATGTTCTTCTCTGGGCCTTGCCATTTTAAACCCAGGTTTTCCAACAGTGCTGGCAGTGCTGGCATTGCATCCCAAGGCAGGAATTTGGGCACCTCCCTCAGCAAGTGCAATGTTGCTTGGTAATCCAACGTGTGCCTCCTGCTAATGAGGAGCAGCCCAGAGAGCCCAGTTCTCTGAGAGGAGAGAGAATTCAGATTTAAAAATGTAGCAGTATAGATTATCTTCTTTTCCATGGTCTATTATCACAAATAGCAGAGGCTGTATGCATCAGATTTCAGTGATAAAAAGAGAAGCAGCATCTCATCAAGTGAGAGAATTCTTGGTGCCATTAATCTCTTACAATCTAGTAATTAAAAGGAACTGGAGGATTCCAGAATTTGAAGGGAAGGGCCATTAGCATGTTTAACTATAAACAGCTGGATATTTTATAGGCAAAAATGGGCGAGTGTTGAGTTTTTAGGCCTCTGCAGCCCGTCACAGCTGCTCTGGCAGCTCTCCTCCAGAACACAAACCAGAGAGAGGATTTATGACCCAGAGGACAGCACTGTCCTCAAGTGTCACCTTGAACTTGCTCATGCAGACAGACCTCTGCCTTATCATCCATATCCCTTGAATTCAGCACCTACATGTGCCACGTTCTGGGAGGATACAGGAGCCTGGTGTCTCTTTCTGTAGAGAATGCATCAGATTTGTTTTGACAGAAATAAGAGTGATTAGCATAAATTTACCTTACCACAGGGACGGCATTTGAAAGCAGTTGTATCAAAGCACCATCATTTCTGTGGAGCAAGTTTGTGCTGCACTGTGAAAGATGCCTTTTAAAATGCTTTTATTTCTCTGAAAAGCAGCAGGATTTGCCAGGCAGATGATTTTTCAAAAATGTTCCAGGATTTCTTATGGATATTAATTTCTGTTTAAGCCTCTCCAAACTTTGGCAGGAAGACAAGTTTCATTTTTCTCTAACAATTCCTTTAGTTCTGCAGATGTTGGAGCCAGATTGGCAATAAATTTTGCTGGAACAGTTAACTCAACTTAGGGAAAGGTGCTGTTATTTAATATTCTGTTTCTGTCTCACCTTTTGAACCTTAATTTGTAGGTGGTGTCTTTTATAGCTACCATTCCATATAAGTCTGCAAAACTTATTAGATTATTATGTTCACTGCCAACGAGAATCTGATTGGTTTTCTAAATAAATATGTTCAGAAGCATGAGCATTAAACATGGTGTAAAGGGAAAAGTCCATTTTATGTCCCATTTCCAAATGGAGACACGTGTTTTGATTACACCTCTCTAATTTCCACCAGTCTGTTTCTGTCTCCCCTTTATTGGCCTGATTAAAAGCTTACTGGAATGAGTGGGAAATCAAACCTCTCATTGACTTAAGGGGCTTTAAAGCAATTTTCAAATAGTTGCTTCACATTTGTTCCTTATTCCAATTGAGAGAAGCTCTCTTTTCCTCTATTCTCCCTTTTGCCTCACCTAAACATCAGGAATTTATCTTTGCTCTTTCATAACCCCAGACATCTGCACTAGTAACCATCCATGAAGTGCAACAGTTCAGTCTCAGAAAAAGACCTGACTGCCAAACATGTTTGATATTCCTGTGAAATGGAGTGTGGCCTTCACCCTGGGCAGCAGCCCGGCTCTGCAGGTCACTTTTGGCTCTTTTGGGAGCACTGCACTGGAATTGCCTTTTTTTCCCTCCTCCCCCTACTCAGCAGAAAATCTAATCAGAGATTTTGGTCTTGTGTTCCGCTGAGAGTCAGAGGTTCATGTGTGACTTCTCAAAGCATGGAAACCCAACCTGCTCCCAGCCAGTCCCAGTTCCCTGTACTGGGCTCTGCACCCTGACTGGGATGTATTCAGGAGCCCCAGAGATCCCCAAAGCTCTGCCCTGGCTGTGCTGCTCCTGCCTGGCCCTGCAGGAACATTTCCTTGGCATTTCCCCTCGGCTGGTGCCCAGCTGATGGACTGATGGTATTTAAGCTGCCAGTTTTGGCAGCTGTTTTCTGTAATTCAGAGACAGGCTCTGAGTTTGGGGTTACAGGTATTTGACCAACAGCAATTCAAGATGACAGGAGATGACTGGAACTGTACCATAATGCCCACGACAACTGACATTTTCAAACAGACAGCAGAACCTCACCTGCAAAATGTGCTCAGCTTCAGTGGCTGATTTGCTGCAGCACCTGGACTTGCCATGAGCTTAGAGAATTTTGTTTTGCTTCAGTACCTTGGGAAGTACAGAATCTATTCCAAACACAGAGAGCAGGCAAAGCAATCCCTTTGCATCCCAGACCAATCTCTGTTGGCTGAGGAAATCCCTGGGAATTTTCCTGTCACATGGAGGATGCAGAGTGAGGATCATGCCGGAGGTTACACACAACCAGGTGTTACAGCCTGGCTGACATCCCTATGAGACTGTCCCTGCCTCACTCCTTGCTTTCCTGGGTGGGTTCTTCATTTTATCCAGCTGAGGAGCTTTTTCTCCCTTGCCTTGCCTTGCCTTGCCTTGCCTTGCCTTGCCTTGCCTTGCCTTGCCTTGCCTTGCCTTGCCTTGCCTTGCCTTGCCTTCCCTTCCCTTCCCTTCCCTCCCCTCCCCTTCCCTCCCCTTCCCTCAGCCCTGGGCCAGCTCTGTGATCCCCAGGTGCTCTGCTGATGACTCCTCCATGACACACTGGCCATTACAGTCCAGCTTTATCTATTCTGAGCATCTCTTTTTGCTGCAGCTCTGCTCCTTCCTGCCAGGCTGTTGGACATCCCAGGTGACTGTACAGCCCCAGGGCACAGTGGTCAGTTGAAATTCAACCCAATTTTGCCTGAAAGTCAGGTGTATCCAATGCTCAGGATATTAAGTTTGTGAGCATTCTTGGGAAGAATATGGTTAGGAGTGAATTTGGAGGTTTATATTCAGAGTTACCAGCAAAAGCTGACTCAAGGGGAAACAGCACACACCAATAAGTGTAAACAAACTCCAGGCCTTCGAAATGAGGGGAAAAAAGAGCCTCAGTGCTGTGCATCCCCTGCAAACCTGATTTCTGAGGCTCAAAACCTAGCAGCTTCTCACCTGAAATCTCTTTTGTTCTTGCAGCAATTTAGGGAAGCTACCATTTAGACTATGTACTGGAGCCACTGTTCATCCTTGCAAGTTTTATAAAGTCCTTTTAGAAAAGGCAAGAGATGAACAGGGTGAGGTTTCTTCCGTGGGCAGATCACTTTCTGTAGCACTGCAGTGAAATGGTTGGCACTCAGTTGGAGCTAAATTAATAAACTTCTTTCTGATGGCTCGAAGTTACAGCTGCTGTATTGTGGAGCAGGCAGATAATTGGAGTGGTCAGAGTTGTATCTGCAGTGCTGGGAAATTGATGTAATAATTCTGGACCAGAAATAGTCTAAATAGAGAAGAAAGCATAAGCATATGTATAATATATCTTCTAGAATTCTGCCAAGACCTCTAGTGAATTGGATTTGGAGTTAATAAACTGTTAAATAAAATGGCCATGACAAGAAAAAAAAAAATTCATTAACTAGGTCTATTGACAGCTTCCCTGATAAGGTAAACAACAGTCTATAATCATTAACAGCTCGTGCAGAGATCTGCATGGGTTTGCTGATAGGAGTTCTAATAGAGCCATTGAGAAGGAATTACAAACACAGGCAGAAAGGACAGCGTTCTCATGTGTCACTTTTTATGGTGTTGATTTGTATTTTGATTCCTTTCACAGTGAAGGTTGCTTAGAGTTATAGCTGTCTGAGGGTCAACAAATTTCACAAGGAGCTGGTCCCCTCCATCGGCCTGAAACAATCCCAGAACCTTGAGCTCTGAAATTCATGACACCCACATGGAAAAGTATCATTTGCTGTGATTTATTCTGGCAGGTACATTATTGGGTGCATGCTAACCAGGACAGATGGCCGTGCACAAGGAGCACAAGGAGCTCCAAATCACACTTTTGGAAACTTTTCTCGGCGTGGTGTATCAGGAGCAGGGAAGAGCAGAGCCTTTAGCGGTGTGAGGCATCACCAGCCAATGTGAATCCATCTCTGCTGGCTGTCCCAGCAGAGCATGCCCAGCACCCTCTGCCAAACCTGCCAGACTGGGTTCCTAAAGGCCTTAACAACACAATAAGTGTGAGTGCACAGAGAGCAGAAATACCAAATATTAATGTGGCATCACTGCAGCCTCTGCTCTTTCACTACTTTGCCCTGTGAGGCTGCTGTGTAATCTGGCAGCAATACAACCCAGTGCTCTACATTTCCTCTCAATGAAACATCCCTTGATGTCAAATTTGGTTTGCAGACTTGCGCTCGTGGAGCAATTCCTCTCAGCCAGAGAAGCAGCAGCAGAGTGTGAGGTTGTTGGCGTGTCTCCAGTACCATTGTTAACAATTATGACATGACTGTCAAACCTGATTATCAGCTTTTAGGAATCTCTGCGAGGTCCTGTAAGCACAGCTGCTTGGCTTTTCCCTCAAACACTGCTCTTGGAAGGCAAGAGAAGAGGGAATGGGCTTGGCCTTTAGGAGGAATCACTGGGTGCTTGCAGGAAGCCATGGCAATCAGGATTTTTTGGGATCCTCTCTACCTGTGCTTATGTGGAGGTTTGAGAGGTTCATCCCCAAGAGCTTGGTTGCTCCTCAGAGCCCTCAGAGAGATATTCTGTCAAGTGGCCATAGCAGCAAGTCAAGGAAGAATGTTGCCCCAGCTGAAATGTCTAAATTGGAAAGGAGAAGGTATGGAGAAGGGGGAGAAGGCTGGAAAAGGGCAGTGCAGTGCTATGGTGACCTGCATTCCATGTTTGCACCTGGGTCTGTAAGCCAGGACCTCCCTTCTGCACTCAAACTGAATCCCTCATCCCATCCATCACTTCCCATTGTGGCCAACTCTCACAGTGCACCAGCTGGTTCCTCTCAGGTGAAAAGAAACTGAAAAATGTCCCCAGGAATTGTAGAGCCAACACCAGCTCCCCACAGCAGTGGATCTGCCCCATTAACTGGTGGTGACAGGGCCCCACCAGTTCCTGTGTGCTTGGCATGGCACAAGACAGACCATTGTGGTGAAAGAATAAGAAACCAGTGATCCAGGTGTTAAATGGTGAAATCAATTATCTGTTATTTTACCTAGTGAGGGATTTTTTGTCCCATTTTACCCAAATGAAGCTCTGACAGGGGGTTCCAAAGGCTGCAAGAAGGAGCATCTCAGGTACCTGCTGGGTGGGGATGCAAATGTCTGCGGACATCCCTGGAAGATGGAGAATCATTATCCCATGCAGGTGTAAACTCTGCTTATTTGCTTTGCATCACCACCCCTAATCTGCCACGGGAGATGGAGGCTGGGGTTTTGAGCTGAAATGTTCAGCAGGTTTCTGTCTCGCAGCCTAATGGCACAAAAAATAACAGATATTACATTTCAAATGCTGTTTCTTCGAGTCTGGAACATCCCTCTCCTGCTGGCCTTATCAAAACTCCCATTGTAATTGGCAAGTTTTCATTTCAGTGGGAATCTTGGGGGGGGATGTTGGGGGGAGGTCATTGATTTCTCACAACCGATTCAATCTTTTTATATGCCTGACTGCCCTAAATCACTACAAGTAGGAAACTATTTTCAAAATTTCTCAAGAGCCCTGAATGTATTGATTGAGTCTAACTTTGACTTCAGACATTAAATTCTCTCTTTTCCTTGAGAAAAACAACCCCTAACCTTCTATAAGGCCACTCGGCTTTAGCTGTCTCTCTGTTCTTGCTCCATTTATTTATGCTCCTCTCAATGGCAGTCAGATTAAGCTTTGACAGTTTGTTCAAAATTTCCTTATTATCGTTTTCCCATTTTCCAATGAAAGTTAATTTTATTTGAATTTTCTCCCATTGTGTCGGTTCAATTACTAGCCCCAAACAAACAGTTGTTGTATTTTGTGCTTAATAGCAGCATATTGCCTGTGTAGTCATGTTTATAATTATTTCTCCTAAATTCCACTATCTCCAATTAAACTGCAAGAACTTTGAAACTTAGAAGTTGGTTAATGGGGAAAAAACCCTTCACTGTTGGATAAATCTTTTTGCTAATATCCTCCCTTGCCTTTATAAATATACCCTGAGATTTAATGCGGTTAGCACGAAGATTAGTGATAACGTTTTACCTCATTTCCCCCAATCTATTACACTGTGCAGCTCAATTAGAATTTTTAGAGGTGGTCCATCATGTTAAGGGCTTCCAGTTTGGGTTTTAAGTCATGCAAGAGCTCAGCAAGCAGCGGGATCGTTGTGTCTGACCAACATGTGAAGACAGTAACCAACACTTTATAAGGAGTTCAGAGTTATGCACCAAAGCAGTACAGGATTTGGAAAAAATACAGAAGCTGAAATTCCAAGGCATCGCTGCCACTCCAGGAGCAGTCCCGTGTGTGACATCCCCGCGCGTCGCGGCCCGGCTGCCATTAAGGCCTTGGTGGCATTTGGGCCGTGTCTCCCTGTGACAGCCGCTCCCTCCCCAGCTCAGGGCTGTCACTGCTGCTCCTGGGCACTGCTGACAGCCCATGATTAGAGCTGGGGATGCAATAAAGCTGTCCTGTGGATAATGCCACCAAAATTGGGCAGCAATTACGGCACGGCCAGTCAGGCCCTCTGCGCAGGGATCTGTGAAGGCGATTTCTCACCAGCTTTGATAGGCCTCGAGCTCATACAGGAAAATTAATCTGTGAGATGTGATCTTTCACATCTAAAATTAGTGATGGGATAGCAACTTTTAAAGGACAGGTGTTTTAAACAACTCTGCAGTACTCACACGTGCAGCGGAAGGAAAAGAAAGGAAGAAGCAGAGCAATGATTTAGCTTCCTTCCTTTGCCCTGCATAATCACATTTAATTTTTGACTTTACTTTTGGATGGACATCATCTGAACAATGAGATTTTTATACTGCCTGTGTTTTGGTTTCAGGTTCCTTTTTGTGTGTTTGGGTTATTAAGCTGGGAGTCCCGTGTGTGACATCCCCGCGCGTCGCGGCCCGGCTGCCATTAAGGCCTCAGTGGCATTTGGGCCGTGTCTTCCTGTGACAGCCGCTCCTTCCCCAGCTCGGGGCTGTCACTGCTGCTCCTGGGCACTGCTGACAGCCCATGATCAGAGCTGGGGATGCAATAAAGCTGTCCTGTGGATAATGCCAGCGAGGGCAGCTGAAATCTGGGCAGCAATTACGGCACGGCCGGCCAGGCCCTCTGCGCAGGGATCTGCGAAGGAGATTTCTCACCAGCTTTGATAGGCCTCAAGCTCACACAGGAAAATTAAAGCTGTGAGATGTGATCTTTCACATCTAAAATTAGTGATGGGATAGCAACTTTTAAAGGACAGGTGTTTTAAACAAGTCTCTGGAACTCAGATGTTGAGCGGAAGAAGGAAAAGGTAGAAGCAGAGCAATGATTTAGCTTTCTTCCTTTCCCCTGCATAATCACATTTGATTTTGGATTTTATTTTTGGATGAACAATGAGATTTTCATATTGCCTGTGTTTTGGTTTCAGGTCCCTTTTTGTGTGTTAGGTTTCTTTGTTTTAAATAGGGTTATTAGGCTGGGAGGTTCATCAGAATGGAAGCAAACAACAAGGACTGCAGGATCGGTATTGTCCAGGGACTCTTGTCCAGGCTGGAAGGGACATTTCACAAGGCCATGAAGAGATAGGACAAGTAGAAATGGCCTTAAGCTGAAGGTGGGAGGGTTTAGATTGGATATTAGGATGGAATTCCTCCCTGTGAGATTCTGAGGCCCTGGCACAGGGTGCCCAGAGCAGCTGGGGCTGCCCTGGATCCCTGGCAGTGCCCAAGGTTGGATGCTGGGGCTGGAGCACCTGGGACAGTGGGAGGTGTCCCTGCCATGGTTGAACATTGCATCACTTTGTCTTTAGATAATGAGGAGCTGGAGAAACCAGGGCATATTTTGGAGAACATTCCTCCAGCCTGCAAATCTGTGCATCCAGCTGTAGGCAGTGTTCAGGTGTAATCCCAGAGGCTTGCATGTGCCTTTATATGCCAAAAGAAAAAAAAAATAAAAGCACACACTGCAGTTTCCAGCGCTTGGATTATGGTTAGGCTTTAAATACACACAGAAATCTTTGCAAAAACCTAGTCCCAGTGGGGAGCAGTCCTTGGGAGCACTGATACACCGTGACAGAACATCACTGAAAGGAGATGCAGCCTCAAATCGTTCTGGTAACTTTGATGCAGCAACATAAAGTCTGTAAGAAACTGCACTTCATAAAAACAGGCACTTCCACACACCCAAACTGTAATTCCCTATGAAAGTTAATCTTTTCTATTACTCTTATTCCATTTGTAAATGGAATGCTGCTTTGAATTATGGCCTGGTGCAGCACTCCTTTTATGCTTCAGTAGTCATGGCTTTGGTATTTCAGGTATTTATTGTAGAATCTTGTCTACTCCCATTCATCAAACACCTGCACACCAGTCCTGCCCAAGGAGAGCTCAGATCCACAGCAAACTTGCTGTGGGGATATTGCAAGTCAGCGTTTCTGCTGCCTTTCTGCAATACATTAATTACAAAACAAATAATCAACGAGCACTTAAGCAGGTGTTTCAGCCAGCAGCATTTCTTATGTGCTTAAATCATAAAATCAGAGAGTCATTCAGGTTGGAGAAGACCTTTAAGGTCATCAAGTCCAACCATCAACCCAGCACCACCATTAAACCATGTCCTCAAGTGCCAGATGTAAGTTCTCTTTGTGCTGTAAGCTGAACCCCTACACAGCCATTAAATCCACTACACAAAATTGAATTTTGCCTTACATATATGATAACATTGATACTATTTTTTTGAGCTGTCATCTGCATGAAAATGCAGCTTCCTTTTCATGCAGAGAGCTCTTTACTCCATGGGTGCTGTGGAGAATCTTGAAAAGACTCCTGCGAGCTGCCAGCCACTGGTAGCAAATCGATGTAATCTGCATTACAATACTTGCATCATGACTTTGAAGAGGGACCAAACTTGGCTGGCTGGCTGTGCATCCAGAATCACTTCAAAGATCCCATTTCTGACATTCAGGGATGGCTCTGGCTTTGTTCCAATTCATTGCCTTGTAAACTGAATTCAGAGGCAGCCAGAGAAGCAGCCCCTCCGTTCATACCCGTGGAATGTGCAGCAGCACAGACCCTGTCCTTGGGCTGGGCTGACAATCCACGGATTTTGGCTTTGTGGGGAGGCAGGCAGGGTGACAGCAGCACCCCTTGTTGTGTCACATGTGTGCCCAAAGGCTTGCTGATCCCACAGGAAAAGCTCTGCAGGAGTGACTGGGAAAGAATCCAATTCATCCCCATGTTTTAGCAGCTGGTGAAGAACTGTTCACTGTAGCAACAGAAGATAATGCTGTCACATCTTACAGATATTGATATCCACCCTCAAACCCTGGAAAAAGGTATAAATGTACTTTCATGCACATTCTGTAGTTCACATCATCTGAACAGCCACAAAATAATGTCTGCACTGTTCCACTGAGAACAAACACAGAAATTACAGAATATCCTGGGGTGGGAAGGGACCCAGAAGCTCAGCGAAGTCCAGGCTCTGCAAAGGACACCCCAAGGACCACACCGTGTTCCCAAGAGCATTGTCCAGGCACAAAAGCTGTAAGAAAAAGCACTTTCTCCTTGGAGATCCAGCAAGCTGACCAAATCATCATCATCATCATCACCATCATCATCCCTGCCCTGTAAGCAATCTGTAAAACCCCAAAGCTCTCACACCTCCCCCAAAATTCTTCATCACATCCAAAGCTCCCCAAACCTCAGTCCCTCCCCAGCTCCCTTCCCATCATTTTGCATTGCTGAGGTGCTGCTCACACACCTCTCTCTCATCCAACCCCTGTAACACAGACTGAACATCCCAGCAAGTCATTTTGCCACTTTCTGCTGCTGGAAGATCCTCCTGAGGGGAATTCCTGCTTTGAAGCAGGCCGGCTTGAGTGCCACAGGAACAAAAGCAATGAGACAGCAACAATCAGAAAGAATCAAACGTGTACAAGCCATTCTTCCCTGGAAAACCCTTTATTCTAGGAAACCTCCTTCTGAGAGCTTCAGATTTCTCCTGGCAACGCTTTATTGATTCTGTGTGAATAGATCCTTTTCTTCAAACATGTATTATCTTAATATCTCAACAGCTTCTCAAGATGACACGTGGAAAGCAGAGCCATTAGCCAAATTCTACGTTGGAGATTTCAAAGTGCAGGGAAACGTGGCATCAGCCACACTTTTGAAAGGGTTGATATTTCTGCTGGCAGTTTGTATAAAAGATTTCACCTGAATTAATATGGTTAGGAAGTATTTGAGTGGAATAAAATGTGGTAAGGGAAGCTGTCCCTGCAAAACAAAATAAACCTGCAGATTTCTTTGGTAAACTAATCCTGGCCTTTCTAGCACAGACCAGCTATAGCTTTCATGACGACAATGGGATAGAATAATTTTTTATGAACTCTTTGCATATAATAAAGTGGATTTACTGAGGCTGAAACCTTCTGTTGTCTCTTGGTGGACAAGTCAAATGTATTAAAATGGTAATTCTTCCCCATATTTTTAATCCTCTCAACATGTTTCCCTCACACATAGAGTATGAACCAAAGATAGCAGGATTTAGCAGAACATTTGCAAATTTTATTTTGGCAGATTGCGTAACGCGGGTTCAAGGTAATGGAATAAATTACAGATCCCAGAAGGAAAGGGAACATTGTCATTTCTGAAACTCAGCTGTAATAATTGGGCATCCCAATTATGTATAATCCTGTATGAATTAGTAACTACAATGGTTCCACTGAATAGGTCACAACCACTGCAAAGAAGCAGAATTCTGCTTGGCACTAATTTATCACTGCTTTTAATGAACCCACTGTGAATAAATCTGATCCATTATTTATGGGGTTACCTACCTGCCCATACATTTCTTTTAATCACAATTTTCAGATTACTCTGCCCTCCCATCTTTTCCTCTCCCTCTCTTATGTGGCAACCTTTTCCATAAGGCAAAATGATTAATTCATATTTTCTTGATGTTTAGATTTACCAGCCTGACTTTATGGGGTCTTTCTCTTTGAAACAACAAAGCAGCAAATTTTGTGCAGCACAATAAAATTTTGATATGGATGAAGGACAATACCTGTTCCTAAAGCACTATAAATTTTTTATTAGTCAATGAAAGAATACAGAGTAGCAAACTTTACCTTTTCAAAGCAAAGTCTTTGGGAAACCCCTTCTTCTCAAATAATTGATGTTTTCTTTTGTGTGGATCTATATGAACCTGCCTGAAACGATACCACACTCAAAAAGTGTGGTATCTCATCTCAGAACTAGATGAGCCAACATGAGGCTGAGTGGTTTAAAACCTAAATTTTGCCTCCTGTATTGCATTTCTATTTGCAGATTTACTCATTGCAATGTTCAGCCTTGTTGTAGAGGTAATTTTCCCCTGATTTTAATGGTGTAGAGCATCCTGCCTTCATTAGGAAACATCAAGCATGTTCCTACTAAGAAGGGCAAGAAAGTAAATATTTTTAATTGGATTATCAAACTAAGGCTAAATTAGATAAGGATGTCCTTGCCAATAGCACAGTTTAGCATCTTTTGCTAAATATAAGAATCCAAGGTGGTGGCCTATGAGACTCCCACGGCTCAGGCTGCTGCTGGAAGCCCAAATTCTCTGTCTCCTGTGGTAAATACTGCAGAGTGCAGCCCCAAAGTGCTTTTTGTGCCTTGGCACAAGGATACTGCCACTGACACAAGAAAATGCTCGTTAAGAGCTTTTCCTCCAACCCCTTCTCGTATGGTGGCCCTCCCCTGCCTTCTGCACCTCCATGGGTTCAACTGGTGCTGCTGAATTTACGAGGAACAAAACGCCCTAAGCTGTTCCATTCATGTTTTATTCATGTTCCCAACCTCTCATCTTATTTACCTGGTGTGCTGCCTGCCAGAAGTAGTTTTTGGCAGGCAGCAGATAATTTATTTTGTGGACATCTGCTCCAAATGTTTTGTGAATAATTAGAGAAGTCTGTAGGGTCTATTCAGTGGGATTGAGCTCTGACAACATCAAGGGATTTCTGATCCTCTACTCCTCCTCTTCATAAAATAAAGATTTTTAATATTTTTTGTATGCAAAAAGAAAGTTTTCTCAGTAATTAAGGTTTTTTGTGGAGAAAAAGAGCTTCTGTTAGGATCTGTTGGGCTCCAGTCACCTCAGTGACATATTTTATTGCCTCCACTCTGATGGTGAAAGACAAAGTAACTCAAGGAGCAGCTTCATAAAAAAGGAGAGGGGAGAACAAGAGCTCCTGTGTGAAGATGATGCCACACTTTAATAAAAAAATGCAAAGTTTTAAGTAAGGGATGAATCTGTCTTATCAGATTCATAATTTAGCCACCAAAATAAGGCAATGAAAGTGAAGTTTCTCAAAGTGCATTTGTTATTGCCTATCAGTGCTGCTGTTCATGATCATCAGGTTAGGGCTGGCCAGAAACATCTGGTGTCATTTAGATATTTGAGCCATTTTTGCAGCTTTGAGCTGCTTCCTATTCCTTCCTCCCTTCATTCTTTTGAATTCTCCACATTTTATTTTTCTTTTTATCTTTAAATGTGGTTGATTTTTTTTCTTATATATTTACTTGCTTATTTTTTTCTTATATATTTACTTGCTTATTTTTACAAATGCTGTAAAAGTGGGAAATAAATATGTGGCCTGGGAGTGTGACATCTGAATGTCACTGGGTATCTTGCTTTTGGAGATATTGCAAATCTTCAGTGTTTATAGCATTATTATTTAGGAACCAAGATTTATTGCAAGGTAATAGATATCATAGAGAACACTGGAAATGGCATGGCTGTGATTATTTATATATGGGATCCTCTTTTTGGACTGCATTTCTACATTCCTTAGCTGAGTAAATGAGGTTTGTGGGTTTCTCTCCTGGGTTAACATGTGAAAAAAGTCCCAAAAAGCAGCTTCAACCTCATGGAATTGCACACACCAGGAGCTTTAAGCACTACAGCCCTGGTGGTGCTGGGCAATGTCCACTAACACAGATTTCCAGCAGATTTTAAGCATAAGTGAAGCTTAGAGAGGATGCATTACACCCTTATTATTAATTGTACTGGAAATCTCTGGCTTTATTCAAAGGATATGTGGCTGTTTCTCTCTGCAGTTTGAGGAGAACCCCTCTGGTGAGGGCAGCTCATGGACACACCAGGAGGGTGCCCACATTTCTCCTGATGGACACAGCCATGGGCACAGCTCTCAGGTGCCCAGATGCACCCAAGGGAGAAGTATTTATTTTGTGGGTAATTATCTCCAGTTTATAAAGGACTCTGAGGAGACTTGAGCATCCATTGAGGGGCTCAGAGATATTCTTGTGAGCATTGTTGGCTCAGGCTAATTACAGAAAAGCAGAGTAGACAGGAGGGTTTCCAGAGAGGGTTTTTCCCATTCCCAGTGGGCATTGCAGGCATGCCAGTCAAAGGAAACTGAAATAATAAGACACCATTACTATGGATTTACTGTAATGTCAAAAGAACTTTAATTAAAGTTGGCTCCAGGACTCCGTCCCTGTAATTGTGCATAGGAGCTTTTCAGCCACTACTCATCAGCAATATATTCAGCAAGAAATAGATCTTATATCTCACTTTCCTCCTTCATGCCATGAATTATCTGGAGCTGGTGGAAAGCTTCAGCTTTGGCTTGGCTGCCTCGTGGAAAGTTCAGCATGAAAGGGAAGAATTTATCTTTTTTTTTTTTCCCCTGCCCAGCTGCATTCAGGGACCTTTCCTCAGGGCTGTCTGGGACCTTTCAGCTCTGCAGCAAAGTTCACATTCCTGTTAGGAGAATTCTCCTGGAATATTAAACTGCAGGGGTGGAGACGGGCCAGCAGCAAGCAATGTGATCAGCAGCTCAGCCCTCCAGGGTCAGTGTGCACCTCTGAAACAGTGAACAGCTTTTCCTGGCAGTGCTGGGATCAATGCAGCCTGGCATGGGGCAGCAGCATTTCATAGGCTGTGCCTGCCAAGGTGGCAGGGGACCAACTTTAGCTCAATGCACAAGGTTCCTTCCAGGCTGTGTTTTTCAAGGGGTTTGATGCCAAGAACAAAAATAAATAAATCTCAGCCATTTCCTGGGGTGGAATTGTCAGAGCTCTGTCACCGTGCAAAGGCAGAGGTGACATCCCTGGCTGAGGAAGAGGAGCAGCTGCTGGTGAGGCAGTCAAGGAGCCACTTGAACTGCCCATGGCACTGGAACAGCCTGGCCATCCCTCATCCAGCCCCTGGCCCACGGACTGGAACACAGCTACCTGGGAAACAAACTGCAGCTCCTGCCTGAAAACCTGCAGATGGTGGAGTGAAGACAGGGAGGAAGAGTCCAACCAACAGCAAACTGAAACTTGACACCTGAATTTTAAATAGACAGAATGCAATTAGCCAGATTGGGCCTTGGCTGGGGTTCCAGGCAACTGAGGGGGTTTATGTGTGGTTTGGGAGTTTTATGGGCTCACACAGCCATGGCATGTGAGCAGCAAGGACAAGAGAATGGCTGTGCTGAGAGCTGCTCAGGCTGTGCACAGGGATGGAAGCTCACAGTCTAAAACTGCGCTGCCACAGCAGAGGCTGCAGCATTCAATGCTTTTGGTCAGAACCCACCAAAACAAAACCAAAGCCACAGCAAACAATACCTGAATGCACCAAGAGTCCACACTCCAGACTGAGGCTGCCCTGCATCACTTGGGGATAAATGGTCACTTTTGGCACAAACACCACCTGAATTGGTGAATTGACTCCTGCCAAAAACAAAAGTAAGACCTCCTCAGAGGTCTCCTTATAAAAATAGAAACGCACTGATATGATTCAAACATACATTTTTTAACCTCAAACAAGTATATAATGCAAGATAGCACAGATGAAGAACTGCATTTTGTCTTTGCAGTTGTGTTTCTCCTCCTTGCAGTGCCTCCCCAGCAGCCCTGGCTGCCTGGCATCCTGCAAGGGCTGCATTGAGGGTAGGAGCAGCAGCCTGGGGCTGTCACATTTTGGCACTGACACAGAGGGTTTCACTGTCTGCATGGGAGGAGTTCAGTTACAAAGTGACACAATTCCCAAGCCTTTCCAATAGAGTTGTCTGAATAATTATCTCCTGTTTTCTGTCTTTATTTAGAGAAAAATGCACTGAAAAAGAAGTTATTTTTGTTGTGGTCTGCCTGAATGACTGCCTTCACCAGCGAGGTTGCCTCACCTGTCTAAAATTTCAAGTCTCTAAGTACATAACTGAATTTACATTATGCAGCAGTTTCTTAATCAGTTCAGAAAACTAATCCTGATTTAAAGTAATCCTGCAGAGATATCAGCTCTCACAGCCTCAGGTGCTAATTCCATTTCTGACACAAGCTAAGCTCTGTCCAGTTTCTCTCCTGCCTCCCTTCTACTGTAGCTTTTCCCTTGTTCCCAGCAGTGCTGCCACACTGGGTTTTTTTCCCTTCTTCCTTCAGGGGGTTTAAGTATAGAAACTCTGGACATGTTGAAATCTGCCATTTAAAAAATCACCAAATTCTAATGTGAAAAATTGGGGTTTTATTTCCCTATCTTCTTCCAGGAATTTAACCTATGTTAATGTATTCAATACCCATTGTCCCACTGTAAATCCAATTTATAAGGGCAATGCTTTAACTCCACAAACTGCCTTCCAAATCAGCATGAGCTAAACCAAGTAAATACCCTCTCTGTTGGATATATACATTCCTAATTTTGGTTTGAAACTCAGCAGTGAGATTTCCTGCCTCATGGCACATGAGGGGATGTGCAAGCTCAGAGCTGCTTCTGAGCTTGGCTCTTCTGGGCTTTGAGGTTGGTACATGGAAGCTGTGCCTGGGAAACAACTGGTAGTTACTAAGCAACTCTTGGGGCTAGGGTTGGTGGAAATTCCAGCAGATTTTCTGCCTGCAACAGCATCTCTGCAACCCTGGAAGAGCAGCTTCCAGAAGGGAAGGGTTCTCCTAAATAAAAAATAAAATAAATAAAAAAAAATTTAAAAAAGCATGTCTAGAGCATTGCACAGCCCAGCTCACAAATCAGGGGGTTTGTGTTTAGATGTCATTTGTAGATTCTGTGAAGTGCTCAAAGCAAGCTAAATCTCATAAATCTTGAAAGAAGCCAGCACTGCTTCTAGCTCATCTATCACAGGAGACATGGAGCAGTGCCACGGAGTGCTGAGAGGCTGGAGGAGCAGGGGAAGCAGCCTGGGGCTGACACAGAGGACAGGGGGAGGCAGATGCTCCCCCACGAGCAGAGGATGTTCACAAGCTGTCACCACGAGCCCTGGGCACAGGGGAGGAGCAGGGTGAGAGGCAGAGGGACAAGGCAGGGACACCCAGGTGACACCAGGGCTGCAGGAAGGTGCCACAAGCCAGGCAGTGGAAGCCCAGAGTGTTACAGGTTCAAGAGCTCAGGAGGGTCCCTGATGCATTTCTGCTTTGCACTGATGCCATGATGATTTTTTGCCTTTTCTTTAATATACCTCTTATGTACTCTCAATACCTTAGCATGCATACTTGTAAAGTTAAAATTGTGCTTCTTTCTAAATTCATTTTTTCATGAGAAATATTTGAACTCTTGGATGGTTCCTCTTAAAATAACGAACATACAGCAGGGTTCACTCCACTAATTAACACTTCACTAGGAGAAAGGGGATTCACCACTGAATTCTGCTTTGCTACTTAAAGATGAGGATTTGTTTGCACACAATGAGAGAGGGCTCCTTACCAAGGACTCAGATTTGTCAGGCAGCAGTGTCAACCCCCTGGAAGTCCCTGGACTTGCCAACCATGAATTGAAGGCAAAACAAAATGGGGGAGGAAAAAAACCCTGAGTTGAACATCTGTTGGCTGTGCAGAGATTCAAAATTTATATCAAAACAGAGGCAGTGATCCCTCTTTAAAGTATCACAAATCTAAACCTCAGCCTGGTGGGTGTCACAGCACACCATCTGTTAAATTAATACAGTTTAATTAATCAAAGTTAAATGTTCTTACATGTTTTCACTTTTGCATCTGAAGAAGCATTAACTCTACAGAATAGTGAATATCCTGCAACTGGATCTGGGACGATGCAGGATGATTAATGTGTTTACACTCAACATCCAGCCAATGGAAATGCTGAATCTGAAGATCTGTGGGGAAATCTGTAAAAAGTGCCAAATATAGTGCAGCCAGTATTTAATGTACCATGTAAAGGAAGGGGGAAGAGTAAGGCTGGGGATGGCAGCTGCCATCCAGGTGACCACCCTGTGGAGAATATCCATGTCTTACCCATATTCCTAAAGTCTGATGTTGAAGATTTTCCCACATGGAGAAGCTGTGTCTCCTTGGTATGGCCTGGTAACATCGAGCTGTAGCCAGCTTTAACTCCTAGGGAAATTTCCTAGGTTTGGATAAGGAGAAGTAGTCCTAAAATTCTTTTCCCCGAAAAGATCAATTCCTAAAATATTCTTTTGAAATAAATACAAGATCTGCATTGAATTAAATCCCAGACAGATGAGGGCAGTGATCTTTGAATTCCCAATCCAATCCCTTTGCTATTTGCCTTGTACCAGCACAAAGGCCCCCATCCTGAAGGACCTCGTGGGGTGACATGTGTAATATCCTGATTGTCCCATCCCTACAACAAAGTTTTCCAGAGAATTTCCTAAGTGGGTGATAATGTTTTGGTTTTATCCAAGTTTTATCACTGTACTTACATTGTTACTCCTGCAAAACCCCCGTGCTCATCATAAACACCTGGGTTATCAGGGAAGAATGATCTGATGGAGCTGCTAGTGGTTCATACAAAATAGTCACTGCAGTTAGGAAAATAGAAATACAATCTACTTTCTGCAAGAGGAGGATTTTTGCATAGCATGGAAATCTGGATTTTTATTTTCTTTTTAATAAAACACAATGTGAGATTGAAGCAGAGGATTTATCTTGTCAATTAAAGCAGATGTTGATATTTAACCTCTGACAGCTCACAGGAGAGCTGAGCTGGGATGCACATCCCTGTACTGGAAATCTGTACAGGAGATAATGATTGGATCAAAGCTGTATTTCCTCATTGCAAACAATGCTGAAATTCTACTGCAGGGGCCAGAAACAGATTGAATAAAAGGAAGAAGCAGCCATAACCATGTTAGTAATAAGATACAACATGAACTGAGGCTGGAAGTCAAACTTCAGAAGAGAGCAGGTCTGCTGAGTTTGTGAGGTCCCCAGGATGAGGGAAGAAATGAACATCTGACTCCATGTTCTCAGAAGGCTGATTTATTATTTTAAGATATTATATTATATTAAAGAATGCTTTGCTAAAACTATACTAAAGAAAGAGAAAGGATACAGACAGAAAGCTTCACAAGAATGACAATGAAAGCTCGTGACTGACTCCTTGGAGTCTGACACAGCTGATGGTGATTGGTCATTAAGTCAAAACAATTCACACAAAACCAAACAAACAATCACCTGTTGGTAAACAAGCTCTAGACCACATTCCAAAGCAGCAAAACACAGGAGAAGCAATCAGATAATTGTTGTTTTCATTTCTCTCTGAGGCTTCTCAGCTTGCTAGGAGAAGAATCCTGGGCAAAGAGAATTTTTCAGAAAATATCATGGTGACACGGGTCATGTCCCAGGTGTCCTTAATGCTGGGACATGTGGACAGCTCATGCTGCCTGCAGTCTGCACCCAGGCACAGCCAGTGACTGTCACTTTGGGAGGGGAGGACACTTTAGGGAGTGTGTGAGCAGGGTGAGGGAGCTGGGCCATGAGCACTGCCAGAGAGAAAGCAAAGTTGGGAATGCTGTCCTTGGAGGAGATGGAGATGGAGCTGGAGCAGCATCACACGGAATTGCTATTAAAAAATTAAATAGAAAATTCAAAAACAACAAAAAGACCACCCAAAAGTGTTCTTTCACCCAAATATAAAGCCAGTAGAAATGTTCACTTCTTTATCATCCCTCTAAAAGTGCAATTGACTTCCCCAGCACAAGCAGAACACCTGAATTATTGCTGTCCTGCTCCACAGGACCTGAGCAGGGAGTGCTGGGGACACAGATGATGGGATTGGAACACACAGATGATGCTGGGGACACACAGATGATGGGATTGGAACACACAGATGATGGGATTGGAACAATCTTCTCAGACATGAGACTGGGTTTCATTATTTTCTGAGAGGGAGAGAATTTGAACATTTGTTTCTCTTTATTCTGCGTAAGCAACTGCTCGATTATTGCTTAAGTAGAGACACAAGAGTGTAGAGAGGAAAGAAGAGTTTTATTATTCCTGGAGCAGGACTGTAAAATTCATCCCTCCAAAGCATAGCATGCAGCTGAATTCTTCACTTCTCTTGGTGAGAAGGAGCGAGGAAAAACAAATAATGTTTTCCCTGTTCTATTTTTCTTTTCTCTCCTTTATGCTTTAGTTCACCTGATAAAGCAATTTAGGCAACAAAGTCAAGCAGAAAACCAGGATTCCCTTCTATTTTTTTGCTTTGCACTTTGTTTATCCAGTCCCACCTGTAAGAGCTGGGTTTAATCTCACACCTGCCTTGGCTGGGCAGAGTTTTGTAGGGAAAACCACGAGCCCTGTCATGGCATGGAGTGTTCCCTGCTCCATCTGCTCTGCTCCCAGCATGGAGAGGCTGATCCTGAACCCCCAGAGTGGCTGCACAGATCCCTTGGCCAACTGCAGCATTAGTGGGAAAGGGAAGAAGCTTTTCCTTGGGAATGGGGAGGCAAGGAGAGCACCTGGAGCGAGTCAAGGGGAGTTCACTCATGGCTGAGTCACAGCTCAGCTGCTCTGGCCATAAAGTTATCAAAAATACAGGGTTGGATTTTGTTCTGGTTACTGCTTCATTCCCAAATGCTTCAGTGATTTATGACCCTGAGACTGAACCAAAAAAAAAGAAAAAAAGGTTTGCTTTGTGTTCCTGCTAAAACTCTGTCCTTGTGAGGCAGGGGGAGAACAGGTCACTGCTTAGGATGCAGGGCTGGGACCAGGAAGATTTTGTTTCTTTCCTTGCTCCGTCCAAAACTTCTTGTGTGACTTTAGAAAACAGCTTTCCTAGCATCTCTGGTGTTGCTCAGTAAGTAGTTGAGATTCAGGGGCTGCCTGGTCCCTGGAAGGGTAAAAAAAACACCTTTCTCCTTTGCTGGGGCATGGTGAGGAGGAATAGATGGGATTTTGAGGAGCTCAGCTCTCAGCAGAACAGGCTGATCAATATCTGGAGCAGATTCGAGCTCTCTGCTGATGGATGGCAGGGAGGGATTTACCAACAGAGCTCAGCACAAGCTTAATGAAGCTTTTGCACAGCATGAACTAACAACTATTATCACCTCAGCACCTCCTGCATTCATCAGTGGATCCTTGAGGTGTGGGGAGGAAGGGGGAAACACAGAATTTATTTTCTTTTTGTGTTTCAAGCTGATGTCCTGATTAAATGGGTAATTTGGTGGTAATTAAATCGCTGAGATGGTGCATGCAGCGTTCCCACTGCTTGTCCCAGTGTGCAGATCCACTGCTGAAGGACCAGAGCAGATCTCCAGAGGCAGACTCTGCTCCCTGAGAACTGCAGCATCTCCTGCAGCTTTCCTCCTGAGGGGAAAACCTGCTTTTTTTAATCAGGTTTGAGCAGGCTGAGCTAGAAAGCTCTAGAAGTTGCTCCTTCTCCTGATTTCTCATTTTCTCTCACCAAAGAAATCCAATCAGTAGCACTAAAAGTTACTCAAATCCATAGGTTTTCACATTTGCAGGGGATTGTTGCCTACTCTGCAGAAATTCAGAATATTTATGTATAAATAATCAGAACTGGAAACACATGGCTGCATGGGGGTCACAAGAGCAATGTATACATGCACATATATATGTGAATAAACTCATCCCTTCCAAAGAAAGTTTTCTACTGTATACAGAATTTGTTTTCTCATCTTTTCCCCCTCAACTGTATATTTATAAGAACCTCAGCCAGCTGTCAAGCAAAATAGTTTTTATCAACAAAAATGAATTCATAACTGTAATTTCCTTTCAAAGGCTGAATCAATTTCTTTCTGGGTAGTGTTTACTCCAGATTTCTTAGTGCTATCACTTAATTTCAGAATAGTTTATTGCTGCTGTGCTCTAACTTTGGAGATAATTTTTTCAACTCATGTTAAAAGAACATAGACATAAGGTTTTCCTGTTCAAATCTTCCCTATTTATCAACTTTCTTCCTGAAATTCCTCTGTAGATAACATTGCCTCTCTGTGTCTGAGAGTAACTATTGGTACAACAGGAATAATTAAATTTACAGTTAGACTATTATTCCTACTCCTGTCATTTTGTGAATGACACAAACCCTGATGTGTAGGTTGACACTCAGAGACTTCATTTTTTAAGAGATGGTGACATCAGGCATCATCTGCCCCCAGCCAGCCTCAAAAAAAGCATCAGGAAGTCAATCCCTAGTGCCAGGAGAGATTTAAATTGGATTTTAGGAGAAGTTTTTTCATAGAAAGGTTTGTCCAGCCCTGGCACAGCTGCCCAGGGAGTGCTGGAGTCCCCATCCCTGCAGGGAGTTAACAGAGGTGTGGATGTGGCACCTGGGGACAGGGGCAGTGCTGAGGTTGGGCTCAGTGGTCCTTAAGGGTTTTTCCAACCTAAAATATTCCACGATTCCCTGGTATTTGGGGTGTGTGTCCCAGCCAGGCTCCATGGGCAGATCCAGAACACGTGGTTGTCACCCAGATCTGCTCTGCCCCAGCAGCAGAATGTCCCCTCCTCTAGGCTACTTTTGGGACAGGTTTTTGGGGAATATTTCTGATTTGGTGTCAGCCCCACCTGAGCCAGCAGACTGGGGATGCTCAGAGTGTTCCCAGCATTAAATCCTGCTGGATCCAAGGGAAGGGGAAACATCCAGGTAGAGCTGCTTTGGGAGCTGCTCTGAGCCTCAGCTGCAGCTCCCTCCAAGACACACTCCTTGATTACAAAGTCACCATTAAAATTACATTATGGGATGTGACTGGGGTCAACAATCCTGGTAAACAAGAGGTAAAAGCAACCATTAAAAGACATTTGCTGGAGGCAAATCTTTGTAGTCTTAGAGGAGGCCAGGTAGGTCACTGGATGTGAAATAGTGAGATCAAGCAAGAGGATGAATTATTAATTGCCAGAATTCATTATTTATTTCCTCAGCTCTACAGTTTACCCAGAGCTTTGTAGGCAAACAAAGGGATCGGAGCCCTCAAATCAAACTTCGCTTCTGACAATTTGGTTTTGTAGCATTTATAGCCAGGGCTGTGTCATAAATTCAGGGCAGCATTCAAAGGACACTCCCTCCGTGGCAAATCTCCCTCCTCATTAAGATAGGAGCCAATTAATGTTCTCTAATCAGCTTTATTCCTGCCATCCCAGCACATGACTGTGTCTACAAACCAGATTAACCTCCTGGCTGCCAGGCTGTCTCACACCCCTGTGCTCAGCAGTATTTTGGAAGGATATTGTGTGCAAAGGATTTTAAATTATGTTTTACTATCAAAATTTTCTCTGGAAATTTTGTTCCCTATTCCCAGTGGGCAAGTGCTGACTCTGCAGCTGTTTGGATTAAAAGAGTGGAAAATTTAAAGTTAGTCTTGGAAGAAAATTTAAGTTGTTTGACCCCACACATTAAATCTTAGCTTAATTAGATATAGTCCAAATTAACAATCACCTTGGTCTTAAAAAATCAGATTTAGATGAGGGTTTTAAACTTATGAGCAGTATCTGCAGGTCTTGGTTTGGGCTGAGCTCAGTAAGATGTGCACACAGATTTACCATCCCTTTGTGTGTTGGGATCAGTGTTAGTCTCCAAAACAGTGAAGGGAATTTTTGCTTTGGATGGAAATAAGGATTTCATTCCTTGTGAAAACCACTGATTTTGTAAATCTAGGGTAGGACTTTTGTAGGAAATCTAGGAAAGGATTTTTGCAGGATTAGAGCTTTGGAAAAGGTTGCTCTGTATTGTCTGCTGAGTTACAGCCATGAAGTTTTCACTGAATTCTGAAGAAAAGGAACTTTTTAAAGCTTTGCCTTCTGTAAATGATGATTATCCTATCCTTGGACTAACAGTAAAAACAGTTTATGTTGAATTATGAAGTCTTTTAAAAGTCTGCCATTCACTGATGTTGTTCCCTATTCATTTCACCTCATGAGTTACATCCAAGTAAGGACCAATTGATTTGTTCAGACAGTCTGGACTAACCTAGGCTGCTGGGAATCTGTTTAAAGAGGAGCTCAGTGGTCTCCCATCAGCAGAGAAAATTCTGTTTGTAAACATGAGGTGCTGACAGAAACCTGACAGCCACAGCTCTGAGAGGAAAAACATTGCAGCAGTAGATGTGTGGGTTATTTATCTGTTTAATTAAGGAACAAATTAATTCCTGTTAGGAGGGCAGGGAGCATTGGACAACCCCAGAATCTGTTGCCTAAACCCCTTGGGAAGTAAAACTCATCCAGAGACAGAAAATGAAAACCTGTGTTGGGATCTCAGAGCATCACTGAGGATCCAGAAGATGAGGAAGCTCCTGTGATGATCAGATATTCTTATTCAGTAATCAGGAATTAGGGAATGGAGCTGTACAAGGTGCATGACTGACCGTGAAAATGCATTCTGGCAAGTAAAGAGGGAGAAAATAATTTTATTTCTAAATATTAGAAATTTAGAAATAAAAATCAAGTTGAATATTATTTAGTAATTAATGAGACTTTTGGGTGTTTTTATGAGCCCCCTGTACTTCAGGAGAGGGTGCTGGATCACACACCAGGCATTTACAAGCGAGCAGAAATGAATAGCCTGTCTGATTCTGACAAATTATCCTTGGAGAGGAAAATAACTCCATAAGAAATATAGTTGGCGTTAAACTTAATAAAAACAGACCCTGATGGACTCCCCTTGGAATTGTGGCAGACCTTGCACTCCATCCCTGCTCCTGTCAGGGAGCTCCATGAACTTAAAATACATATGAAAAAAACATTCTTTTCATCCATTAAGACATAATTACTTTTCCCTTTCCCCCCCAGAAGAAATTTGGAGGTGAAGCTCTATCCCTTGATGGAACTGCTGGATGAAGAACTTACAATTCCAGCTAAAATAGGAGTAGCTTAAACCACTCACTTCTTTTTTCCAGAGACTCAGCAAGATATGTTTAAGAAGAATTTGCTGCTCTCCTGGGAAATCCGTAGGATTTGCTTACCACGAGGAAAAACCAAGCTTTCCATCCAGCTCCATGCAGAAAGGGTCACACAGATCTGCTGCCCACATGAAACCTTTGGAAAATCTGCATATGTGGGATGCACTGGGGGTTAACCTCTGTCCTGGGGGAGATGCTTCACCTTTCATCCCTTTTGGTGGCCACTTGTCAAGATTTTGTCACTATTTCTGCAAGCAGCTGCCGGCTGGGGCTGTGAGAGGCACTGCTCATCCTGAGGGGAAGAATTGCCTTCCCAAAAAAATGTGGGGAAGGATGGAAAGGTGAAAGTTCTGCAGAGCCTGGGGGGAGGAGGGGGTGAGAGATGGAATCAGGGTGTGCTGGGTTCTGTTAAAATGTGCTGCCTGGGAAGTGCTTCAGGAAGGATCCAGGGATTCCATGGGCTGGTGGGACCTCGTGGGATGTAAGGGTCAGCCTTATGAGCTCTTGGAGATCTGTATCACACCTGAGATAGCTCAGCCACCTCAGATGGCATCAGATCAGCAGGATGGCTTCTGTGGCAGTGTTGGAAAGAGAAAAGTTTTAATAAAAGACAAAATAACAAAACTCTTTACAGAGAAAAACCGAGCCAGGGCAAGAGGTTCTTGCTCCTGGTACAATCCCTCACAAAAGTGATTTGTTTCTTTGTTCTCTTCTTTTTCTAGTGAATTGCTTAGGCAGGACTTTTTGGCTTCTGTCCAGTTGGCTGTCCTTAAGTTTGAGGTGAAGTCCCCAAGGTCCTATGAGGTGTCTTTTTACCTAATTGAGGAGAGAACCTTCTGGGCTTTTTTCCTTTTTTAGGAGACAAAGGATAATTTTGTCACTCCGTCAACAGGGGACACATTGCTCCACTCGTGGATCACAGGCAGTGTGATTCCAATCTGGGCTTCCCTGCAGCTGCTGCTCTGGGGTCACTCAGTGCTGCAGTTTTCACTCTGTGATGGGATTTGGGCCCCTCTGCTCCATCCCTGCCCCCCCAGCACACAGGGGGTGCAGGATCCCATTTCCATGCGCTCATGGCCTGCTCCAAGCACTGACTTGTTCTGTGCTCAGAGCCACCATCAGCCATAGATTATATTTAGCCCTGTTAAAACTGTAAATTCAACAGCAAGCGTGCAGTGGTAGAAGCCTCCTTTGCATGGTTTATGGAGGGCTGGAAGGATTTATTTCTTCCACCCAGAAAAATTTCTTCTCTAATGCTCCGAGATTTACAACCCCCCAGATCGGGAGAAAGTCTGCTCCCAGCTTTATTTGAATATCTGCTGATGGATCAACAGATCTTTCTGCCATGAAATCCTCCCTTTGCTGCTTCCTTGTTTGTTTAAAGCATGGAATATGTGGGCTCAAAAGTACCAAATTCCCACAGCTGCTCTCCTTGGGAGGTAACACTGGAAAAAAAAGGGGGGAAGAAAAAGAAAAAATGTCAGTTGATTTACTTTCTGCATAGGGCACACTCTAAATGTTGAATATTGCATTATGTGCACAGCAAAGATTCCAGGCTTAAGTTGTCTGATATGAACAGACTAATGGCATGTTATGGAATTGATTTTCTATCAGCCTTTTCAGGGATATCACTCCTGCTTTGTTCTTCTAATAGATAACATCACCTCCTCTAACCTCTCCTCTCTGCATCTCGTGGCTGGCATGTGCATTCCTCCCCTTCCCCCTCACCTTTTCCATATTCTGTGCCTTGATAGGAATCTCATTTTTCAAATGGGTAATATCTCAATAATAAAGGGACAGGTCTGATGCAGATATGAGCCTTTTTCACAAAAGAAGAAGGAGAAATTGCTGAGCTGAGACTGATGCTTTCATGATACAGAATGAACATTGGTGCAGAACACTGCAGCCACCAGCCTTGGGCTTGATATAAAATTACAGCTTAGTTTTAAGAATCTGATCTAAGAGAGCACCTCAGTCCTGGGGTTTAAAATTATATCTAAGCTATTAATTCCTATTAGTTTCTCTCAGATGCTTTTGCATTAGCATTAAATATGCATATTAAAAATCATATAAATTTTAAAGTACATCCTGGAAGATTTCTTTGGCCTTTGGGTTAAGCCCTAATTGATTTATACCAGTAAAATACTTAATATATATATTAAATTGTACAAGGAGAGGACTTTTCTGGGACATCTTTAAAAGCAGAGAAGCAGCTAAGAAACTGTGGAAGATTTTGAAATGTATCATTAATATATATTACAGAGAGGGGAGAAACAAGCTCCAAGTATTTTTTCTGAAAGGCTTTTGGTTACATTTCCATTGCCTCTTCAAACATAACATGTCCTTATCCTTGAAGCAAACACACTCTCATATTCATGGGGAAATATTTCATGTTGAAATTAGCAAGTTGCTGAATTGATGTCACCTGGTCCATCTTTAATGTATTCTCCTCTGTTCCAATCTGTAATATCATCCCAGATATGCAAAGCTGACTGAAGGTTGTGCCAAGTTCAAATGAAGTGTCTATTTATCAATGGGAGGTTTCCTGATGGAGCCAGAGATGTTAATATTGAATAAGCCTAATAGCATTTTTCAAACTCAAACAGTCCTGACTCACTGCTGAACATTTTTGAAACAGAAATCTCAACTGATGGGTGCATTCTGCCTCGGAAATGCCTTCTGGAATTATGGCTTGTCATATTATACAGTTCTCCACATAAAACTAAGCAGAGAAGGGGCCTGAGGAAGTCCAGGTTATTCACAAAACAGGCAGCAGAGTTTAGATTTTCATGTGCCAAAGAATATTTATGTGGTATATGAAGTGGAGGTTGTTAATTACACACTTTACTTACACCTGTCTTAGGAGAGAAGTGTCAGCTCCTGATGCTGTAGTGGGAATTGCTCTTTTCTTCACTTCTGCTTTATCATCCTAATACACCATGAAATTGGACAAGAATTTAAAAAGTATAATCCTGTTTGCCTAAACCCCCCAAAACCTACTCAATCCACCTCCTCTTCCTGCCCTGTCTTGCCTCATGCAGCTTTTGAGCTCCATGACCAATTCTTACCAATTTTCAGGGATTGTGTAACCATCTCAAAACTAAGGGACCTCTCCAAGCTGTACAAAAATAGAAACCTAAAGTTTGCATTAGGAACACATTCCTGCTTTTGTATTGAGAGCAGGGGGGAAGAAAAGTAATACCTTCATTTGTCCTGTCCCTTTCCTCTTCTCCAGAAGGGGATGTCATGAACACCTCCTTTGTGTGAGAAACTTGGGCTGGAATTCACTTTAGTGGGCACCAGAGAATCCAACGCCGAGAGACAAAGCCATAAGAAAGCAAAGCTTCATTAGTTTCATTGCTCATGGAAGTGCTTGTTAATACAGACACTCCATTTTTAAAATGTGTTTCTCTGAGCACAGAGCCTGTCTGGTGGAATTAGAGCTCTGCAGCAAATGGGCCCCTTGCCAGTTCCAAGGAACACAAATTAAGGCTCTGATGTTGGGAGCGTTTATGCCCGTGCTTAATTTTACAAACCAGAGGGAGTCGTCATAGATCTGAAGTTGAAAGTATTTTGTAAGTGTTTGCAGGCTGTTTGTGGGGGACTGTGGAAATAACCATCATTTTGGGATGTGGTGTGTTTGCACTGTGTCAGCTGAGTGCAGCATTTACAGATCCACCTCTGGAGTGAAACTGGAGGGAGGCATTTAAGGACTCTGCAATGGACATTTGTGATTCCAAGATTTCTGATGAGATGGTGGATCTGGGTTCAGCAGTTACAAAGTCTACACAGGTTGTATTGTCCTTAAAAACACACAAAAATTGTTCTTTGGGAGAACAATTAGTGGAGCCAAGTACGTTACTGTGAGCAACAGCAACATTAGAGGGGAAAAAGCTGATACCAAAGGTGTGTACCTGTGAGATCTGCCCAAAGGCAACTCTTCATTTTCAGTATTTTCCCCCATGATTTTTCCTTCTTTCAGTTCTGTGCTCCTTTCAGAATTGCAGCCTTGGAGTGTGTGCTCCAGGAAGGGAAGGAACAGAGCACCCAATGTTTGGTGTGTACAGAAAAGAAGACTCCCCCAGCCTCAGGGAGCAAATAAAAATGAGCTGTTGATTTCAAAAAACAGCCAAGGAAGGAGAGATCTGAATAGGGAGAGCTGAGGCTCATCAGAGCAGAGGAGACAGAGGTGGAGGTACAAGGAGAGCACTGAGATGGGAGAGAATCCAGGGCAGGAGCAGCCAAATCCCAGCTCCTCATGCCCAATTTGGGGACCCCTTGGCCACTCCAGTGGTTTTGAGGACTTTTTTTGGGGTGGTTCCCTGAAGTTCACAGGGAACTGTGAACTGTGGCTCAGCAGAGATGCCACAGGCTGCTCTGAGCCTGAGCCCTGAAATCCCACCATGTTCCTGTCCTTCATTTCAAGCCCCAATGCAGGGTTTGAGCTGCACAAACCCCAATAACCACATGCAGCCTGACAGATTTACACCAGGGCGAGATTTGGTACCTCCAGTTCTCCTTGCTTTCAGAGTGTGTTCCTCCAAAGCCTCAACCCTCCCTTCCTGAATGGGTTTAAAAATACCTGTTCAAAGATTTCAACAGAATTTATCTGAATCCTTAATCCAACCTCCTGTAAAACCATGGATGCTGGAAGGGGAATGAACTCATCAGGAATTCAGCATGGATGCACTCAGATCATACCTCCAATGAATTGGAAACACTCTGCCTGTTCCTCCCCATTTAGGACTCCAGGATGTTATAATTTATGTCTAAATATTGCAGCCCACATTTGTCTGTGACACTGAACTACTGCTCATTGTTTGGAAATAGAAGGGGACTATTTTTCAAACCCTGAGAAGATGAACAGGTAAGGAAGGCTCTCTGGGAAGATTTTATCACACAGGCTCTGCTTCCAAGCACAATTAATGAAAATGTATATAATAGTTATAGAAACAATTTACTTAAACCCCCCAGACTTTCAGCCTGATTCTCCCCTCATTTCCATTAATATAGATTGGGACTCTCTCCTTCTGAATCCCAAGGTAAATTATCAGCTGATTTCTGTTAACCCAGTGAGGTAAAACTAATGGAGCAAGAATTAGACCCTTTCCATTAACTGCTATATGTTCTTTCACATTTGAAATTAAGATTATACCTGACTGTGAGAGTAATAAAACATTACAGCCATTCTGCTGAGTTATTTCACTGACCTTAGTTGTTCCATTAAAAATTATTGCCATCAACATTAGCATTTTCATTTTGGGTCATTTTTATACATGTCTTGCCTGTGGATGCCAGAAAATTTCCCAGCACTTCCTTAGTACTCCCAGAAATGGATGAAAACCCCCCAAAAAACCTCAATATCAGACACATGTTTTTTTTCTAAGGCATCTCAGAATAAACTTGGCCTTATCCAAAAAAAAGGAAGAAGGGGAAGCTGGGGGAGGGGGAAGGGAAGAAACTGTAAATCCAGGTGTCATTTTTGCTTGATTAAGGACTCCTTTAGGATCAAAGAACAGAAAATTTTGGAAAATCAAAAAAAAAGCCCTACAAAATTCAATCTTAGAGGGCTGAGGGAAAGGCTACTGACACTCTCCCCATTTGCTGGGAATAAAGTGAAAAGAAATTTCCCTGGCTATATTTTTCATTGGCTGCCATTATTATGTTTATATGCTTGTTTTCCTCCACTGTGTATTTTGGAAAACAACCTCAATCTTTCCAATGGCATCTGCAGCAGGAGCCAGAGCTCTCCCTGCACACATTTTGGAGCTTTTAGCCTCGTTTGTAGTCTGGAGGATTTTCTGTAAGCTTGAACTATCCATTGTGTTGAAGTACCTGGTTTCCATTAAAGTTTGATTAGATTTTAATGCCCAACTTTCTCGGGCTTCTTAGGAAATCCCAGCTATCAGGCATAAATAATTTCCCAACTACTTCAAACAGCCCCGACTCGTAATTAAGCAGAGCTATATTCAGGTTAGGGAAGAACTGATGTGAAATGAAGGTGACCCAAACTTCAGAGGAATTTTAGTGAAAGCTGAGACTTCGATTAGTTCAACTGTTGACAGTCTGTCCTCCTGGCTATGGACTTTAGAGAGGATTTTAAATATGCACTGCACAGGCATGTTCACACAGATTGTGCAGATATGGGATTAGAAGCAGCTCTTTGGCTCTGAAAATGAGTTCTAACCTATCCCTGCATCCTCTCTGCATGTGGCACCTGAGCAGATGCCCACAGAATAACAAAAATGCAGCGATGGGAAGCGGTGTCTGTGTCTGGGGACGGTGGGAGCAGCAGAGACAGATCCCAGAAGGAAGCACTGGCTGGTCGACCACTGTGTCTCTGAGCAACCTTGATGATTACAGAGCTGCTTTACCTCCCTCAGGTATTTCCACCAGTTTGTAGAAGCAAAAAACCCAAGCTTGAACGAGGGATGTGTGCTCGTGCTCGAGGATGGCACTAACGCTGACCGGAGGGAATGGAGCTGATTTCTGCCCTGTGATTTGGACCTCAAAATAATCTTCCCCAGAATATGAGAGATGATGCAGCAGGAGGAAAAGCAAAGCAGAGGCAGCCCAGTGACACGAGGTGCATGTGTAATGCTGCCAGCAAGCCTTGGGGAAAAAAAAAAATATTCCACATTGAGGTAAGAGCAGACAGTGAGTTTTGAGCGAGGAGCCAGAAGCAGACAGGCAGCACAGGGCTCAGCCCCACTCCTGCAGTCCCAGCCTCTCCAGATCTCATCCTGGCTCTTTCTGAATTTCATCTCCTTGCCTGGCAGGGACAGCAAGCAAGGGCTGTCTTAGTTGTGGGGTCTTTTGTCCTTAATTATCCTCATTATGGTTACCTGCACCAAAACCCTCCTTCACTTTCTTGTCTCCCTGTTTCTTGTTATTCCAACCACTTAGAACATTATTACCTTTCCTATCTTACTTTAGGGATCTTCCTGCACGATACTGCAGCATTAAATAATATTTATTAACTATAAAAGCAACAAAATTTTTTATAAACTTTGATCCTGCTTCCAGGGAAATAATGCTGCAACTGCAACAATAATTTTCAGCCAGCAGGAGCTGGAAAGTTTTCCTTCATCCTCTTTACAAAGTAAAGATAGAAGAGTTCTCCTTCAGCATGATGGAATGAAAATCTGTGGTTAGCAACCAAATGTTGAAGACTTTTTGGGCATAAGAAGACAGTAAAATTTAAAATAATTAAACCCAGCTTTTGGGTTTTTTTACTCATGCTATTGGCTTATTTGTTACTGTTTCTCCTCTATTTCCTTCTCCTATTTTTCTCCCATCCTCCTTCCCAGGAGAAGGCTTCTATAATTTCTCTGTCTTAGACCACCATTTTCTTCTCTACTGTCAGCTGGGATAAAATGGGATAAAACCAGTTCTTAATCTCTCCTTCCTTAACATTTTCAGCATAGGAATAAGTTTCTGCTTATGTTTGAACACTCCAAAACTGATTTCTAAACTAGGGAACAGACATGAGAATAATAAATTCCAGATTCTCAGATCACTACAATCATTGTCTGTCACCTTGGATAATGAGGGTTGAACAGCTTTCCTCAGTAATTCATCCACCATTCTCCATGGTTGTACTTCCTTCAAGCCAACTGCTTTTGATTCAAGGGTATCACAGAGCAGAAAGTCCATTTAATTCCAAAAATAAGTCATTTTAATAGCTAGAATGTTCATTTCAAACTTGAGTTAGCCTCACTTCAGCAAAAATCTTTTTAATATCTTTTCTTTCTGCTCGATCAAAGACTTGTTTACCACCACAAGTTCCTCATTCATCACTGAAATGGAGCCAGGAGTGAGGAATGGGAGCCTGCAGGAGCACCAGGAGCTCCCCCTGCCACAGAACCAATATTTATTGTGGAGCTGTGATAATATACCCCAGCAGCAAATCCACCCTGGGTGTGGATATTATTTAATGGCTCAGTGTGGCCTTCTTGTGGGAAAAGAAAGGCAAAATAGAAAGGTCTGTGTTGCCTCATGCTCTTTATCAGCTGCAGCTCTGTGGTTGCTCAGTGGGGTCTGCAGCCCTCGATCCCTGTGCTCTGCACCTTAACCCAGCTCATCCCTGCTGTTTTTGGAGTGTTCAAACATAAGCAGCAACTTATTCCTGTGCTGAAAATGTTCAGGAGAGATCAAGAACTGTGTGTATCCCATTTTATCCTAATTAACAGTAGAGAAGAAAATGGCTTTCCTGGAGTCCCCAAACACTTCTCTCCACCATCTGACCCAGGATTTATGGTGGATTTGCTGTTGTTCAAGACAAAGAAGCAATAATTCTGCAAATAAAATCTTAGAATGAAGCGAGCTGTTCTTGTCTGTGAGGTCAGAGAGGCAAGAGCAGCCCCAGAGCAGAAGGGGGGACCCTGCAGGGCACAGAGGGGGAGTTGGGGTGGTGGTGGCAGAGTCACAGCCAGGTGAGCAGGGATCAGCTCTCCAGCTGCCTGCTCATCCAGCTCAGACAGCATTGGTGCTCCCAGGCCAAAGAGGAGGGGGCAAAACCAGCTGGAAGGACAAACAGCACCTCCCTAGCAGCACAGAGGAAAATCAGCAGGCTTGGAATATCAGTGGCTGCATTTCAATGCACTCTGGAAAGGAAACTTTTGTTTTTTTTAATTTTTAAATGAGTGAGACCAATGAAATAAAGGTGGAACTTGAATATTCTGCTAATTCTCTCCCAGTCTGGGGGTATTTTGAGGGCTGATTCTATCTGCAGGACAGAAAATTCTGTGGCATGGTTCCCATTCTCAGCTGTGCCTCACAGGTGGGTGACAGAAAAACCCAAACCCTGGGGAAGACAAGGTGGACAGAACATTTCCTTCTCTTGCCACACCAAATATTGCACTGCACCACTGCCTGCTAACAGAAAAAGAAAAGGGGGAAAGTGGATTGTGGGGATATATTTGTGAATAAATCAGCGAGCTGCTCCATCTCTTTGCAAACACATTAACTGTGAGTGACAGAGAGACACCCAGATTGCTCAAGTGTTTGCCTCAGACTGCTCTCAACCTCACTTAAGTAGCACTTGAAAGAAATAATGGGTATTAATTTAGACACTTGGATAGACTTTCCAAAACTACAGCAAAAAAAAATTGACTGCAGATTTGTGCTGGAGGAATTTAAGACATCAGCATTTAGATAAAGATGAGAGCTGAATCTTTAAAAGAGCACCTTTTTTTTTTTTTTTTTTTTTTTTTTGGTGCCTGTACTAATTGCAAAAGCATTTTATATTTGGAATAATTGTCCTACATTTGTTTCCTGCTATGCACACATCTGCAGGAAAAGAAAAGGAGAAGAAATGGAGTTTTCAAAGAATCCTAAATGCTCAAATACAATTTATAGATATTTTCATGAATAAAACTCAGCTCATGGCCAAGAATTCATTTCCTTCTTTCTTTTCCATGTCACACCTTTTTTCTCTTACACTCCAACTGTTTATGTGCTTCACATGCAAACCAGTCTGACTAAAGGGACATTGAACCAAACCCTAATCAGGAAATCCATTCATTTAGGATTCCACTCTGACAACCCTGTCTTATTCTGCCCCAAATGTTCTGTCTGAAGTAAACAAGGTTTCAGCTTTAAATTTTGCAAGGCAAAATTGTCTTTTAGAAAGAAATTTAGGGCCAAGCACTGCCTGGAACTCTGTCTTAGCAGTGATGTACCTGGTTTAATATGTCATGTTTTAATAGGCAAGGCATTTACCTATCTCAATAGGAACTCTGTCTCCCTATAATGCATTTATTTCAGAGTAGTCTGAGGCATCTCTTGCCCAGGATATATGTTTCAATTACATTTCAGTGCAAAACACATCCTCTGCAAGAATCTTCATACTCCATGATCTTGAGTAATGGAACATTTTAAGTGCTGGAGAGCCCAGCACTGAAATCTTTATTCAGCCAATCTCCCCCAAAGGCAACTATTCCTCTCAGCAACACTGATCAATACCCCAATATGCCAGACCAAAAAGCCATTGCAGGAATCTGGATTCCTTCTGTTCCTATCAATAAAATATGTAATTAATTGAAAATTGAAGACTTTATTAATTTGAGTTTGATTTTTTTTTTTCTTTTCCATCAGCCCTGTTTCAGAGGTGTATGGATCCAGCCCAGATTGGATTCTGGCACGAGGCAGGGAAGCTCCATCAAGGTTTATAAAATCAGATTGAACTTAAGATCTAGAAGACAGAAAGGGCTGGAAAATGAAATAGCTCCAGTACAGTGGCTGGTGAATTTACTTTCTATATACAAGAACCTCTGGTGCAAGTGCCTGCTTGGCATGAGCATTAAATCAGGAGCTTCTAACACCCAAATGCCCCAAGGTGAGCAGTGCTGGCAGCACACAGCTGTGCCTTGCTGGCACTGGGGGCTCTCCAGAGGAGCAGGAGCCATCCAGGCTGATCCCAAACCCATCCCAAAGCCAGGGGGTGCTGGGGAGATGGAAAACTGGAGGAGTCAAGACAAAATCCCACCTGAATTTCAGCCCTCTCAGAGCTGTTTTATGCCAGCATAAATCCACTGATGACTCCACAAGAGGAAAAGCTGTTAAGGGGGGAAAAGTGTGGGGAAGATTGGAGGATTTGAACAATTTACCCTGTGTCACATCCTCAGCTGGCTGAAGAGACTCAGGGTGAGCTAAGGGGCTGCAGGAGTGGCAGGAGAGCCCTTCATCCCCACAACCTCCTCCTGAAGCTGCTAAATCTGGCACCTCCCAGAGCTGGGGATAAGAACTAGTTTGGTTTTTTTCATTCAATTAAACTGGAGAGCTTTTGAAAAACACAGGTTGCAAATTTCCCTGCTCCATTCTTGGTACAGCCACTGGATTTTTGTTCACAAGTGTTGTTTCCTACTGGAGTTAAAGCCTGAACCAAGTGAAAATAATCTTGTAAAGACAGGCAATAGATACAGATATATGAGATTTATATGCTTTCCACATTAACAGAGCTTCTGTTATAAATCCCTATTAATCAGGCATTCCATCAATATAAAGTTTTCCATTAAATCCAGAGAGGAACTGTAGCAAGTGTAATCATAGAGCTTGTTTAATACAGTGCAATGATGGCAACATTTTCATCTCATCTATCTGGCTGCAGAGCTCTTCCCCTCCTGAGCTCATTGCTGAGTGGCTGAACAGCTCAGTGACAAAGTGGAAAATTCTCCTGAGTATCAACAGTGGGGAAAAAAAATAATTAAAATCCTCTTCTCTGACTCTCAGCAGTTGTAAAGCAAAGCCAGAATGGTGAATTACAAGTTTCAGAACAGATATTTACAGGTTTTTTAGACCCACAGCTCAACAGTTGAAAAAAAACCCAAACAACAAAACCTTCAATGCTTTTGTGCAGCTTCTCCCTACTTTTGGTTTTCCAGGTGACACCTGGACACTTTGCAGGAGCAGAAGTGAAAAGCTGCCCTGACTTGGCTGAGGCACAAATGGGAAAAGTGTTTTTATTTTGTATGCTCTGTATATTTGTTATTGTCCAGTGTCAATGCAGGAGAGGCAAGAGGAGAACAAAACAAGGAAAAGAGACAAAAGGAAGGGATGGAGCAACTCAGGTCTTGTAATGAAGTGCTGTGGAACAAAGGCATGAGTTTTAAAGGAAACATTACACAATTGTTAGAATTAAATAGTAGGTGCTGAGTTAGATTAGACCTGAGAGAGAGGAAAATTAAATGGAACAGCAATGGGAGGAGGGGTTTTTAACTCACCTGCCTTCACTGCTGAAAAGCCACTGAGAAGGAGAAAATCTGCTCAGGGACCAGCAGCTCCTGTTCCCTGGATGTGAGGTGAGATGTGGATGTGGGGTGGGCAGTGCTCCACCTCAGGGTGCCCCTGGGGCTGGCAACACCTGCAAGGCTTCAGAGACTACCATTACAGGGTTTTGTTGCTTGAAAAAAGATAAAAAAACCCTGATATTTTTCATTTCTTTATCATCTTGAGCCATTCTTTTGGTATGTCCCCGGTGGAGATTTTTCCTGTTCTGTCTTGTTTGCCTCAGGCAAAACATCCAGGGCTTGACTCTCAACTCTGCCCTGGCCTCTGCAGCTCCTGAGACCAAGGTCATTTCCAGAGAAGCTGGATTTATCTTTCTTTCCCCTCAGAAAGAAATGCCAGCCAACATTGAAAAGCAACCCAGCTTTTGTTCCAGCCGGTCTTCAGGGAGATTTTTGGGCTATTTCCAGTGTCACTGGTGTTCCAGCACCCCCAGGAAGGCTCTTTTACCCCATGTGCTGTATTTACAGTGCAATCAATGCCCTACCCCAGTGGACTGCAGAGTGCAAAGTGTGTCACAGCCAAACCTCTCCCAGTATTTGGGCTGTGCCATCTCCCAGCCCTGGGTCACCACCTGGAGTGCTGACAGGGACACAGGCCAGAAGACCTAACACCTTGGAGAACCAAAACTGGGAGCTTGGAGGAATATCTGATGCATTTGCCCACAGGTGAGGATACTTTGAAGATATTTTGCTGCACAGCCCCAGCCCAGTGCACGTCTGCTGCTAGCTGGAACATAAACAGCAGGCAGCTGAAGTGCAAAACACAGGGAAAGGGCCAGCACAAATTTATTTTCCCCTGCTGAAGACAATCCCACAGGCCTGGCTCAGTGCTGTGCTCCACCTCTCAGCACCCAGAGGGAGAGCTGTTCGTGGTGTCCATCCTGGATTTCTGCACCCTCTACAAGCACAGGCACAGCAGCAGAGATAAACCATTCTCTGTCCTCTGTCTTATTGTTTTAGCATGGCTGAGCTTGGCTCTCTGATCTTACACCATCATTTTCCCCATCAGGAAAAGTGCAGAGGGATTTTAGAGCAGGTGGAACAGCAAAGGAAGAGCCAAACATTTTCAAACATGGGCAGCACAGAGTCTTCACACTTCTCTCTTCCTCCTGTGCCAGCTCCATGTCATTCTGCAGGCTGGGGTGCAGACAATGAGGTTTCTTTTCAGGAAAAGTCTGATATTTCTGCCCAAGAACAGCTGATGTGCTTCAATTTTGATATGTTCTAAGGCATGCCTGCCTCACGACCCCAGATATCCTCTGGCAGGGAAAATCTCCCCCCCTGTTTCTCTTTGGGAGCTAATGAGGCTGTGCATTTACACAGCAGATTCAATCCCTCTGCAGCCCCCAGTTCTGCAAGCAGTACATTATTATTTCCTGGCCTTTCAAAGGCTTCTTAGACTAGAATATAATGGAATGGCTTTTAACAAGGACTGCCCAAAAGAAGAAAAGTCAGGAGAGAGCAGACCTTGCTATCAACATATTAAGCAACTCAGCTGAAACCCAAGTTCCTCTTAAAGCTCTATTTTCAGGTGTATTCTTAAATCATAAGGCAACCAACAGAAAGTTAAATCACAGTGACAGCAAAATGCAGTTTAATTCAAAGTTAGCAGGTCAAGAAGGGCTATGAAGGATCCTCACATTCACCTCAAGCTATTAATTCAGATAAAACCCACCAGCTGCTGCAGCCCTCGAGGATTTTATTTTCCAGGTTTCTGCTTGTTAGCTCACACAAACGAAGAAAGGAGAAATTTTTTTTTCCTCCAAGATAAGAGTTTCAATTGACTTGTCCAACTTCATGGCACTGCAGCACTCAGAAAATGTCCACATCCCAGAGGCACAGGCAGAAATCTGGGAGCAGCCCTGGCATGGCCACAGGAGCAGAGCAGGGAGCTGTGCCTGCTGCTCCACCCTGGGGTGCTGGGAGCCTTCTGTGCCTTCAGCATCCCTGAAGATGAACAGCAGCTGCCAGCAGCTGTCCCCTGAGCTCCCCAGAGAACAATGAAGCAAATAATTTCTTTAATTATTTATCAAGGGCTGCTTCCTCAGTCAATAAATTTGTTTGGCTGTCTCCTGGAGGCCTGGCTTTCTGCTTTGTTGGGTTCTTCCACGTGCATTTGAAACATGTTCTATTGCTCATATTAATAGCTTCCTTTCTTTTCCTGCTTTCCTTTTTTATAATTTTTAAAATATTTTTTATTTTCATACAATCTTTTGTTTTATCCTGTTGGTTTTTTGTTGCTTTTCTTCTGTGCCCGATGTTTTATGAGACACAACTTGACTTTTAATTAACCTTTTATCCACTCTCTTCCTTTGCTCCCTTCCTCTCTCTTTACATTGGAAAGAACTTGGCTTATGTATTTTTTTAATTATTCACTGTGCCATTGAATTCCCTTTGTGTTTTCAGGAGTTGACTTGGGAGAAAACTGGACTGTTCTTGTGAGTGAATCTCCTCCAAATAAGCCCATTTGCAGTTTTGGTATGAACTATTTTAATCAGCAGCTGTGAAATGGCCAATAAACCAAATTTGTATTCAGTGCTTATGCAGTGGGAGAGAAGATTAATTAATTTTTTAAAAAAACCTAAAAACAAGAAAACCAAATAAAATTCCTTATTTTCTTCCTGAAGGGGTGCCTGGTTTGGGTTTAGCTCCCCAACTGCCAGTGGTAAAATGACCCTTTTCCCCCCCCTTGAATTTTGGCAGCTGCACCATAGAAAAGAATCAAAGAAAAGCCCTGCAAATGTCTCCCTTAAAAAGCACAGAGGGGTTAATTATTCCTGTTAATTTTTCAGAATATAACTGAGCCAAGAATGGGAGGAAGAGGAGAGTGAAGTGGGAGGAGCAGAAGGAGTTTTTTCACCCATCCACAGTCTGGTCCCAAATAATCAACAATCATCAATTGTATTCTTTATACAAACACATACATTTATCTGTAAACATATATTTTCAGGTGCAGTGATATAATCTTGCATTTAGACATATTTAAGTGGGAAAAAAAGCCTGAAAATGTCACACATAACCCCATCCCTCCATGCTACCTTACAGAGCTTTCCACACACTTCCCCCCAGCAGAGGCTGCCTTTCCAATCAAAGGTGTGCAGTGATTATTCAGCAGGGATTATTCCCTGCAAGCATCATGCTTGTTTTTTATCACTCCTTCCATATGCAGTTTACAGCCTTTGTTCTCCTCACAATCATACAGTGAAATATGAAAGCAGCCAAATCCGAGGGAAACAGACACAAGAGAAAAATGAAATTAAGTCAATCTTACAGGGAGAGTACAACCTTCCCTTTCATGCCTGCACAAAACCAAAAAAAAAAATGGAAACATTAACTGCATCCTGAAAAATAAAGCCTCCTGCTCTAATACAGAGGATGGTTTCAATCACATCCATGTCAGATGTTGTTGAAAGAATTTTGACATTTTTCACTTGGTGGAATTTTGTCTTTCATACCCAATATCCTGCTAGGAGTGCTACATGCCTGTGCTAGCTCACCTCAGGGGTCATTAAAGACACAAAAAAAGTCTTTTTAATCTCTAAACTGAAAAAATAATCAGCAGGAGAGTGGATATGGAATATTTCCTTGCAAAGCTTCAGCTCAGCGTGGTTATAGTGACAGAAATCTTTTATTTTTAGGTCAGGTGTGCACTCTGTCCCCTACTGCAATAACATCACTTCCTCTCACTTCCATAAATTTTAGAAACAGCTCACTCCTTCTGAAAGTGCAAAATGACAGAAACAAACCACATTCCACACCCAGAGAATTCACTCCCTTTCCCCCTTAAAAGCAAAACAAAACCATTTCAAAAAGCATGACTTTCCCAAGGAAATCCTCAAAAAACACCCAAGTTTTTATTTAGCCATTGCCATTTATTTAGCCATTCTTCCCATCTGAGCAGTAATTATCAAATTCAGGCTGGAAAAGACAGAGGTGAAGTGGGGTTTGCTCAGAATTCCTCAAGAGGTGGTTTTCATTTCCATCCACATCCCAAATTTACCAACTGCTGCTGCCCAGGAAGTCCCCCAGATCTCAAACTTTACACAAATATTTTGTGCAGCATTGAAGGTTCTTGCACATTGTTTTGGGTCATTACTTCACAGCTCCTTATTTTCCTGCCCCTCCAGAAAAAAGCAGTATTGGTAATTTCCAGACAAGAACTGGGAGGAGAGGAGCCTCCAGCCATCATCACTCACCTTCCTCAGTCACCTGGGATGAGTCTGGAAGGATCTATGGAAAAAAGACCACAAAAATCTCTGAATCTCCAAAAAAATTCACCTTTTTGTCATTACCAACAAACCTCAGAACCTCACACACTTCTTCAACCATTAACTGCAGTTTCTTTGCTGGGATCTTGTGCTTCCCCCTCTACTTGGAAACAAGATATTGATAAAAACTGAAAATATAGAACATTGATAAGAGCTGCTCCTCTCCTTAGACACCTGACTGCTTATCTTCTTCTTCTTCAAATCAAAATTTCTCGAATTACAGCACAAATAATAAATATTTTACTCAGTAGGAAGGAGCAGTGCAAATTTTTTTTTAACGTTGATTTAAAAAACCCCAAATTTAACAACAAATAAATACATTCAATTATTTTGATAATTGAAAAAAAAAAAACATCTGATGAAGGTCAGCTTTTCAAGAATAAAATGGCATATTACCTGCTACCATAATGGACGTGTAATTGAACCTTTTTGAAGTATAAATGATAAAATAGTTTTGAAAACAACATTTGAGCCTTTTTTCTGCCCTAAAATGCATTTAACTTGGCATGAGAACAAATGAGAAAGCCCCACTGGCTGCATTTCAAACTCATGTCTTGGATCTTTTCATTCTAGACTGAAAGTTGACACTGCTGGAAAGCTCTTTACGGAATTAAAACATTTTAGATCAGGTAGTTGGGTGGGAAATAAGATGTTCAAAATTAAAAACTGGAGTAAAAATTTAGGAGATTGAAAAAACTTTAATTTTTAATTATATTTCTTTATAGGATTAATAATCAATACTTATGTAAGTGAAGTGCTCTTAAGTCCCAGAGTGGTTTGGGTTGGGAGGGACCTTAAATCCCCTCCTGCCGTGGCAGGGACCCCTTCCAGCACCCCAGGGTGCTCCCAGCCCTGTCCAGCCTGGCCTTGGGATCCAGGAGCAGCCACAACCAAGAATTTCTTTATCCTATCTCACCTAATCCACCCTCCTTCATCTTAAGGCCAATTTAATATAAAATATTTCAAGGAGACTCTCCAGGATTTTTCAGGAATCCATTTCCCCTCCTCAGTTCAGCTCTGCCCTCAGTTTCTGGTCACTTTATCCCTTTTCATTCCTTACAAACAGTTCCTGTTCACAGAGCTGCTTCCCTTCCAAGCCCTTCATTTTTTCCAATTCCTTCTCCATGGCAGCCCTAAGTGCTGAGTGGAGAGCAGACCCTGCTGGGAGCAGAGGTTCAAAGGTACCTTGTCCTCACACAGCCTCCCCAAAGCAGCATCTGCATTTTAACCCCTTCCCTGCTGTCCCATTAGAGGCCAGGAGCTCTGTGCCCAGGGCTGATCACCCAGGTGCTGTTTCAGCCCAGAGTGGAAGATGAGGAGCAGCTTAAGGAGCACACAGGTTTTTATGTGGGTTAAGCTGTTCATGGGGAAGCACCAGGTGCCCAGGAGACTTTGCTCACACATTCCACTGTGACCTCCTGCCCCAGCTCACACAAAACCTTAACAGGGGTGTAATTCCTGAGCTCCTTGTGTGCAGCTGTTCTTCCCTGAGCACAGCTTGTTTTATTTGCCCATCCACTCTGCTTTGCTGAGGGTGCTCCAGATGAGCTCCAGTGATGCTGATTTGTCAGAGGAGCACAGTCAGGGTGAGCTGGAGACTGAGGCACAGGAGGAGCAGAGCACAGTTTTACAAGATAACCTCATAAAATTTAACAGTTGCCTCAACATATAAAAGAATAGACAAGTTGTCTTAACATTTTTTTCTCTCTCCTGCTATATTTTAGTAACAGATTCTTGTATCCACTCCCCAGGGACACATCTTTCCATCTACTGATCAACTGAGGCCCGAGTATTTTATTTTTTTAATGTCTTTTCTTTATCATCACCATTTTGAGGATTTGATTCCAGTCCTTGGCTGTCAAGGTGCCCTGCCCTTCACAACAACACCGTGATTGCTTCTAGCAGACTGCCACTAAATTAAGTTTTTCATGAGAACCAGACCAAGATGTATTTTCCCCTAAGATCACTTTTCTGTCTATGATTTCATGTGTGTTGATTTTTTTTTCTTTTGAATGGATCTGTGCACAATGGAGGAAGGTGTGTAAAGTGATTTGTGGGTGTTTGGTTTGGAAACCACAGTTTGTGAAGCACGGTGTGTGCTGGAACGTTCATTACCCAGGATTTCCTGTTTTAAATTTATCAAAGAACCATGGAATGGCTTGGGCTTAAAAAGACCTTAAAAATCATCTCTTGCCATGGGCAAGGACACCTTGGGCTAGACCAGATTGCTCCAAACTTCTCCATAATCTGTTAGGGAGTGTTTTTTATCCTGATGGGAAGCAGGAGGCAACTGGGGGCATTTCAGAACAACCTGCCTGAGTTCCTTGGGAGCAATTCCCACCAGCTGCATGTTCCTGAGACACCAAAGCAGTTTGGGCGCCTCCCCATCGATCCCCAGAGTGCTCTCAGGCTGTCCTGGCCGGGTGACACTGCCACTCTGCAGTCACAGCACACCCAGCACGAGCTGCTGTGTTTGCCACGGAGAAAAACCCTCCCTGTCCTCATCTGTCACCAAGATATTGTCTGAAAAATCCCTTCGCCAGGAGTTCTTCTGCTGGGCAGCTGAGAGGCCTCAGAAAAGACTGAAAACAATAATTATCTGACTGCTTGGAATGTGGTCTGGAGATGGTTCACCAACAGCTGCATCTTTGATTGGTTCCAAAGGAATTGTTTTTAGTTAATGACCAACCCCAGTCCAGCTGGGTCAGACTCTGAGTCAGTCACGAGCTTTCATTATCATTCTTTTCTAACCTTCTAACCTTCATTATCATTCTTTTCTAACTTTCTTTAGTATAGTTTTAGTATAGCATGAATAGAATAGAATAGAATAAGAATAAGAATAGAATAGAATAGAATAAGAATAAGAATTAGAATAGAATAGAATAGAATAGAATAGAATAGAATAGAATAGAATAGAATAAGAATAGAATAGATATATCAGCCTTCTGAGAGCTTGGAGTCAAATTCTCATCTCTCACCTCGTCCTGGGGACCTCACAACACCACACTCATCTCCTCGTGGTGATGAGGATTCTCCTTCCCACCAAGCAGAGCAAAGGACACAGCCCCTCTTTGGACACATAGCCCTGAATTCTCCTCAGCTCCCACTTCTCCTTGCAGTAAAGCCATGACAAACCATATCTGTCACCACGTCCTGCAGAGCAGCACGGGCTGAGCTGGTGACAAAGTGACCTCAGAGAGGTTTCCTTTCCAGGGGATTGGTGCCACTCCTTGGCCAGGTGCTCAAGGAGTGACACCTTGAGGGAAGGCAGAACCTTCTCTCCCTCCCTCTCTCTCAAACACAGACTCTTCTTCCCATCAAGTGTCCTCCTGCAAAACCTTTGTGCTTCTCAAAGAGGAAAGGCTCCTGGATTACATCTTTTGACAAGACAGATGAGAGGGTTTTCACATGAGACCAAGGGAAGTAATGAGCTGTAATCTTTGAGCTGGAAGATATCTATCTTTTTTAATTACAGGTAGATTATTTCTATATTAGCCCCCACAGCAAAAGGCAGAGCCACAGAGGTTTATCAACTGTGTCGAGACGAAGGGATTAGAAGAGTTTGGGACCTTGTCAGAAAAAAAGAGATTTTCAATCTTGAGTCTATTTTGAATTTTATAACTCCATGCAATTTATGTTCTTCAGCAAGCAGGTATTTTGACACTTATTCACTACAAGTAAAAGGATATTGCCATCACATCAGGGAGCTGGTTATTAGATAGTCCCTGCCAACATTTCTGCCTCAGTCTGACGTGTCTCTGCTGTCCTTGTCAGAGGAAGCTGCAACCTTCCCACCAGTTAGAACAATTGAAACCCATTTAACCAAAATATCTCTTTGCATTCGTATTTCTACATCGAGATTTCCTTCATCTTCTGCCTGAAGGAAGGAAGTGTTGTCTCACTGTGATGCTCCCTTGAGATACATTTTTGTATTAAAACTTTTGCTCTTCCAGTTGAGTTTGCCAAGGCTTTGGTGACATCTGGGAATTTTGCCAAAGGCACCATGGTTCAACCTGCTACAGAGATGGCCATGCTGAGTGTTTCAGGTTCCTGTGATCAGCCTTAAAAAGGGCATCTCCAACCTCCAAAACAGCTCTTGTAGAACAGCTGCTTTTCTGAGACCTGTTCCTAGGAGAAGAATTCCATGAGAATTTCCTTGAGGGAAATCCTGGTGCTACCGACATTCCAGCTGAGCCATAGAGAATACAAACAGGATCCACAAAAACTGTAGCTTGAGTGTTATTGGAGAACATTTGTAGCAAAATATTTATTGTTTGGAGGAGTCAAGTTGTGTCAAAGTTGTGTCATTTTTTTTTTTTCTTTTCTTACAAATGGGATTTATGTCTTGAGAATGGGATATTTTTTGTGTGCAAAAAAACCCCAGGGACTTCCTGGGCAGCAGCACTGATAGTAAAATTCCACAGAGCCCTGCTCTTTCTGAAGTTTATTCCTCATTGAGAACAATTCCAGGGTTGAGTCCTTCTAGAGCAGAGGAGCAGGGCTGTGAAGTGGTGAAGAATGGCACAGACATTTCCACACCTTGGGAAAAGAGGAAAAGTAAACATAACAGAGAGAAAAGGGAAGGGGAAGGCTTCAAAACAACAGGAGAGAAAAGGGGAATCAGATAAAGAGACAGAGAAGTCAAATTTAAGAGTTAATTTAGGAAGGAAGTGCATGATGAAAGATGTCTTTGTCTTTAGGTATTGAATTGAGCCCTCCACACCTGGGAGTTGCTGTTAGGTGAGCACTGAAAACTAAAGCTGGAAAGCAGAAAGTGGCAACAAAGTAAAGTCATACCAAAGGAAGCCTTTAACAAGTTTTCCTTCTCTCATTGCACCTCACAGGTTGTGTAACTTCAGATTTAATGGATATTCTCAACTGGAGCTCTATCTGTGAGCTGGAGGGAAGGCTATTAGTATGCTAATCAGTTCTGCAGAGTAAATTGGTTATAGGAGTGGGGTAAGGTACAATAGGGGAATATTTTTTAATTAGCACACTATGAAGCCAATACTCCCCTGGATGCCTGTGCACATCCCCCATTGACACTCATTTCAGCCACCCCACCTGCACTGGGCCAGGGGCTCTGCTCCATCCCAATCCCAGGGAGCTCCCAGGGAGGGAGGGTGGCCACGCTCTCACCTGCAGCACCTGCACTGATGCCCTGTGCTGGGCAGAGTCCCAGAATAAAGCAGGGATTTATCCAAAGGATCTCCTCCATGCACCCACCTGGGGCAGCACCAGAGCCCAGCCAGGGCTGCACCCAAGATGACCCAAAATGGCCCCAAAATGCCCGGCCGGGCACGGGGTCTGTCCCTGGGATCAGCTCTGCTCCATTTGCACCTTGCAGTTCATTGTCCCATCCCAGCTTCAGCCCCTGCAGTCCCACCCTGCTTGTTTTTCTCTCTCCAGCCCACGGGGTTTGTGCTCCTGGCCTGAGATTTGGCTCATTTGTCCTTGGTGCCCAGCTGGAGCAGGAATTGTTTTGTCTCCCTGCTCTGTGCACAGAGCTCAGCATCCCTGATGTGAACCTACACACTAAAGCAGCACAGAATGGGAAACATAGAAAAACTAAACCTGAGGCATCAGAAGTTCTGGGGAAGCAGTGCTGGTGTCCCATCAGAATCCCAGAAAGGTTTTGGATGGAAAGAACCCTAAAGTTCATCCCATTCCACCCCTGCCATGGCAGGGACACCTCCCACTGTCCCAGGTGTCCCCAAGCCCCAGTGTCCAACCTGGCCTTGGGCACTGCCAGGGATCCAGGGGCACCAGAGCTGCTGGCACCCTGTGCCAGGTTCTCTCAGAGGGAGGAATTTCTCCCCAAATGCAATTCCCTTGGAAGGTTTGTGGATTCTCACACACAGGATGTTTAGAAAGGAGAGTTCGACCTGTTTGAATCAACTGTCAGGTTTTACAGCCAATTCCAGATGGGTTTGGTTCTTATCCTGCTCTCAGGCTAAACTCACATTTCTGCTGATGGACTTGTAGGGTTTATCACTGGTGTTGGAAATACCTGAGAGAATCAGCCCTGCAAAACAATCTTGCTCACTGATTATCTTTCTTTTATTAAAAAAAGTTTCTTAGGTTCACAAGCCTCAAATGAACCTTTGGAAGACTTGGTGGAGAAAATAATTAAAGCACCAGGAAAAAGTGGTGTTTTGGGAATCATAATGTGAATAATAAAAACAGGGCAATCATTTGCAGTTTGGTATGTGGATTTTATCACTTGAACCACATTCTTTTAAATTCGCCTCCTTCAATATCAGCCACCCCCAGGGGAGGTAACAGTGTTTTAAAAGTCATTGTGTAATGGTCAAACTTTCATTTCCTTTATAATTTCTCACTGCTAGAGCTTTTCTACTTGGTTCCCTCAAACTCTTCAACAAAATAGAAAGTATTTTGGAATCAATTCTTGTATTGAGAACCTTGAGGTCCATGTGCTCAAGAGCTGAGCGTCTCATGGCCATGAGACAGGATATTGTTGAAGGAAAGTCAGCAGATATTGAATTTCTGCAAAAAAATACAGATCAAACACCTCTGTGAGCTCCAGGCTTTTCTTGGTGCACCCCACACATCCCTCTCACTGCTCCTGTTTGCTATAAAAAAGGCCAGGTTTTCATTCTCTACTTTCATTTATTTATATTTTGCTATGTAATAATTCAATGTTATCTGAGATTTGAATCCTTGAGAGGAACTTAAACTGCCTCTGTAATATTCTTGACCAAAGTTTGAAAATGGCTCCAGCATTACTGTAAGATCCTCTGGAAAGTCAATTTTAATTTCCTCTCTTGCAGGTAAAGGATAAATGACAGTTCTCTTGTATTAATTTCTGAGTAAATTTATTTCACTGAATTAAAAGGTTTTAACATTATTAGAACACAATACTGTCTAATAAAAAGGAAAAGATTGTTGGAGGTTTTAAGGACCTCAGCTTTAATCTCCTTGCAATAACCACCTCAAACATATGGCTAAGGTTTATTAAAATACTGAAGAAATGCTGTGTTAGAACAGCTGAACATAAAAGTATTGGTTAATTGGGTACACCTCTGGTGTCCTACCAGCCTTATCCCTTTTATCTCAGGCTCAGGAGATATTTATAAAGACAACTCTGCATTTGATGCTTTTTTTTTCCCTTTCCCCCCTTTTTTTTCTTTTTATTTTTTTTAATGCAGGCTAATAATTAATCTTCTGGAGGAAAAGAGAAAATGGTTCAGATGCTCTGGCTCTGTTTGCCACTGAACCTAAATCTTGAAGGTCCAAGAGCTCAGGCCTGCAGATGAGGACAGTAAATGCAAACACAGAAAATGCAACCCCAGCATCCCAAAGCCCCCCTGGCAGCAACAAACACCACACAACACAAATCTGGGCTCTCTAATTGGGGTGGGTTTTCTCCTGCAGCCTGGTTCCAGCCAGCTGGGAAGGCTGGAGGGCATTTCCAGGGCTCTGCCCAGTGCAGGTTCACATTAATTATTTCTGAATTAATTCTTCAGGGAACTTTGGGGAAGATCGCCCAGGAAAACTTGGAAAATTTGGAGCCTGAGTTTGACAGAGAATCAGCCACGGCCCAGCATTTAATCACCCAAACTCTAAGCACTGAAAATATTTCTGGGGTGATTTCAGCCCCTGCTGAACTAGAAAAATGCTCTTCTGCTACTTGTGTTCCACGTTCACAGGGAGGAATTGAAACTTCAATGATTTCTGGCCTGATGGTCCAAATTTTTCCATTTTAAGGGCCAGGTATTTATATTTCTGGAGCTTCCACTGGCCAAAATGAAGTTAGAATGCTCACAACCCACTCTTCCTGCAAGGCCTGGCATCAGCTTGCAGAAAAGACAAAGGATTTACAGCCACAATAAATCAGGGGTTTTTTTTTCCATTGAAATCATAAATAAAACAGGCAAAATAACAATGAGAAATTCATGGAGTCCATCAGCAAAATAGTTACATGGCTGGTAAAGGTCACTAGCAGTTATTTTGAGCCCTGTCAGCCAGTTTTGGCCCCATTTAATGTGATCTGTTTGTTCTGTATCTCTCTGCTTTTTAATCAGTCATGAAGTACCAAGTCAGATGTTTTACAGGACATTACCATGGTTATCAACAAAATTTGTAATCTCATTCAGAAAAAAAAAAAAAAAAAGCCCTTTTGACAAGATCTTCTTTCCCTAAGCCCACATTGATTGGCATTAATTAGGTTTCTACCGTTAATCCTTTATTAATCAAATTCTCCAGCAGCCATTCCAGGCCCAGAACCAATCTGACAAACCTGTAATTACCAGGGTCATCACATCTCACTCTTTTAAATACTGGAACAACATTTGCTTTTCCCATCCTCCTGGCACTGCCCCACTGCTCCCAAACTCACTTTAAAATTCACAGAGGCAGCTGGAGGAGCTGAAGCGCAGCTCACTCTTATCAGGCACGGCAAAATTTGGCAAATTTGGGGAGCACTGGGCTGGTTGGGCTTTGCTTTGAGCTCTCCTTGCTCACAGGCTCACAGCAGTGTTGCAGAGATGCAGTTTTGGGTGATTAAACCGGGGTTTTGCTGGACAGGAGGTAAAGGGAAGAGAAAAGAAAACAGAAATGAGCAAGAAAGGGAAGGAGATGTGAGGCAGGGTTGAGAGGAAACCCAAATGTTTGTTCTCCATGCCCAGGGGTCCTGATGGGCCATGGCAAGGTGAAGAGCCCTGTGGTGGTGTTTGCAGGGGTCCCAGGAGGAGGGAAGAGATGAGAATCTTGACTCCATGTCTCAGAAGGCTGATTGATTATTTTATGATAAATATTATATTAAAACGATACTAAAAGAACAGAAGGAAGGATTTCATCAGAAGGCTTGAAAGGAATGACAATAAAATCTTGTGAGTGACCAGAGAGTTGAGACAGCTGGACTGGGATTGGCCATTAATTAAAAACAACCACATGAGACCAATCCAAGATGCACATGTTGCATTCCACAGCAGCAAACAATCATTGTTCACATTTCTTTCTGAGGCCTCTCAGCTCCTCAGGAGAAAAGATCCTAGCAAAAGGATTTTTCATGAAATGTGTTTGTGACAGAGCCCTGTGGCTGTGACAAGGCCTGGGGACATGGGGACATCCCACTGCCCCCTGGATCCCTCTCTGGGCTTCCCAAACCTCCCTGACGTGGCATCAAGAGTTCCAGCTCAGGACAAAGTCACCCCACAAAAATCTTCCCTGGGCTTTCCTGAAGCTTTACAGAACCCCTTGGGGTTGGTGGCACCGTCCCAGTGCAGCTCTGGGTGGTTCTCCCACAGCAGGGCACGAGATGAGCGACAGGCACACCTTGGGGTGTTTCAGGTAAAAAGAGAGCAGTTTATTTCTCAACTCTGATGTTCATAGGCTTTCAAAAGTGACCATGGGTTGGAGGATGAAATTGCTATTTCTGCAGCTACACTGGTCAAACCAAGTTTATCAATTCTCTCTTCTTCCAGAAAGGAACGCAAAACAATCATTGTTTACATGAGAAATGTGGGAGAAGCTCCATTACAAAAATGTAAACATCAGAAGGTTTAGAAGAACTTAGAATAGAGCAACATTCCACGGTGGAGAGGTGGGGGAGGACAGGGCAAGGCCACAGTTGTGACATTTTCCCTTTTCCTTGGCCAAAGCTCTCCAAGATATTTGGGATCAACGGGGGTCAACCCCTGTATTTGCAAAGACTCCTAAACAAAAAGCTGGATAACAATTCCATGATTTTCTGACCCTCTTCTCTTTTCTTGGACTCACACAATACTTCCAGGCATGGGACATCCACAACTATTCCCATTTATTATCTTAGTGTATCTTATTTTCTACCAGTTATTATCTTAACTCAGCCTTAGGGTGGTCTGGATATCCCCATTTTTTGGGCTAATTTTGACCATCTCATTTTGTCTCCTCCCAAGCTGCACCATTCCACAAAGCTGGAGAATTTATATTTTCATCCCTGGCACGTGGTCTAGATAACTCTGCCAGCCAAGACTTGGGTTTTTTTCCCGAGAAATCCTTTTTGTCTTAATGGTAGAAACTTATCATGGAATAAGATTAATATTAATCTACAGAAAAGAACAAGATAAAGATAGATTTTGCCTATTAAATTTAAGAATGACAATCAGTTAAGTGTCTCCTAAGTAAGCTAAATTAAAATGAAACACTGAGAGAAGTATATATGACAGGCTATAGTGTATTAAATGGTTTCATTATACTCTGATATAATGGATAACAAATGGATTTGGAAATTGATGCAATGTTTAGAAAAAAGGATTCCTGAAGAATTGCAATAAAATTAGGCTGAATTTATGTCTCCACCATTAAATTTTCACTGCCACCTCACAATGTTAGCTGTGGGTTTTAATGTCTGTTTATGTGCCTCTTTCGGGGAGAATTTGAAATTAGTTATCAGTTATCATGGAAGGAATGCTTAGGAATAAATCCATATCAAATGTAAAAAACTGGGTAAGATAAGGATGCAGCACTTGTAATACTAGTAGGGAAAAAGTAAAGGCAGAAATATGTTTATATTACTAATGAACTAATTAACTTAGGTATTAATGTAGCCAATATTCACAGAGATTGTGCTTTTTATAATGTTCTAAATAAGTTTTCTTGCAGCACAGCCCTGTTATAACGTTAAAAAAAAATTAGTGTGTCATGTTATACCTGAAAAATCCCCATAGATTCAATTTTGTCCAATAAATTGTACTTCTGAACCAATTTAAAATTCTCCATGAAATCTAAAGATGGCTTTAAAATTTATTAACCGGAGCTTGGAAGGACATAGGGCAGATTTAAAAAAAAAAAAAGTGCAATTTAACCTAAAGTATTATTAGTAATAACACAGCAATCAATCACCCCTCTTATCTACTCAGATGGCTTTAGATTTTATCATTTTAAAAAGCCCTGGTGAAGGCAAATCCTGCTGAGCTGAGCACTGCAGCAAAGAACCACACTGGAATTGGTTCCTTCAGTGATGCCTCAGGTTTGGCTTTTCTGTTTTTCATGTTCTGTGCTGCTTTAGTGTGTGGGGCTGGGCTCACATCAGGGGATGCTGAGCTCTGTGCACAGAGCAGGGAGACAAAACAATTCCTGCTCCAGCTGGGCACCAAGGACAAATGAGCCAAATCTCAGGCCAGGAGCACAAACCCCGTGGGCTGGAGAGAGAAAAACAAGCAGGGTGGGACTGCAGGGGCTGAAGCTGGGATGGGACAATGAACTGCAAGGTGCAAATGGAGCAGAGCTGATCCCAGGGAGAGACCCCGTGCCCGGCCGGGCATTTTGGGGCCATTTTGGGTCATCTTGGGTGCAGCCCTGGCTGGGCTCTGGTGCTGCCCCAGGTGGATCCATGGAGGATCCTTTGGATAAATCCCTGCTTTATTCTGGGACTCTGCCCAGCCCCTGCTCCAGGACAGCCCAACTCCTCAGCAGCTGCTCCTCCTGGAGGAGCTTTGGTTCAAGAGAGACAAAAATCAGGCTGGGAGAGCTGGGAATGCTCACCTGGAGAGGAGAAGGCTCCAGGGAGAGCTCAGAGCCCTTCCAGGGCCTGAAGGGGCTCCAGGGGAGCTGGAGAGGGATTGGGGACAAGGATGGAGGAACAGGACACAGGGAATGGCTTTAATATGAAGGAAGGTAATTTTAGATTGGATTTTAGGAAGAAATTCCTCCCTGTGAGATGGAGATACTGGGGCTGCCCCTGCCCTGCCCAAGGCCAGGCTGGACACTGGGGCTGGAGCAGCCTGGGACAGTGGGAGGTGTCCCTGCCATATGGAATGGGATGGACTTAAAATCCTAAAATCCCTTCCAACCCAAACCATTGAAAAATTCTAATAAACCAGAGATTCCATATTTTTAAAGTAAAACTTCAGAACCTCTCAGCTCCCTCCTGCATTTTAACATAACATGAACAATTCTAAGAATTGTTAAACCCAAGTAAATACTTGAAATCCACAATGTGATTTTGCAGCAATTTTAGCTCTCTTCCAATAGGCTGTTAGGCAGAAGAGGGTTTTGTTGCTCTGGCTACTGTTCTAAGCACTGCCTGCTGAGTAATTCCAAGGTCACTGCAAGGAAAGTCAAATAGAAAAAATGGGATGGGGAAAAGGCATCAAGTGGGAATAATTTTGGTTTGCTCTGCAAAGAGCACAAGGGGCTGAAGAAGCCAAATAAATAAATAAATGTAGTTTTGGCATCATTCTCTGCTGTTTTCTCTATTGCTTTATTCTTTCCAATATGCCAACAATAGTGTCAGAAATTGAGAAAATTCAGAGGTCACAACAAAAGTAACCTGCAAAAGAAATTGCAATCTGAATTATCCAGGGGAAGGGAAGCGGAGCAGAGCTGGTGCCAGCAGTGTGGAGGAGAGAAAAGAAGCAGCAGAAAGGAAAAAATAAAACCCCTTTACCATCCAAAACCCCTCAGACACTGGGTGTAATGAAGGTGGTAGCCCTGAGCAGGGCCAGAATCCTTGTCCCTGCCTGCCACAGCTCAGATTCCTGCAGCAGAGGCTGGGAATGTCACCAGCCCAGCCCAGAGGCAGGGGCTGTCAGGGGCTCTTGTTTGCTGGGGAAAATCCTCCGAGCTGTGCCTCCAAAGTGAGTTTTGCAGCCTGCCTGCTCAAGCAGTTTAATCAATACTTCACTTTGATGTCTGTGTTACACAGGGGCTAAAATGACGTTTGCAGGCAGCCCAGGAGATCTGAACTCCTGCAATCACCCCAGCCAACTCCTCCCTTGGTTTGCCACCCCAGCTGAGTGTTAATAAGCACCAGGATCAGGGAACCAGCACTGAAATATTCCTAACCCATGGCAACCCAGGAGGAACTGGAGGCTGCTCCTGTTGTTGGAAACGAAATGAAAAGCTCCAAATGAATCAGAGACTTTGAAATTCTCAATTCTTTTGCTTTTCCTCTTGTCTCCTCTGTTGCCTGGACAGAGCAGAGTGCAGTCACAGCCTGGCACATCCTGCCCCATCAGCACTTCAGCTCAGCCACCAAAGTGCTAAATCAGCTCCGTTTACAGCCCAGGAGTTTTCACGAGGAAATTCACATTTCCGTGGAAGCTGCTCCAAAAAGGGAAGCAAGAGTGGCAGGGTGGGCCAGGGAGACAAGGCAGCAGCACTTAAAAAAGACTGCTTGTGATTAATATATTCCATTTTTGCTGTGAGGATTGCTGCTCATGAATGTGTCTGGCAAACACGATGTGACAGGCCTAAGGAAGCATCCAGACAAGTTCACCTATTCTTAGCTCAGTGTACAGCAAACTTCTGTTTGGAGGCAAGGACTCATTTTCCAGATCACATCTGAGCATTTTTAGGATAATTGAGACAGCTGTTGGTGAAGAAGCTGCTGTAGCTGGAAAATCACTTCATGCTGTAAGTGAGCTGCTCTTCCTGGGTCCTGGTGAAGGGGAGAGGAAGAGCCCCCTCACTTCTTGTTCAGCACGAGTTCAGGAGTATTGGTGGGAAGTTTTTGGCATTGGCAAGTTAAGAGAACAGATTTATGGGGAAGGAATGAGGGGAGGGTTTAACAGGTTTCCCTTCCTCACTATGAATACAGGACCTCAAGTCTTTACAAGATCATAGAGTCAATGCACTTTTCTCCTTCCCCATCATATGATCACTGCTACAAATATCCACATTTATGAGCCCTTCAAGTGAATCCAAGTTGTGAGCAACCCTTTTTTTTTATTATTTCCACTCAGAAGTGTGGAGATGTGAAACAAGCCCCTTTCTCAAGATGAGCACACAGAAATAAGAAAGCAGAGCTGACCTGCAGCCGCTACCCCTGAGTCTTCTCCAGCTTCTGGCAAATGAGGTTGTTTTCATGTGGCTCAGCCTTGAGCACACAGAAAGGTTTCCTGAACACATTTTCAGTGTGCAGCCTGCACAGCAGCACTGCTGGAAGGCAGATGGCACAAGGTTCTGTGCCTGAGCTCTGAGCAAGGCACCTGAATTAGCAGAAGAATCAGGGAATGGTAAAACACAACTGCTGATTGAAAAAAATTACCCAAAATTTTTCACCAAACTCTCCTATAAAGTGCAGCTACAGCAAGTTGAAGTCTAGAATTGGTCCTGGTGCAGAGGAGAAACATTATACTTCTAGGAGGATGGCATCAAGGTCTCATAAAATTTTGTCTCCAAAACAAAATATCAAGTTTTGATTAATTTAGGTTGACAGAATCCTCCTCTTTGTCCAGCTGTCCACTGCCAGTTAAATAAACATTCAAACCCCCTTGCAGTGTACCTTTGCCACACCTACAGGATCAATGCTGGGCAGAATAAATAAATCACATTTATTTTCCTGTGCCTGGAACACACCAGGGATCCCTGCCACAAACTACACCCAGGCAAGCAGGAAATTCCCTTTGGAGATGCAGACCCTAACCCTGCTCACAACGAAGCAGCACCATGCAAAGTTAATGAACTCAGCTGATGTTTCTGTATCCACACACGGCTGGCAAAGTTCACAGATGGATCCTTGTCTGTCAAGGTCCAGTGCTGCCATTTGAAGAGTTTTTTTTAATAACAAAATGCCTTTTGAGTAATTGACATTTTCCTTTGCTGTCAGAACATGCACAAGCTGGGCTCTGCACCTAAATCTCTCCTGAAATGTGTGCAGGGGTGTATTCCCTGCTTCCAAACTGAAAATCAGGTTACTGCCTTGAGTGCTAGCTGGAGTTCTGATGAATGTTTATTTGGCACCATGTTCATACTGTTATGCACAAGTGCATAGAATTAAAATAATAATTTCTACTTGATTTCATGCTTCTCTGGCTTAATGGTCTCTGATGGTTTTTAGCAGATCCATTATACATACTTAAATATAGAGAAAAAAAACCTACTGCATGGAAGGAAAAAAAAAAAAAGTATAAACTTGTGATCAAATTTACTCCTAAAAAAAAGTTGGAAAGAAAATTGCAAATATGACTTTTGCTGGGATTTTCCACTGTGCCTTTTCTGGATAATATGACACCTCAGCATTTGTAATAATCATTGATGCCCCCAAACCAATTTTCTTCTTGTCTCTACAAAACCCTGACAGCTCCCGTTTTCCCTCTAAGTGCTGTTGAATGCAATTAGCAAATTGCTCAAGGCGTGATTAAAATGTCATTTTGTGAATCTGTGCTATCTCCAGGTCCTTCCCAAAGCCACTCACTACCTGCCCAGAGTGACCCTGAGCCACTCACAGATCCTGTCACCAAACCAGGGGAATTATTCTCTGTGAATTCTGTGAATCCAGGGGAATGGTTTGACCCTGCAGCTCGACAGCAGCCAGTGTTTGCTGCACGGGGAGGACCCAGAGCAGCAGGGAGAGGCACCAAAAGCTGCTGGAACTTCCAGGCAAAATGGAAATCATCCCTTGGGCAGTGCCAAGGGGTGTTGGCAGGGCTCAGGGGTGTGTTCAGGGCCTCAGGAGAGATTTCCTGGGAAGAGGAGGGAGATAATGTGAATATGAGTGATGTTTGTAAGGCGTGAACATTGCCACCCTGAGCTGCCAGCACTGAGTGCTGCTCACCCCTGTCCCCTGCAGACAGGGCCTGTGAGGATTCCCTGCTTCATTTGATGCCTAAAGAGGCTGCCTGGAAGAGAGAATGCACAGAGTTAAAGGAATGGAGATTTACTAAAATGCTTCAAAGGGCCTTAAGATTTATTAAAAGGTATTTATTAAAGGGGCAGCGCAAGAGCCCAGCCAGGGCTCTGTCACTGACATGTTTTATGAAAAATCCTTTCCTTGGGATTTTTCCTCCTGAGAAGCTGAGAGGCCTCAGGAACAAAATGCAAACAATGATTGTCTGCTGCTGTGGGATGCAACAAGTGGGGCTGGGATGGGTCTCATGTGGTTGTTTCTCATTAATGGCCAATCCCAGTCCAGCTGTCCAGACTGTCTCAGTCAGACTTTGTTATTCATTCCTTTTCTATTCTCAGCCAGCCTTCTGATGAAATCCTTTCTTCTGTTCTTTTAGTATAGTTTTTAATATAATATAAATCATAAAATAATAAATCAGCCTTCTGAACATGGAGTCAACATTCTCCTCTCTTCCCTCACCCTGGGACCCTGTGATCACCGTCACAAATGGTGACCCCAAATAAAAAACTGACACAGGGCTCCACCCAAGAGGGACCCAAGAGGGACCCCAGGCCAGGAGTTCTCACACTTTTATCGGTTCTGGTCCATTTCCATGTTGGGTTCAGTGTCCAGTTCCAGCTCCAGGGGATGCAGTCCCACCCTCCCAGCTGCTCTCCTCCATTCCCTGTTTTTTACAATTTTTTGGGCTGGAGCTGCAGCGGTGTCCTTGGTTCTGGGGCTGGACAAGGATTGTTCTGTGGGAGACCTTGCTGACACTTAATCTGGAGCTCAGAGTCACACACCAGTGCAGTACAGAGTCTGGGAAATATGAGAGCTGAACCTTGAGGCATCACATTCAGCTGAGCTTTAAAAGAGTGGAGCCAAAGCAGCTCCAGTTTCCCTCAGAGCAGCTGGGAGCTGCCAAAGGGAAGAGCTGCCAGTCCCCTGGCAGTAAATGGGTTTTTGGTGGGCAGGCTCAGGAGGCTGTTCTGGGGAGGTTCAAGTTTTTGTGATCTCCCCAGCAACCCCAGCGTGCTCAGCTGTTGTCACCTTCTGGAGGGATTGTTTGGTTTGGTTTGGGTTTAAAAACAATTTATTAGCTTCTCTCCATTCTCACAAACCCCGAGTTATTTTTATCTTATTTTGCCTCAGGGGGATAAATTGATATTGCTTCACTTTGCAAGGCCTGTTTATGGCTCATTTTCTTACAGGATCTCGCACCAGGAGAGCTGACACCCCCTGGTTCTGGCTCTGGGAAAGCACAGCTCAGCTCCTCTGGGCTGCATGAACACACATTCCACATGGAAAATATCCCCCAACCTCTCTCCTTTCCCAGCTTCCTCACCAGCATTGTCCCTTCTGTGTCCTTCCAAATTTGGGCTGAATTCCAGCAATATTGGTGTGTATCAGCTGCTAGGAATAAATCAGGGAAAGAAGTTTAAGGCTTACCCCAGCACCTGTTGGTGCAGCTTGGCATGTCCAGCATTTCTCTTAATTCCTCTTTTTATTTCCCAGTCAAAAGAAAAAGAATATGAGAATTTATCTGGAATTTTCTACCGTTGAGACGTTACAACCAGGGTAATCTTACAATTATATCTTCACAGTCTCAATACAAATCATGATTTAAATGATTAAATCATTTAGATCTTAGCAAGGACATAGGATTTTCAGGACTTCTGTGTGTGGTTTTCATGAAAGTGAAATGGATTTGGACCTATCCCTGAAAAAATTGAATTCTCTAGGGAGATGTGAATTTTGCATATTTAATTATTACTAAAAAGCATTTTTGTTTGATATTGTTCTGGCAAGTCTATATTTTATAAGGCCTCTGATGATTTATAATGACATTTTTTCAGCAACAGCTGGTCTCAGATCATTATCTTATCAAACACTATTTATTTACCCCACATTTTTAACCCTTGTGTGTTTTCTTTTCTTTCTCCAGTCACAATATTTTATCTGGAAAGCAGTCAGGCTGCCTTTGGAAATCACTCATAGCCCATTAAGGTCAGATGTTTTTGGAGCAGATTTTGGGCAGTGCTTGAGCATTGAAGCTCTACCACCTGCAGGATTCACAGCATCCTCTCTCTCCATGGATGCTGGCTGCTCTCAGAGACCAGTGAGGGACACTCTGACCTTCCCACAGAGTTGTCACCCTCTGAAAAAAGAGATTTATGACACTGGCAGCAGGCTGGAGCTCGGGAGGGATGGCAGTGGAGTCCTGCTCCTGGCACCAGCAGGGGAGAGGAAACATTCCCAGACCCTGAATGTCATGTTCCTTTGGAATTTCTGACAGGCTCCACATCCAGCCCTGCATGGAGCCTGTCTGAGGTGAAACAGGGATGGAAATAATCCCCGTGGCAGGGACTCAGCCCAGAGCTCTTGGTGAGAGCCACGGATGGGTGCTGGCTCTGCTCTGCTGTCCCTGCTCTGGGAGCAGCTCTGGGGGGCTCTGGGACCCCCCTGCCCTGAGAGGGATGCAGAGCTCACACAGGTCCAGGCAGCTGCAGGAGGAGACCCCAAACCACAGCTCCACCCTGGCTTTTTGGGAGGTGCTGTCTTTGGGCTCTGGATGCAGGGAACCTTTCACCATTCATAAAAAATCCTGGAATCCCAGAATCACAGAACAGTTCTGGTTGGGATGAACCTTAAATCCCACCCAGAGCCACCCCTGGTGTGGCAGGGACACCTCCCACTGTCCCAGCTGCTCCAGCCCCAGTGTCCAGCCTGGCCTTGGGCACTGCCAGGGATCCAGGGGCAGCCCCAGCTGCTCTGGGCACCTGTGCCAGGGCTGCCCACCCTGCCAGGGAACAATTCCTTCCCAATATCCCATCTAAACCTGCCCTCTTCTGTTTAGAGCAACTTCCCCCTCTTCATACACTCCATCCCTTGTCCCAAGTCCCTCTCTGTGCCCTGCAGGTCCTGAAAGGCTGCAATAAATTCTCCCTGGAGCCTTCTCTTCTCTGGGCCACACATGCCCAGCCTTTCCTGATGGGAGATCTGAGTCTTCTCCTGAGCAGAGCAGAACCAGAAGGGAAAAGGGAGAAATGAAGCCATCCTTCAGCTGCCCAGGGTTAATCATGGGAACAGAGGAGATTTAAGTTCAAATCCATCCTCCTTATTTGAAGCAGAGAATTGAAGTTGACACCTCCCCTCGTCCCAGATCGGAGTGCATTAACCATGAGAGCAGAGAGTCAATCCCTCCCTTTTCCTCCACCTCCCCCTCAAGCACAATTGAAGCTGACATTATTTAAACTCAGAAGGAACTTCAAGGAAGTACAGAGGAGATTGGGAGCATCCCAGGTGCTGGAGTGGCTGAAGAATTTTCTGTGGGAGCAGCAGGAAGGGCACCAAGCCTTCAGATAAAACAGGAGATGCATAAAGCTGGGATAATACCACAAAGTGTGGCTGTAACTCGACATCTACTGAGGGTGAGCTGTATTTTCACTGACATCACACAGCTTGAACCAAATGGATATTCAATCTGGACCTTTTTAAAATCAATTCTTCGCATTTTTAACTGGAAAAAAAAATGGTGACATGAATTAAAGATAATAGAGGGATCGGTACAACTACTATTGATCAAAAAGCAAAATAAATATTCTTGTTGAATAAATTACAGCCAAGGCATGACCTTCATCACAAGACTTTTTACCTGCTATGTAATTTGTTGGATACATAATGCTTTTCAGAAAGAGTTTAAAATATGATCATTTGAAGAGCCACCTGTCTTGAGGAGGTGTAAGTTAGCATGCTAAAAAATTGCAGCCTCACATGGCATTCAGTTCCCTGGGAGGTTCATATTCAAACAAACCAAAAGATCATTGAGCTTAATTTCTTCTGGTCAGAGGTCATCAAATTTATAGAGTGGGAGCACAATAATTCAAGAAGGAATAAATTTTGAAATGTAAATCTCAGGAGGCAAGAGGGCATTTTATTTTCCCCTTGCTGTTCCAGTTTTGGGGTTTAAGCCTGGCTGCACCCCTCCATCCTTCAGCACATCTGGGTGTTTGATCATAAGAAACCCTCCCAAATGGGCTCCAGCTCTGGCTCTTTCTCACCCAGGTGCACACAACACCCTGGATGGAGCTGCTCCACTTCACACCATGGCAAGCACAGACAGCAGCTCCTGCCAGAGGAAATGTCTGCACCTGGATTTTCACTTTTAATGTTTGTGATCTCAATTAGAGCAAGTTTGCTGACTGCTGGGCTGCCCCTGGGATGGATGGATGGATGGAGCTCAGAGCAAGCTCCTCTCCACGGGAGAAATGCCATTTGCAGCAAACATCAAAGCGTGTTCAGCTATTTTCCAAGTGACTGCTCGGGCTCCTCTCTTTCCTTTCATGTCACTCAGCCCAACCCTCACCCAGCAGCGTGGGCTGTGGCAGCTGAGGCAGCAGGAACCTCAGCTGATGGCTCCTGTTGCCCTGGCTTTTGTTGCCAGCTCTTGTTTTCTTCTCCAGCCTCTCCTGGCTCTGTTCTGTGGTGGCGTTCACGGGGTCTCAGGATGAGGGAAGAGATGAGAATGTTGAGTCCATGTTCAGAAGGTTTGATTTATTATTTTTTGATATATATTATATTAAAAACTATACTAAAAGAATAGAAGGAAGGATTTCATCAGAAGGCTGGCTGAGAATAGAAAAGGAATGAATAACAAAGGTTTGTCTGTGACCAAGACAGTCTGGACAGCTGGGCTGGGATTGGCCATTAATTAGAAACAACCACATGAGACCCATCCCAGATCCACCTGCTGCATCCCACAGCAGCAGACAATCATTGTTTGCATTTTGTTCCTGAGGCCTCTCAGCTTCTCAGGAGGAAAAAACCTAAGGAAAGGATTTTTCATAAAACATGTTGGTGACACGTTCTCCAGCTCCGAGCGTTTCCTGCACCCAGATCCCCCCAGAGCCATCACCAGAGGCACTGCACAGCATCCTCTGACAACACAACAAGCCCTGGGCAGCCTCAGTTATTGGTTCTGTACCCCAAATCCAATTTATGATGAGATCATTTTGATTCACAACACCTTGATGGGTGTTTCACAGAGCTGAAGGGCTTGGATGAAGACTCTGAGTGTGCACAGCCTTGTTGGAGTTGGAAGAGCCTTCCTGTTCCTCTGAGCGCTTCACAAAGACACTGTGACAGTTTTTCCTTTTAGATTCTCAGAAGCTAAAAGTAGGGGAAAAGTCTAAAATAGCAGGAAAATCCAAGTATCAAAGTAGAGATTTTGTAGAGCTTTTAAATGCATCCTCTGGGAATTGCTCTTCATCCTTTTTCTATAAAAACCCCAAACTCACAGATTGGTATTTTATTGTTCTTTTATGCAAGAACAGCCTGAAGTACTCAGGGTTTGGTTTGGGGTTTTCTTTTTTTTTTTTTTGCATTTTTTGGTAAGCACAGAAGCTCTGTTCCCTTCTCACCAGCACTTTCTTTAAATGAAGGCAAAGTTTGAAGCTGATTCTTGATATTTGTATTTTTTGATAAATCAGATTCAGGAGCATTCTGCTGGTGGCTCAGTGCCCCTAAAGCCAGTGGAGTGTCAGGATCAGCCACGGAGGGGATGCAGACCTCAGGGTATTGTCACCTCCTGGCAGCTACAAAAATCAAATGGGGGAAAATTGAGAATTCTACAGCGTCCTGCAGGCCAAACCCATCATCAGGGAGGCTGAGCCTGGCTGTCATTGCTGCCTGGGCCAGGAGTGATCTGCCTGGATCCCTCTTGCTGCTCCCCATCTGGAAAATGAAGTGCAGTAGAGCTCTGTGCAGTAGGCTCTTTGAGAGGGTGAAGCATCAGTCACGCTGCTCCCTGAGAGCTCTGCACTTCCAAAAGCCTTTTGGAGTAGTCACCAGTCCTTTGAGGGACTGTGAATGCACTTGGCTGGTTTCAGCAGAGATATCAGCACACAGAATTACACCTTTAAATAAGGTATAACCTTCACAATCAGAGCGAACACAAATGTCAAAACATTTCAGAAAATAATTAATCTGAGCAGTTTCCTCGAGTTGCTAAGATGGATTTTGGTACAAATTGACTCACCTGTTTTTTTTCCTCCTGGCAAATCCACGTTGTGCTTCTCTCTAACATTGTCTTTGCTTTTTCAAGAGCATATCAGATTTGATTTGAAAGTAGAGCAAACAATATATTTTTTTAAAGTCTTCATGTATATTTTATCCTAAAGCGATCTGTATCATTATTGATTGTTCCTGCAATAAGAAAGTTAATAGGATGAATTGCAAGTAGTTGCCATAGAAACTACCATTGGTCTCTTTCTCTTGGAGAGGAAGCACACAATTAATTTGTCTTTTAACCTACTTTATTGCTGCAAAGTCCATACAAATGCAGCAGCACAGGTCCAGATTCATTATACACTTCTGTGCCATTGTGCTCCTAAATCACCTCCTCAGATACACTTCTGAAAGTGTTTATTGGAAAGAAAGTTTTGATTCCATGCATTTTCCTGCTGTTTAATTTGCCCTGGATGAGAGCAGAGATGGTCAGGGAAGGAGGATCCATTCTCCTCTTCCTCACTTTTGTTCCCATCTCAGCCCTGGGGCAGTGAGGTGTCCTTGGCTGCCAGGCCTGGAGAGGAATTGTTGTGTCTGCCCCAAGTGGGGAAGCAGCAGCTCCCACTGTGAAAAGGTGAATAAAAAAACCTTTTTTTTTTATGAGGTCAGGGAGTGGGCTCCTCACAGGCACAGCTGCAAGAGGGGAATTTTAAGCAAATTCCTGTCAGAGGAGAGAGCAGAGGTAAATCCTTGTAGACAGGTAATTCATTTTTTCCACCTCCTACAACTTCAACCCTCAATTTAAACCCTTATTAGATCCTGTCTGGACATCAGAACTCGCTGAAACGTGGCACAAAATGTGGGGTCTTTTTTTTTTTTTTTTTAATGGTTTATTTTTGGATCAGCTGATAGAATTGTTTGTTATAAGCATGAAAAGTGAGATCATGCTTTTCTTCTCTTGTAAGTGCTGTAGCCAGAGCAGGGAACTTATGAGAAGAATGGCTTTTTAGAAAAACAACCCAAAAGAAAACAACATGAAACAAACAACTGAGGATTTAAAAACCTTAACAAATGAAGGGGAGCTCACAAATGAAAAAAAAAAATCTGAAGATTAGTACATGAAAGAACAGTTAAGGTAATTAAAGTAGGAATACAAAAGTGAGATTTTATTTTTTTTAAAGTGTGGATTTTTTTTTCCTCTCCTTTCTTATGAGCATGAAGTGAACTTTTGTTTTGCTTTTTAAGGGAAAGCAGTGGCTGATCTATTCATGTTTGTTGACAAAAGCACTTCAGCAGCTCAAGGAGGAAGAAAGGCTTGATGGAAAAGAGGTGTCAGTCACTTCCCACAGTAACAGCGCTACCTCTGAGGGGGAAAGACAATAGAAAAACACTTTCTGCAAGGACTTGCCTCCTGAGAGGCAATAAAACAACCACCCCAGACTCAATTCTCCGTAGAAAAATGATTTTCAAGCGAATGATTCCCCTCATTTCAGTCCTTCAAGGTTTGCCTGTGTACCTGTGGAAGAGACAAGAACCACAGCCAGGCCAGGCTGTCCCAGACCTGTAAAACCCTTGCCCTATTTTTGTGTGTTTTAGCCAAACCTGGCTCAGTGCATCTGTGTCAGTTGTGCCTTTAATCTCAGCTTTAATTCAGGATTTCTCATCAGCAGGATTAGATCTCTGTCTGCTCCCATCACCTTGTAAACACAAGGATAAAGTGAATTAAGAGGGAAGATTCCCAACCTTTTATGGCCCTGGTAGCCTGCAGGCCTCCTTCAGCTCTGTTTTCACTCACCCAGAGAATGCAGACACCTTGCCACGAGACAGCAGTTTTATTTCCTTTTCTCTGCCTAATTATTTTTCAGAGGACAGAGAAAACAGGGGCTTTTTCCCCCTCAGGACTCTGGTGCATCTGGAGAGAGCAGAGCCTGTGTGTTTGAGAAGAGGGAGCCTAAACTCTGTGAGGAATATATGAGACAGCACCCAAAACCAGGACAAGTGTTTTAGAGCTTGGAAGCCAGCCCATCCCATCCCATCCCATCCCATCCCATCCCATCCCATCCCATCCCATCCCATCCCATCCCATCCCATCTCATCCCATCCCATCCCATCCCATCCCATCCCATCCCATGGATTCTACCCCATCCCATGGATCCTATCTCATCCCATGGATCCCAGCCCATCCCATGGAATTTACCCCATCCCATGGATCCCATCCCACCTCACCCCATCCCATGGATCCCAACTCATCCCATGGATCCCATCCCACCTCACCCCATCCCATGGATCCCACCCCATCCCATGGATCCCAGCCCATCCCACAGATCCCATTACAGCCCATCCCATCCCAGCCCATCCCATGGATCCCATCCCAGTCCATCCCATGGATCCCAGCCCATCCCAGTGTCCCCAGCCCTGTTCCAGAGCCCAGCTGCAGCAGCCTGCTGACTCCAGCCCCTCTGGGATGGGGGCACCCCAAACCCCTGACCCCTCTCTGAGCTGTGCTCCACACCCCATCCTTCATTCCTGCCTTCTTTCCCTCTATCATTCATTCATCTGGCTGAGACAGCAAATCTCAGCTGAAATTTCTGAAATTTCTGCTGCTGACAGCCATGCCCGGTTTTGGGGATGTTTTTAACATCCCCCCAGTTCCTCCAGCCTACAGGAACAGGAATTTCCACAAGAGAAATCAGGGCTTTGTATTGTCACCATTATTTCTGCATTTAGGCCATAAATGCTGCAATCAAACATGTAGATTATCACTGCATCTTCAATCCATGGCTGCATTTCAGCTGCTCCAGATCTTTCAGTTATCAACTTTTTGTGTGTTATCAAAGAAGCTTCCAAATTAGAAAAAGGGGAAAAAAAGAATAAAATCCTTGCTCCAGCGTTTTTTTAATTACGAGGATATTTATTCAGGTTTCCCCTCATGTTTCTTTTGTGTACCCCAGGCAGGTTATTTTATGAATACCAAGGGACTGGTTCTATTTTTTCTTGCCCCTGTGGGTTGTGATGTCAGTGGAGTTATTTTGAATAACCCTGTTATAAAATAGGTCAGGATCAGGTACTTTTAGTGGATGAAGAGTGTGGTTATTTCCCCTTATTAAAATTTCCCATTGAGCTTTATAAACTTTAGCAATGCATCAGCAGAACTTGTGATGAAAGCTCTAAAAACCAAAGCTTTAGTCATTATTATTATTTATATTTTCAATGTTTTGGTGTTTGCCCTGCAAGTCTCATTTCATGGTCTGGCCTGAAGAGTTGTGGGCAGTTTTATGATTTGGTTGCTTTGCTGGGCTCTCCCAACACCTCCTCCATTGGAATTCTCCACCATTAACTTAATTATATAATAATTTTTATAATAAGTGGTAGAAATTTTATTTTATAATAAATAAATCATGTGTTTTACCACAGTGCTGACTAGACATAGACCTGGCTGGCCTTTTCCCAGCTTCTCCTGGAGGGCACTGGGAGCTGCTTGATTGCCAAATCAAGCCTGGATACCTGAAATTACGAGCAGAGCACGTGCAGGAAGGTGGCAAATATAGCTTTTTTAAGGCCTTGTATTTCTTGCAGCAGGGATGACAAAGCTGTGTGTTCCCATTAAGGGGAGGTGGAAGGCTGGAAGCCTCCCTGGAAGTGTGGTGCTGCTGCCTGTGCTGCCACACACGTTTGGGATCATTATTTGGCTAATGACATTAATGAATTTGTCCAGCCTGCTGCAGCAGTTCAGTTCCATCATCATTCTGTTCTTTGGGAAAATGTTAAAAGCATAAGCTGAGGGGGGAAAAAAAAAATCAAACTGATTTCCCAGCCAGAGAAAACTATTGCATCTAAATTGTACATTAACTGGGCTGTGTTCCACACAAAGGAACATGAACTTCTGCTGCACCATTTTTTTTTCATATTCAAGATAATTATGTATTTGTCCTTGCCTTACCTTGTTCCTTTTTTGCAGCTCTAGTTACTTTTTTTCTAATAAGAACTCATTTAAATGCTCAGATTAACAAAAGGACTGGTCAATGTGATAGGTTATTAGAACAAAATCAGGTGCTAAATCCTCCTCTGCCGTTAACTGATTCCACTCCAAATGATGTGCAGAGCTGAGGGTTCAGCCCCACAGCTTTTCTGGATGAAAGGATACCTCTGTATCTCCCTGGTGCATCCTTCTGGGTGGTTTTTAATATTGATCATTGAGTGGAAAGAGGGAACAAGGGTCTGGGGGTTCCCAAGAGCATTCAGAGCCCTTGAAGGACCTGACCAGCCTCACCTGAGTCTCCCACTGGGGTCTATATTTAAGCTCAGCCCTTGGATCCTAACCTGGTTTAAACTCTGCTGAGGGAGAGGTGGTTCCTGCCTTGGCTGTGACCCTAATTCAGCTTTTCCAGCTGCACCTTGGAGCTGCTTTGTCACCACAGGTCAGTTTGGTGCTCTTGGCTGACCCTGCCCTGCTCAGGTACTGTGGGGTGGCTCTGGGGGATAAAGCTCCAGGCTGTGCTGAGCTCCCTGGCAGGAATTCCCACCACCAACCTGTTGGGAAGAACCCAGAGGCTCCTTGGGGTGGGCTGCTGAGGGAACTTTCCAGCCTGAATGGTTCTGTGCTGTGGAGGAGCCCTGTATTGATGGGCTCTGAATTATTTCTTAATTTTTTTTCTACTTATATCCTAAATGAGGCATAGGAAACAATGTGAGTGTCAGTACTTATTGCTCCTGTTTTTGCACCAGAATTCCCCAGGTTCTAGAGGCATTTGAACAGCTGTGCGTTGTTCAGATGGTGACTTTACACCACTCTCATCACCAAAAGGCTTTTGCTTCTCAGGCAGCATTTGGCAGCAGTTTTCCTTGTCCCCTCTTTCTCCCTGGGGCTGACTGCACCAGGTGCATCTCCTGTGCTCCTCTTCCTGCATCTCTGGTGGCAGTGTGGCCTCGTTCCAGGGGTGCTGTTAGTCAGCAATCAGCAGAGCTCTTGTGTCTCCAACAATGGAACCACAGCCAACACAGCCCTGCACAAAAGACTCTGCAAAAAAAAAGCAGATTATCGAGTACAAAACCCATAATAATCCTGCTCAAATTCCACAAGGTAAATTTGCTCACGTCTCTGAAGGACAATAGGATTGTCATGGCATTTGGGGAAAAAGAAAGCAGCTCCAATATTGCATGAACTTCCTGCCTTTTCTTTTTCCCCTTCTGCTGGTTTTTCTCGAGACTGCTGCAACAAATCCTGCGTCTGAGCAAATCATCCAACGTGATTAGACCTTGGATTCCTGCTTGTAGATGAGCCTAGAGGAGAATGTCCAAGATCTTTGAAGCTGAAAATTGAAAAATGAATAGCAGAGGGAAGCCAGATCTCAGAGCTCATGTACAGCACTGCAGAATGTTTCACAAAACTCCCCAGTAATTGCACTTAGCAGATCAGCTGCTCTCGGGGTGATGCCTCGCCTGCCTCGCCCCTTACCTTGTCACTGGTGAAGCAGGGAGGAAAAATCAACTCATAAGCATGTTTTAACCTCTAAATTTCACTCTACCTGTAAAGCAAGAGGTTGCATTAACCTTTGTGAGGGGGAGTAATAGCTGGTAATTTATCTGTGCAGTTTGAGGGAAGCGCAGTTCCGTGGGGTGATTACTGCAATAAATAACTGAAGTAGAACACCCTTGTCCTGACATAAACCCAGCTGCATTCTTCCCAATCCTCTGTGTGAGGAGTGGAGCTGGGAGAGCTTGGGGGAGGGAAGGAAGCTGGAAGGGAAGCGCTGCAACTTTCCCATGGAAGCCAAGGAGATGGGGAGACAAAGATTTAAGAGCCAATAGATGAGGTCCCAGTTTTTTTCTGCAGTAACATCAGTGTGTTCCCATTGTGTTAGGACAAGCAAAAATAGAGAGGCAGTAGCAGAGGCAATATATGCTATTGTACAGGTAAATTGTTTGGGGCAAGAACTGTCCTTTAGTTTTATGGGAACATTACCTGGCACAACCTTGTTCAGCCCAATGAGTAGAATTTCACTGAGCTGTGAGCCAAAGTGATGGCAATACTATTACACAGGTAATAAGAAGTCTATGACCTTTGATAAATATTTTTGGCTTAGCTTCATTTTAATTTAAGAATGTCTATATGTAACAGAAACATCCATCAAGGTAAAACCTCCTTTCTAAAGCAGCTGAAATGTTGGTTCCCTCTGCCAGCCCTGCAGTGGGCTGTGCTGCAGGAGCAGTGTTTGCTTTATCTCTTTACTGGCCCTTTTGTAATCTATTTTTTTTTTTCCCCACCCCTGTCTGTTGCTAAGCTTAATAAATAAAATCCAGGATGGCCCAGTAGGAAATACATTCCAGGAGAGAATTTGCTGGGGGTGTGGGGTAGAGAGGCTGTTGTAAAGAACAGCGGAGCCTCTTTACACCCTTTTCTCAATTCCCCACCATGACAGCACCTGGCTGTGATTGGGAATTGGGATTTTGGCACACTTGCCCAGCCAGGCTGCCCTCACCCAGCCAGCCCTCTTTTCTTCTGGGGCTATTATGGGAGAGCTGAGGTGGCTGTGATTACTGTGCTTTTTAATGGGTTTTTTTTATGCTCAAAACCTAGCAATAACTATCTAGCAGCCTTATTCCCCTGGCCTGGTGCCTGTGGCCATAATGAGCATCTCTAGCAGGGAATTGCTGCACACTGCAGATGAGGGAGCCTGTAGTTTAGTCCTCATCAAGCTCCTGGGTATATAATCAAAGAGAAGTTGACAGAGAAATTAGAGTTGAATGCAGAAATGATTTATTGGTTTTCTTCCCACAGTGAGGAGTTTGGTGGTTTTGGTGGTTTTTTTTAAACTTAAAATATTTTCTTTGCTGAAAATCCAAATGTGTCATTCATTTTTGAGTTTCTAACACCTTTTCAAACTCTGCACTAGGAGTTCTGAAAATATTCTAAATTAAGAAAATCAGAGTCAAACTCTTGTGGGTTTTTTGTCAAGTGACTATTACTCAGACGTGACCTACCTGCCAAATACTTCATCATTTTCTTCCCTAAAACTGTATTTCACGGTGCATGGGCTCTCCTGCAAAAAGCCCACCCACCCCAACTTCCCACAGCCTTCTCAATCTCTGAGACAATAACACTTAACTCAGATGTTCCAAAAAGAACAAACCTCTCCCAGCCCTCAGCGTGGAGATTCCACCTTTTCCGGCCAAATAATCAGCCTGGTCCTCTCAAGGATATTTTGGGCTGAATTTTGGATTCAAATGGAGACCAGCATGCGTGGGTGACCCAGTGTAGACCAGGATGGTGAAACTCAATGAGCTGTGGAGGTTGTGGCTGAGGAGCTGCTTGAGCTCCCCCAGTCTGGTTTTGTGACCATGGCACGTGAGGGAGATGTAAATCTGTAATAAAATTGTCCCTTCAGGCCATAAAGGTAACCCATGTCCCCTTGTCCTCTCCAGTGTCCCTGATGGAGTGCATGAGCCACAGTGCCTGTTCTGAGAAAAAATACCTTGTGGCAGGTGATTTTAGTGGAGCTGACAGTAATGTATGGGGAAAAACCACCTTAGACCCTTGGAGATGTTTGTGCCTGTCTGTGCCTGCTTTCACAAGAGGCTGGGAGCTGCTCTCTGCTGGGCTCCTGGTTCTTGCAGCAGCCCCAAACTTCATCTGCTCGTTGCTCATCTCCTGGAGCATCCCCCTTGCTGTCCCTCCTGGTTGGATCAGGAGCTGGATCAGGCCACAGAGCAGGAGCCAGGGGCTTTAGGTGGTGTGCCACTGTCAAATCTTCTGAAAAATCCCTTTGCCAGGATTTCTCTCCTGAGAAGCTGAGAAGCCTCAGAGAAAAAAGGAAACCAATATTATCTCATTTGCTTCTCCTGTGTTTTGCTGCTTTGGGATGTGGTTGGAGATTGTTTATCCAACAGGTGAATTGTTTTTACTTTATGACCAATCACTGTCCAGCTGTGTCAGGTCTCTGGAGAGTCACAAGATTTTCATTAATGTCTTGCTAAACCTTCTGTCTGTATCCCTTCTCTATTCTTTAGTATAGTTTAGTATAGTATTCTTTAATATAATATCATAACATAATAAACTAGCCTTCTAAGAACATGGAGTCAGATTCATCTTTCCTCCCCACAACAGTTGACCCCAAAAATACGACAGAGTTGACTGATGGTGGGGGGAATTTGAACAACTGCCTGGGCTGATTCCACACTCAGAATGAGCCCTGGAGCAATGCAGCTGTGGGAGGGTGGGAGCAGGCTCATGGCTAATGAACATTTCTGAGGTGAATTTCTCTGAATTTTGAGAGGGGTTGCTCCAATTTGGGAATATTCAGGGCACAGCTGGGAGGCCAAACACCAACCTGGACACTTGCAAGGTTTTCCTCTCAATGCTCTTAGCTTCCAGCAGCCCAGAAATGAAGAGCAAAGCACTTTGTTGTTGTTGCTGATTGACTTCAAACAGCAGCTAGGAAATAATCAGCTGTCAATTACATCAGTGTACATGCCTTGGTCCTGCTCTGCTGTGGGAATGTTGTGTAAGGAACAGCTAGATAATCCAAGGTCTTGATCAGGGCTGAAAAAATAAGAATAAACTGCCTGGGTGTGTCTTGGAATATAGCAATGCACCAATTTGTCATCTAGAAATATATTTTAAAAATCTTTGTATTTGCATGATCATGCCACTGAGGTAAATCTTTTTTTTCCCCACAAGTCTTGTTAATGAAGCCATGAACCCATTAGGATTTCTCCATTAGGATTTCTCAGCTGTGTGAGTGAGAGCATTGAAGGAGCCTTGCTGAGCTGTGTCCCTCCACACACCTCCTCCAGCTTCCTACCCAGGCAATGGGAAGCAGAATGAAATTGGACCAATATATCAGAAATCTGCCTTAATGATGAGGGTTTACTTGGAGCAGCCCTCTGTTAGATGTGGAAATGTGGCTTTTTCCTTCAGGGAGCCTTTTCCTGTTGGCTGAATTCCTGGGTTAAGATGTTTTGCTGTCACTCATTTCACCTTCTCTGTTTGAGATGATAAAATACTTCATCAAAGCCAGTAGGGCTGCCAGTAAAAATTAGCATGATTCCATAGTTTATGATATAAATTCCAATAGATTCCAAGGTTTTATACTAGATATCCAGTTATTATTGTATTTTTCAATAGAAAGGCGTGGTCTGCACCATAATTATCAGAGAATTCCAGAATGGGTTGGAGGGGGCATTAAAGATCATCCAGTTCCAACCAGGGACACCTCCCACTGTCCCAGGCTGGCCCTGCAGGGGCAGCCCCAGCTGCTCTGTGCCAGGGCCTCCCACCCTCACAGGGAAAAAATTCACTTTCTAGCAGGGCTTTAATGAAAGCATCAACTCCATTTGTTTCTCCATAGTTTCCTATTAAAAAGCAAAATAATCAAGAAATCAAATCTTTCCTGGAAGGTTATTTTTAAGCATTTGTTTCCTGCTCTCGCTGGAGAGGTAAAACAGCCTTGTTTCCAATTATGGAATAATTTGTGTAATATAACAGGATTTCTGGATTTATTGTCTTGTGTTTTGTTTAGCTCCTGACAAAAACAGTTTGTTGTGAGGAGAAATAAATGCGTGCTGCTATGGGCTTGATGGGGATTGTTTTGGGGGAATTTTTGCCTGCTGAATTCACATTTTGTGCGCTGCTGAATATTTGCTCTTGAAGGATTTAGGACTGAGGCATTAGAATTGGTGAGAAATGAGAGTGAGGGGTACTGGGGCACCTGGGAATTTAACAATTTTGCACTGGGGAGGATAAAAGATTGGCTGCTTTTTTTATTAAAAATCCTTGTCCAGGTGGTGAGGCGGCATGTGCTCAAATGCTGAATATTTCCTTCTGTTTCCCTGAGACAAAACTGAATTTCACAACTGATTTTTTTTTTTCTTCTGCTCAGTCCCATAAATACTGCATGTTTTTGAAATGGAAGCTGTTCCATAAAGCTAAAATTAGTTTAGACACTGTCATACTTTAGGAAGGAATTCTGAGTGCTGTTCACTGGAAGTGACATTGGGCTGTACTGGAGTGAATGACTGGATGATGGTTTAAATGCCCCTCTGGAACATGAATACAGACATTTTGATTAATGTCTTTGTCATGGGCAAAGATTATTTAGTTAATGATTTGCAGTTTCCTTTGCCTGGCTGCAGGAAATTGCCAAATCCCTGGGTGCAAGGGAGGAACCAAACAGCTCAAAGCCTTTGGGTTATTCATGTGTTCTCAGCACGTGCCCAAAGCTCCCCTGAGCCAGGCTTGAAGCTCACAGGAGACTAAAGCTCATGAAATGCCAAAAATAAAAATATCTTGTATTCATATTTTGATTTATGGGGCTCAGAAGGCCAAGGTTATTTGGGAAGGCAAAAGCCATAGCTACAAGTGTCCCTCTGCTCTGCTCCACACACTGAGCATGGGCTTCTGGTCTGGAATGTCCTTTTGGCCACCTGGGACCAGCTGTCCTGGCTGTGTCCCCTCCCTGTGCCCCCCTCAGTGCCCTGGCCACCGTGGCAGCCCAAAAAGCAGAAAATGCCTCTGGCTCTGTGCTCAGCAGCAGCAGAACCCCTCCTTTATCAGCCTGTTTGCTGATAAGCACAGCCCTGAGAGGGGAAGGGAGCTCCCCCAGCCCCATGGGGTGAAGAAGGGGGACTGGGGCAGCATTCCCAGTGGGGAGGGGACAACTGGGAATTCTGTGCATCAACGTGTGCTATTGCAAATAGTCATTCTGTGAATTCTGGAACAGGCTCAGGTGACAGGACAGTGCCACCAGCATCCTGCTGCTTCCCTGCAGAGGCTCAGGCAGAGCCAGGAAACTTCAGCTCTGTAATGCTAAATGCCTTTATCAGTGGGGATCTCCATGCTCATTTTTATCAGTAGGACCAGCTGGGATAATTCTGTGTGTGTGAAGGAGCACCTCGTGCTCGGTGCCATTTTTAGTTTCAAAGCTCATCTTGAACAAAACGTTTCCAAACTTACGTGGGAAATTCTCTGTAAGCAAATTCATTTCTCCAGCCCTGTTGTGTACAACCTGTCCCCTTCTCTTCTAGATGCACATTTTATTTTTCTTCTCCTCCCTCTTCATTCTCAGCTTTCAGAAAGACAGAAATGGAAGGAGCTGTTTGAGGTTTAAACAACTTAAGCAGTTACTTTTAAATTGTCTTAACATGTTCAAAAACCTTGCCAGATTTACAATTTGGAAGGTAATAAAATAATTTTGAATAGAATGTGACCAGATAAAATGAATATGATTTTATTATTCATGAATACTTTAACCTGAATGCTTTAATGCCTACATCTCTCTATTATATTAAATAATGGGGAAACATAAAACTGTCACACTGGGGTTTGTAGATTGATTTTCCCTATGGATTCCCCTTATGCTTTCCTTTAGCTATCCCTGCTGCTGCTAATGGAACTATTCCTTGGATACTTTTTCCCTGGTAGTTCTGTCCTCCCTCTGTTGAATACTCCAAGCCCTTTCCTGTCTGGTTGGGAGATTATTCCTCTTTTCACAGGGAACACAAAAATAACTTCATGTATTCCTACCCACACAGGTACTTTTGTATCTGCCTTCCTCTTTGGTGTTTCTCTTTTTTTTTTTTTTTTTTTTTTTTGTTATTTTTCAGATGTTCTCTGGGCATTTTTTCCCCCAGATATCCCACTCGAGGGTATGGTTTGGGATATTTAGCTGAGGCTCCCAATAAAGTTAATGAGATGTGTGGTTAAATGCCTGTGCCCTGTGCTAACAATACCCTTTACTGTTGATTGTCTGCCTTAGAGGAAAGGTCACTTTCTCCTTGCTCCTGGATCTTTACCTCCTCCTTTAGATCTTGGAGGTCACTGAAAGAGAAGAATGAAAGAACAGGACCTTGGAATTCTTCTTTCTTCAGCTGCCCCAATTGTTCTGCAGCTCCGGTTCCTTTTGAAAAGGAGCTGTAGGAATTACAAACCTAAGCAGAGCTGTTATCCCAAATTGCCAAAAGCACAGTGAGGGCAAGCTGCTGCTGAAGGAACACAAGATGCACTGTGGTGTTTTGTGCAGAAAATTCCACTAGAACTAGGGGGGAACAGCAGATTTCTGAGGAGGAACTTTTATCCCACTGTGTGCTTCCAGAGCTGCCACAGCAGGATACTGGCTCTGGGCTGGGCACAGTTTGCTTATGCCAGTCTGGATAATCCACATTAACAATAAATATTTGCCCAGGCACTCTGCACAGCACACACCCCCACCTGTGCCTTGCCTGAGGATTTTTGGTTGGAAATTCTGCTGCTGTACCAGAAGGAGATGATGAGCACAGGTCTGAGGAGAGCTAGGAGAGAGAAAAGGGGAAGAACTGCAGCTTCACAGCTGAATCCCAGGGAATGAGAGGGAAATTCCAGCCCCTCCATCTGGGCTTGGGTTAGAGTGGCATCCAATTGATCAGGAAATTGATATTTCTAAACACTGTTCTTAAATGCTCTGAAGAATAAATGTTATTTAAATTCTTTGCCCCTCTGTCTTCTCACGGGGATTATGATATTTAAGTCTTGGCAAACATGAGCTGAGAGCCTAAGGTGAAACAAGCAGTAAATGTAATCTCTGTAATGCAAGCAAGAGTCCAGCTTTAGATCCTTCTTTTCATTCATTTATTAGCCCAAAGGTGATCTCTGTTCTCTATTATGATGGAGTTTATGTGGTATAATGAGAAGTTAGCTATTCAATACAGCCCTCACCAACACTGCATTTTTTTCCTGTTTCTAAACCTCAGTAGAAAATGACATTAACCATTGTATTGAGCTGAAGAGCTGAAGTACAACAAGGTTAAAGACAGCTTTTGTACTAAAAGGAAAATGAGCCTGAGATTAAAATTCTAAAGTAAAAAAAAAAAAAAAAAAGAAAATACATTGGGTGAAATGAAACATTAAAATTAAATGACTAACATGGGTGGGTGAAGTTCAATATAAGCAGGAGTGTTTAAGATGAGGAGGCTTTTATCCAACAGTGAATTGGCTAATGATGTTGCTAATGTGGGATCCCAGAGCTGACAGCTGCTTTCTGAAGGCTCTGTCCTGATGTTGCTGCCTGGAGAGCTCGTGGAGAAAGAAGAATGTGGGAAGGGGCTGTGTTTGCATGGAAGGCAGGCTCAGACATCAGAATCAGAGCAAGCTGATTTTCCTTTTGGTGCTCCTTGAGGGGAAAAAAAAAATCTAAAACCACTGCCAGGTAAACTCAAATTGCCTGATGGAGAGCATTTCCAAAGAGAGAGCAATGCTTGCTAACTTTCCCTGGCAGCAAGGTGAGCTGGGATATTGGCCCGTGTGGACAGAAGCATTTTGCCCTTTAGACAGGGAAAGCATGAGTATTGCAGTGCAGACAGCAGGAACTAATTAATTGGTTAATAATGGTGTCATTAATATGCTTATTACCCATTTCCTCGGCGGGATCACACAGGTGCTCCAGCCCTAAATAGCTGCTGTGCTGGGAATGTGCATGTCCAGAATGAGAAGTGTTCTGCTGTTCTGCAGGAAAGGAGCACTGGCTCCATGGTGATGCCTCAGGATTTCAGCTTTTCTATTTTCCATCCGTTTGTAACCCTGCAGTTCTTTAGTGTGTAACTCCAAACCCCACACACAGTGGGAGCTGCTGCTTCCCCACTTGGGGCAGACACAACAATTCCTCTCCAGGCCTGGCAGCCAAGGACACCTCACTGCCCCAGGGCTGAGATGGGAACAAAAGTGAGTTGGGGGGAGCAAACCTGGGGTCAGTGACTTCATTACCTGGAGCTGTAATTGGGTGATTAACCCCAATATGCAAATGGACCAAACTCATAAAAGTGTGCAAACCCTGACCCATCATCCATTTTTGGGTGCAGCCCCTGGGGGGCTTTGTCTGCCCTAAATGCACCTGAAGCCCTTCAATAAATAGAACAGCTTTTTATTGCCTGAATTCTGCCTGGCCTCTGTTTTTAGGTAGCCCCAAAAGGCATCACTGGGATCCCTCTGAGGGCTCTGATCCTCCCTTCCCAGCAGTTTTCAAGGACCTTTCCTCTGAAAGGGGGATCCTGAATATCCTCACTGAGCTCTTGTCTTCCTCACTTTGTTCCTTACCTGTGTGAAATAGTGTAAATGAAATTAGGGGTTTTAGATAGAAAACTGATGCTTTTAAGATATTTTTCTCTGTTTCCAGCCATGATGACCCCTGAGTGACCAATGAATGTTAACTTGCACATGGAGTGGCAAAGTTCCCTGATATTTCCTTATACAGTAACTCATAAGGGCAGTTCTTTCACATCAATCAAGGTGATTTGGAAACCTGAGTCCCTATATGAGAAGAATACATGGGGAATTACAGCTGGGCAGATGATGAATTGTGAACAAAATACTTCTTTTCAACACTTACAGTCTCTGCAGCATTGTTTTTATTAGAATTTATATTTTTAAGCAAAGCAAAACTATCTATTTCAAAGCCACAATTTCTGATCATTCTGAAAGTTAAGTTTGATGTGTAACAGGTCATTTCAAGTGATCTTAACATGCAAGAAGTTTTGAATTATCAGCAAGAAGCTGAGAATCAATATTTTTAGAGAGGGTGGAGATGGAAATGGAGATTGAAGGAAAAATTTTGAACCAGGTATAACAGGAATGTAAGAGACTGATCTTCCTGAAAATTGAGGGCAGTAAGGAGCTTGGTTATTCATGGGTCTCCAATTCTTATCAGAAGCAAAAAAGGAGGTGCAGCCCTCTATTTTCAAAGTGTATCAATTAAATTTGTGGAGAAAACTGATCTCTCCCTTGGATTCTGGATATTTCCTTGACTTTGTGCCTTCACATCTACAGCTTTGTCTGGGGTCAGATTTGAGACTCCAGCAAAGAGATGTAACCAGGAGAAGGATTGAGGAATTGCTGGAAATGGATTTACCAGGCAAGTTTCTTAATTCCCTCAGTCTGCCTCTTTTCTCAAGCAGCAAAAAGGAGATTATTTTGCCCTTTCTTCTCTACTTCTTAATGAGTGTAAATTTGCTGCAATGCAAACTTTTCCTGTGTCCTGAAAAGTGAAATCAGGACACACCTGCTACCCAAGAATAATAATAATAATAATAACAATAATTGCATGACTAATATAAAAGAATTGTTGATGAGGCCTCAGTGGAGTCAGCGAGTGATGAGGATGCTCAAATGAGCAGCTCTATTTGCTTGCAGATCCCTGGGCTCCAACTTCTGCACTTCAGCAGTTGTTGGAGTGTTCCATGGGAATTTGGGAAGCATTTTTGGACTCATAAATGATGGGGAAAATGTCAGGCATGCTGAAAGATCTCCTCACTCCTCAGCTGAGAAGACTGGGTATTGATTTACACAAGACTGCATCACATTCATTTAGATAGGTGTTCTGTGTGTTGTATTTTTTTTTCCCCCAATCAATATTTTTTCCAATTTGGCTGCTGGTAACAGGCTGCAGCCCAGCATTCCCACGCCAGCACAGAAAGGCAGCCTTTGCTTTAATTGTCAAAAGCATCTGGCCCTCTTTGCCTCTTGCTTGCCCCATCTGAGCCCCATCCCCTGGCTGGCCAGAGGGAGCCTTAAATTTGATAAAGAAGTTGATTACAATGCAGTCCTGCAGCTTAAATGCCATGACATTTCCTAGGTATTAACATAAGAACATTAAATTAAAATCACACTCCTCGGGGAGCGCAGCTCTGTGTGCCTGGGGAGGGATCACTGCCTGACTCACTGAGTCTCAGAGTTTCAGCTGATTGCAGCCACAGTTCCCGTGTTCCTCCCAGGGGTGCACACAACCAGGAGGCAAATTCTGCTCTGAGATGCCCTGAGGCAGCTCAAAATCACAGAATGAAGCAGAGATCATTGAGTCCAACCCATGACCTCACACCTCAACCAAGCCACGGTGCTGAGTGCCAGGTCCAGGCTTTGTTAAACCCCTCCAGGGATGGAGACTCCAGCACCTCCCTGGGCAGCCATTCCAGTGCCAAATCACTCATTCTGGGAAAAAATTTATCTAGTTTCCAACCCAAGCTTCCCCTGGCACAGCTTAAGGCTGTGTCCTCTCATTATTTTGTTTTGTTTTGTTTTTTTATCACAGGGTTACAAGTTTGGAAGAGACCTTTAAGATCATCAAGTCCAAGCCAGCCCCAGCACCTCAGCTCAACCCTGGCACCCAGTGCCAATCCAGGCTTTGTTAAACACACCCAGGGATGGGGACTGCACCACCTCCCAGGCAGAGCATTCCAGTGCCCAATCATTCTTTCAGTGAAGACTTTTTTTCTGATGTCTAACCTAAACTTCCCCAGCCACAGCTGAAGGCTGTGTCCTCTTGTTCTGTCAGTGGCTGCCTGGGAGAAGAGACCAACCCCACCTGAGTGCAACCCCCTGAAAGGTGGCTGAGAGTGATGAGGGCACACTGCTGGCACTGTCCAGCTGCTGGCCATCAGCAGCCCCAGGTCCCTTTCTGCTGGGCACTGTCCAGCTGCTCTGTCCCTGTCCTGCAGGGCTTGTGGTGGCTCCTGGGGCTCTGCCTTGCCTGGAGCCAGGGGATTGATCTGAGCCAGCTCCTGCTCCAACAGCCCCTCCTGGATGGGGTCACTCTGCACAGCCTCATTGCCTCTGGGGTGGCTGTGACAATTGACATCAGCTCAGCTGTGCCCCACTGAGTCCAAAGGGGCTGAGAATCAGCGGGGATGGCAGCAGGGCTGGGGTGGGGAGATCTGAGCTCAGCCCTCTGATCAAAGCTCATTGCAAGTAAACAAACACACTCCTGCTTTCCTGGGCAGCAATCCATGCTCCAGAACCCCATTAAATAAACACACTCCTGCTTTCCTGGGCAGCCATCCATGCTCCAGAACCCCATTAAATAAACACACTCCTGCTTTCCTGGGCAGCAATCCATGCTCCAGAACCCCATTAAATAAACACACTCCTGCTTTCCTGGGCAGCAATCCATGCTCCAGAACCCCATTTAATAAACACACTTTTGCTTTCCTGGGCAGCAATCCATGCTCCAGAACCCCATTAAAAACACACACTCCTGCTTTCCTGGGCAGCCATTCATGCTCCAGAACATCATTAAATAAGCACACTCCTGCTTTAGTGTGCAGCCATTCATGCTCCAGAACCCCAATAAACACACACTCCTGCTTTCCTGGGCAGCAATCCATGCTCCAGAACCCTGAGCCCTGGCTTTAGTTGTTATCCACATCATCTAAGTGCTGCTGAAGCTGGGATGGTGTTCCTGGGGTTGTTATGAAATAGGAGCTGTTGTTCTGCAGTAAATTGGAAACTATAACTCGGGCTTTGATTAATCTTTCTCTGAAACATGGAGGTCATCCTTAACTTCCAGATATTTCTATTCTCTGTGTATATTAATTTCTAGTAGCCTGGGGTTTAATACATATTTCTCTGTTTCATTTCCACAATTAATGGCTCTAAGACAACACAGATAAAAATGTAAATGAGCAACTCATCTTTATGCTTTTCAGCTCCATGTTTACAATTGCAGTTACAGTGAGCTTTTAAAACTGCCCAAACAGCTTTTCCTGCAGATATGAAAATTATGAAGTTACCCTTCTAAATTACAGATTTTAAAAATTGCTGTCATTTTAAACACCCATATTTTTTATGTTTATTGGAACTCTTTTGAGTATAAAGGCAACACACTCTTTCTTTTTTGTAATGCAGAGTAATACATGATATTAGCATAAAGAGAAGCCCATGTACATATAAATAGTATTTTTTCTTTTCTGCAATCCTCTCTGCAAAGATTTTAGAGTAGGGACCCATAAAAGTGAGCATTTCTTGCGATGGTTTTCTCTAAATTCTCTTCCAGGATGCACTGCTGTGACAGCATCTTGGAATCAAATCTGAAAAAGAAAGTACAAGAAAATTGTGGATCTTGACAAAACCACGGGCCTGTTACAGCTGCAGCATAATGGGGGCACTGGGAAATTAAAACTTCTCACTTTTCCCTGAGCTGCATTTCTACAGCTGGCAGTGAGAACTTAATTTCTGATTATGTGTTAGTTAAAGAGCTAATACAGTTGGGAAGAGGCTGTTCTAGCAGGCAGATAAAGTTTCCATCCAGCTCCTTGCAGCTAAACCAAGAATTGAACTGGGGCAAACAGAATAAGGAGGTCATGAACGTTGCAAATGTGCTGCCTTGGATGGGCTGGGCTTTAAAGGGTTTTTTTCCCTGTCCTTTCTGACAAAGAATATTCTAAGGCTGAGATGGGGTTTTATTTAAGTAGTTCCAGGTTAATTCTTCAGCAGAACTTATGGCTGTGTCTGAAATCCAAGGAAAATGTCAGCCCTTGGTGTTCCTGCTCCTGGCAGGGGTTTGGAATGGGATAATCTCCAAGGACACGCTACGGTGGTAATGGTAAAAATTAAGTTGAAGGCAGAAAGAAATGAAAGCACACTGGAAGTGTTTGGGAGTTTTTAATAGTCAACTAAGGGATAAGAAAAGAAAGAAAGAAAGTGGAAAAGGAAGTGTTGGCTGGGGCAAACAGAATTTCCTCACAGCTCTCGGCAGGTTTTGGGGGAAGAGGTGGGGAATATCCCTGGAGTGACATCCACTCCTGTATGGAGCAGGGTCTCCAGCTTGAATTAAGGGAATCAAAGTGACCACTGCAACCTTTATTCTCTTCAAATCTCAGTAGTAGATGGGATCAGAACTGGCTCTGAGGCTGCAGGAAGACTGGCCTGGTTTGAGGCTGTTTCCTGTCATTCCAGGTGGATATTTCTGTGGAGCTTCCACTGTGTTTATGCTGGCAAGGATCATAGCCGGGATTTGGGCTGGCACTGAGTTTTTAATCCCTGTTTTTCTGTGATTCCATTCACTTTGCAAGATGTCAGAGCTCTTTAAGGTAATGAACAGAGATCTGCAGAGGTTTTGGTAGAGATTTCTCATCACTTTTGTGTCAGATTTAGCTGAGCACAGAAAGCTGCACTAAGCACAGGGATTACAGCCACAGTGAAGAGCCTAAATCCCTCCTCTCTCTTCTGATCACATCACTGTGACTGTAATTAAAGTTCTAAATTATGTCCTACTGTCAGCTCCTACCTGCCTGCAAGAGGGTCTTTGTTTTACCCTTGATTTTTAGCTGGTTTGGGCAGTGGGGTTGGCAATGCCCCTCTGCTGCTCTATCCCACACTCAACACTTGATACCAATTAACAAATAACGGCGCTTGCATTCACATCTTGCTTTTGTTATTTCAATTCCCTGTTGTTTGAAGGATAGGAGATGTGTTCTGAACTCTTACTTTTTCGCCTGTATTCTCAAAATAAAACACACTCCAGGCACACTTATCTGGGGGCTGTCTTTGCAGCCCAAAGTTGTTTGTGTTCTTTGTCCTTGCAGCACAACCTCTGAGTGAGCCCTGGCTGCATTTGTGGCAGATTTCTCTTGGTGTAGCAGTGCTGCAAGAGAAGTCTGTGAGGAGGTGAAGCCCTGACACCCACAGTTCTCCTGACACCCTCCAAAAATAAAGTCTTTTGGCATGGCAGGCTGGAAGGTCCATCATTTGTCTGGTGTTTCTCACCAGGCTCCTGCCCAGGCTCCAGGCTCTCCTGTGCTGAGATAAAGCCTATTCCACTTGCTTGGACTAAGAGTTATCCTGCTAACATCAGGCTCCCAGCTGTTAGTGATGAACTCAGATCCCTTTTCACCATCCAGGGATCCACACTGGGGAGTAATCTCTACTTTTTTGGAGTTTGGTAACACCCTGGTCGTGGGGAATTCAGGTGCTGAGTTCCTGCTTCTCAGGGGAAAAAAAGGGGAAAGGTGCTAAGCCCTAAATTTGTGGCAATTCACCTCAAAAATAGAGATCTGCAGTGACTGTTTGCAAAGTGGGAGAGAGGAAACAAACAATGCAAACAGACACTTTATTTTTTTTAAAGAAGGCTTTATCAATAAAGGAATCTTTGGTTTTTGTTTTGGAAGAATGGTTAGAGATCCTGAAAGTGATGCCTTATTATATTTACTGGGATATCTACTGCATATTATGCTTTCCTTTCTATCTTTGGGTATAACAGGGCCATCTGTCAAAAATATTGGTAATAGAGAAATACACTGGATAAGGCAAAAGTAATTACTCACTTTCCTTTGGTCTGATTTACAACAACTTAAGTCAAATAAAAGAGCAAATAATAAAGTTCCCAGGCAAAATCTGAGCGGTTTTGGTATCATTTTTCCCCAAGTTTGCTTTGCAGAATGTAATTAAATCTGCCCTTGGCAGATAAGGAACAGCCCTGCTCTTTCCCATCCCACACATGGGCACAGTTTGTCTCCCTGATGTTGTTTTGCAGAGTTTGCAGGAGGGATCTCTGCTGGTGCTGCTCACAGCTCTGTACTGAGCCAGAGCCCAGCCCTGGGGAGCTCTGCAGCCCTCCCAGCTGCTCCTGCATCCTTCCCCCTCTCTGTTTGCCATCCCCAGAGGGTGCCAGGCTTCTCTGAGCTTTCTGCAGGGCTGAGTTTGTACAGGATGCTCAGCAGCCCTGCAGAGAGCTCCCAGCTTGTTTGTGTGATGCCTTGGGGGGACACCTAAAACAGAGTCTGGACAAGATGGAGAGAATAAAATTAATATTTATTGAAGGTCTTTGACTGATAGGCACACCTTGGGCTGTCAAAGCCTCCCAAGATGGAAAATGGTCATGAGTTTTTCAGAGAATTATAAGTTGGGTCCATTTACATATCAAGGGTTAATCCTCCAATTACAGCTTTGGGTAATGAAGGCTTTTACTCCTCCCCAATTCACTTTGGCTCACACTTTCAAGGTCTGATACAATCAGGAGTTCTGGGGTCCCAGACCCAGAGAGGAATTATTTTATCTGACCAAAATGGGAGAGCAGAGCTGTCAGGCTGAGGAGTTTAGAGCTCCACACTAAAGCAGTACAGGAGCTGAAAAAAATCAAAGCTAAATCCTAAGGCATCCTGTGATTGCTGGGTTTGCTGTGGAATCATTTGGAATGTGAGGATGGGAGGCAATTCTTTGTTCCTTGCTCCTGCTGCAAGATTCCAGGTTTTCCTTGATGCCCTCTCATTGGGAAATTCATGTTTTTCACACCAAATCTAGGAGGAAATTCCATCCCTTGGGTTGACTTGTGGGGAGAGGAGCTCTGGAATTGAGTCAGTGTTCCTGCTGGAATGCTGCTTCCAGCTTCTGCTTATTTGGGAATGTACTTGAATGTCTGGGATGTGTTTTGCCCACAAATTTGAGACAATATAATGTAACTACTGAAATATGCTTTACATGCGCCATCATTTGCATCACTGGTAATAACACAGAAATATTTAACCATAAATAGTTTCTGGGCATGAAGCAGAAAAATTCAAAGCCACTGAAACAATGAGAGATATTTCTATTTAGTGGCTCTTTTCTGTCAGCAGAACATGGTGGATATCATTTTAATGACCTTTCTTTGTAAATAACCTAATTACCTCAATGAACTGACTTTGGGAACAGAACTATTTTTGTCTGGGAGAGTGGAAGGGAAATCAGAACAGGAAAGAGAACATAAAGTTCATTTTGGGTACACACATTTATCTGTAATTTTGTTGTTCCATCCCCAATTTTTTCTCTTTCATTTTGTGCAGCATTGGGTCTCTCACCCCCCTGCAATTGCTGTTTGCACTCGTCCTTTCCTTCCCTGGCTTTCAATGGCAAAATAAATGTGGTTATTTTCATCTTTCCACTAAAGGTTTTAGGTCATAAATTTGCAAAATATCATTACAATTTGGTAGAGGAAGAAAGGTAGTTTTCACTGTTTCTTTCTAAAGAGATTTTAACCTCAAAAAATGCTGCAATTTGGATTTTTCATAAAGTCTTCTGGAGACATTGTGGCTTTTATACAAATTATGTTGTAACCAGTGGCTTGAATCTTCAACAATCCCACAGTATTTTTATTTCATGTGCCCTTTGGATGTGACAGATTGCAGGTCCTGTCAATAAAAGGGACATTTTATGGTGGTGTCCAGTGCTCTGAGATTTTTTTCTGTATGAACACACTGGTTAGTTTTTAAGTCAGGATCTGTAATAACAGTGAAAAAGAAACTGTGTAATTCAATTTATTGCAGGAACATCCTGGAGTCTGTGACCACCCTTTTCAACCTTTGTAAATGGAATTAACTGAGGAGTTACTTCATTTTGGGATATTTAAGAACTCTCTCCATGGTTTGGAAGCCATCTGAGAATGGGAGGGTTTAATGAATCCATTATTAAAATTAGACCTCCTTACTTTTAAAATTTTCATGTTGAAATAAGTTCTGCCACTACTCAAGGACAATAAACCATCTAGGCACAAACAGCATGTTTGTAAGGCAGCAAAGAATGGAATAAGGCAAAATCCCATCCAAAATGATATTATTATCCCTACAAAAAAATCATATCAAGGGAAAGAAAATATTCTACAGTAAATTTCTTTTACAGATGTCACTTTGGATCTAAGATTGAAACCTATTTAAACACATTTAGGAATCAGATTTTGAGATAAGATATTGTTTAATAATATTAATAGAGTTAGAATATTGCTACCTCATTAGGGCAGGGGTAATATGAGCTAGCCCAGAATAAATAATTTTTAAATATTTCATTTTCAGCATTTCCCTTGATGTTTTTTTTCTAAAAATGGTATAATTTGAAACTATTTTTCAACAAATTTATACTGGAGATTTAACCACTTTTTTCCCCATTTCTAGCATGGAAATACTGCCCAAAAGGTCACATTTTATTCCTACTGGGCTTCAAGATAACTGGGAATGGCTTCTGGAATCAGGCAGGCTTGGCTTTACTCCTGGCTTCAAAGCCTGACACATCCTCCACGTGCCACAGGGATGTGGGACAGAGCTCTGTTTGCTCCTGATGTCTGTGACTATAAACTTCCTTCTTTCATGATGAAAATCCCCTTTAAAATAAAAGACAACTGAGGCAAACAAAAATAACTCTGTCATGAAAGCAGCAGCAGAAGATGTGCAGCAGCTGTTTGCTACCGAGTCAAACCAGCCTGAAAAAAACCCAATTTTTATGCCCACATGTAGCTCTTTTTAATTATCCTATTACTTTAATCACACCTGCTGGCTGACATCCCACTCTGTGCATCCAAGCCTTGCCAGAGAGGAAGTTGACTGGAGGGAATAAAATCTGATTTTTGAGTGCTTTTACCTATTGTTCTTGTGATACTGAGGCTCTGTTGAGCTGGTGCTGATGAGAAAAAAAAAAGGAAAATATTTCTTTACTCTTCTTGATGGGAGCTTGGTGGACTTAAAAGTGACAGGTCCAAAGTCTAGAGACCTTTAAACCTATTTCTTACTGAAGCAACAAGAGAGAGATGGGACAATTAAACAGCTCAGTTGGTTTGTGTTGCTTGGTTGTTGTTGTTGGGGTTTTGGGGGTTTTTTCTCTCTTTTTGTGCTCTAATCCAGCAAATTCTCTCTTAAGCCTACTCCATTTTCTCTAAATCCCCAACAGATCATTCAGGCTTTAGGGACTTGACTCAGGGCAAGCTACTTCCACTCTGTCTTCATCATCTGCTGAGTGGGAATAAGGAAAATTTTCAGGGATTTTTTCTTTCTTGAGAGGAGGTGGAAGCAGTGACGTACTTTAATGCTGCCATAACTTGCTTTAAAAGTCATGAACAATCTGCTAAAATTAACCATTTTTTATGCATTAAAATCTGAACAGCAGTAACAGAGCTTGGGACAACGGAGACAGAAACTCCTTTATTGCCACAGCTCCTCAAAAAACCCATTTTGCAAAAGTTTTTATCAGGTTGGTGTTTTCACTCATGGAAAACTGAGTTCATTTTAATTTGTTACTTCTGTTTGATGACAGTTAATATATTCTTCTTTGGAAGTTTCTGGTGTTTTCAAAGCTCTGACTGGAGTGAACCCGAGAAGGAACCAGGAAAACCCCAAATATTTGTGCAGTCTGGAAGGTCCTCACCAACAAAACCAGAGCTGGTATTTGCCTCTGGAAAATAATTCTTGGATAAATTTGGATTTGAAGAGGGAGCTGGGATGCTCAGCTGGAACCAGTGCCCATTTTAACGTTCTGGTATTATATTCTGTATTCCTTACATTCTGCTCCAAACAGCAGTGGTGTTTCACCAAACATGAATAAAAGAAGGAAAATTCTTCATATGAAGCCAGAGAACCTAATTAAGGCAGATCATTAGGGAAGGGGTGGGGAAAGAAGAGTAAATAATTGGGGTGTTTTATTCAGAGTGCCAGTGTAGTCATTTGGCTTAAATTTATGGATGTCAAAAAGGCATTTAATTTTTTCCTTAGCAGTGAACCATCTATTTTGACTGATTTTTTCACTGTAGGGTCTGACTAAGATTGGGGTGGTCAGGGGAAAACTCTTTCATTTCAAACTACAAAAGATTTCACCCTTTAAACAAGAGAGTGAGAGAGAACAGAATGGACTGCAACTGGAAAGGAAATTAGGGGATTCCTGTAAATTACACTAATATATGGATAGATTTTAGTTTTTCCCATAAAAATAAAGTTGCACAGCAGTTGATGGCCCCTCAGTTAATGTGCACAGGTCTTACTTGCACTTTGTTAAACAGCCTCGGTTATTTCAAACTTGCCTGGGTGTTTAAAAAGGAGCAGCTTCACAATATACAGAATTTATATTGGAATATGTAGAAGGCTAAATGTTACAAACAGCTTGAAATGCTGCTGGATTCTCGCTGGTGCAATGACAATTCCAATCTATAACTGGAATATTCTGTACAGGGATACCCCTGTGGGATCCTTGGGAATGTGTTTATTGGAAATATTCTGGAAACAACACTGGAAGCGTTTTCAGAAAGCAGTGCAAAATCACTTCATCCTTTTCCACTGTTCCTGTGAAATCATCCCTGATACACCACTGAATCTGGAATTTTAAGGGTAAGATTTTGGCTCTGTTTTAAGGTCTTGGCACAGAATGGAAAGAAAACTGAAATGCAAACGGGAGCAGTGTGCCTTCATTCCTTCCATGGCACTGATATTGGTGTTTTCCATGATTTCATTGATTCAGAAGAGCCTCAGTTTCTCCACACACTCCAGTTTTGGTGTCTATTTCCTGCCCACAGCTCCTTATTTATCTGCCCTTGCCCAACAGCAGAAAGGAGCCACTGGTTCACTGTAGTGAGTGGGACAACACAAAAGAAGCAAATTTCATCAAATTTTCCTCATTTTACTTGGCTGTGCCACCTGCAGGTTTGGGAAGTCTGGATTTCTGAGCCAGAGCAGTGCTACAGACACACCTGAGCTGAATCTCCAGGGCATCCCAGCAGGCTTAGTCCCATCCTGTTTGAATATTTAATAATTCCATGAAATTACCATCGATTTCCGAACGGAGCAAAGGGAATTAAAAATTGCCTCCAAAAATTGCAGAGCAAATTAGCTGATCCTCTGAACATCCAGGCATAATTAGAAACCAATAACAGCTGGAAAACAAATGTCAGCCTCAGCTGGAGGTGTCAGGAAGAAGTCATCAGCCAGCACTCCTTTTCCTTCCCCCAAGCCAAACAGCAGATGAGGCTATCCCTAAAATAAACAGGGCCCAGCTGCTGCCCTGAAATTCAGTACAGAGGGAAGGTGAAAACTGGTGTGGAAGAGGCTCAGACTCAGGAGCTGTTGGGAAGATGGAGAATCAAGGTTTTTGGGACTGAGGGCCTTGCCTGGCTGTCTTAGGTTGTAAAATGTGGCTGGGGTGTGTGTTCTGTCACCGTCTGTCAGAGCGGGGGCAGTTATCTCTGTTCATGGGGCAGTTTTCTTTATCTCTGCCTCAGCCAATCCTCCCTCCAGGAGATCTCTTCTGTTTGTGGGCCATTAAATATTAATTATCTGCTGTTCATGGCCACTGAGTGTCCCTGCAGGGCTGATCAAATTCCATCATCCCATGGGGAGATGCTCTGCCCAGGGGAGGAGCCAAGCATTCCTACCTGGATACAATCTGAGGTTTGGAGCACCACAGCAGCCTTTTCCCGCTGCATTCCCAGAGGGAGAGCAGGCCCATCTCCAGCAGCCCTGGAGCTCCAGAGGAAAACTCCCCCCTGTTCAAGTGCCCCTTGTCTTTTCAGGAATGATAAACAAAAACTGGACTATTACAATTTTTACTCTTTCTGTTCTTGCAAAGATCAAATTCCACATGAAATGTTTCAAATTCAGGCAGATAATGGGAGGCTGAGTTTACATCTAATTTCTCATAAAACCCTGATTGATTCTGGTTGATCTCCATTTAACTTGTCAGGAGTTTTTGCAGCTGGGTAATTGCAAAAGTTTTTGCACAAACTTGTAACTGAAAAAACCCAAAAGAAACCTCATTTATTTGTTGAGTGCTTAGTTATATTTACAGGACTGTGGTTTTCTAGCAAAAATTTCATATGTGCTCCCAGGTTTGGAAATCCATATTTTTTTTTCCTCTTTTCCTAAATGTGGAGCTCTGTATTTTTTCCCCAGTGATGTATGAGCTTCATGGGGACACAGTAAGGACAAATCAATGAGCCAGGTGTGCACAGTGAATCAGCAGGGGCTTAAAACTGCCTCAAGATATATTAACTCAGGGTGAGTTATGCATGAAAATCTCCATTCTCCTAAATATCCATCAGCATGATTTCTGGATAATGGAAAATTACCAGTTCTGTAATCCTTATTTCATATAATAGAACTGGGACCAAATTTATGAAGTCTTGTTGGGTTTTTATGCAATCCTTTGTGCCAAAACTGGGGAGAAGTTTTGAAAAACATTGACTGAAAAAGGCTTGGTCTGTGTGTTCCAGAAACCAAGAACACAACTGGCGCTTTACTGTAGCACTGAGGGAAGTAGACCAGAAAAAAAAAAGCCATATTCTACAAATCCTGATTCCTGCATGAAGCTCAGGAAAACCTCATAGGTACCCATTTATATGTGCAAGTAAATCAGATAAAATCTATTTACTTGCTGTAAGCTTCCTCTTACTTTCAGATGAAGACAATTTTTTGCTTAGCAATTTTTGTAAAATCATGGAATCCCAAAATGGTTTGGGTTGGGAGGGACCTTAAATCCCATCCAGTGCCACCCCTGCCATGGCAGGGACACCTCCCACTGTCCCAGGTGCTCCAGCCCCAGTGTCCAGCCTGGCCTTGGGCACTGCCAGGGATCCAGGGGCAGCCCCAGCTGCTCTGGGCACCAGGGAATTCTTCACAAAGAGCAATTCCTTTCTAATATCCAACCCAAATCTCCAAATCTCCCAATGAACACGGCTTTTCCACTCCTCCCTGAAATATCTTTTGCACTTGTCTTCCTCTGCTTTGCACTGAGGATGAAATAATTCTTTTTCTTTAAAATGCTGTGAGGTTTTTCCCTGCAGGATCATCCTTCATTATCCTCAGAGCCCAGAGCATTCCCAGCAGCTCCTCAGGGAGCAGCTCTGCCCTCGGACAGGGAGGTTCCACAATCTCCATTTCACTTCAGGAGTCCAGATCTGACTGCAGCTTTATTTTTGTTTTTCCTGTCCTTGAAGGAAAAGACAGCACCATCTGCTCTCTCTACAAACCTCCTACCTTAGGAAGCCTCTGAGTTCTGAAAATCAGGATAAAGAGGGTTCCATTCAGTAGCCACCCAAAGGTTAAATCCAAGCCTATGCAAAGAAGTGCAAGAAAGATCCCTTGTCTTAAATCCATCCTTCAGTCTTCTTTCAGTCAATATTTTTCTAAATCCATTTAAAGTCTTCCAAATGTGGCTGTAGCAGGAATTAATGCGCTGAGCTTGTAAAGCTTCAAAATAAAAGGGAATTTCTCCACCTGTAGGAGCCTGCATTTCTCAGCTATTACATATCAGTGTGAGGGGAATTTTGTAGAAATCCTGAAGGGCAGCAACACCTGAGGGAAAGAATGAGCTGAATGAATGAGGCTGCACCATCAGCCCAGGAAAGGGAAAGGTCCTGGAAGGGAACTCGGAGTCCACCACTAAACCTTGTCCCCAGGTGCCTCTCCCACACCTTCTTTGGCACTTCCAGGGAGGGAGATTCCCCCATTTCCTGGCCAGTCTGTTCCAATTCCTGACCACTCTTTCAGCGAGGGAATTTCTCCTAGGCAGAGTGTCCTGTTAATGGAGCGCGGCTGGAATGGGGATGGTGAAGCTGTTGATGCCTGGCTGTGATTCCCACATTTCTCAGGTCTCAAGGAGGTGCTGGCTGGTCCTGGCTGTCCTTGGAAGAGCTCCAGCTCTGCTGGGAACCTTCCTTGGATCACAACAGGTGAATGGATAAATTCCTTTGATTGCAGTGCGCCTGCATTGCAAATTTAACCAACTTCTCCAACATCACAATGCCTGCCTTGGAGCTTCAAAGGAGGAAAAAGGCTGATTTAAGCTGCATGGAACAACAAAATTCACAGTGTTCATCATGACAGCAGAGAAATTGAGCCTTTCTTTAAAACCCAGGAAAGTTAACATTTTTCCCTGGCTGAAGTTGGGTAAAACCCCAGATTTTTATGAAGACACTCATTATAGTTGCATATATTAAATTGTGATTTCAGGGGAAGCATGGCTGATGTCAGTGAAACCCAAAAGAAATCCTATGTAGGGTGTAAGAGAACAACTCAAGCTTTTCTTAAAAATCAGCTTTTGTGTTCGTCATATGATAAAAGAACCTGCTGGTGGCAAAAGTTTCTTTTTAAAATATTCAGATTCTAAAATAATATTTTAAAGGCAAGAAGGAAGATTCAAAGGAGAAGGAAAGTTGTTCCAGCTCTTTGGAAACCAAACATCACCCATGAAATTGAGCAGAAAATTTATAAATTTAGAGAAGAAGGAGTTTCACATGGAAATGGTATTTTTAGCTGGACTTTGGCATTAAAATGTTAAGTTAAATCCTCAAAGTCCTTAAAATATGGAGAGTGCAAGAAAATATTAATCTGTTTACTTTAATTTTTCAAATATATGAGTCACAGTCACATATTTTTGTCTTTTGTGCCCATAATTTTGAGTAGCTTTAAGGATTTGTGACTAATACAGGGCATGACTGTCATTCTTTTTTTCTCCCCAGTGTTAAATATGTGTTTATATTTTTAAAGCCTGTTTTCAAAATTTGTTCTACATTTTCCCTGAGTTCTGCTCTGAGTATCTTTTCTCTGCAGTCGCTCAGTGTTTTGTTTAAAGTCACCTAATAAAGAACATGGAGTCAAGGTTCTCACACTGTAGGAATATTAGACTTTAAACAAATATCTTTATCACCCTTTTGCAGTCAGTGTTCAACTAAACGGATGAATATTTGACTCAGTGTTAAATTAAAAAAAATATTTGTAAAAGTGTTTAGAATGTATTCCCTTTCCTTTCCCAAGTGCCATGAAAAACAACTCAGGTATCAAGAGAGCCAGGAATGAGAGGATGGAGAATATTATGCAAATATGAGCATAACTATGAATCTTCCTCAATATTTGCAGTCCTTCTGCTTGTGATTTTAGCCATTGAGGGAAGAAATACAGCCTGGCTGTAGCCTTGGCTGCCTTCATGATTTTAAATCCTGCTAGGATAGAGGCAGTGATCCAACAATAAAACCTGCCTCTTCCTCTCCCTTTTCCTCTGGGAATTATTAATAATTATTGTCATTTTTTATGATTCAGTTTGTCATTAAAATAAGGGTGGTTCTAAACTGCAGATCTGCTCCATCTCCTGCTCCATCAGCTGGGGGAGACCCTTGCTCAGGGCACTGGCCACAGTTGGGTAAAACCCCAGATTTTTATCAAGATACTCATTATAGCTGCAAATATTAAATAATAATTTCAGGGAAAGTATGTAGGTGAAACCCAAAAAGAATCCTACACAGGGTTCAAAAAGAAAACCAGCACTGGTGCCTGGCACATCCTGAGTGCTGTGGAAACCCAAAATCTCCTTTTCTAAAATCCTAATCCAGAGCTGCCTTGGTGAGGAATAGCCTGTGAGCTGCCAAAACAATGTAGATACTTTAATGTGTATAAACTCCACAGATGCTGGGGTTGTGTTACTCAAGTTTAAATTGAGAGATAAATTTGCCTTGTCTATGATTTTAGACATCATTTGTTTGCCAAATCGCTACAAACATAAACAGAAAACTTTGACAAGATGATAGATCCGCAAATTGGATTAATTTCCCCACCTTTCTCAGAGCCTGTGCAATCCTTACAGCTTTTGTGAAAACTCTTCTGAGATTTCTCTTATCAAAAGGAGCCTGGTGGCAGCTCCCAGTGGCTCTCAAAGGTAGTGAACCAGGAACGTGCAGGCAAAGCTGGCACTTTTCCCCAATTGCTCCCTCTCCAAAAACACCACGGAATAAAATCATGGGCTATCCTAAACTAGTAGGGATCCCCAAGGATCATCAGTTCCAGCTCCTGTCCCTGCACAGGACACCCCAACAATCCCACCCTGATTAAAGTTGCTTTTTTCCTTTTAAAATGCAGCTGGTGAGGTCTCACATATCCTCAGCAGCAGCTCTGCCTTCATTTCCCATAAATGAGGCTCATCATTCAGATGGTATCTGTGGTCTGGAGCAATCCTTCATTGCCTTCTTCACCTGGCACGTTGTTTTCTGGCCTGCTTGATATTCTGCTACCTCTTGAATGTCTCATAACCTTATTTCTGTGGCCTTGAAAGTCAGACCTTGTCCCCCAGAATATCTGAAGTTCTTAAGCCACTGCAATCTGGGAGGGGAAGCAGAGGGGCAGAGACTGAACTGCTGTCCCTGTGCCAAGGACAGGACCCAGGGAATGGCTGGAGCTGTTCCAGGGCAGCTTTAGGATGGATTTTTGGGAAAGGTTCATCCCCCAGAGGCTGCTGGCACTGCCCAGGGAATGGGCACGGCCCCAGAGCTCCAGGAACCTTTGGAAAACCCTCCCAGGGATGCCAGGGTGGGATTTGGGGTGTGTGTGCAGGGACAGGAGCTGGATGGATGATCCTCGTGGGTCCTTTCCAGCTCAGGTTTTTCATGTTTCAAACCACCAGAAGCTCAGGCATGACATCATCTCTGAAATGCATTGTGAGCTCGAGATGGAGAGGAGTTCTGTGACAGCAGAGAACAGGAGGGAGAAATCAGCACCAATTCCCCTTGGAGGGCCAGCTCACACTGTGGTGGCATCTTGAATCTGTCACTTCAGCAGGTGGCAGGGGCTCTGGACAGCCACCAGAAACACTCCCAGCACTTTAATCTGAAATCAACTTTATTTTCTGCACGCCCACCTCGGTTGTGGTACCACAGGGGAAGTACCAGGAGAGGTGTTATGAAAGGCCTTGATATAACTTCACATCCAAAGTCATAATTATTTCATTTTATTCATGTGTGGAAATGATTTAGCAGCAGGTCTTCAATAAGAAAAGCTCCTGCCTTTAGTGCCCACACTCCTGTGTGCTTGCAAACAGAATGCTGCTTGCCTCATGAGCTCACAATGCAAGGAGAACCTGTTACAAATTCAGTCAATGATCCAACAGGAAATTAAACCTTTTAAAAATGGATGAACCAATGGACCAAGTGTAATGGAAGAAAATGCACAAAATGGGAAGAGTGAGTCATTAACTTGATTTAAATATGATTTTTTTCTTTCTTTGGTGGTACGGCACCAAGGTCTGACATGATTTCCTCTTCCAAGAATGCAGCAAGATGGGAAAAGAATTGGAATTAAACACTGCAAAGATATAATTTTTTCTTTTAATTAGAAAAAAAACTCAGTGTCATACCAGGCAGGATAAAAATACTAGAAACTATTTAAACCTGTGAATCTCAGTTTAATATAAAGTCACCCTTTTTTATGACCCTGAGGAGGAACGGACTTGTTCTTTTTCTATAATATTTAATTATATGCAAGGACAGGAAAGACAGAAGAAAGGTCTTTTACTCTGAATCTGAAAAATTCAGAGCGAGCCAAAAATGCCAATTATTGCACAATTCCCACTCCCAGACCGCAGCACTGAGATTTGATTTAAAGAACCTGGCTGTCAGCGTGATTTAAGGATGATGGTGCTCTCACTACAAATAATTTCCCACTGTTGAAAGAAAAAATTCATTGTTATTTGCAGATGAGGCCCTTCCCATCCACACACACCCCATGCACATCAAGTCATGAAAATTTCAGAGGTAGCGGTTTGTTTTTTAGGGGTTTGGGTTTTTTTTTGTTATTAAATTGCTTTTAAATTTTCCTTTTCTTTTGTCATTTACACCCCATTTTCTCTGCCCATGTGAATATCACCTTTGGGAGGTTTTTTCCTCCACCAACAAAAGTTTTACCTAATTTCCTTTTTAGAGAGGTAGGAGTGCAAGGAAGGAGCTAAAGCACCATCTGTGTGCTTTTGAGGGGAGTGGTCCTGGAAAACAACTCTTTCCTTGTTCAGGATCTTTAAGAGAGAGGGGGTTGAAAATGGAAAAATAAAACAATTAACTGAGCCACAATGGTCAGTGGAAGTCCCACCAGAGTGAGAAAAGCTCCTTTTGGGGATATTCTCTATGTATGATTTGTGGTGTTCTCTTTATTTAGGTGATAGGTTGTGGAAGACACTTTTGTTTCAGTGGAGCTCTTTGCATTTTGTGACACACTCCCAGACTAATAAGAGGATGGTTGGAATAATTAGAAAATCACCCTTTAAGGGGAGTTTTCTGGCCACCCTTTTGTCTCTAAAGCTGAGGAATTCACTGATAAAGAGCAGAGTGACGTGGGGCACCTGAGTAAATCAAGGAATGGGAGTCCCTGGTAATTCCTGGGAAATCTAATCCCAAGGTCGTATCCTGCTCAGAGTGGTTCCTGATGCAATGGGAAGAGTCCCAGAATAAAGCAGGGATTTATCCAAAGGATCTCCTCCATGCACCCACCTGGGGCAGCACCAGAGCCCAGCCAGGGCTGCACCCAAGATGACCCAAAATGGCCCCAAAATGCCCGGCCGGGCACGGGGTCTCTCCCTGGGATCAGCTCTGCTCCATTTGCACCTTGCAGTTCATTGTCCCATCCCAGCTTCAGCCCCTGCAGTCCCACCCTGCTTGTTTTTCTCTCTGCAGCCCACGGGGTTTGTGCTCCTGCCCTGAGATTTGGCTCATTTGTCCTTGGTGCCCAGCTGGAGCAGGAATTGTTTTGTCTCCCTGCTCTGTGCAGAGAGCTCAGCATCCCCTGATGTGAGCTCAGACCCACACACTAAAGCAGCACAGAACCTGAAAAATAGAAAAGTTAAAACCTGAGGCATCAGTCCATCCCAGGCCACTTGAGGAGCAGGAACACCCAGGTCTGTTTGGAGCTGCTGCTGTTGCCAATGGGATTATTCTGCAAATGAGGCACAGCCCTGCATTTCCCAAGCCATAAACACAGGGATGCAGACAAATCCTATTAACAAATAACAGGATTTGTGCTTGCACTGTACCTCCTACTCACCACCTTCAAAATTTACCCCGTGCTGGCTGAACTGTTGTTCTGCATGAAATCAAGTAAATTAAAACCCATTTAAAAACCCAGCTAAAAACCCCCATTGGATTGCACTGAAGTGTGAATAATGATTCAACATCATCAGCTGTGGTTGCCATAAGAAACAAGATTTCATAATCCATAAAGTGTAGAAGAGACAGAAATGCCACAAGCAACATTAATCAACTAAAATGATAACCCAAATGGGATCTTATTTTCAGTGCTGGGATAGTTTTTGGTTTGTTGGGGTTTTTTTCCCCCAGCTCCTGTGGTTTCTCAACAAATCAACAAAAGCAGCTGTAAACCTAAACAGTTTCCAGAAGCCTGAAGGCTCAATCTGATTGACTGTATGATCCACCCTTTGTTAATAGTCATAAATGATTTGTTTCTGTTGGAGAAAACCAGGAACTCCAAATAAAGGACTTTTATCTGAGTCATAAGTCACTTCATATCACAGTCTGCTGTTCCACAGTCAAAAATACCATGCAGGAGATGAAATTTGCTCTGAATATTTGCACTGTTTAATATTTTAGAAGTCCTAGCGTATCACTTTGGGAGAGCTGTGTATAAATTAGCATGAACACAGAAAATGTTTATTTTATTAATAAAAAGTAGAGCAAGCAAGTAGAGTAGTTCTGCTCCTAAGGATTTTCTGAATTTTAAGCAGAAATCTCTGTTTTCCACACCGTATTTCTTATTTGTGTGATGAGGATAAATCACCCCAGCCCAAGCAGGTCAGTGGGTGATCCAGGCACGAAGACAAAGAGCTGTGTGACACATTGTCAGGAGGGAAACCAGGCTGATGAACACTGGGAGATGTAAACTTTGAAATGCAATAAAAGCTGTCAGGAAGGAAGCAAAACTCAGGGTGTGTTGTGCAGGCTTTGACAGCCGTGGCTTTCAGGAAAACCTCATGTTTGGATCTGCGGGGAGCAGAGCAGATTAACCAGCACAGGGATGTGATGAACTGCCCAGCAGATCCCCTTGGAAGGGTTTGGATAGGGAGAAAGATGGTTCTGGAGTAAAGGATAACCCACTGAGCTCTCTTTTCTGCATTTAATAAACCCCTCTGGAGAGGAAGGGGGCTTTGGGAGGGATGTTTTTATCTTTGAATACAAATGGGTTTCTCGTGATGTTTTCCATCCTTCCAATGGCATTGGACATTTGATGTTGGCTTCCAGCAATTCTTGGGTTAAAACACAGCTGTCCAAATTTTCCTTTCACTTAAATAATGAAAAAAATGTGTTGATTTGGATAAGATTACTCTTTTCTGCATGCACTAATAAATTTAGGACACTGAATGTCTCGAACCCTCATTACTGAGGCTTCAGGTAAATAAACACAGAGACACTTCATCAACTGCAGGAACAAACTGAGACTGAAGAAGTTAGGAACAGAACTTAATTTCATTTCCTTTCTTTAATTTCCATTGCTTTCATGCTTGATTTTTTTTTCCTTGCACACTGGCACGTTCACACACACAGTTCCAGCATGGAGTGTGGCTTTGCACTGCACATCTGTAAAAAAAGAGGATTTAAAGTCAAGGATGGTGTGGCTGGTGAGCCCATTCTGCTGTGTACTCAGATTTTATTACTGCCTGACTGTTATTTAAGCCTGCAAAGCAGTTGGTTAATGTGACATGGATTCATGGAAGGTGCTCCTCAGTATTATTTCTGTCAGATCCTGGGTGAAACCTCTCCTTGTGGAATGCATGCAGGACTTCAATAATTCCTGTTTGTGTCAGTACTCAAATGTTAACACCAGCCTCTGTTCTGCTAACACCTGTGCATCGGTTTTTGGTAGGTAGGAGCCTACCAAAATCATAACACTGTCCTGAATTTCCAGGGCTGGACCAATATATTCAAATGTTCTGTTTGGGTATCTTACATCTTCCTGCTTCAGTTTTCCTTTTTGCCTTCTTTACTTTCCCCATTAATTCTTCAGCTCCCTTCCTCTTTGGGTTCAGTTAGACTAAAAAATATTTAGGGATGAGAAGTGCCCTCACCTAACTGTAAAATCCATAGAGTGGGCTTGGTAGAGCAAGGTAAATAACATAAATTATGGTAAGGACACATTTAAGGTTTGATTTTTAATGGTGTTCTTTTACAGACACCTGTGCTGGTTAGTTTGCAAGATAAATAACATAATCAAGTCTATCGAGGAACTAATTTTTATATGAAATGCAAACCTGGGAAGTTTGGGCAGGCTGACAACATTGAAAAACTCATGGGTTTGCATTTGCTAAAGGTTCTGTTGATTATTTTCTTTTCTTGAGTGTCCAGTTGTAATAATGTGAATCCTCCTACAGCTCTTCTGTGGGTCTACTCGACAGCAAATCATGCTCCTACTCAGGAACTTGGTGAATCTAATTTATGTGTGTTCATTAGATGTTTGTCAAAAAATACAAACTTTATTCATGAAGCTTAGCTTTCACCCATGATTACTTTAGATGAACAGGCTTTCATTATGTTGTAAGAAATAAATCCTTTTAAAGACTTAAAATCAGTGCTCCTCAGATCCAAAATTATTAATTCTCCTACTTAAGGAAGTAGAGCTTTCCTTAAGCTGGTGTGAATGCCACAGATAAATGATTAACATTGCTTTTTGCATAATTGCACGGCCAGGTGAAATGCTTACATATATATATTTCATTGATATAAAAGGTGTATGAATCCATACATTGCATTTTAAAGGTAAAAACAAATGAGAGCTGCAGCAGGCTGGCACAGAATGGATTCTGCTTTGCATTTTGGAAGGGCTGTAAATCACTGGAGCTCTGCAGTCAGAGTTTATGATTTCCATCAAAGAGCACGAGGGACATATTTCACTGTAGTCTATCCATTATTCTGCACATACTTGAAAAGAGAAACTCAAACAAAGCTCTCATTAGGAAACATTGACAGAGGACCAGCAGAGAATTCATTTACTGGTACATGGTGATACAGCAAAGGAGGCTGCCAGAGCCATATATCAGAGTGCCATGGGGATGGAGGGCTGGGAGGAGATGTGCATCTAGACAGGGATTTCTGCACAGCTCTTCCAAGGTTTCTGTTTGTTCTGATTTCTGGCAGCTTGAAAGCAAATGAAAATTTATAGCAGAGGTGTCAGGGAGCTGGGAGGGCTGGCTGCTCCTGCAGGAACAGCAGAGTGGCAGGGCAGCAGCCCTGTGGCTCATATAGGACATTCCTGGGGCCACCAAAAGCCAAAACTCCAAGTGATGGGGCAGCTCAGCAAGGATTCCATCAAGAACAGGCCCAGGGATGAGAACCAGGGCCAGACACACCCCCTGGTCACCAGGCAGGGACAAAGGGAAGAATTCTGTGAATTCTGTGAAGGCCCAGCTGGGACAGCAGAGCCCAGGGTTGGGGACAGGATCAGCAGCAGGACCAGGCACAGGTGGGTGCCCAGGTGTGGCTCAGGGTGAGGCTGAGGGCTCACAGCTGAAATGGGGCTGGGGAGGAGCCAGGGGAGGCTGCCCAGGGCACTTAAACCCTTTTAGTGCCCTAGGGCCCCAATAAAGCACATGTGAATCTCTTGGAGCACTGCTGGGTATCCAGGAGCCACTCTCCTTGAGGAGGAGTGGTGAGTGTTTTCATGGATTCATACCCAAAAGGGTCTGTGTGTTTTACAAATTATTTTTTTTTTTCACTTATCTGCACCTATTTCATGTCCTTCCTGTCTCCCAGGGGTTAAGGCTGATGCTGCTCTTTGGGTTAACTCCTGCTGGAATGACAGTGTGGAAAGCACTGACAGTATCTAATGGTTTGGCCAGAATAAATAGAGAACAGGCAAGGAAAATATTGGCTCAGCTGGGCTTCTGAGGGTTTGGGTGCTGCTGTGCTTTTGGGGATTTTATTTTTTTGTAGGTTTGAGAAAATTCAGAAAATGCAGCATAATTTCTGCATAAATTCTATGGGAATTATTTTTTTAATGTATCTTGCTGGATATTTATTCTCGTTTTGCAGGTATCATTCAAAATATATGTAGCCTGAATAATATCTACACATTCATTTACACTAAATGAAATTAATTTTGTTGCTCTTTTGACGCTGTGTTATTAGGATGATGTAATGTGGCTTCTTTACAGCAATGGCCCTTATTTAGGTTATTGCTGGTGCCATACCCTGATATCTCCACTCATGGAAATATTAATAATTGGAAAGTTGAGGTTGTGTAAGGATTTGTGGAAATAAATGCATGCCTTTTGATGCAGCATGGACTGAGCCACTCTGCTTGTCTTTATGGGATATAAATTAATTTTTCCCTGATTTGGAATGATGAGTGAACTGGGGAAGGAGCTGGGATAGAAACAGATACTCAGAGGCCAAATGTGTTGTGTTTTGTTATTCAGTCTTGCTGTGGCCCAGTTTTAATTGCTGCTATGAATCCAGATCTGCTTTAGGAACAGATCTGAAAGCTTTTCCATCAATGTGCACATATAAACCACTCTGAAGGGTTTTAGCTGCATCACCTGCAACTGTTGCATTTCAGATCTGTTTTATACAAAATTTGTCTTCTGACCATTTTTTTTTTGTCCCAGCCAAGCCATGGCTCTGTTAGGGGGGGAAATTATTAGTCCTGTGTCAGAGGTTGAGGATCAAGGTCTCTCCAGAGCAGCCCTGTGCTGCCAGTGGCCATTTCCAAAGGGAATTGGGAATATCAGTTGGCTTTAATTGTGTTCACTGCGAGCGTGATGCTTTTTTTTAAGTGGAAGGTCAAGAGAAGCTGAACTCATTTAATATGGACTGAAGTAAAAAAGTAAAACACTGACTTTGCACAAGGGCAAAGTGAGAGGACAAAGGAGGGGAGAGTTAAATTGGATATTGGGAAGAAATTCTTTACTAATGGGGTAGTGAGGCACTTGATGAGTTTCCCAGAGCAGCTGTGGCTGCCCCTGGATCTCTGGCAGTGCCCAAGGCCAGGCTGGATATTGGGGAAAATGTCCCTGCCATGGCACTGGATGAGCTTTAAGGTGCCTCCCAACCCAGACCATTCTGGGATTCCACGACAAATTCCAGGAACCTGGAAAATGTTTCTTTGCCTGGCAAAAGCACCAGGAGTTCATGAAGCCAAAGGCACAGGCTCATGGCACCTGAGGCTCAGGTTCAGGTTCTTCTGATCTAATTTTTCTTGGTGTAGGATCAGAGAATGGTTTTGCTGCCATGGCAGAAAGATCATACCCTCTGCCATGGGTATGATGATGCCATTTGTCAGGATTTATGCAATGGGAAATTAAAAAGCCACTAAGTTACATTGGTGTGAGATGGAAAGGAGGAAGAGAAGTGTGAGAGCTGAACCAGTCAGGGGACCTGGGTTAGGAGTGTTGATCCTGGGAATATTCTTGGTAATTTGTATTACATGCAATACACAGTAGTGGTCTGAGGGCTACGGACTTAAAATTTTGTTGTCCTCCCAATGTGGTATCACTGGTGTAAGTATTTTTCTGATAAAGAGATGCACAATTCCTTGTCCTCTTCTCATTCCTCATCATACAGGGACATAAATAGGAAGATCCTAATTCTTTTAAACAAATGCAATGGAATTTACAACTTTACATACTTTGAGAACACCTTTGTGTTCAAATTGAAAATGGAATTGAAACTTATACTATGTGAAGTCAAAGATCTTCAGGTTTAACCTCCTTGTAGGTAGTGAGAAAAATCTATTTTGACAAGAAATTCTCTCTCCCAACTCCTGTGGACTGAGGAAATGAGCTCAAAGTGCCACTTAGGACACTCCTGGCTGGTTGCTGCCTCCTGAGTGACAGCAGAGGTGAGGGTGAGGGGCTGGAAGGGGAGAAGGAGTTATGCTCACAGTGATTTATGAATTTCAAATAATTGATGTTTCCAACCAGTGTTCAGTTCCTCATCAGTGAGAAGCACAGCTTGTTTATCACCTTCTTAAATGGATGGAAGGAAATATGTGCATATTAATGTGGGGGGGGAAAAGGCAGTTTATAAATGGATGAATGAAAATTTTCCAAGAGGTTTTAATGAGGATAGATAATAACATGGAAGAGTTTAACCAAATTTGGCTTTCAATCATATCAGAAGGGACACTTAGTCATAGTCTCCACACACTTGTTCTTTTGAGGGGCAGTTGTGTTCAGGAGAAATCTTCAAATCTTCTGGATGGGGATGAAAAGCATCTCTGGCTGCTTTCTTAGCTGACTTGGATAATGGCATTTCTGGCCTAGGAAATATTTCCATTTACATGCAATACTGGCAGCTGAATGAGTTTCTCTTTGCTAGCTCCAAACCAGAGCATCCTGAGCTTTAGTTTAATCTCAGGTCAGGCTGCCAAGTGACCTTTAGATCATGTTAGTATTTGAGCTGTTTTGCACTGTCTGTGAATAAAATCTTTGGTATCTTTATGGATTTAAGAAGCTGTTGACCTGTGGTTCAGGCATATTTGCAGCATTTAAATAATGAGGTTATTTATTGTTAGAAGCCAAGGAAGAGAAGCCTGGCCCAAGTCAGCCAGGTCTCCTGGCAGGGACTGCCCTGAGAGGTGCTCAGGCTCCCTCTGTGTTCCAGGTGTCACAGTGAGGCAGTGCCCTGATTTTTGTGTGGTTTTCCCAATAATAATAATAATAAGGAAACTGCTTGGCAGGCTGCTGGTGTCTTGTTCACATCCCAGCAGCTATCTTTCATTTTTGCTGCAGATATTGGTCTCTGGGACATAAGAATTACATTGGGTTAAGGTTTGGGTGTACAAAACTTCTTGGCTTTTAAACTGACCCCAAATTCCAGCCCTCATTGTGGACCGTGCGGTTGGAAAAATCATCAGTGAGAAGGAAACCAATGCTTAATGTGGTTTTAATTGTACAGTGGGATGCTGAAAGTTGGGGAATCTAAGGAAGCTGCTCTCCAACAGGAGGAGAGGAGGGTGGGAGCACCAGGCTTCTCCCTAATGGATATTAAAGCAGTTGGGGCCTGAAGCTCTCAGCTCCAGTATTTAATAGATGAGCAGTAGCTGCTGCTGTCATGCTCTATAGTGGAACAGCACTATTACTATTTTATTACCTTTGATTAGCTGAAATTGGATCTTATAGCCAGCAACCCCCCTAGAAATGCATTTACCAGCAGCTGTATTTCTGCCCAGCCCTGGCACCACGAGGAGCTGCTGCATTAGAGAGCCCCCATCCATCACACTTCAGATTTGAAGCAATATCCTCTCCCTAAATTAACGTCATCACCTCCTAACAGCTGTGGCCACCAGCTCAGGGATGCTTGATGAGCTTGTCAGTGTTTCCAATATAAATTCTGCCTTTAATAGATTTATTTGTAAGTTAGGCCTACTTAGCTATAAAAATCTGCTCTGGGTTGGAATTTGGCATGGAGGGCTCTCCCTGGATGATTTTCTTCGCAGTCCTTCTGTGCTTGATTGAAAACTTTTTGCCAAATCCAGTCAAGCATAATAAACTTCTGGAAATAGTAATTAAGGGCCTTGATGGCTGTGTGGCTGTGGTTTTGGCCAAATGGTTTCTTTTGGGGAGAGCAGGCAGAATCTGTTTATTGCTGCTGTGATCTTCTGTCTCCAAAGGGTGCTTGAATATTGCCCTGCCCTAAATGGCTCAGGGAGAAATGTAGGCCTCCCCTCTCCCTCCAAAATATCAGCTCTGTTCCCTCCCCTAAGAATGACAGAAATTGGAACAAGACAATTTCATGTGGATGTAACAAAAAATGTAGGCCTGTGTGTTTATTTTTGATTTGATGCATGAAATCTTTAAGTTTAAAACATTTCAGAAAGAAATAATTCCTTTATTTTTGATATAGTGAATAATTTCTTCTATTCTTGGGTGATGCTGGACTTGGAAAAATCACCCTGTAAATATGCAGTTTGATTTAGCTGGAAGATAATTTTTGCTAAAATGCAGTTTCTCTGGAAAAAAAAAATCTGATTTTAGTCTTTAGTTGATACTCCATCACCTGTTAACAGAAAACTTGTCCAACAATGTCCAAAAATGAGAGTTGGTAACAGCCATGCACTCAACATGTATTTATCAGCAGAAATTGAAATATGAGCATGTGATGGCCAGATGTTTCCATTCTTATAGCAAGAAAAGACATCTTAGCAATCTTTGAGTTTGAAAAGCAGGTGATTCATCAGCTTGTGGGCTTTTTTGTGAGTTTTCATCTTGGTGAAATAAATTTTCAGACAGAATTCATGTAGCTGCACAAAGAAGGTCCAGTGGATGCCAACCCAAGTGTGGTCCAGCTTTTTTCTCCCTTTTTCCCTGGTTTGTTCCCACTCTGCAGGTTATTGCGTGCCAGGAGTGATCCAGCTTTCCATGGAAGTGGGAAAAACTGCCAAGGCAGCTCAGCTTAGCATCTCATTCCCATTTATCTACCTATTGTAATCTGTAATTAGCTGCAATTTCCTCAAATGCTCCTGGCACAAACATTTTCAGGTCTGCTTTAAACTCAGGTGTACTAAACTCTATCTCATTACAACATCATGAGAAGCAGCACCTTGACACCCTTCCCTGTCACTGTGTGATGGCAGCTGCTGTTTATTCTCACCAAAGTTCTTCTGCAAGCACAGCTGGGTGTGTTGCCCTGGTTTTTTTAAGTTTTTCTAAATCTTCTGGTGTTTACACTCTTGTAGCAAACTTTTTCACGCACTTTATGTAGATAACTTGTTTTGCATTCTTTTATGGAGGAAGAGAAATGTGATGGGCTGTTGGTTTGTCCAGTGTCATTGGAGAGGTGGCACTGTCACCCTCCAACCCACTGTCACTTTAGGAAATCTATAGATGTTGGAGTCAGAAATTAACTACTCTCTTTTTTTACCTTGGAGAGTGGCATGTCCGTGTCGTTTTATTTCGTGTCCTATAGCAATAGGTGTGAGTGGCCTAGAGGGATGAGAAATATATGAGTTTGGCCTCTGAGATCAGCCTGATGTGGAGCTGGAGCAGTGCAAATCCAGCCTCCCTTCCACTCCTTGCAGCTGCCTTTAATGTCTTCAAAACATGTCAGCAGTGGAAGGAGGCATAATTCAAATAGTCCTGGAATACGAGGGGAAAATGAAAAATGGGGAGCTCTGCACAGAGCAGCAGCACCATGTGCTATCAGCTCTCTTGAAGCCTTGTAAACCTGTCAGAAACATTCTTGCTAATAGTCCATAATACCTTGTTGTAGAAGTAGTAATCAGTGATTTCTGAACCAAACAGGCAATTCAGAAATGAGTCATTGCTCGCATTGATTTTTATTTTTTTTTTTATGTGGTCGGCTGCAGTGTCAGGCAGTAACAGCAGCAGCAGCAGCGTGTTCCCATCCCATTGTCACAGGCACAGCTCAGTCTCACACAATGAGGCACCACTTTGACCTATTGCTATGCAAATCCCCTTCACACGTGTGTTGATGGTGCAGCAAAACATGTTTTGACTCAGATCTGAAAGCAAGGCTGCTATCAGAAAGCTGAAATGGAGCCGTTTAGGGCTGAAACTAATAATTTGTTAGGAATTGCTCACCAAAACCTGTTCTTAAAAATTTCCATTAAGAACAGACTGTGGGTCTGAGGAAACCTGTGTTTTCTGTGAGCATGACAGCATTCAATGCAGATGGGCAGGGACATTATGGGATGTGAGTGCAGCTGGAGATAAGGGATGTCTGCAGGTGTTAGGGATGTCTTCTGTGACTCTGGAGTGGCGTTGGCTGGAAAATGCCACCAGGATCACCCAGCCCAAGCTGTCCAGGGATGGGCACTCCAAACCTCCCTGGGCAGCCCCTGCCAAGGCCTTTCCGTGGGGAAATTCCTGCTGGTGTCCATCCTGAGCCTCCCCTGGCCAAGCCTGAGGCTGTTCCTTCTCCTCCTGTCCTTGTTCCTTGGGAGCAGAGTCCTTGACTTTGTTCCACTCTCCTGGCAGGACCTGTGCAGAGCCACAGGGTCCCCCCTAAGCTCCTTTTCTCCAGGCTGAGCTCCTTCCCAGCTCCCTCAGTCCCTTTTCTGGACCTGCTCCAGCCTCCCAATGTCATTTCCCATCTCTGGAAAGCTCCAGCCACCTCTAATCCATCATTTTTTGGGGTTTCCTTCTTTCCCTGTCAAAGGGGAAATTTGAAATTTTACAGCCCTCAACTCTGAGCGCTGACAGAGTTGTGATTGTGAGTTCTGTTCCAGGGGCAGCATTTCATGATTTTTTGTGCCTAAAAGGGAGCAATCCAAGTCAGGAATGAGCCCTTTGTGTCCTGAGCCTGGCAGGGGCTGAGGCCATGGGTTATTCTTCTGTGCCATGGGTTATTCTTCTGTGCCATGGGTTATTCTTCTGTGCCACGCTCTCTCTTGGTGCTGCAGGGACAAGAGCAAGGTTAGGAATTCTACTACAGTTTGATTTTCTAACACCATTTCCCTCTCTGGCAGAAGAGGTTAAACTCAGGACACAGAAATGTTTTCTTTTGAAGGCTTGACAATGGTTTCATAAGCATTTCATGGTCTCCACCAGCATTTCTACTGAGAAAATCCAGTTGGGGTCAATATTTGCAGAGCTGAGAGTGGCCCAGATATCAGAAATGGGCTGTGAAATGTTTGCAGCCCAAAACCAAACAGCAAACTCCCAGGCCTGACATTTTAATGATAAAGGAAAACATTCCTCCAGATGCTTGCCAGGAGGAAAGGGAAACAGAAAAAATAAGTGTTCTTAATTTTTTCTTTGCCCTGAATAAAAGTGGTTATGGAAATAGAGAATAATTGCAAAATGTAATCATTGGGTTTAAAAGCAACTGTCATGTGGACCTGTACTGAAAAAGGTATCATGAGGCTGCTAAATGAGAAAAAAATATTGTTAATTTTCTTTTCTTAGGATTAGTTTCTGGGGGAATAAATAACATCTGAAATTCCATTTTGAATTACAGTACTCCCTCTGTCCTGTCTTTTGTGACTGTAAAAATACACCTTCTCAGTGAAACAAATGAGTTATTTCTTAATTTCCACTCTGACACTGAACTGAAATCTACAAAAAAGTGGTAGAAGATGAAATAATTTTCTTATAATTTTCTTATTCACGAGCCAGTGGATATTTATTTGGTATCCTGGAGATGATTAACACTTGGAGAGGGAGATCAAAAAAAGACATACAACTAAAAAAATAAAAAGGAAAGAGTAGATAATGATTCAGACAATTTCTTCCCTTGAGATACTCCATGAAATTCCCATATCTTAACTCTAGTTTCTTTAACATAAGTTTTCAGAAGGCTTGATCTTTCTGTGTACAGAGGAATTATCTTTTATTAATGCAGTCTATTAAGCCTGGATGTGGCACTGGGTGCCAGGGTTGAGCTGAGCTGTTGGGGCTGGGCTGGACTCGATCTTGAAGGCTTCTTCCAAGCTGGTTTTTCTGTGAATTCTGTGAAGGTTTGCTATTGCTGTAAAAGAATTAGGAATTAACTCCTCCCCAGTGTCCCCAGCACAGTTATCAGCTGTTTCATGTTCCCTGTTTCCTCTATGCCATGGCTGGGCTGCAGGGTGAGAAAAGCAGGAATTTGGTGCTCAGAGAGTGCTCAGACCCTGCTGGGACCCCCACAGGAATAAAGAACATTAAAGGCTGCAGGGGCCACCCCCAAGGGTGAATCCAGCAGCACCAAGGAGGGAAATGTAAATCTAGGGAACCTCTGTGTTTGTCCCAGCTGCAGATAAGGCCTGGAATGATAAGCAGCACATAGGATCAGACCACAACGTGAGCCTGCAACAAACGTATCAGAAATACATTATGTACATGGGTTATGTACAAAGGGATGCTCCCTTAAATCAGTAGGGAATGTCCTAATCACAGCTTCAGAATTCAAAGTGTAGTATTTTTTATCTGATTCTTCTATTTCTTTTCTCTTTCTGAAATAGAATTTCCTGATCTAAGGAGGGGGCATCTTATCACTCTTTGATTTTTTTTTTTTACTATTTATTCTTTAATTAGGTTTTCTATTTAATTAGTTTTCCCAAATCCCTCTCAGTAGTATCAGAATATTTGTGGAACAATCTGAACTCCCTCTGGTGGTCGGACAATACTTTTGGAGTTTCATATCTTAAACCATCACTGTAGGGTTTTTTCAGGGAAGGGTGGTGGTGTCAATGGTTACATACTTAGCTGAGAATTTTATGGTATCTCTCATCTAATTCTGTGATGAATTTGGCATTTATAAATTAATATGTCATAGAGAAAATTGGCTGAATCACTGTGAAGAAAAATTATTTGGATTCAAAAAATTTTATTACAATTTGTAACCCCACCTTTTTCAATTGATAATTTCTTATACTTTAATATCCAAAGATAATTGCTTCCTACTTCCTACCTTGTACTGCAGCTTGTACATAAGACAAGCACAATCCTACTTGCTTAGGAAATGCTCAGGGTGTTGTATTCTTGGAGTGTTTTAAATTTGCCTGAAATGAAAGTGCTTCCTGAACCCAAACTTCAGGATCTGCCTGACTGCTCTGACCACTGTGCTGAGCAGAACTGCAGAGCTCAAACCAATCATGCCATAAATTTATTTCTGACCTGTTTAAATGTGACTTCAGCAGCAATCTCCAAACAGAAGTTCAGGCACTGAGTCAGTGAATGCCAGTCCTGTGTCTATTAGAAGCACAGCATCATTAAGTGTGTCATTGCCTCTCAATATCACAGCTGATGTTAACAGATAAAAAACCTTTCTGGGGATATCTTCATTCCCAGGGACACTTTGAAGCCATTCCTAGGCGAGGGCTCCCTCTTCAGTCCTGCAGCAGAGATCTTTGTTCGTTTCTCTTGGCAAAGAAAGTCGGGTGTTTGATGTGAATAATGGCAAACACTTTAGTTATCTTTTGCAAAGACATTTACTCCAGAAAAGCTAAAACAAAATAATGTGCTGAGCTCTGGAAGTTTCATGGCAAACATCATTTTCAGCTTTTGGACTCTGTTCCTCCTTCTTGGGTTGTTTTGTTTTGTGTGATTTGTCCTGGATGGAATATCAGCTCTTTGATCTCTGGGCTGGTTATGTGAGGTTAGCAAAATAATTGAAATGGAGGAAAACACAGCTGCTATAAGAAACAAATGCACTGAACAATACAGTGTGTATCAAACTGGCAGTGAAACAATTAGGATGTGCACTCATGCAATAAGCAAACACAAAAATATCTGCACACAGAAACATCTTGAGCAGGGTGAACAAAGCTAATTCCAAGCTCAGGATGATCATTTAGGCCATTTCATGAGCTCATCCTCATGTTGTTTGACTAATATCAGCAGTTTGCTCCCATAAGTACAAAATGATGTTGAATTCTAATGGCCACTTAAGTCATGGAAACAACATAATTAGAGTAATAAATACAACTTCATGTTTTCATAATTAGAGTCATAAATACAATGCTGTGTTTCTATAATTTACCTGATTGTTATCTGCAATTTATTGTTATTATCCCCTAGCACTCGAGGGCCCAGGGAACAGGGTAGTGAATAGACAGAACTGACTGTCCTGAAAATTATCCCAATTCCAGAGGGGGAGGGTGGGTGGGAAAGGGCTGGAAATGTCTGGGAAGATCATGGGGTCTGCAATAATGACAAAACAAGGGGTGGAATCACAGAATCCCAGAGTGGAAAGGACCTTCAGCATCATCCCATTCCCACCCTGCCATGGGCAGGGACCAGGTCCCATCCACCCTGGGCAGCTGGAATATGACAGTCAGAGTTGAGGAAAACTGCAGATTGTGTGAAATACAGGATGTGCTCAAATCCACCAACATTTATGCCCTTATTCCCTTTGACTTTTCTTTCCCTGTGTGGAGCCAGAGGATCCCCTGGCATTTCATCTCCCATGGTTAATGTTCCTGTGCTCCTCTGAAGAACTGGATATTCTTTTAGCACATCCCTGTGAGTTCCCATGCTGTGGCCAGGGCACTCTATGGAAACCACAGTAGCCCCTGTCACTGTGGGGCTTTCAAAAAATAAGGGTCCAGAAGGACAAAAAAAAGCCACTGGAGCACTGAATTCCCATTGATACCAGGATGACACTGCCTCAGCTTTATCTGGTTCTTAAACTGTATTTTTAATGCAGTGTCAAGTCACTGTTAGCTGAGGGCTGGGTGGTTGTGGGTTGGTGTTCCTTTGTTTATGCTGTGGGAGGAAAGTCAGGTCTGGGTGTGACCCAGGCAGCTGCTCCAGAGCAGGTAAAACTCAGGTGAATGGTTTCTACCACATTCCAAGAGCTGCTGCTGGCATCCCTCTTGTAAAGGACAAATACCCAGGGACACTGTCACCCTCCCTATCCCCCAGCTGTGGCAGCAGACCTAATTCTGTTTATTGATACACATTAGAGTGGCATAAATAAGTAATGTTGTGCTAACAGAGAGTAGAAAACTCACTTTGTGATCTTCTAAACGTGCAGTCCCTTTTTTTGGTTGGATTTCTTCTTTCAAGTTTGTAAATCCTGTGCTGCAGCACCTGAGTCTCACTGAGGCATATTTGGAACTCATCATAAACACACAAACCTGATTTGGGGATGAAAGTGGAACTTCCAGGGTCAGTTCTAAATGCTCCAAATGTGCTAAAAGACATAATTCAGGTAATTTATGAACAGGCAGCCTGCCAGCCTTGGTGTGCATCAGTGTTCTGTAGCTGCTGGGAAGTAACAAATTGATTAGGAAGTCCTGGGACTCTTTCTTTTCCTTTCCATGCTGAATAAATTATTTCTGTATATGAATAGACACATTAGGCAGTGGGGTATAAAGTTCCTCTATAGATTTTTATTCTTGGAAGTGACAGAAGGATAATTTGTGTGTCCCACTCACCCATCCCTTGATGACTTTGCCTCATCAGGAAATGACTCGGCCACGCTGCTGCTGATGCCAAAGCTTTGTTCAGAGGGTGAAACATCACAGGTTTTTGGGGTTTTAGTTTGATTTTGTTTTCCTTTTTTTGTTCATTAACACTATCAGAGAAAACCCATCATTAACCTATCTAAAGGGAATGATGACATCACTGTGCTCCAAGGCAGATAATTATCTGTATTAATTACATTAATGTGGAGTCATTGTCACAGTGAGTCCCCCTGAAGTGTCCCATGGGGGTCACAGGCACAGAACCTTCAAGCAGAACAGAGCAGGCCAATATATGCAGACAATTATTCCAACCAAAAGCATTCACTAGCTGCTGGAAAAGCAGTGAATCATTTACTCAGGGTGTACTATTTGAAAAGCTAAGCAGTAGCAAAGTAGCATGAAAACATTATTGTCAAAAAATGCATGAGATCAGTAGTGGGTAAGAAATTATTCATATAAATCCTATAGGATTCACTTCAACAGCTCTAATTCAAGTTTTCTGAGCTTTTAAAATCATTGCACTGATTGATCAGCACTTGATCACTGTTTATCTCAGGACAGGAATGTGGGGACCCTTTCTGCTGGACCCTGACATTAATGGTTCATTTCCTTGTTTTTGTGGCACCACAGGCACAGATTTCCAGGAATTAGCACCCAGGAGTCCCCCAGGCCTGATCTTTTCATAGGTTTCCCCTGTTTAGGGAAAACTCTTCTGAGTTTTCTTTGCTTTCCTTCAAGAAATCTGAGGCAATCTGCCTTGCTCTCCTTTAGTAGAACTCAGCAGAAATGGCATAATAAATTAGTATTTTAGTTCTGTTTGAAAAGCAGGTGCTTTCTTGTTCCTTTTGCCATATCTGCTGCCTTGGATTTCTATTTTCTCTTGCTCTGCTGTCTGTTTTTAACAACAGCAAGATTCTGATTTTCAATTTTTGGTGAAATGAAATGCCTCAGGTGTTAATTAATGCTTCACTGGTATCATCCTCTGCTTTATCAGTGCTAAATATGGATCATTGTCTGACTCTGCATCCTTTTTCATTAGGCAGTTTAGAATTCTGCCATGACTTGATTCACCTTATTGGACTGGAAATAATGGCCACAGTCTGATTTCTGTCTAAACCTACACTGCAGGGAAAGCTGCCCAAACTTATGCATCCTAATTTGGATCCTGGAAATATTGCTGTCACCACATCCAGTGTTTCCAAATAGTGACCTTAATTTCAGTTTGGAAAGGCTCATTCTCAGTGCAATGGAAATACCCCTTCCACTCATTATCCTTCCTTATGGTGCACATGGAAATTCCAAGTTTTGCTGGGGAACAACAGACACAGTTTATTCTGTTTCTCACGTGGCAGAACAAACTCCTTTTATTGAGTGATTGCCACAGACTGTCCCCAATAATATTTTCTATTAATTCTCTGTTTTTTGATGAACCTTCAGCTATATTGCACATTATTGCTGAAGGTGCATTATTGCTGAAGGTGCATATTGCTCCAATTATTTTGCATTTTGTGTTGCTGCAGAAGGGTTCTGAATCCATGACCCAGTGGAAATGTCCCTGCCCATGGCAAGAGGTGTTGGAGTGAGATGTCCTTTAAGGTGCCTTCCAACCCAAACCATTCTGGGATTTGAAGCCTCCATTGATTTAGAAGCAGCTCTAAGTTGATTTCTGTGCCATTAATGAGTTTTCCAAATTTTGTTGAATATCCATACTCCTCCCTGCCTTCAGCTGCCTGAGCTATGAAAATCCAGCTCAAAAGGACAGACTGCAAATCCAGTAAATCCTCCTGCATGGCCATGCTGAGATTCCAGACATCCAATGCACCCTGGGCGATGCTCTTGATGGCAACATTCTGTTTGGTTTACATCATTTTCCAAATTCACCACAGAAAACCAGGCTGCTGTTCCCTCCTGTGCCAGGAATTCCTGGAGGAATGAGCTTCTTCAGGCACAAGTTGTTGACAAACCCAAAATTGACTAAGGCTGAAAACTCAAACAATTAAAGCTCAGGTTCAAGCTCCATTTTTAGGGCAGCTGTGACAATCGTTTCCTCAGGTGCATGAAGTGTCCTTAAATGCAGCTCATTTGAAGTTATTTTAAATTTTAGGAGCTGGACTCTGGTGGGACAATGAGCTGTAAGTGTAGGAATCTGGGCTAGAGGAAATCTCTGTTCCTAAAAAGTGGATTTCCAGAGAATTGCACATTGTTTTATGATATTGCACAATTTTTAAGGGATGCTGCTACAGACAGCTCTGTTAATGCTTATCCAGACTGTTGTAACTCTTTTTACAGGAGGATTTCACTGTGCTAAATTTGGAACAAAGTGCCTTCCAGGAATGATTTTAATAGCCAAGATAAAGAGCCTGCTGGTTAATAAAAAAAGAGAAAAAAAATCCCAGAAAACTGTTGAACATGAATGTCAACATTTTTAATGGATTGCATTTTTTATTGTTTGCTTCATGTTTCTGTCAGGGGAATATGATAATTATAAACTAGGAACAATAACGAGGGTTTGAATATTCATAGGCAATTAAAATATGTCTCTATGCATTTTTGTCAGTGCCCAGTGGGAAATGTTGCTCATTTTTTAGGAATAAATGGTTCACAATCTTTGGTGAAAAATGAGGTGGAAATCAAAACACCAAGCAGGGCACAACACTAACAAAGTTCTGTTGGTGATGGGGAAGGGAAAATAAATGTTACAGCATTGATTAAAAGCATATTAATGTGTCATTCCCTGTTCCTATTGACAGTGAATTCTTAAAATCATGGAATATCCTGAGTTAGAAGGGATCTACAAGGATCAATGTGGGATGAAAGTACTGCAGATCAGGTTTTCAGAACTGTAGGAACCCTTTCCACAATTCTAAATACAAACTATCTTTTTAGAATCAAAGAATAAATGCAAAAATACCCAAACAAACATGGGGAAAAAGGGGATGACCCAGCAGAAGGTAAGAAAATAAAAGGGAATGCTAAAATAACTGGTGGATATATGCACTAAAAATCCTTGAAGCAGCACTTGAAGGTTTTTCCCACAGTTTTATCTCGATACAGCTAAAAGTTATTGGGTTCATCCCATTGAATGGACAGTTTGGCTTTTAGAGCCTGGCAGGTGAGGAGCAGGTGATCAGTTTGCTGCTGAAGATGAATGAGCCCAGGTTTCCCAGGGATGCAGCCACTTTTTCCAGTGTTTTTTTTTTTCTAATATTGTGCTTATTTCTGAAACTTAAACAGGGATTGTTTCAGAATTCTTTGGCAGTGTTTTTCTCATGAGAAGCTCTTGTTTTCTGGTTTGGTGTTCATGTGCTGTGACACTGAGCTGTCACAAGCCCAATCTTGTTCTCATGCACATCATGAGATGTGCTTGGTGAGAACCTTTAGCAACTTCCTCAGCTTTTCAGGAGGGATCCTGTGGCAGGAAGGCAGCAGCAGCAGGGACGTTTTGGCAGGAATTTTCCTGGGCTGACAGCATCTGATGGAATGACACCGGGGGTTCTCCTGCAAACAATTCCTGAATGGCCAAAATTCAATTTTGGCCACAATTCCTGGGCCAAAAATGCCCAAGAAAGGTGAAGTGTGGTGTCAGCCTCCTCTCAGAGCTGACTGATGAGCTTGCAGGGTGAGCTGCAGAAGAGTTTTCCATGGCAGTTGTTCCAATCCACTTTGGAATGCTGTATTTTAATTTAGGAGGAGGAATTCTAATTGCATTTAAAGCTGTGTCCTTGCCAGCAGAAAGAGGTGACTGAAATGGAGAAACAACACAGGCAACACAGATAGAAAAATTTAATCAACCCAAGGACTTCAATGTGTCTTAGTTTGTGAGGTTGTAATTTGTATTTGAGGTGTCAGAAAAATGAGGGATTTGTATTAAAAAGGTACAGTCTATGCACTGTTTTCAGCTTTCCTCCTTAACACAAAAAATATAGAATTACCAAAAAATATAAGCCAAGTCCAAACCCTGATAAACTGTTTAATTTTGTTCCCTCAAACAGTTTCCATCATTTATAAATAATAATAAGCTTAAAGCCGTGGCCATGTGCTGCACAACTTCTGGGAAGTCATTTTCCAGCTCACCTTTCTTTGCCTGCCATCTGAAAATCATCTGCAGAGCCAGCCTTTCCCATCTCACTTCCAACCTCTCTCCTCAAGGAGAGCTCAGAGCAAACTCTCATTTTTGTCAGCAGAAATGGTATTGGCTCTCTGAGGAAAGAAACACAGAAACTCACCGGGGACTAATTTCTTTAATATATTAAAATCCATTTTTACATGCCAGGATATTCCATTGTTCTTTGATGTCCCAGCATGTAGCAAATGATTATGGTTTTGTTGTGGCTGTTTGCAGGATGATGAGTGATAAGGTAAGCTCTCTGCTTTCCAATTTTTTTTTTGCTTCTGCTTCGTGGGCCTTGATAAATAATTCATGGAGCAAAATTACTGTCCCAGAAAAAGGCAGTCTGTTTCATCAGGCCTTTCACACTTTATTAATTAACACATATAATTTTTTAATGTGCAACTTCCCTGGAGTTTTGAAGAATAGGGAGTTTGTTGCTCTCTTTCTCAGAATGCTCCAGCAAGGACTTCAGGAAAATTGGGACAGCCATGGAAATGTTCTTGCAGGCTGAAGAGGAATAATGCAGCAGGGGGAATGATGCTTTTATAGATACATTTGAAGTTTCACCAGGTTATAAGAGAACACATGTAAAATTATGCCAAATGGAGAAAGAGCGATAAGAAAATTGAATTATTTTGAGGAGTTAAGTGCTGGATGTGCAGCTCCTGTAAATCCTCACTTTTTCTTTCCACTCAATAGCCTGATGTTGATTTTTGCTGGTGGCAAATTTGGTATGTAAAAGGAGTGGGATCTGTGATGGAAACAGGAGGGAAATGGACAAAACACTTTGAATTCCTGCACGTTTGCAAGACTTAACAAGCATTTTAAGAGTCTGTCCTTAAAAGCTGTTTTAAGGCAAACCCCAATAAACCATCAGTTTTTAATCTTGTCCCTTAAAGCCCTGCTGGGTTTTTTCCATCACATTTTTCAGTTTGTTTCAGACTCTGAGTCTCTAAAGAAGAAATTCTGTTCACCTTCAGAGTATTTGAATTTCTCTAATTTACAGGTGGAGCTGTATTCCAGTTACTCCAGCGGATCCAACTCTTCTCCTGTCACTTCTGCTGTGGTTCCTCACCCCAAAAAATCCTCCTGGAAGGTTTTTTTCCTCACCTGGCCCAAAGTGCTGTTGGTTTTTAATCATGGAACAAACCCAACTCCTTTGGGCTTCCTGGCACTGAGCACTGGGCAAATTCTGAAAGAAAAAAACAAAATAACCTACTTTCAAATGCCTGCATTGTGTGAGAAATGATGGCAATTGTTCTCCCAGGTATTAATCAGTTCCTTTTGATGTGGTGGTTGGAGTTTTTTTAAAAGGAAATGTCAAATAATTGGGAATGACTGTCAGCAGATTGGGTGTAAACCTGGCCAGGGATGTTTCAGCCAAGAAAGAAGGGGAATTTTTAATAGGAGCATTAAGTTTGTCAAATTTAGAAATGCCAAAATTAGAAATATTTTGGAAGAGTCAGAATAAGTGTTCCTTTAATTTTCAAAACCCAATCCATAAGTTTTCTGGAGCTGTTTTTATTTAAAATTTGTATCCATAACGCGCTATTGAAAGTTGTCAAGATTATCAAGAAAAACCTTGGAAGAGCTAAAATGCTTTTCTCTGATCCAACATTAGTTTTTATTCTTTCTTGAAGAATATTTTAGAACTTTTATTAATTATGCCAAACACACCAATATTTCTTTACCAATTCTTTGAGATATTTCTCTGTATAACTGCTTGAATTCATGGAGTTACTGCAGTGATTCCATTTGGATTTAGGGACATTCAGAACGTGGATTAAGACCCTTTTTTTTCCTAAAGCAAGAGCACTGATAGATTTAAAAACTGAGGTAATTTTCAGTTGAAAATGGGATGCAAAGCATGGATGGCCCAGCCCCTGTGATGCCTTTGCAGCTCTCTGTTAATGTGGAATCACTGCTGTAAATTTTTACATCAGCCAGCAGTAAATGAGGAAAGGATGAAATTTTGGTGATGGCTCATGTAAAAATGGGTTTCTTTCTAACACAGCAACACTAAATAAGCCTTTTTTTTCCTTTAAACCACTAAAAAACGTAAAAATGGTTATCTATGTATCATTCTCTGTATTTTTAAGCAGACACTGAACAAGGTTATACTTTATTCCAGAGGCATCTAGGCAAGATTCCAGTTAGGTATTTATTTAGAAGAAAGACATTTTATTTACAAGGCCTCCAGGATGTGTTCTGCTTTATGAGAAGAAATTAATGTAATTTTGAAAACTGGAGAAAATAGCTGTAATTGCAGTGTGCATGTAATGGGATTGTTGTGACAAAGCACCTGTCAGGTGATACAGAACCCTGTGGAAAAAGACATTTTTACTCAATTCACCAACTCCAGCCCAGCTCTAAGACTGGGAATAAGAATTTTCTCCAGGGTTAAGGAACAGCAGTTCTACTTAATAATTCCTTTATTGGAATTATGGGCTGTGATATTTTGAGTCGCTGATGACATCCTAAGTAAAAACAATCTACTAATCCTTGGAATTTGGTTTAAAAAAAATCTGGTAAAATAACTAACAAGCAGTTCTGGCTGTGTATTTCACTTTCAAGGATTTTTTTATGCTCCTGGTCATTTGAGGAGTCGCCTTTAATTCTGATATGGTTCACATGAAAGAAGAAAATTCAAGTTGTTGATTTATATTGATCAAATCAGTTTTGATGGTTGTTCTAGTCCTTCTTCTGTCAGAGGTTTTGCTCACCACTTGTCAGGTGGGAGCTGAGGGAGGACAATAAATATCTGTAGAAAATGGTTTCTTTAAAATTAAGTGGATTCAGAAGGCCCCATTTGGTTGAGTAACTTTCTAAGCTTTTTTTTTTTTTTAGTTGTGTGTACTTGGTGTTTTTTTAGCCTCAATATGATTTGACAAGATGAATTCTTACTTTGTAATTATGTCTGTGCTAAATTCATTTTCCACTGATCATAATTCTGCAGGGAAATCTACTGTGTCAGAAGGAGTTTTCTGGTTAACAGATATAACTAGAGCTTGCTTTGAAATGTGTGAAATGTTGCAGTCCAAAAACAAATTAGGAGCATTGTGGTTGCATATTCAAGTAACATCTTTAGCATCACATTTCATAGAGTTCTAGTTTGAAACCTACTGTCACTTGCAAAAGCAGATGTAAAAGAATGAGAAAATATCTCTGGCATCACACAATTATATCTAAATAACTAAATTTATCTTAAAAACATAAAGATTAGAGTTTGCAATCTGTCATGGGCTCGTCTCTGTTACTGAGGGATATGTTTAGTTTGTGAAAAGCAAAAAGCTGGTGATGACCTGTGTTTGTACAGCATCAGTGCTGGAGGTTTTTCTGGCCTTAATTTAAATTTTGATGCAATCAATCCTGAATCTGTGACTGTCACCCTTCACCTCAGCTAGGGTGGCTGTCTGGACTTTCCTCTGCTCATCCTCTCTTCCAGAATCATTTGCTCTCACCTTTCTCTGCTGGAGCCCTGTCCCAAATCTAATTCTAAAGAACCTATCAAAGAGGGATCATTTCATGTATTGATTTATGTATTGCTGCTTATACGTGAATATTTTAGCTGGTACAAATGGAGAAGGATTACCTAAATTTTATCTCTGATTTAATTTTCTCCCACCCCCCATTGATTCCTGATGTCCTTTAGAACGTGTCTGTGATGGTGATCACAGGGGTCCCAGGATGAGGGAAGAGACCAGAAAGTTGACTCCATGGTTAGAAGGCTGGTTTATTATTTTATGATATATATTATATTAAAAACTATGCTAAAAGAATAGAAAGAAGGATTTCATCAGAAGGCTGGCTGAGAATAGAAAAGGAATGAATAGCAAAGGTTTGTGTCTGACCAGACAGTCTGGACAGCTGGACTGGGATTGGCCATGAATTAGAAACAACCACATGAGACCAATCCCAGCCCCACCTGTTGCATCCCACAGCAGCAGACAATCATTGTTTGCATTTTGTTCCTGAGGCCTCTCAGCTTCTCAGGAGGAAAAACCCCAAGAAAAGGATTTTTCATAAAATATCATGGCTACACGTGTCGAGCCAGCAAACACAATTTTCCCATGGGTCAGAAACTTCTCTAGAGGATCTTTATGTCTGAAGCCCTGGGTATTAAAATATTTGCTGCCTTTGTGACCCCAGGGAGCAGCAGCAGCTCTGCAGGGTGGGCTCCAGGACAGGTTCCCTGAGCCATTCCCTGCTCCCTGCAGGGCTCTGCACTCCCCAGCGCTGAAAGCTCCCAGAGCTCTTTTCTCAGAGCTGGATGTGGTTTGGCAGAACGTGTTTTATATCAGCTGTAAAGCCCTGTGGAGTGGTGATAACCTGCTCAGCTGTCAGGGAACTCCTATTTCACAGGGCTTTTAGGTGGCCAGAACTGCTCATTGATAATTTATAGCATGGGGCTGGGGGCTGGTTATGCAGGTTATATATGGACTCTCCTAGATGGGCTCAGTATTTCCACACAGAGTGGCTGAGATATCAGTGCCTAAACCATGCAAAATGACAGGGCACCCGTCATCATCAGGTTAATGTTTGGCTGATATTGTGAAATGTTGGTGTTTTTCACTGTCTGTGAAATCAGCAGTCGAGACAATCTCAGTTTTTTCTCCCTCTTAATGGGACAGATCAATCAGTTCAAAGTGGGGACAGTGTTCTGCACAGCAGAGAGAAAACAAACGTTTGGGAACTAAATGGTTGACAAATTTCTCTGTGTTTTATTGTCCATCATACCCCAAAATTGAAGTTTTTATGGCTGGTGGTGTGGGGAAAAGAGCCAGCCCTGTTTGTGAGCTGAGGGTAAATCCAGGGAAGCAGAGTGCACACATTTCCAGGAGAGGGAGCATAAAGAATCTCTGCCTCGAAACACCAAATGCTTGCTTTAGTCACACTCTATTTTTGAAGCTTTCAGCTCACACATTTTGAGATCTACTGTTTCATCACTGTGTGAACCAAAGAAGATTGTCAGTGTCTAGCCTGCATCTCCACAATCGTGTCTCTCTTGATTAATGACTGAAATCTGCAGATGAATTGCTCGGATTTTGTCCTTGAGAGCTGCAAGGGGAAGGTTGCCAGCAGAGAATGGTATTTCTTCCTGTTAGACACATTCCTGGAAAAAAACTGATCTTCTTCTGTACTTACTGAAACAATATTTCTCTTGATGTTATCGCCCATTTCTGCCATTTCCTTGAATAAATGAGTGCAGCTCCCATTTGTCAAGGGGCAGCACTTGGAGGGAGGAGCAGGCTCATTGCCAGCCTTTGCTGTGATCCCCTCAGCCAGGCAGAGTCATCCCACCAGCCATCAAACCCCCTGACTGGAATCTGGGACAAAATCTCTCAAAAAACCCAAAGATTTATTGAAGAATAAATCCCTGAAGCTTCCAGGATATTAGAAACTGGTGCTGCAATGGTGGGAAGTGGGTAAAGATCGTGTTGCGTTCCATACCCCATAAATTTGTTCAAGGAATAGACCCTTCCTTGCAGTTAATCAGGTTTTTTTAACCACTCTTTCAATATTCTAAAGGATTTTTTTTTTTCAGGATGAATATAAATCATTCTCCCAATACAAGCAGATTTCAGTTAAATGTCATATTCAGATGAATTATAACAATCACTGAAAAAATACATGACAGGAAAAAAGTCTGGAGAGGAAAATTCATATAATGAATTGATTCCAGGCTTGTGTTTTGGAATGAGTTGAACAAGTAGGGAATAGGAAAGTTAACCTGTTCTTCATGATGGAATAACTGGTATGATTCCAGAAAAGCAGGGGAGGTTGTAAAAATAAACCACTGAATTTCCAAGCATTTACATCCAGAGAAGGGATGTCTGTGGAAATCTGCTACCACTAAAATTAGTTAACATTTAAGGAGTGATTTGATTCAGCTTTCTTCAGAAAAAAAAAAAAAACAAAACAAAACAACCACTGTTATAGGTGGTTTTTTTCCTGATAAAGTTAACAGGCAGAGATCAATAAAGTTAAGAATTATGGGAAAATTGTTTTTTGTAATTGTGTAGCCAAAAGCCCTTTCTGGAGAAGAGATATTTCAGAGTGCATGTGGGAATACTCATCAGTTTGGACAAAGAATTAATTTGTAGCTCTTTGCTTACACTCTGGTCTTTTATTACTGAAATGTCACGTTAAGAGAATTGTCATTCTTTGTGTTAAATACATGAAGCTGAAGGACAATAGGAGTTGGTGGTTTCTCTGTGCACCTCTGAGAATAAATTCTTTTACTGCTGTGAGTAAAATAATTGTAACATAAATGTAAAATCTTGTGCTGACTTCAGCCAAGAAGTAGTCACAGATATTTCCCCATATATATTAATTTAGAGTATTCATTTAGCTAGAAAATATGGATAGAATGATAATTACTTGTTGATTCTGGGGAGAAAATATTGTCCCACGTTTCAGACAGGAATATTTTATGTAACACTTAAGGTTTGATATAAATCCATTGAAGGCAGATAACCACAGATATTTCTGCAGATGTTTTGGTGTCAAATATGACTCAGTAGAAGACCCAGGAAAGCTGCAGCTCTAACCAGAGCTCTCCTCTAATTTATAACATCTCAGTGGTGTCAATTCCCACCTAGCAAACAGTAATAAAGCGCTCAGATAGAAGATTAATGAGCATAATTCATGCACCACTGGACTGGAAATGGGATGGAAACCTGGGGTTTTGCAGTTATAGAAAGGAGAATTGTAAATATTCTTGGGAATGTTGCAGTCTGACTTACAAACTTTTACCAAAGTTGTTGCTCTTCCACAAAAAAAACCTCCAAAAAAAAATAGAGTATTTTAAGATTTCTACTCATGGCTGATGTAGATTTTAATTCTCTTAATTATAGATGAGGGTTATGTGTGTGAAGAAGTGAGGAGAGTTGTGCCTGTCACTTCATTCCCCTGAGCACCAACATCCCAGTCCTGCCAGGACTTCTTGCCTCCCAATCAAACATTAATGAAGCAAATCACTGCTCTGGAACTGCTTATCACATCTGCTTTTCAGTATTTCAAATTAAAAATAGACCAGAAATGTACTTTCCATGCTTCCTAATGACATTTCCCTCATTGCCCCTGGTTTGGAGTACAAGTTTTGAGCGGGAATTGGAATAATCAATGAAAAAATTTGGAGTTTTTAGGGTGAAATGCTGGAAGTGAGGATCTTTTAAGGGCGATGTAATTTTGGCTGCTTAATAATAGAATAAAAAGGCTGTAATTGTTTTGTTAATTTTTTTGTGTGTGTGTTGTTCTTAATCAAAATGGTTTCTTGCTTGAAACATTAGTCATTAATTTATGCTTAAGACTGAGAGGGATAAAGTTTTTTCCCTTGTCAAAATAAGATTTGTTTCTAATAGTAATGAGATTGTCACTTCTCCTATTTTCCCTTTGCTCCCTCTTTTGTTTCTCCAGAATTAATATTTTCTGATACTCTTTTTAAGTACAAAATTGAGCAGACAGGAAAGAAAAATCAATCTCATTAATTACATGGCAGCTTTGTCCAGAATTCATGAACGTTAATATCTTATTTTCCATTGTGCATTTTCCATGGATTATCTGCATTCACAGACATTCATCAACAAGGGGTGGCTGAGGTGGGACACACAACAAAAGTGGCAGTGACCTCCTCATGGATAAGAGAATTCAGACAAAGAAATGGTGAAGTCACCATTTAGTGACAGATCTCAGGCTCTCAGCTCCAAACTGGCAGGAGATCCAAATCCTTGGCTTGGGGACAGAATCCATGGGCTCATTTAGGGAATTCCTATTGGGATCCTTTGGACTAATTACAGCAAATAATATTAGGATTTTTTTTCTTTTTGTTGAGTTTTTTTGGTGTGGTTCTTTTGTTTTCAGGTTGTTTTTTTTTTTTTTTATTCTTTTTTCGCACTGATTTTGACCTTTCTTTTAAACACACAGCCCTTGATATTTTTAATTAGTACTTTTGTGAAATCCTGTGAACAGTGGTGCTGGAGGTCCCAACCCTTCCTCCAGGTGCCACAATCAGCAGGAGAGGAACCAGCATTGCAATAAATAAAGTAAATTTCACCAGTAATTTCCCATCTTAGATCAACCCAGAGTCAGAATGGGCAGTCAGTGCCTGAATCTTGCGAGCTGAGAGCTTTCCTCGAGGGTGTTCTTGCAGATTTTCCTGGTTTCAGGGACATCCTGTGGCACATGGGGGACGTGGGAATTCAGGGGCAGAGGAGGCTCTTCTCCACTGCTCCAGCACCTGCAGCATGGATGCTCAGCTGGCTGAAATCCCCAATTAAAAAAAAAGGTAATTTTGGCTTTAGGTTTTTGGGGTTTTTTTAAATATTCAAGAAATTCTAAGGTAAAGACCTGTGGTTTGTTTCCACTTAGTGCAGATTTTTACTGGATTTTTATTCCCACTATTGTCCCCTTTTACTGATTCCTACTGTTTATTATACTGTTAATGATACTGTTAATTTATTCAATTAACACATTTTAAAATGGATTTTAAAATGGACTTTGGATTAACACATTTTTAAATGGATTTTTAATATTACAGTTATATTTTAGATATAGCTAAAGTAGATGAATATATCTATATATAAAAGTAGATAACTATATCCAAAGCAGATTTCTGTAATGTGAATATAAGGATTTCTGTAATGTCATATAATTTTGGTTCCATGTTGGTGTGTTTGTGACATCAATGTTGTAGTCTCTGTCCCATCTTCAGAAACCAAATTCCACAGAAAACACTGACTCATATTTGGTAGAACCTTTTGTAAAACAGCTCCAGACACCACATTTTGTGAGATTCCTCTAAAGTCTTTCTAGGAGGACAAAATTCCTTCCTCCTTCTTGCAAAGATGAGATTTTAGTTAATAATGATAACAATAATTACTAATAATGGCCACACACGTCCTTTCTTCAAATGAAATCATTTGGATTTGGAGACCTTCAAATTCTTTGATCTCCTGATTTACCCAACAGCCAGCAAGGTTAATGCTTAATAAAGTAAAATGCCCTTTTTATAATCACTTCATTAAAAGTGAGCAGCAAAAGGTACATTAAATTAAAGTGTTTGTGATGTGGGATCAATTTGGTGGAATCCCAGAGGCCTCCCTGTGCCTCATAAAGAGCTCTCCACTTTGAACACATCCATAAGTGACCCATGGAGAATTTCTGTTCTCTTTAATTTGAGGAATTGAAATTGCTTTTATTGCCTCCAATGGTGGGGAGTACTGAATGAGGGATAAATTGTCCTGGAAGGGAATTAGGCTGTGGGTGTACAGCTTTAATAATTCATACCCTTGCAGCATTCAGAAAATGAGCTATTTATAAATGGGAACAAAATTAATAATCCTATTCCTTAGAAAAAGTTTCCTTTTGCCTCCCATAAGTGGGTAGGATTTGTAGAGGTTTGAATGAGCATATCCTGGATTATCCACAAATTGAAGGGGGAGATAAAATCCTGATTTCTTGGCCCATTTGGAATCCTTACACCTTATAATTATTTGGACTGAAGCTCCAAAAGCTTTTAGTGCCCTGCTGTTTGCTGGCTAGCTCCCTCTAGGTGTTGCAGTAGTTTTTCTACTTAAGATAAATAGAAAGCAAAACTAAAAATATTTTATATGTCTGTGGTGATCTTGTGGCTGCTGGGTTTTTTTTGAAAAAGTAATTCAAAGATGCTTGTAAATGTTTAATAGAATTAATGTCTATCTTCATAGCTCTTTTCTCAATTAAAAATATGAATTTTTTTCTTTGCAGTTGGGTCATTTTTGGGATATGGAGCATTAAAAGAACAAGCTGAGGTACAAAAGCACATCTCTCATGCATGGCTTTGAGAACCAGGGATTTTCTCAGTCAGGCTTTGACATTTTTGTGCCTGGAGCATCAGGTTCAGCAGCAAGACCTGGCACACAGAGCAGAAGGCAGAGGACCGTGGTTACTCCACAGGTGCTCTCAGCTCATTCATGACCAAAATGAGCCTTTCCAGCCTCTTGTGCTCCCATCATCAGCAGTCATTAACAGCCTGCTCTAATTGCTGATGCCATTCACAAGTGCAGAGGAATCCTTCTCTTCTCTTGCTATCCCTGTGCAGCACTTCATCCTCATTCCTGTAATTAAAATTATTCCAGGTTCTGCCCCATTTCTCCTGGATATTTCTCGCTGGCAGAGCTGAATAACCAGACCTTGCTTTGGCCTTTTACATTTTCCACTCCCTCAGTTATGACTGGGAGCTGTAATTTATCAAAGGCACAATGAGAGGTTATCAAAGTCTTGTTTCAGTAGAAGAAAGAGGAACATTACCCTCCAGAGATAAATCTTTCATTAAACTTTACAAAGACCTTAAGCAGTTTCTAACCTATTTATCTTCCCTGTCTTTCTTCTCCATGCTCCAGCTGCCAGTGTTTGGAAAGCAGCACAGGGCAGAGAGCCAAACTAGGAGCTGATTTCCCAGCCAAATGGAGAAACTTCCCCTTCCACAGCTAACTTCATATTTAAAATTGGCCTTAACTCCCTAAATTATTATTTTTTCATGTGAGGAAATTGTCCTGTGCAAGACCAATATTTTTAGGATGTAGAGAAGATCAAAGAAAATATTCACAGAGCACAAAAGATGAATTTGGTGAGGAATAAACTCCTCTGGTTTTGTTTTTTTTAATTTGTCTTGTTTAGGAATTTATTGTTATTTGCCATTTTGTCAGGTGGATATTGGAATATTAAGGAATTTGATGAGGAATTTTCTCAGGTAGATCACATTGGAGAGGAATTACAGAGGCAAAGTAGGCATTGAAAATAAAAATCCTCCTCAGCTTCTGGGAAAAGACATTGATTATTTTATAACTTTTTTTAATTGCAGTGCTTTTTATCTCTTCCTCTCTTTTTAAAAGATGTTATTGACTGAGAAGGAAAACTATAAACTAGACAAAAGCAAGGATTGCAGGGGAAGCAAAATGATGGAGTTGTGACTTGTATAATACCATGGTTATGATTAAATATGAATTTGATTCTTTGTAGGGAAAAAAAAAAAAGACACAATGTTGGTCCAGGCCTGACTCAGGCAAGGCTAAAATGCAAATTTTATTTTAGGTCTATTGAGTTTTTTCTCATCCTGTGGATGTTCTCAGAGGGGAACCAAGCATGGGAGGAGTTTCCTTGGGGAGTGGTGGGGCTGGGATGAGATGGGCTCATTCCACAAGGACCATCCCTGATGAAATCAGATTCCCATTCCACAAGGACCATCCCTGATGAAATCAGATTCCCATTCCACAAGGACCATCCCTGATGAAATCAGATCCCTGTGGGGTTCTCCTCCTTCCCCTTTGCACTGAATCCCAGGGGATGGTGCTGCCAGGGCTCAGGAGGATGGAAAAAATGATGGGAAAAAACCCAAAATGATGAAATATTTCATGGATCTGTATCTCACCCCTATATGGGCTCTATAACAAGTGGCTGAAATTGCATTTAGTTGATTAATTGGTTCTGTCATGAAGTTGTATGAAATTAGATTTCTTTTCAAACTCTCCTCTTTTTCTCTGTGAAACAGTGATTTATTTAATGGTTGTAATGCACTCGGGCCAGATCCATTTAATATTGTTATATCTATATTGAAATCCCCTCATTTATTCATAAAAAAGAAGGTGCTCTCCCTTTTATTCAAGAATTTCAGTCAGAAGACAAGTGAGGCTTGACCTCTGCTAATGCACTCAGCCTTTTCAAAATGTGTAATAAATGTTAATATTTAAATTTAGAAATATTTAGTGGTTTGTTTTTGTTTTTTTTTTAAGTTAGTAAAGGTTAACAAAAATAATGGATATTAAGTAATTTTCAGCACTGGTACCTAAAATACCACATTTAATTCAGCAAGAGGAATTCCAAGGGTCACAGTCCTGATTTCAGGAACCTTTTAAAGTGGGGGGTGTCCCGTGGGATTCCTCTGGGGTCTCCATTTCCCCAGATTCAGCCTGCCCAGGCTGTGACCTTGCAGGAGCTGGGGCAGAATTTGGAATTCGGGCTGGGAGAGGCCCAGGGGTGGGAGCTGAGTGAAATTCCCCTGCAGGCTGCACTGGGTGATCCAGAGCCACAGGAGGGGTGAAAGAATTCTGACTTTGTCACCAAGCAGCAGCTGCAGAATGGTTGAGATGAACCCTCTCACTTTTTCTTTTTTTTTCCTTTTTTTTTTTTTAAGTGGTTTTAATGCACTTTTAAAATGTCCTTACATTCAAATACCTTCCAAAATACCATTTCTGCCCTGACTCCTGCTCTCCCTGCACTTGTCAGGATATTCCTGAGGTGGTTTTGGTGCTATTTAGACAAAAACTTGACACTGTGAGTTGTTTTTTTTTTTTTCATTTTCTCCTCTAGCTTGCCAGGTTTCCTGGTCAATGCTCATCTCCTGAATGGCACAGTAAAATCTTTTCTCTCAGTTGTTTTGGCTGTTCCAGAGAGCCTCTCATCCCAAAGAGCAGGCAGGAATTGGGATATTTCTGGAGGTGCATGTCTGTGGGGGATCCCAGTGACAGATTTAGGATTTTGGGAATGGCAGCTGAGACAACAGTGCTAAAATTTAAGGTACATTCCTGTGCTGTGGCTGTCCTGGCTCACAGGATGGTACTGGAATAATGATTACTTTTTTTTTTTTTTTTTTTTCTCCCCAGGGAGTAAAAATCTGGAAAAAAGCTCATTTGAAGAGGATTCAGTATTGAGTGGTGGCCCTTGCTGTGGTGGCAGAGGCTGCACTGCTCACAGCATCCTGGCAATCTGTCTTTTTCCAGGAGAGGACACTTGGGATGGCACCTTCAGCTGAGATCTGCATTTTGGGGAAGGTAACTCAGCTCTTGACATCAGGGGATGGTGAGTCTGGGATGTGGAGGGAGGCACAAAGTCCCACAGGGAGCTGTGAATAAAGGGAATTTCTACAAATGCAGGGAAACCAATTATGGAAGATCTTGGGGGAATTTTTATCCACATATTGCCTTGTTCCCAAACTCTTACAACAGCTCTAGGGCAAAGCAGGTTGAAGAAAACATAAAGAAATTTATTTTTAAATAACTTAACTCAGGGAAATGAGTGGCAAAGCAGCCCTGAGTGCAGCAGGAGTGACAGGGCAGGGCTGGGATTTTGAGGATTTCCCCCCAGGAGCCCAAAGCAGGAGGAATCCATCCTGCTGGATTGAGGCTGGGCTTTGGGAGCAACTCCCCTCTATTTTCCAACATGAAGTGGGGACAGGGAGTGGAGCTCTGGCTGCCACTCATTTCTGCAGCTCCTTCCCTTAATGACTCCCAGACAAACACAGCAGCTCCCTCAAAATCTGAGGACATCAGGGCAGTGTAATCATCCTTAGCCTGCTCTGAGCCTTGTTCAGTGATGCTTTGCTCTAAAGTTTGCTACTTGGAAATATTTTTGCTGAAGGTGTAATGCTCAAATGAAAGGAATAAGTCATCGCTCCTCAAAGCAAGCTGACAAACTTTGTGTATTTTTCTTTTTCTTCAGCTGTAGTTTTTTAACTGAAGTCCTTTTTGTCTTGATGCTGCTGCAGTGTAGAGCTCCCAGATAAGCTGAGAACAGCCTTATTAATCTCTGATTAGACAGGCAGCTTTTAGTTTTTACCAGAAAGACTTAACAAGGGCAGGAAGGCAGCAAAAACTTCAGCTGAGCTCAGAGAACAACTCGGAAGCTTCACATAATGAGCTGCTTAAATAACGTCACACATTTTGCTATTGTCAAATTAGGCTATTTTTATTTTTTCCATGCCTTATTTCAGTTGCAGCTACCTTAAATATTGAAGGCTTCACTTACTGAGTTTTCATTTCATTTTTCTTTAAAGAGGGGAGGGGATTTACCTAAAATAGGGCGAAAGATCACAGCAAGGTTAAAGGTCTGGGAGTTAAAGGTTACACAAGGGAGTGAAATTTCTTTTATATCAACTAAACCTGCCTGACCTTTTGAGGTCAACACATTTATAGCTGTTTATTCCAACTCATGTATTTTATTAAATAATAATGGATGTTGGGATTTCAGACACTGCAATTCCTTCTCCCTCTTTCAGCTGGCTGAGGTTTAGGAGAGAAGGATAAGGATCAACCCCTCCTATTTTCAGGATCACTTAGGAAGTGGAGGCAAAGAACTGAAATTCCTCTGCTTGGCTCTGAGCATCTTGGTTTAAACCATCTGAACCCTGATCTTTATTTTGGAATTCCTGGATTACATCAAGCTGCCACAGAGATGTGGTGCAGCAAATGTGGGGTTTGTTCTCCCTCTTGTGTTCACTGCCAACCCTGATTCCACTCAGAGCCAGGAAAGTTCATTTTTGAAGCTGTTCCCTCTCGAATTCTTGTCATGGGTGAGAAAAATCCAGTCAAATTCTTGGGGAGTTACTTAAATTCGTTTTCAAAACGGGATGTAGAAAACTTCCAGGAGATTTCAATTTCTCTGCTAAAGGAAAAGAATGGGGAGGAGAAAGGTGAAGTTTCTCTCATGCTCAGAATCTGCTCTTTTAAAAATTTTCTTGTGTTTTTTACTTTGTTCCTGCCCCAGTAATGGTTTCTGGAAGTGAGAATTTACCCAGTAAATGGAATTCTCCACTGAGCAATGTGCTGGATGTCCAGAATTTGTGATAAATTTCTCCCACACAGAATGATTTGTATAATTCCAAGCTATTTCCTTAATCATTTGGGGTCTCTGAGAGTACCACTTTACCCTTATGTATTTTCTTCTGCAAAACCTGGCACTGTTAATAATCATGGAAATACAGCCTGATTTTCTCATTACAGGACAGTGAAGGTGGCAGTAATAATAAAAAAAAAAAAGGTAAAATCAGAGGAAAAATACAGATATGACCATAAAGACTTATCTGTAAATATTGGACAGGGTGTGGTTCCCTGTTTTAAAATGAAGCACAGCCCAAAGCAGTGCCTTGTTCTGCCAGCAGCTCACTGACTGCAGCCTGTAAAATGCTGTGGGTCCATCCAGGATCCCAGCTGACTGCCCTGTGCTCTCTCCTTGAGTCAGAACATGAATTTCTGCAGATCCTCCCATGTGAGTGTTGCTTTTGCAAGCCTTGGAACATAATTCCTGTTTTTCCAGCTGGTGCAAATCCCATCAGGAGTGACAGCTGGCTTTACCCACACGCTGGATGACTTTTCCTGGAGTGATCTTCCTGCTCTCATATCTGCAGCCTCTATCTCTCAGTGCTGTGTTTGGTGCTGCAGGTGCCCAAGGCAGCTGTGTTTTCAGGAGATAATTGGGTGTTAAGATGCAGAGGTGAGCTTGCAGGCAGCTGTGAGGAGTCCCAGCTGGTCCTTCCCTGCATTCCTTCCCCCCTGGAAGAGTTTTGAAACCTGGTCTGTAGTAAATTGTGCTGGAGTGATGGGAGAGCACAGCAGGGAAAGTCACAGAAGGGCAAAGAAGGGAGAGTTAAAAAACCAGCCAGTTCATCAAGTTTTTATTAATTACATTTTTCAGGGCAGACTTGCCCTGCTGAATTAAAGAGAGATTTGATAAGCGTGGTGCAGTTGGCACATGGGAGGTTATTCTTACTCTTGGACGTGGAGGGGGGGTAATTAATGACTCTGCTTCATTACTGGGCTCCAGCAGAAACTCAGGGCTGAGCTTGCCTGCTTTGGCAGAGGACTGGAGGAAGAGGAGGAGGAGCAGCAGCTTTTCCTGGTCAGTCACCACTGCAGGTGAGGCACTTGCACTGTTTCACCGCTGCAGGTGTAACACAAACGTGCATCTTCCCTGTCACTGATCTTCATAAAATCATGGAATACTTTGGGTTGGAAGGGCCTTAAATCCCATCCAGTGCCACCCCTGCCATGGCAGGGACACCTCCCACTGTCCCAGGCTGCTCCAAGCCACATCCAGCCTGGCCTTGGGCACTGCCAGGGATCCAGGGCAGACCCAGCTGCTCTGGACATTCCATCCCAGCCCCTCCCCACCCTCACGGGGAAGAATTCCTTCCCAATATCCCATCCAGCCCTGCCCTCTGGCAGTTTAAAGGCATTTTAAATTGTTATCTGTGTTTCCTGTACCCCAAGGCTGTGTCCAGCTGCTGGCAGAAGCTGCACCAGCATCATCCTGATGTCCAGGAAAGGCAAATTCTCCATTTCTCTGCATCCCAGCTGCTGGGATCGAGGTCCTCCTCCTCCTCCTCTCTGCTGCCAGGGGCGCCAAAATGAATGGTGGGGCGTTTGTTGGAATGGTGGGGCGTTTGTTGGAATGGTGGGGCCTTGGAATGGTGGGGCCTTGGAATGGTGGAACTTTGGAATGGTGGAGCGTTTGTTGGAATGGTGGAGCGTTTGTTGGAATGGTGGGACGTTTGTTGGAATGGTGGAACATTGGAATGGTGGAGCGTTTGTTGGAATGGTGGAACTTTGGAATGGTGGAACTTTGGAATGGTGGAGCGTTTGTTGGAATGGTGGGGCCTTGGAATGGTGGGGCCTTGGAATGGTGGAGCCTTTGAATGATGGAACTTTGGAATGGTGGAACTTTGGAATGGTGGAGCATTTGTTGGAATGGTGGAACGTTGGAATGGTGGAACTTTGGAATGGTGGAACGTTGGAATGGTGGAGTGTTTGTTGGAATGGCGGAGCCTTGGAATGGTGGAACGTTGGAATGGCGGAGCGTTGGAATGGTGGAACTTTGGAATGGTGGGGCCTTGGAATGGTGGAACCTTGGAATGGCGGAGCGTTTGTTGGAATGGCGGAGCGTTGGAATGGTAGAGTGTTCGTTGGAATGGTGGGGCCTTGGAATGGTGGAACGTTGGAATGGTGGAGCGTGGGAAAAGAAGCCACGGGAGGGAAATTTCAAAACCCATCATTCCTGAAAGCTGGGCCGGCTCCTTGCATAAACTCTGAGGTGCAATTTAGAGCAGCCTTCAAGCAGCACTGGATCATCCAATCGTGCTAAACACATGCAAATTGTCAAATTATCTTTCTGATAATTCCCCCTAATTCAAAGCCCACGCCAGAAAAAAGCCCATTATTAATTATTTTTTTCTTCTTTTGCAGACTGATGAGACACTTTCTTGCTTTAATTGACAAAAATAGGTTTGATAGTTTTGAAGCATTTAATTATTTTGCTGCTATCTTTGATCTGTCATTTGCTTGATTAGCTCAAATTTTGAAGGGAAAGGTTGTTTTGAAATGGGAAATCTTCCTGTTTTAATTTTGAAAATGCCAAAAGAAGATATTTTAGTAATTTTTACCAACTTAGGAAATATTCACATTTGCAGAACTTGCTGAAACAGTTGTGGGGTTTTTTCTGCAGGAGCTTTGGTTTTTAGGATTAATAAGAATTCCAACAATAATTTTTCATTAAAAAGGGATATTTTTAAAAAATTTTTCTCCAGACTATGGCTTCTGTTTTCCTGCCGAAGTGACAAACTGTGAAGTCAAAGAGAAAGTTTTTCAGATGTCTTAAAGGCAAAAGTGGACTTCAGAGTTTTATCAGAGCACGACTTCCCAGCAAATCCTCTCTTAACAATATTTTCCTAAATTGCACAATTTCCATGCAGTTATCTGGTTTGCTTTGTTCTCAAATATTCAATGTACTTTTCAAACTCCCAGCAACTCTCATCAGATTGCTTTGCAGGAAGAACTGAGGAACACACAGAATTATTTTTGGAAGAGAAACACTTTCCCTAATTGGTGCTGCAGAAGGGTTTAGGTTTATTAGCATATGATTGCATTTGGGAAGTCTGAAGTGCTGCTTTAATTGGAAACTAATTTGACAAAGAGTAGGGCAGACACGTTATTTAAATTAAGAAACAGAGAAATAAATATGTCCTGGTGGTGTTTAAATTTAGCAGGATATACAGAGATTCCCATCTCAGAATATTGCAAAGAGCAGGTATTGCTGTGAAGCCCCAGCTGCATCATAGAAATAAAACTTTGTCATAGCTGCACATCTCAACAAAGAGTGAGTTACCCAGAATACAGAGGCTTCATAAATTTGATTTTTAGAAATAAAACACACTTGATCTAGAAATAAAATGTGCCATTGCTATGGAATATCTGCTTCTCTGGCTGCTTACAGGCACAGCCTGGATCTCTCCTCTCCCTGCTGAAATCTCTGAAGCTGTTGTTACCCTTGGGAGTGTCCCAGGACCTGAAAGAGTTTTCTATCAAGGTTGTTGACACAGAAACCAAGAAAGAGGAGATGAGATTTATATAAAATATATCCTCCCATCCATACATTTACACATGGAGGGGGGGGGGGTTGAGGGAAACTTCTCTGAGAGTGATTGAATTATTCTGGTTTTGTCATTCATCATGGTGGTAACCAGAGCACACAAAAACTGAGGGTTTAATATCTGAGTTATATCCTTTAATATCTGAGTTAGCTGGGTTTTGATCAGACTGATATTTCATATATTTGTTTTCCAGGCATCCAAGATACCAGACAAAAAGGGTGAGAAGCAAAATTCAGAGTAGTGCATAGGACTGAGGGGAAATGCAGAGCAAGGTTCAGTGTCTGGCAGGCAGGCTCAGCCTCGGTTTAAATTCAATAATTCAGGGCCTTGTGTCCCTCATGGCTCTGGAGTGGACAACCACACTCTTCCCTCTGGTTTTAAAGCTCCCTGTGTTTCTGTGTATTCACAAATCCTCACACAGAGTTTCCTCAGCACTGATCTTCCACCCATTTTCTCAGGAGGATGTTTCCTCCTTTCTCTAGCCCTGGTCTGGGTCCTATAGGAAGAGCTTTTAGTTTTGGTGTATTTAAGTTGTTTCATGTGAAATGTTAACTTGAAAAGCTGATTCTGATCCATCTCCTGTGTCCAAAGAAAGTCTCTAAAATGATCTAAAAGTAAAAATAATTGCCTTCTGCCTTTCCAGGTCTGGATTCATTAAAGGAATTGATTGACTTTGAGTGGCTGTAGAGGTGGCAGAGCAGTCTATTAATAGATTCACTCTGAAGAGGTCCTGCCCCCTGGTAAATAACCACTGCTGCCACTTGATGGGAGCCTGGCAGAACAAATGTCACGTCAGCTCAGCAGCTGGGATGCAAATTGAGTCATTCCTTATAAATGATGCAAGTTCCACCTGCCAAAATCAGCCTGGTACCGCTTTTGTGGGGTCTCTGCTTTCCCTGCAGGGATATGTGGGAATCATTCCAGGTTCTTGTGCTGCTGGAGATTTTGTGTGATGTCTTAATCCAGTAAGGAAGAAGAAAATAACATGGAAATGAACTCCCAAGAGGGATTGGCAGAGGGTAGGAAGGAAGAGCGTGGCCACCTTGGAAATGCTTGTGCTGGCATGAGGGTGGGTTGACCTTCAAGCTGCCAGAAAGACTTTCTCCACCCTAAGATCTGCAAAAAGGACTAAAAAAATGGCTCACAAACCTTTCTTTTCCTCCAAAGCAAATGGTTGAAGTGGGGTTCTGTCTTTTCTGCTGTGGCACAAGAGAAAAGATGAGAGGAAATGGCCTCAAGTTGTGCCAGGAGAGGTTCAGGTTGAGTTTAAAAAAAAAAAAAAAAATTTTCTCTCTGAAAGGTTGGTCAGATATTGGAATCAGTTTCCCAGGGAGGTGGTGGAGTCACCATCTCTGCAATTGCTGAAGAGGCTTCTGAATGTGGCTCTTGGGGAGAAGCTTTAGGGGTGATTATGGCATGCTGTTGGACTTGATGACCTTGAAAGTCTCTTCCAATCTTGGTGATTCTCTGCTTGCTGCTCATGGCTATTTTGGAAGCCCAGTCATGGAAAATATCCTTAAGTAATTCTGCATTGGTGCCATGAATGCTGAGCTTGACTGGTTAGAGCTCCCAGGGTTTGACACAAGAGCCAACATTTTCCTGTTCCTTGTTTTCAAGAAAAGAAAGGTTTGAAATCTCCCAGATCTTTAGGAAGAATGCAGACAGACACAGAATGCTTTGAACTCCCATAGAAGAAAGCAGTTAAAGTCAGTCTCTGTTATAAATTTATTCTGCTGTGGTGGCTGTGAATGTCCAAAGCCAGACTTGGACTAGATTTATGTGGAGTCATACATTATGTATCAGCTATAAAAAAAAAAAATAGAATAGGAAAAAAATAAAAAGAAAGAAAAGGCTTTATGATTTAGCACTAAATTTTTAGAAAAAAAAAATTCTGCTGAAAAAGGAGCTGTGCAACATTAAAAATGCCAGGCTTGTGATCAACACCTCCTCCTCCTCTCAGCTGTCTTTGATGCATTTCTATTTGGCCTCATGCGAGTAGGGGTTGTTAAATTTACATTTCATGTCAGAGTCAAAAGTCAGCTCCAAAAGCTGTGGAATTAGCATTAGATTATGAAACAGTTAGAAAAAGCAGGAGAAGTAGGATTTCAGTCTTAGTAAAATGAAGAAGACTAAAATCAGGTATTTGTGAAAGGTTGATCGGTTGGACTCCGTTGGACTCTGTTGGAAAGGTGTTCAGCACCTGGAATTCTGCACTCCATGAACATCCAGGAGCAGAGGGCTGGAGCAGCTCTGCTGGGAGGAAAGGCTGGCACAGCTGGCATTGCTCACTGCACAGGAGAAGCTTTGGGCTGAGCTCAGGGTGGCCTGGAGGAGCCCCAGGAAACCTGGAGAGAGACAATTGACAAGGGGTGGAGGGATGGGAAAGGCTTCACACCAAAAGGAAATAAGTTCAGAAGGGATTTTGGGAAGGAATTCCTCCCTGGCAGGGTGGGCAGCCCTGGCACAGGTGCCCAGAGCAGCTGGGGCTGCCCCTGGATCCCTGGCAGTGCCCAAGGCCAGGTTGGACACCTGGGACAGTGGGAGGTGTCCCTGCCATGGCAGGGGTGGCACTGGATGGGCTTTGAGGTCCTTCCAACCCAAACCATTCCATAATTCTGTGATCTTTGATACTTGAGTGTCTTTTCTGACAAAGATGTTTAGATAAATTAAAATAAATAAATAATTAAAATAATTAAATTTAAATTATCATTAATTGTTAATGTTAATAATTACTATTAATAAATAATAATATTAGATTTAAATAATTTAAATAAATAATTTTAAATGCTTGATAACGTCATAAAAATACTTTCCCAAGCAGCAACAAGTGAAGATGCTCCATGCTTGGATCAGATAATTCTTTAAGTACAAATGAAAACCAAGACTTCTCATTTTGAACTCCAGGGCAGAGCTGGAAGCTGCAATGAGGTTTGGAAGGAGAAAAGTGACTTTACTGCTGGAGGTGTGACTTGGGCTCAGAGTGCCTAGAAATAAATGGAAATCAATCAGTGCTAGAGGTCAGGTTTGACAGCACCAAAACTTAATTAAATGTTGTCATTTTCTTTTCAAATTACAAAACATCCAATAAACTGGGTAATTGTAAAACATTAATCAAATCCACCATTTAAATTAAATTTTAAAATAATTTAAATTAAAAAAACAATTTAAATTTCAAAAAATTAAATAAAATTTAAATAAATCCACCATGTTGATTAGAAAAGTGAATACACAAAGGGATTTATTTTAAGCTGAAGGAAGAAAAGGGGAGAAGGGTGAGGGGACAGCAAATGTGAAATGTTTAGAGGGAGGAGTGGGATGTGTGAGACTGAGTAGGTTGTGGTACCCCAGGGTTGTGTGGCTGTTGTGCTCTGTCAGCAGCACTTCCACAGGGTCGTGGATCTGCCTGGGTAAAAATGGTTTTACTGTAAACAGTGAAACTTGCTGTGAAAGCATGAAAAAATACAGCTTTATTCTGCAAACTGGCATCAGACTCCAGGTTTTGCTTTGTCTCCGTGACCACACCTGGAATTTTCTGGGCATTATCACTCACTGTCCTTAAGGAATGAGCCACAGTCCTGTGGGCTGTTGTTTCATGGTCATTTCTGGATGTCTCCTCTCCTGGATGACCCAGAAATACAAATTTGAGGTGGCTCAGACACCAAAGTGCAACTGTTCCCTCCAGGGACAGAACACATCCTCATTTATTCCTGTAGGAATAAATGAAAACACTTCCCTTTTTTCCCTTTAAAAAGTTAATTTTGTTTTTTTTTTTTTGTAGGACTGAAGACAAAGATCACTTTATATCACCTTGTTTGGATGGTTTAGGTTCAGTACTAAAGCCTAACTCCAGTTTTATAGACTCAATTTTATCAGGCTCAGCCTGAGACCCTGGTAACACCCAGGTGTCTCCAGCTGAGCTGCCCCAGCTGTTTCAGCCTGGATTTCCAAGGAAGGATGACCTGGGCCCACAAAAAAGGGTGGAAAGCTGTCTGGAACAAAAAAAAATATTGGTGCTGCTCATCTGTTCTGCATCTCATTTACTTAAACTGTGCCCAAGGTGGGAACTTCAGGGGGCAGAAAACATTTCAGAGGCTCTGCTGAGCATCTGCACTTCAGGCCACCACTGAAATCCAGATTTCTTTTGGAGCACTGGGTTTTATCTCTCTTACATTAAAAGGACATGATCTTGCCATCTGTTTTTTCTGGAATATTTAATATTCGTGCTACTTTTGGGGTCAATTCCAATTGAAGAAGTCCAGTTTATCTTTGTCTCATATGTGCATAACAGTGAGAAGGCTGAAAGTTTTATTTGGATTAATGTCCCAGAAGTTTTGTATATGAGGGATATTTACTGATAATGTATGTAAGTAGTAAGGGGAGTTTAAGCAATTCATTGTGGAAATTCCATGAAAAAGGAAAGAAGAAAATAACCTCTGGGAGTTATATTTGGAAACAGCTTTCTGTTGGGAAGGTCTAGGAATTTTCTCTGCTCTTTGTTTAACATCAAGGAAAGCAATGTTGGATTTGTGGCTGTCTAGAAACTTAAACTAACGAAAATAAAGCTGTAAAAATTATGTTTCTCATATGTAGTTATTGGAAACCTTAACTAATTTCCAGTAGTTGTTGGAAAGTTATGCCACAGAACAATTACTACATAGTTTAATGCTTGGTTCTAATTAATTTGTACAAAATATTACTTTCTCAGCTTTTTTATTAGTGTGGCAAATTTGCATTGCCTTTTTTTTTTTTTTTTTTTTTTTGCACCCTGTATATTGCAGCTCGTGTAATTACTGCTCTTCCTGCTGAGCAATTAGTGAGAAGGAGTCCCAAAATTAAACTAAACAGAGCTCTGGAGCTGCCTTTGAATTTCTCCTGGAGCTTTTCAGCAGTGCCATACATGAAGACATCAAATCCTTCCTACTAAAGCTGTGGGCTTCACTTTTCGAGTTGTTAATCAATTTAATTGATTTAATAGGCTGTTAATTGATTTAATAGGCTTTTAATAGGCTACTTATCAGCATTTCCCAAGCAAAACTGGAGAGTCAAATCTTTTTCTTTTAGTGTCCAAAGACTGTGAGCATCTTGGATGGTTTTTTCATCTTGCTCTGTACAGAAAATAAACCCACTTATTAGGCAGATAAAAATAGAGAGAGGGTTTAATTTTAATGTGTGTCTTTAAAAAGCCTGATTATTCTCTGCATGTTTACCTTTCAGCTTTATGGTTCTGTTTCCCCCAGTTTACTGTCTGATACTCCACTGAGCATCTCGTGCAAGGAATTTTATGGGTGCATAAAAGCAAAGCTGAACTCTTTCATTGGAGCAGGTTACCCAAACAGGAGCTGGTGTCTCCTGGAAAATTTCAAAACCTCACGTTTAAAAACAGATCTGTGAAAATCCTTGTAGAATTTATTCTCTTGTGCTCCCTGAGTTTTGGGATGTGTGGAGGAATCCAGGTTTCCTTCTGTTGCATCACACCATTCCATTTTCCAGCTGAAAGCTCCGTCCCCATGGGTGATCCTGGGTTTCCATGATTGGGGAATCATTTTAAGGTGAAATCTACGTTCTGAAGAAAGATGAACTCCACACTCCAAACTTGATTCTTCAGTGGTTTCAGCATAAAAAGAAATATTAAAGCCCCAGAATGTTTTAAGGCAGAGCTGCCAAACTTCTCCTGGTTTTCTATAAGGAATTCTGCATCTCTGTCTCATGAATCAGCCCAGCCTGGGCATAAATTTATAAAATGCAGTTTATATTTGGTTAAAACCGAGCTGTTATTTTAAAATTAACATTGTTGAGTGATCCTGTAAGATGTATTAAAAATGCCACCTTTATTTCAGAGCAAAGCCATGTATGAAAGTAAATTTACAGCATTTAATTTTTCAGTGATAGTCACTGACATTGGATTTTGGTTTTGCCGGGGGCTGAGATTCAGGAATATCAGGAATATCCATCCACAGTGGCAAGTGGCTGTTACAGAAATTTGGGATGAAGATCCCAGGGATATGTTGATTAAATCTTGTCCATGTTTATTGCTTCTTGATTTAGCTCCAGCTCGGGAGCTGGCAGCCTCAGGGATGTGTTCACACCTACTCCTCTGCCCCAGGAGGGTTTTTATTTGCAGAGTTTGCTCTACCTGGACATTAAAAATTCATTATTTTACCTCAGAGTGCTCACTAATGATCACCCAAAACTAGCTCAGTGTCTCAATGGCTGATTAGAAGGAATGTGGATTTTCATTCAAACCCCCTTTGATGCTGGGGAATTTTGGGTTTATCCCCTTCCCAGTGAAATCCTGGGGAATACAAAACACAACAGTGATAACAAAAAAAAAAAATGTCTGAGCCAACCAAGTATTGTTGCTGCTCTAGATGAGGAGTGCAGAGGGACACAGGCACTGGGGTGAGGTGACCAAAACCTGGAGCCAACCTCCTGATCCCTGGAGCTGTGCAGGTCTGGCATCATCTGGGCAGTGGGTGCTGCTTTACCAGAGAGAGCCCTGAATTCCCTGCAGACAAATCCTTGGACACTGCCTGATTAGAACAGGAAATGGTTTTGTTATTGCCCCAGTTTTCTCTGACAAACTACTTTGTCTCATGAAAAGGATCTGCTTTCTCACTTAGGAGGGAATATTAATAACTCTAATTGCCACTTATTAGCAATTTTACAAGATGCTGAGCACATAAGTACACTTTCTAACAGCCCATAAAACAGAACAGCATTAAAGGTAATACAATCATCACTAATTGTTTTCTGGCTGGAAAACAGGATTTTTACAGAAATATTTTCATATTTCACCTATGGCTGTAGTGGGATGTGGAATGAGATCAGCAGCATTGGTATTTTCAGGACAGAAAGGGAGAGGAATCATCTGGCAAAACAAAAAATTCTCCCTTGAAGTTCTTTGCAGCCTCACACGATTCAAAGTCAGGACTTGAGTTCTGCCTGGTGCTCTTCCTGATAGAAGCAGTTGTACAGAAAAAACCTGCAGGGAAATGAGTTATAATCTTTATAAAAGCAGTTTGGCACAAGCATTGCTGCAGGGTAACCCCCTCAGGAGTGTTTGTTCTTATTTGGGGATGTTCTGGTTTTATTTTGCACTGCCAGGTTCCAGTTTCTTCACAACAATTCTGTCATGAGGCTTTGCATACAGAACTTGACTTTTTTTATTAAATATGGTCTGGATTGGATAAGAATTGTCCTTTTAAAAGTTCAAATATCTAGTTTTTACTAAAACTGCCTGATTTTGCATTGGAAAAAGGAGATATAATAACAGGTGTGTGTATGCATACAGAGAATCACAGAATCATTAAGGTAGAAAAGAAGTGGTTCTGCTGCCCCACTATTCCTGATACTCCATATTTACTTATTTATCCATCTCCTAACAGCAAACTCCACAGAACAAAGTCCAAAATGGATGAACAGGCTCTGATACAGATCTTTCCTAAAGGGATTTGCCTTTGCAGGAGCAGCAGGCATGGGAAATTCCTCTGGAAAGTCATGAGCAGGCAGAAGAAAACATTGAAATCAACACTAAACTGCTCCTCTCCCACCAGGGAAGGACTTTTTGTCTCCTGTTTTGATCCAGACCCTCCCCAAACACTCCTGCACACAAAGTTTTGTGGGGTTTTCAGACCCAGCCTTCCCTGGATCTGATAAAGCCCTTTTATCAGGTTTCATTGGAACAGAGCACATAAAGCACCGCCCTTGATGGGCCTTGAGATGTGGCAAAGGATCCTTCCCATCAAAATGTTATGGTCAGAGAAAAATGTATTTTCCAACACTCATTCAAGTCGAGGAACATTGCAGGAAAGGCACTCGTGCTCAATCAGATGAATAATTTATTTTGTACTGGCAGGGCTGCATTAACATCGGGCATTTCAGAGGGGCACAAAGGAGGTGGCAAATCAGGCAGGGAGAGCTGAGTGCCTGATGAATTTAGCTATTCACATGTCCACAAGTACCTCAATGGATTACTTAGGAAAATCAGCAGTGCTGCTTGTACAGATAGGTAATAAATTCTGTTTCATTACAGCGACTGGTATTTGAAGATTTAAAATGAAGACTGATTAAATCAAGTGAAATATGCACGTAAATTGTCATTATGTGGATGGATACACCTCACTCTATTAAAATTGGATTTTAGATTTGCTCCACGCTTTATTTTGCAGCTCAGTTTTGATGACAGTTCATTCCTCCCACATCTCATTATAAATTCAGCTGTATTCTAGCTTTGGATGGAACAGGGGTGGTGGTGGGGAAACTTTGTTTCTCTTTTTTTCCCCCCTATTTTCCTGTGTCAGTATTTTACACAAGGTCAATAACAAGCTCCAGTGTGTTTACAATTACCAAGAGGATGGGATTTGTTATTGTGCCCCGACAAATGTGCTGATGCTTCCATTATTTATGGAGAGGAGATAAAAATGGTGCAACGTTCTGAGACAGAAGTAAGGTGTGTGTGGTTTATATCTGTATTTTTGATGAGTTCTCTTAATAGGCATGGGCAATGCACAGACCTGTGACCGTGGGATGTAAATTTTGCTTTGCAGTAAAGCTGTCAATGCTTTGTGGGGGTTTTTATTACTCACATTTATGCAACTTGGAAGGAAAAAAAAGAAAAAAAATCTCTGGCTTCCTGTAGTATTGAACCCTGAGCTGATTGGTTTGCAATGGCTGTGGTCACAAGATAAAGACAAATATATTCACTTAGTACTGAGGGTACTTTCAGGAAAATTTTATTGTGAAAATTGTGGGGTTTTTTAAAGAAGGGACACAATTCAGTTTTAAAAATCCCCATTAACATCTGTGATAGCTGCACTATTAATGTCTGTGGTCTTTGGTTCAGCTGGAATTGCTGAATTACCTCACAAGCCTTTGGGATGAGTCCCATGGAGAGGAACAGAATCCATTCTTGAGCAAAGTTTATTGGGCAAGGGCTGTGACACAGCTGTGGCTTGGGACTGTCACCTCCTTTCCCTGCTGGGACAAAGTGGGGTCGGTGTCCTCTCACCAGATCCTTGTCTGGGGCTTTGGGAGCCATGAACAAATGAAATTTCCAGCCTTTGGGAAGGGGTCCATGCCAGCTCCTCGGGAGCTGGGGGTCCCAATCCATGCAGAATCCCTTCTCCCTGGCTCCCTCCCTGTGCTGGCAGCCCCTCAGTCCCCACAGGTTCCAGCTGCTGCCACCCTGGTGTGACAGCTCTGTCCCTGCCCAGCTGTTCTCCCAGGAATGCCAGAGGACAGGAATGGGATCAGGAGTCACCTCCAGCTGAAGCTCCCTAGGAGCCATCCCAGCAAATTATCCTTTCTAAGGGTGGGATGGGGGGGATTTTGTTATGGGAGGGATTTTGTTATGGCAGAAACTCAGAGCACCTGTCTCAGATCTGCATTTTAAATTGCCCTCTCCCTTTTTTCACCATCCCAGGGGAGCAGGGAGTGCTTTGTCTCCTCTGCTGGAATCCCTGGGGCTGGAATTTGGGAGCTGTGGGTCCCTCTCCTGTGTCAGGAACAGCTCCTCAAACAGGTAAGAGTACATTTCACCTGCTGGCATTGCCTGAATTTACTCGGATATGGATTTTTCCCAGGATCAAGAAGTTGTTCCTTTACCTCCCTCCAGCTCTTTCCAGAAGTTTCTGACTAGATCCAAGCCATGCTGCTCTTTCTGTCTTATTGCGAGATGTAAAAGAATTTAATTTGTGTCTGTTTTTCTTCTTGAGAGAATTGATCTTGTACTGTATTTTAACAGCTTGGTTTAGATGGAAAAATGTTTGAAAGTGAAATTTGATTGAGTTTTGCTCTATGTTCATTTTAGAGTCTCTTTATTCATTCTTTAGCTAACCTGGATACTGAAACCACTTTGAATTCCAGAACTGCACAAAATCCTGATCAGTCTTTGAGACTTCCCTGAATGTTTTATTCCCTGGTGGAAAGGGAATCTTTGGTATCTTTGCTAAGCTGGGATAGCTCCATAACTGAGCAAGGGCCTTTATTAGGATGTGAAGTCTTTTCTGTGCAGTTATTTTAAAGCTCTTGAGAGCAGCAGCAGCTCTTCCATAATTGGGTGCTAAGTGTGCATTTTGTGTAGAACAAGGCTGTTTATGCACCTTTTCATTTTCTCTGCTGCCACTGCTGTGCAGCTCAATAATTATATTTGTTTCAACACTGCCAACCTACTTAAATTTCATTTTTTTTTTTTTCTCCATCACATGCTTTAGATCTACCACTGAACAGGTTATGCAGGAGGGCTGGCAAAGTTTCCTGCTCACACACTCAGCTTTGTACTGTGGATGTAGAAATGGCTCCTGAAAGCTTTTTTGGGGATGTGCTGTTCCCTTCCAGAAAACTGTGAACTTTTAAATACCTTATCAATAATTTCTGTGGTGCTCTGGTATATGTTTGGCCACAGTTGAGACATGATGGGAATTCTCCAGCTAAGTTTCCCTTGAAATAATCTCAGAAGCAATTCTTTCTAAGGGAATGCAAACTTTTATTTCCGGTAAAATTTCTGTGGGAATTTTGGTGCGTTTAGGACAGAGATAGAATTGGATAAGGGGAAAAAGTTGTGCCTGCTGAAGCTTTGAGTGAGAGGATTCAATTCTGCCTGGTGTGAACGTGAAGCACAGAGTCTTTAATTGGGTTTTTTTGGGTGGGTTTGGACTTTGTTTTTTATATTCCTGGTTTTTAGATCATTGTTGCTTTTCTTTTGGGTACAGTGAGTGTTTGGTTGAAGGATGAAGGTGAAGCTGAATTAAGCAATAATAAATGACAGCACAGACCAGGTATCAAAAGTACCTAAGTAAGAGTCAGGATAATAAATAAACAAGACTTTTAACATTTTAAGAAAACAAATAAAAGTCAGAAGAAAATCTGTAAATTACTCTTCACTACTCAACTTTCTACTCAATTTCTACTTTTGCTGAGCAGGGATGGGAAGGGCTCTTCAAAGACTGACACAACTTCCATGCCTTTCACTCTAGGAAATGCTATTTATTATTAAAAGCCTTTTTTATATTTGTTAGTGTAGCAGCAAAAAGGGAAAGCAAATATTCACTGTAATGAAGTTCATTACAACTCTCTCATACATGGAAAACTTAGTGACAAACTGCCAGAGGTTATAAATATCTGCTTATAAATATTTTAAAAAATCAGTCATTCAAGCATCTCCTTGTGATCAGCAAAACAAACTCTTTAAATTTACAAAAGCAATTCCTCTAATAAAGCGATGGTTCAGAGCTGCCACCAGCTCCTGCTGGTGATTTGTCACTTTATGCTGACTCAGACAGTGCAGAGCTGTCACTGCCACTCCTTGGGGTGGCAATCTGGCCCTTTGCAGGGAGAAGGAACATTTGCAATGGATTTGCTCACTCCTGGGACTGGGAATGAGGAGTTTTGTCCTGCTTTGCTTTGTGTGAATCAGATGCTGAGCAAGCCCTGCAAATCCCAGGGGTAGCAAACAGTTTGGTACACCAGTGAGTGAAGTGGAATAAGGATTTGGGAGAGAAAAATCCTTTTATTTCCCTTTTTTCCTGCACCTTTATTACCATAACGAAGTTTAGGTGTTTCAGGAAAACAAGGAAATTGCCATTGGTGTAAAAAGGGGATTGAAACAGAGTCAAGAATTCCACTGCCTATTTCTCACCCCCAGGAGCTCCTCAGGTGGAGTTGAGCCAATACTGCCATCACAGCCAGGTGAAAGCTTGGGGGCTCCAGAAATAACTCAGATATGTGGGAGCAGAACCAGAAAACATCTGTCCTGCAGGGGATCAGTCACATTAAATCAGGGAGTGCCCATCCCTAAAGAAAGCTGGGAATTTCAGTCCCAAAGCAACAGCACTGGAGTCAGTGCAGCTGCCATCACTGCAGAACTGTGCTCTGTAATTCTGCTCACAGGATGCTCCTAAATCCCCTTCCTGAGCACCTTTGTAACCAGAAAGGGAACCTTGGTTCCAGCTCCTGTGGCTCTTCAAAAAAACCTGAAGTGGTGGCATCACTGTGCTTCTACATTTCCAATCCTGCAACAAACCCCAGCCTTGCCACGGAACCTGGGATGGTACAAAACCACAATGAAATCTTAGGGATATTCCTCCATTTTGGGCACAACTTCTTGTACAAAAAATCCCCAGTGTTGGTAAGAGGAAAGGGTAACTCCAAATAGATGGATTCATCTTTCAGTTTTAAACAGGGAGGGGCTGGCACATCTGTACAAACAATATCCAGTGTGTTGTTGTTCTATAAAATATCCTCATATTTCACATCCTCGCCCTGGTTTTGGTGTTATTTTAGTTTACCTGCTTTGCTCCTGTTTTCAGTTTGCACACAGGTGTGTTGGGGGTTCAATTTTTTAATGCAAGGGGGCCTCTGGATGCTCTATAAACAAAAAGAGAGTAATTGGAAAAAAAGCTAGTTTCACCAGTCCTGTCCTTCCTGAGCTAAGCAAGCAGATACAAGGGAGGATAAATGTAAAATACAGCAAATTTAATTTCCCAAGTCCAATAAAACGAGGTGGAATCCATGCCTTCCATTCAATTTCTGCTGCCAGAGTGGCTCTAGAGAGCTTTTCCTAAATAACACAAAGGGAGATTTTTGGTAAATACAGGAATTGAAGGCACACAGACTATCAGATTTATTTAAAAATGAGGATTTTATAAAAAAGGTGTTCAGCAGCTCTTCAGTGGCTGGCTGGGAGGCAGAGGAGCTGTTTCCTCCTGGCATCACCAGAGGGCACTCAGCAATTGCATTTCAGCATCTTTTGCCACCCAATTCCGCCTTTCCCTCCTTCAAAATAAAAGATCCCGCACAAAGGTTTCTCGTGCGTCACAGCAGGATGTGCTGCTGATAAATAATTCTCAGCAGAAACGTAAAATAAATGTTGTGTATAAATAGCACTGGGATATGGCACTTTGGGGAGGGAAGGAAGTTTTAATTCCAAATAGCAGGGATTTATTTGTGTCTGAGCACAGGCTGGATGCTCTTGAGCCGTGGTGGTTCCTGCAGCTCCTCTGAGCGGGGCAGGGAGCAGCTCCGAGCAGAATGTTCTCTGAAAAGGGGAAAAATAAAAAAAATCTGGTAGAAAAGAGGATTTTCAGGGTTTGGAAATGGGGAAGGATGAGGTGGGAGACGCAGCCTGGATTTGGTGTTGAGTACAGGGAGGGCTGATCCCAAACACCACTCGAGCTCCAGCCCTGAAAATGCAAACAGTTAAATAGAAACGTTTAAGAATAAACACAAACAGCTCAATGTAAGAATATAAGGAAAAATACAAGGAAAGTATAAGGAAAAATTACAAGTATATAAGGAAAAATGCAAACAGTAAAATATAAACATTTAAGACTAAATGTAAACAGGTAAATGTAAGTATTTAAGGAAAAACACCGGCTAAATATAAACATTGAAGTATCAATACAAGCAGTTAAATGTAAGTACACAAAGAAAAATACAAATACAAACAGTTAAATATGAGCACTTCATAATAAATGAAAGCAGTTAAATGTAACTGTCTAAGGAAAAACACAGATACAAACAGTTGAATATAAACATTGAAGTATCAATACAATTACAAACAGTTAAATACAAACCACTCTGGATAATAAGTGCAAAAACCACGTGCTGGTGGTCTGTGTTTTCCCTTCTGCCCAAGAGCCATGGAATCACAGAACCCTTGGTGTTGGAAAATGATCCAGGATCAGAGTCCAGCCAAGAGGAAAGAGAGGTGGGAGCGAAGTTGTGAGGACAGAGGTTTGGTTTCCACGGTGTGCCTGGAGCTGTGTGTAAGTGCTGCAGCAATATTCTGCAGTGAGTCTGGGGCTCTCCAGGCACCTCCAGCTCCGGGAGCCTCTCAGGAAATCCAGGAGAGGTTTCTGAAGGACAGAGGATCCTGTAGGACACTGCAGCTGGGGCAGCTCCCATAGATCCTGTGCAGGACTTTGTCAGGACTCATCAAGGATTGTTTGGATGAACCAGTTATCTCATTGAGGTTGTCTTTTTGCATGTGAATTATTTATTGGGAGCACAGGCTGAGCTAGAGCCACGTCCTGAGCCCTGCTGTGCTCCCAGCTCTGAGCAGGGCTCCAAGCAAGAACACTTTGAGCTCTCCCGTCACTCCACGTCCTTTTTCCAGCCAAGCTTTTGGTACTGAAGCATTTGGAGCTTCTCTTATCTCTGGTTCCATGTGCCATAAGCTCTCCCATTTGAATTCAGCCCCTCTGCTTTCACCAGGGGCTTTCCCAGCCCTGGCATCCTCTGCCCTCCTCCTCCAAAGGGAGTCCTGAGCAATTCCAAGTGCTCTTCCCTCTGTGCTATCACCAGGAAACACAAGGTTCTTAGCAGATGAAAGGTTCTGAAATTCTTGGCTGTTCAAGCCAAAAGCCAGGCACAGCAAATCTCTACACCTGCCTCTGAGCCTGGCTTAGCATCCTTGGGGTGGTGGCTCTGCTTTAAGCACAGCTGAGTCACAAACCCAGTGTTTTCTTACAGGGATGCTTTCTCCTTTTGATAAAAATCCATCATTTGGCTGCTACCAAAATGGAATCTAAGCTTTAATTGTGATTAGCCTGGAATTACATCCTTCAGAGGAGTGCATTCTATAAAGACAGATATTCTGTACAATAGTCAGAAAGTACAAGAAAAAGCTGGCCCCTGACCCTAGGAATGAGTGTTACTGTTTTCCTTCCTGTGCCATTCCTCTTGCTTTCACTGTAGTGAAAAAAGGATGTGGTTTCTCTTTTTAGGAAAGAAAGAGGAGCAGGAAGTTTATTTATACTGAATCATGTTAATGACATAAAACATTTAATGTCCTTAAATGATCTAAAGTGTTCTAGCTCTGACTTAGAGCTGCAGTGCTGTTTGGGGTCTCAACTTTGTGCCATCCTAAAACCCACAAAACATTGATTCCTGCACAGCTGCAGCATCACAGATGGATGAATATACAAAAGATTGCTGGGACTGTGAGGTCATGAACCAGAAAACTTGCTCCACAAGGGTGCAGAGAACAGTGGGTCCTCTTGAGAGCAGAAACCCTGTGGTTACAGGGTGGAAATGCCAGAGCTGTGATGGGCTCAGTCACGTGCGGCCACCCCACACTGGTGGAGGATGTGTCATTCCCTTCAGGAAGGGAGCCAAAGGTCAGGGAAAAGAACAATTCCAAGTGCTGAGTCATTTTCTGCCAGTTCTGAGAGCAGAGGCTTTGTGTGCTGGGTCTGTGGGCTTTGCACAGCACAACATCAAACACAGGCAGCAAGGGACAGAAGTGGGGAAACACAAAGGCAGAGAAATCAGGTGGGGAGCTGGCAGGGAAAGGCTCTTCCTTTTCAAACCACATTTCCAGGAGTGAGCTCTGCTGTGATTTTTAACTGTAAATAATGAGAAATAAAAGCCAAACATCTGAATTGGCCAGAGGAATATTGCACAGCAGGGCCTGCTGTAGTTTGTTTGGGAGATTTCTCTCTGTGACACTGGAAAAACCTCAGTTGGTGGGTGAGGGAGAGTGAGTCAGACAAGTGTGATTTTCCTGGGAAAAGGTTTAGTAAGAAGATGAAGGTGAGAATGTGAGGAGAAAGAAAAAGTCTAATTTGATGGTTTGCAGCCCTTGGGATCTTCATATTTGGCATGAAAAACCTTTAAAGTTTGGAGTGTTCATTTCACCCATGGTCTGTAATCCTCAGAAAACATTTAATGTCCTTAAATGATCTCCTTGAAGGAGATTTCCTTTTTTCATGAAATGCAGCAACTCTCTCCAGTTGCCCAAAGCTGGATTTCCTGCCTGCTATCACAAATAATCAATAAAGGAGGGCAAGAACACTGACTGGGGAAAATGCCTTATGAAAAAATCTTATTTAGGCATTTGTGCCTATCTCTTCCATGTCAGCTGGAGCTGCTAAAAATACCAAGATAGAAAACTAATTCCATAATACACTAATGAAATTTTCCTCAGTTTTGCTGGGGATCTTGCCCAGATTTGACTTCTGATCTAATTAGAGCTTGAGGCGTCCCAGCTTTGCTCACAGCCCTTGTTACACCAGCAATTTCCTGATGCTGCAATTTGGCAACTTTGGGCAGAGCTGTGGGAGCTGCTGGAGAAGGTCTCTGCCAGGTGAACAAGGACACCCAAAAAGTAAATACTCACAAGACTTTCCTACTCAAAATAACAGATAAACACAGTGTTAGATTGATTTAATAACTGCTGCTGGCAGCTCGGTTGTCCTGCTGTTACATGCAACCTGGGAATGTTTAATGCCTTCAAAAATCAGATATTTTTGATATATTTGTAGTACCTTCTGCAGATTGTAGGAACCTGGCTTCAGGTGTGCAGGCTCCAAGGCTTTGGAGCAGTTTCCAATGAATAATGGTGGAGAATTTAAAGGAATATTTGCTATTACTATAATCCTCTCATTATATTTCATTTTACATCCCCCAGCAACAAATTCCAGTGATAGCAGCAATGAACCAGCTCAGAGTAACATTTCCTAATAAAGATCAGGGAAATGAAGATGACAATTGCTTCTCATTTTTCCTGCACCCTGGCATGATGTGAAAATTCACAGTAATTTCACTGCACAGAAATCTAATTAATCAATACATTGGAATTGCAGTCGCAGCAGCTACTAAAGTAGGGCTCAGAATTAATTTTTTCAGCTCTGAGATTCAAACAGCCTTTCTCTTTAATTCTGTTATGTATTTCAGCACACAAAGTGCTGCATTTAAATAGGAACTGGATTATTTAATTATTCAAGTTGATTAAGGTGGGTAATTAAATGCTACTACTAATATATTATGTACTTTACATTTTTTTTCCATTAAGAGTGATTTTTAAGTACAAAGTAAAAGGATTATTTGAGTTTCCAAATCCACTTTTCTACTGCTTTTTCTGAGTTGCCTGATTGCTCATCCCCCAGTGTTTCCAACACTGAACCAAGAATCAGAACAAGCATTGATGGAAACCAACACAATTTGCAGTTACTTGTTTTAGTAACTCTTGAATCTGGCATTTTAATTCCACCTTTTCCAGCTGCCTAAAACCCTGTGAGCAAATTTTCCTCAGCAAGCCACCTCTATTTTCTAATTCATGTAACCATCTTTTTGTGTGCTGCTGATTTCTCATCTGGGTGGGTTTTTTTTTTTTTGGTTGTTAGTGTTTGGTTTGGCTTTTTCCCTTCAGTTTCTGCTTTAGGGACAATGGAAGTGCCCAAGGCCAGGTTGGAGCAGCCTGGGGCAGTGGGAGATGTCCCTGCCATGGCAGGGGTGGAACCAGGTGTAGCTTTGAGTTTATTTGGTTTTTGATGTCTTTTCTCTTCCTCAGCTGTTTGAGCAAGGCACCAGGCCTGAGGGGTGAAGTTTCAGAGCAGTTTCTGTATCTGGTTTCCCTCTGGAAGTTGGGAACAACCAGTTAAAGTTGAGCAGCTTCCAGCCAGTAAGTCTCCATGGCTACCAGAGGCTCAGGCTGTTTTCTGGAGACAGTGCAAAATTGGGATGGGAAAATATTGCAAAGATCCCTTGTGTTGTAGGCAGTGAAATGCCTGCATAAAGAAATCAGCATTAAAAAATAATAAATAAAAATAAATAAAAGCAGTTAGGCTGGGATGGGGTGAGTGTAACACAGAATTAGGACCAGTCCCTGGATCTGGGGTGATAACATCTCCATCCTGGTGTTTTCTGCTGGGGTTTTCCTGCTCTGTCCCACAGCAGAGTGGTTTCCACACAGGTGCTGCTCCTTGGCACTCAGGACCTGTTCTGGGGAGAGCAGGGGAAGCTGGGTGCTTGAACAGGATGTGCAGTGATGCCTCAGGATTTCAGCTTTTCCATTTCCATCTGTTTGTAGCCCTGCAGTTCTTTAGTGTGTAACTCCAAACCCCACACACAGTGGGAGCTGCTGCTTCCCCACTTGGGGCAGACACAACAATTCCTCTCCAGGCCTGGCAGCCAAGGACACCTCACTGCCCCGGGGCTGAGATGGGAACAAAAGTGAGTTGGGGGGAGCAAACCTGGGGTCAGTGACTTCATTAGCTGGAGCTGGAATTGGGTGATTAACCCCAATATGCAAATGGACCAAACTTATCAAAGTGTGCAAACCCTGACCCATCATCCATTTTTGGGTGCAGACCCTGGGGGGCTTTGTCTGCCCAAAATTTAGCCCTTCAATAAGCAGAACAGCTTTTTATTGCCTTAATTCTGCCTGGCCTCTGTTTTTAGGGAGCCTAAAAGGCATCAGCTGTAGGACAGGTTCCAGAGCATCCCAGCAAGGAGCTCTCCCTGCTGCCCCCAGGGTGTTTGCTCTGCTTTGTGCAGGGATCACCCCGGGGCTGACAGAAGCCCTGGTGACAGAATGGGCCCTATCCAAGTTTTAGGGCTGATCTCTTGTGCATGAATTGGGTTTCTGTTTGAATTTTGGCCCTCTGCGAAGCTGGCTGCTCATTTTGCTAAGGCAAACCCAGAATACTAAACAGGTAATTAATTTCTGTTCTTTGCCAGGAGTCAAAAGGCAGTGTTCCCCAGGCACTGAAGACTGTTGAGGATTCCCATGAAGCTGAGCATTTAAAAAATATATAAGTAACACATTGCTGGAATTTGTATGCAAATAACATAACCAAGTATCGCTGATATTCACAATTTATTTTATTAGTGCCTGTGTTTTCCTTCTGGCTTATTTAAAAATGCTCTTTGTGGTGCAGTTGTGTTTGTTAAGAGGCTACAAAGCTCTCTAATGAGGTTGGGGTGTCTGGCTCACTTGCACCAGAGCAGTTTCCTGAGCCAAGCAGGAGGAGAAGGCGCTGCCTCCAGGGATGAAACGAGACCTCTGCGCTTCCCTGGGAGCAGGAACAGGAAGATGAACCAAAACCAGGCTGGTTTTGGAGGAAGATTGCCCTCAAAACACCCTGATGATCTCATTCTGGCTGTCTGCTCTTGGCTGTATTTTCCTGTGGAAGGAGGAGAGGGAGGGAAGGGGCTGTGGCCAAGCAGCTCCGTGGAGAACAGCTCCTGTTCTCTGCTCAGCTCAGAAAGAAGAAATGCTCCCAGTCAAACAGAGAGATCTTAGGGAGCTCCAGGCAGGCTGGGCAGTAAAAGCAGCCCTTGGAAGCAGAGCAGGAATTTTTGAGCAATGTGATGAGGGAAACCTCAGGCTGAGTCAGGCCAAGGCTGTGAGCTGAGCACTTTGCTATTCCCAGCAACAGAGTGGAGATAAATAAAGATAAATCACCTTGTTACATGGCCAGTGTGAATTAAGGATTCCAGCCCTCTGAAATGGGAAATGAAAGACCCTGGGCTGAAGGAGGGCTTCTTGTCCAACACACAGCATTGAAAAACTCATTAGGAGGTGTCCTGGAGAGGAGCTCAGCCTCTTCCTCTGATTCCCCCCAATCTGGTTTTCCCAATAAAGCTTCCTGAACATCTGCCTGCTTCTCACCATCTGAGCTGCTACAGAGCCACCAGGCATGTGGGATCTGAAAGGATAAAAGAGATTTGGAAGCCCTGGGCCTGCATGTGCCCAACTTTCTGCAATATTTTTCTGAGCTGACAAGACAAAGCCTCTTGGAAGCTGGAGTCGTCCCAGAGGGTCTGTGAAACACAGAGTTTTTAGAGGAAAATCAGAACTAAGAGAACTCAGACCTACTTTGTTTCTCAATTTAGATTGCAGGCTGCTGTTTCTGAGGATGTGTTTCCACGTGCTTAACACTCAGGATGGTTTTGACATCCTCCAAGTGTATGTGGGTATTTTTAGGACCGTATTTTTTTATCCAAAAAATGCTCCAGTAGACATTTGTAGCCACCCTGGCAAAAACTCCAGCCAAAAAAGAAGGCAAAGGCACTGCTGCAAGGCAGCATCACTCCAACCCCATGTGTTCAGGAAGCACAGCAGAATTTAAGCCAAACCCAGCTTATCTCTCACCATTTTAAAGCACTAAATGTCAGAGCTTGGCAGCTGTCAATAGAAAGCATTTCCCCTTTCACACTGGTCATTATTTATGCACGCTAAATTATTTATTAATTTGCCTTAATAGAAAGAAAATTGTCTTTTTAAACCCCCACTAAATAGCTGATGGAATATATAAACTGAATTATGTCCAATATTGATCTGATCTTGTGTATATATACTGACTTCCAGTCACTTAAAATTAATATAATTGACTACAGAAGTGCCAGGCACGTTCCTGGAAGGCAGATTAATGATCTGGTGAAGTGATCAAGCACTTAGTGGCTTTTGGCTGATAAATCATTTCAGCTCCTTGATAGGTAGGGCATTTAATTATGGTCATTTAACCACTGTTGACTGTTGAGCCATTGTACAAACTAAAGCACTCAAAGCATTAACTTGAGAGTGGAGTTGGAAATTGTTGTATCCAGTTCCTGTATGAGCCGTGCTCTCAGTTAAACTGGGACAAATTTGGCTTTTTGAAGAAGTCTCAAGTATTTCAGAGAACTGATTTCTTATTTAGCTGTTGGTTTTAGGGGGGTTCTGAATATTTTTTTACCTATTTCTCTGCACACAAAGCAGAGATGCAGGGTTATGCAGCAATGCCCAGGAAAGCTGTGGAATCAATCCCTGCAAGGCTCAGAAAAGGCACCTGGGAAATTGGTTTTGTGGTGGATTTGGCAGTGCTGGGTGAATTTGGTGGGCTTAGAGGGCTTTTCCAGCCTTAAGGAAGGCTATATTTCTATAAAATTTATAATTTAGTTATATAAAATCAGGAATGGAATAAATGCATCCTGTTCCCCTGGAGTAACTGGGAGGAACTGGGAGGAAGGGCTTCCCTGGGGATCCCACCTCAGCTCTCCTGCAAGTGCAACCAAACCAGGTGTTCTCTGGCTGCTCAGGTATGAATTTGGGAGTGTTCCAATGTTTTCCTAATATTCTTCTTGGGCGGGGTGCCTTGCAGTGAGAAGCCCTTCAGGAGAGCCACAGGCTGATCAGTTTTAGCCCAGAAACAGTAATTTAAACCTGGAGCCCCAAAGAAGATTCTCTCCTTCCCGCTGGAAATCACTTTTATCTGCAGAGCAGAGCTGGCAGCAGGTTTGGCTCTTCCCTGGGGAGAACCTGCCTGTGCTGGAGACAGAAAATCCTCCTTCCTCCCTGACTTCTGCATTCATGCTTGGCAAAATTGCCTGCCTGCTTAATTTTGCTGTTTTCTGTTTGCTAATCCCCACCTTGGAAGGATTTTTACGGGGGTTCAGTGGAATGACAGAGGTTGGTACAAACAGGCTCTGATTTCTGGGGTTGTTCTAATAATAAATGAGATTAAATAGGGCTGGTGGCTGCAGTGGCAGCTTGGGGGGGTCCCATTGTTGCAGAACCCCACCTGGGCTCTCCCTGGCTCCAAAAACCTTCCCTGCTCAGGGAATTGGGGGTGCAGTTATTGCACAGGCTCACAGCAACCCAGCCCAGAGCAAGGAGTCCCTGCTGCAGCAGGGGGCTGGGTTTGGATGAGGTTTAAAATCTCCTTGAGCCCAAATAATCAGGATTCTGCCACTTTTTGGGTTTGGGAGGGAAAGTCAGGGAGACTTTTCCCCCACCAACCACAGAGGTGCTGCTGGAATTCCTTTGGAGATGAGACAGGGTTCATCCTCTGGGAAATGTTTGTTTGGATGGAGTCACCAAGGTGCCAGTGCAGCCTGTGGGAGGCTTTTTCCACTGCCTCAATTCCCTGTTGGAGCTGGGAGGATCTCACTGCTCACTCAAGGACATCCTGATGGCGCTGCCAGACTCCTCAGTGTCCCTTTGTGTGGCAGTGCTGGCCTCGGGTGACCCTCAGCAGTGGCACTGGGCTGTCCCTGGCTGTCACATCAGGGGGAAGAGGGGCTGCTCCTCACCAGCCCAACGTGAGCTCCTCTCTGCAGGGAGAGCAAACACAGAGTGGCTGCAGCAGGTTCTCAAAGAATTAAATCAGATTTAATTATTAATCTACCAGGCTAAATTTTCTATTTTCATGTCCGATTCTGAGAGGAGAAATAATATAAATATAAATATAAATATAAATATAAATATAAATATAAATATAAATATAAATATAAATATAAATATAAATATAAATATAAATATAAATATAAATAAGCCAGAGAGGCAGTGCCACCACGAATTCTCCCAACTTTGGGAGTCCAAAGCTGCTGAGGTTGGGCAGGATGTTTGGAGGGCACCAAGGAGGGAGGCTGGGCTTGGGGAGGGGTGAGACCTTCTCTCTGGAAGTGAGGTCTCAAAGTGGGTTTATTTGGTGATGCCCTGCACATTGATTTCTTTGCCTAACCTTTTGCTGAGTAAGGTTTTATACCATTTATGCTAGAAATGAGCACTTGGTGAGTCCTGGTGGTGTCAAGGTTATCTCTGACCCTCCTGGGGTCCCCACAGAGATGTCCCTGTTGGAGTTCATGTGCTGAGCTAAAGACTACAAATTGCAATTAAGCATTTGATGATGGGGGGGAAAAACATCTCAGATCTTGGTGTGGACTGAAATCAAGGCAGCCAGGCAGGAATGAAGGGCTCTGCCTCCTTTTCTGCCGCTCAGGGTCAGCCTTTCAGGGCTGCTCCTAAAAGGGCTGGGAATTCCTGCTGTCGGCAGGAGGAGGAGCTGTGGAAAGAGCGTGACTTTTGCTAAAATGTCACTGCAGGCTGTTCCTGGAGGAGGAATGAGGGAAAACAACGCCGTGGTGTGCGAGGCACTGCGATGCCTTTGTTCCGTGCCAGCACAGCTCCCAGAGCCCGAGCAGGATTTCAGCCCTGCTGCAGTGACATTTGTAAATGAGAGCATGGCAGGGCCTGAGCTTGGCCAGGATAAAATGCTCTTTTTAAGGATGGGGGATAAAAAAAAAAAAAAGAAAAAAAAAAGTCTGGCTTCATGGAAAAGGGGAATCAGTCTGGGGCGGGGGGAATATAAAAAAGGTTTAAGAAGCAAATGAGAATTTAGAAAGAGCAGAGCATGAATGCCAAATCACACAGGAGAAAGGGTCTTGCAGAGGTAGAATGAGAAGGGCTGGGAGGGAAGGGCTGAGAAGGGCAGGGAGAGGGGGAAACAGCTTCTGGAATGGCACAGAGGCTTAGAAAGCTAAAATGAAAACAAAAGGCCAAGGGGGGACATTCACATGGATATAAGGAGGAATGAATGGCTGAAAGGCATTTGAAGAATGCCTCTTACAGTGTCTGAACTGAGGATCCTTTTAAATTTGTTTGTTATGAATTTTACCCTGTGTCCTGTTTTGCTGCTTGGTGCGAGGCTGTTATGTGAAAAATACAGCCCCGTTTCAGGGAGCTGCCATCATTCCCTGGGATTTCATGGATCTTAGCACTGCTTAATGTCTCCTTTCATCCTGCTGAGGAAGTGACAGATTGACTGGGGCTATCTTTGACCCCCTGTTTGTGCACCAGGTCCCTCCGTGCTGTAACAAGGGCAAAGTCTGAACCAGAATTTTAAAAATTCAATTTGGAGAGCGAGAGGAGAAGCAGAAACAAACCCTGTCCCAGCACAAACCCTCAGCAGCAGCTGCTCAGGGCTGGGGGCAGAGGTGAGCTGTACCACCTTTGTTTTCCCCTTTCCATCTCCTTCTGCCTCCAGCCTAATGAGGCACCGGCTATTTGTGAGCACAGGACTGCTCAGGCAGGGCTGGAAGGCAGCAGAGAGGATTGTCAGCAAGGCTGGGGAGCCATGCCAGCACATCCATCCTGGAGGCCAGGCTGAATCTGGGCCCTTAGGAGCAGCCCCTGAGCTCCACCAGGTTCCTCCTGGAGGGGGGAACACCTGAGGCTGCTCTCAGAGGGGTTTGCAGCCTGGTCCCAGCAGAGGAGAGGAGCCAGGTGAGCTGTAGCCATGATATTTTCTGAAAAATCCTTTCCTTAGGATTTTTCCTCCTGAGAAGCTGAGAGGCCTCAGGAACAAAATGCAAACAGTGATTGTCTGCTGCTGTGGGATGCAGCAGGTGGATCTGGGATGGGTCTCATGTGGTTGTTTCTAATTCATGGCCAATCCCAGTCTGGCTGTCCAGACTGTCTCAGTCAGACACAAACCTTTGTTATTCATTCCTTTTCTATTCTCAGCCAGCCTTCTGATGAAATCCTTCCTTCTATTCTTTTAGTATAGTTTTAACATAATATAAATCATAAAATAATAAATCAGCCTTCTGAACATGGAGTCAACTTTCTCCTCTCTTCCCTCATCCTGTGAGCACCTTCACAGTGAGACTCTCGCCCTCAGGCACGGGCAGAGGGAACTGTCCAGCAGCCCTGGAATGATCTCCTGGAGGTTTGGCTGCAGCAGCCATTCCTGGGCTGTCACTCCTGTGCTGAGAATGACACAGGAACAGGTGAGAGGCAGGACTGCAGAAAGAGCAAAAGAAGGTTTTATTCAAGAGAACCGCGTGGTTTATACTGAGCGACAGGATGCGTTCTATTTGATTGGCTAACTAACAAAAACATCTTCCTCACACACTGTCCTCGAGAAGAGCAGAAAGAAGAACAAGAAAAACCACCTGCAGATTGTTTATACTTAACAAATTATCACGTCCTTACAACTCCCTGAACCTTCTCACGAGCCGCTGTGAGAGACGCTCGCCGTTTCTCTCTCTGTGTCCCATGGCATCCCCACTGGGCATCCCCTGGTCCTGCTGTGCTGGAAGGACATGGGACAGCTTCAGGGAACCCTGCACCACTTCTCCATCCTTCCAGGTATGTTGTCCCATGGTGGAGAGGGGAAATTTTGATAGAAATGGAATTCTTGACATTTTTCTGTCTTAGTGGGGATGGGAAGCTGTGTCTTCCAATCTTACGCGGTCACCAATTGTTGTGGTGTTGTGAGGGTCCCCAGGATGAGATGAGAATTGACTCCAAGTTCTCAGAAGGCTGATTTATTATATTATTATATAATATTTTAAAAAAATATTTACTAAAATCTATACAAAAGAAAGAGAAAGGAGACATCAGAAGGCTACAACAAGAGTGATAAAAACCTGTGGCAGACCAGAGTCCTGACACAGCTGGCTGGGACTGGTCATTAAGTTAAAACAATTCACATGCTGGGTAAACAGTTCTCCAAATCACATTCCAGGGGAGCAAAACATGGAGAAGCTGAGGCTTCTCCTCTTGCCAGGAGAAGAAATCCTGGTGAAGGGATTTTTCATAAAATATCACAGTGACAATCTTATATTAAAAAAACAAAGGCTTTGACTGGCAATGCAATTATAACCTGGATTGATTATTAAGTTATTGCATTTTCTCTCATCATTTGATGTTTACTTACAAGAGCTGGATGTGCCTGCAGCAGCTGGGAGATTTTGTAAGCAGTTCTGGCAGTTTCATTCCAGAGCTTTTCACATTCACCCAACAATACAGTGATTTCATTAAACAGGGCCTTTAAGTAAACCTCCAAACTGAAACTCATCTGCTCTGACATTAGAACCGTGCAAAAATGAGACACATGGAAAACAGCAGATGAGATTGGGCTATTAAGAATAATTAATACCGAATTTAATTGACAATTACTTAGCAAGAGTGATATTTGGCTTTCAAAGGCCATCTACATTTATGGTGCTACACAGAACAATAAAAGAAGCAATCTGTTTTGGGGAGATGAACACAAAGGGGGGGAAATGCAAATGCTGGGCTCCTTTATCCTGGGAGCAGAGCAGGTACATGATGGGAGGTGCACACACCTCCATCCCAACTTCAGAAGGTATCTCCTCCTTCTTTCCTGGATCCTAATCCTGTTGGGAAAGGAGGGAGAGCTTTTGGAGTTGGTGTTATTTACATATAAAAGATTCATCTGTTGTGTTAGCGGGGCTGTAGAGTGGGAGCGTTTACCCACAGGCAGGTGACTCACAGCCCTGGATAAATTCACTTTTATGTTCAATCCCTGTTGCTTTGTGATGCCTGGGAGTATTTTTCATGGTTTTTTGTTCCTGTTCCTAGTTTGAACACTGATCTCCTACACTCTCCTTTGTTCCCATGCTCACATTATCACCACTTCTCACCCTTTAGGCTTTCCCCCCCACTTTGTGAAGCCTTTAAAAGGGAAAGGGGACAGAAATGAACAAATTAGTGAACGAATCTGTAATGGAATGAATGAAAGAGCCTCAGCACCATAAGGAATCAGTAACTAATGAGTAGGAAGTACTGTACAGTATGTCATTCATTTAGCCCTCCCTGCTCAGGGTAGCAGCAGATGGTGCCCTGAGGGACTTGGATGTTCCCATCCATGCTCCAACACTACTAAAGAGGTGAGATGAGAGAAGGAGACGAGATGGATCACACCAATCAGCCCGGCAGAAAAATGATTATGATTACATAACTAATGACCCAGGGAATTAGACAATATCAAAAATAGGAAGGGTGCCAGTTTGTGCTGTGACATGTCTGAGCAGCCAAAGCAATGTGGGGGCTGTGCAGTGAGAGTTGTGTGGTTAAGGAGGAAAGGGGGGCTCCTCACCAAGCCTTCAAAAATATTCTTTTTATTTGACAGCAGTTTCTCTAGATGCTGAGAAACTCCACCACTGGGTATTCCTGCAGTAATCCTGACTAGCTGGTGCACTTACAAGTTCTTTTTTTGCCCTATTTATCTCAGCTGGACACTTGCTGGAAGCTGGTTTTGCTCCAGTTTTGTTGCACAGCTTTGCTGTAGGAACAGAGGCCCCAGCTGGGGAGCAGCAGCTGGCAGGGACTGTCCCAGTGCTTCCTGCTCCTGCTGGTGGCACAGGGAGTGTGGAGCTCCCAGCTCCTCCAGGAACCCCTGTGGAAGTGTCCCCCGTGGGACCAGGCAGAATTCTTGGTGTCAGACCCTAAAAGGATGGCATCATGACCCTACAGAAAACTGAAACATCCCCCATTGCAACATCCCGGGGGAGGAACATGGGATGAAATTTGAATTTACTCAGGAAAAGCTTTTGTTTGGCTGATCTCCCTCCCCCATTTCTGATAGATTTTCTTCTCCACTTTATTGATTTATTTATTGAAATGTCTGGATTGAGATTGCAAACTCCTCCTGGCTGTGCTGCAATCCTGATTCCAGGATCCTGTTGGTGGTTACGTCTGTGCCTGCCAGCTCCTCAAATGGGAAAAGCTGACTTTGCTGTCCCACAGCTCAGAGGTCTGGCCACAAAACCTGGAGCAGCCCAAAAATGACACAAAATGCAGCTTTTTGCCATCTGCTGGAAAATGCTAATGAGCTGATGATCTCATCCTCTATTTTAGACAGGTGTCCACATCCCCAAAAACGTGATGAGAAATGACATCTTTGTTGACAGTCTCATCAGATTAATTGGACTTCGGGAGTGAGCTAATTCTCACATCAAGAGGCTTGAGAACATACTGTGGGAGCTGTGTGAAGAACCTTGAACTCCTGCTTCTTGTGCTGTGCCAGATCATAGCAGCTTTGATGGGCTGGATTAGGAAATCAATATCCACACATTGACATGCTAATCCCTCCAGGGACACTCATTAAATAACGCTCCCATCAAGGGCCACAGCAGGATGTGTGCAAGCAGGAGCTGCAGCTCAGTGTCGTGTTTCATTTGGGTGCTTTCAAAACACAAAATGTTTTCCTAAAACATTTATATATATATATATTAAGCTCCCCAAACCATGAATTTGGGCATTAAATGGAGCCTAAGTGTTAAAAGCAGGAGGAAGGGTCAGGTTTTGGTAAATGAATGGGGAGAAATCCTGAGGAGTGCGTGGGATGTGCTGGGTCATGGGTTCAGTCCTCTGCTCTGGGAGATATCCATGCCATGGAAAACCTTCCATCAGGTGCTCAAGTGCCACTTGAAAACTAATTAGAATTTTTCTCCTCTTGGGACTCAGTTCTCTAACCTTTCCCCAATAATGGGGAAGAGGCTATCATCTAATTTCAGAATAAATACATTCCTGGCTAATTTATATTAATTTTTCCCCTCTTTTTTTTTAACTTACAAATCCTTTTCTCCCCACTGGGTGCAGTTGCAAGCAAGAATATCAACTCTGAATAGATGGAGATTTTCCCTCTGAGGCTGGATTGCCAAACCTGCTGGATGTTGTCTCATTAAAGCATTCCTCACCTCTGTATTCAATTTTTGCACCAATCCTTGCAGGATTTCAGGCTTTTGAGCATCAGGGTGATGCAGTGACATCACTTTTGCTGTGCTCCACATCACCATCCTTCCCCAGCTCCCATTCCTTGCCTTGCACAAACCTTCCAGTCCTGTTTGGGGACAGCAGATGTTTCTCCAAGGAAGCCAGCTGGGGAGGTGGCAGAAATCCTGTCAGGACAAGTATTCTGGTGGTGTTACATTTGCCTGAGGGAAGGTGGGGAAAAAAAAATAATTTAAGAAAAAAAAAAAATCCCTGAAATATCCTGAGTAAACTCAATTATATTTTACTCCTTGGACTTGATTTTCTGTAAGAAGTTGCTGACCCCTGTAATTAAATAAATAGAATTACTTTTGTTTTATGCCATTCTGGAATTCACAGCAGAGATTCAAATTGCTGTTAATATTTCAGTAATTTGTAAAGAAGAAATAAAGCAGCAGCAGCATTTCAACCCTTTTATATTTTAACCCTTTATAGTGGGCTTGATACTGAGTGTATCAGTTTTACTCCATAAATCCTTCACTATTCTTTCTTTTTTGAAAATATTTCTGTGGATAAAGACAGTCCACAACTCATCTGAAGTGCCCAAGGTCCCCAAATGTAGTTATTTGCAATTTTTAAGTATTATTGACCCAAAAGACCCAGTGGGGCTGCTGTTTAATGCTCTGTTTAATGCTTTGTCTGTGAATTACTTCCTGTGGGGTAATGACTATTGCAAGTCCCAGCTGAATGAAAAAATAGGATTTGAATGTTTGGGATTCAAGCAGAAAAGGGAAGGACAGCAAAAATATTTGGATTCTTCTTTCCCGTTCCTTATCAAATCTCATGCTTGTGTTTATTAATTGAAATGTGTGGTCAAGAATGATGGCAGAGGTTTTGGATTTGGGGGCTTTTTCGTTGATTTTGGGGGTTCTTTTGGTTGGTTTTTTGGTTTTGAGGTTTTTTTTTGAAATGTTATAATGAGTCATTATTCTAATTATTCTAACTACCGAAAAAAACATGATCTCATCTGTTTAGAAAAAAGGTGGTTTTCCCAACACACACAACACCTAGATGTGAAGTGGAATAGAATAATATTTCTTTCCAGCTTTTATGTTCTTTGTAGCTGGCTTCCATCAGATCTTCCTGAGTTTACAAGATGAAGTAAGACGAGGATTCTTTCACTCTTTTCCTCCTCAATTGCTCCCATAACTTTCTTTTACCCCGTCATGAGTTGCTGCAGCTTTCACAACTCAAAGGGCTGCTGTGCTGTTTTTTCCCCTGTAAAATCTCTTTTTTCAGTTCTTTTTTCTCAGACCACTGAACCCAGTCCTGCCCTGGAAGTTTTTCTCCAGCAGGAGAGGCTCATCCTCATCCCCCAGGGTGCTGAAGTCCCCTCCTTGTGGGCTTGTGTTATCACTTTGGACTCCAAATAAACATCTTACAGAGCTTCCCTGACTGTAAATTATATTTTTTTTTCTTCATTTGATCTCCCTGCTCTTTCTTGATCCTCAAAGCAGGCCTTGCAAGGCTCTAATTGATTATTTGGCTGTTATCTGATTCATCTTGCACGATTATCAAACACTTGGTGGGCTGGCTTTGGAGGTTTGTTAGCAGAGGGATCAGCTGGATCAATGGCACAGAACAGAGATGTTAATTGCTTTGTCCACAGCTACTCTCACTTTTAGTCCCCCTTGTCAATCCTGCACGTCACCGTGCTGTGAGCTCTTGAGAAACTCTCCAAATATGCTGTAAATCCAAATTAATTTTGTTGCTTTGTGGTATATGTGTAAGTTTTGTCCTCAGCTGACACAACCTTTGGGAGAAAATCTGAAGTTTCTGAGCTCTTTTCTGATATAAAACCAGATTTGATCAGTCAGTGCTGTTGCATTCTGTGTTACTGATGTGTTGGCAGAATGTTGTATAGGAAACAGGTGATCCTTGCTCCCTGTAATTCCACCCTCCCCATTTGTACAAGTTCCACAAAATTGCTTTTGTAGGGTCAGTGTGGGTCAGACAGCCTTGATGGGTGTGGAACTCATCTAACTCTGGGTTTAAAGTGACTTATTTTAATGAACAGCCAGAAATTTACACTTGTTTTCAACCTGATGGAAAGGACAACATCAGCACCCTGAGAAAAGCTCTCTTGGTTTGAAGGAAAGGGAAAACTTGGAGGTTGAAATGAGCAAGAAATTGTTCCTGTGAGGGTGGGCAGGGCTCAAGGACAGGGTTGGAACATCCTGGGGTGGTGGAAGGTGTCCCTGCCCATGGGGTGGAATGAGATCACCCTAAAGGTCCCTTCCAACTCAAACCATTCCGTGGTGTTACAGCTCCTCAGCCTTCCTGCATTATTTTAAAAAGCATTAATTATATATATTCCATGTGAGATGTGAGAGAAAAATTATCCATAAAGTTTCTAGCAAGCTGCCCATGTAAATCATGAAAGCTCATTGTTATCACTGGTGAGGATCATCCATTTATGAAAGAGATTGTTTTATTTATTTCATATTTTATAAGGAGGTATTTGTCCGGTGAGAGAGCATAATTGAGAGAAACAATAAAACTAGATTATTTTAGGTGCAGGTGACAAGATGACAAAAAATTACATATCACTACATGACACAGAGAAATTTGTGTAAATATTAATGCAAAAACAGGGAAAAGAATGGGAAAAGTTGAAGGGAGGAGGAAGAGCAGACAGTGGGTCAGGTCAAGAGCATGGCAGCCTTTAGTGCAGTGCCAGAAATATTTTTATGTATTGAATTGTGAGGCACTGGAGGAATCAGAGGAGAGGTGATGGAGCCACAGGACAGGAATGTGACTGGTTTGTCAGCTCAGGGTTGGAGTAATTCCCTTTCTGTCTGAATCTCTCCCTTTTCACTCCCACTGCAAAATCAGCAGGAAGGAACTGAATTCTCAGGAGAAGTTTTGTTGTATTAAAAAGGATCAACTGATTTTGCTGCTGATGCCCTGTGCAGCAGGGATTTATCCAAAGGATCTCCTCCATGCACCCACCTGGGGCAGCACCAGAGCCCAGCCAGGGCTGCACCCAAGATGAACCAAAATGGCCCCAAAATGCCCGGCCGGGCACGGGGTCTCTCCCTGGGATCAGCTCTGCTCCATTTGCACCTTGCAGTTCATTGTCCCATCCCAGCTTCAGCCCCTGCAGTCCCACCCTGCTTGTTTTTCTCTCTCCAGCCCACGGGGTTTGTGCTCCTGGGCTGAGATTTGGCTCATTTGTCCTTGGTGCCCAGCTGGAGCAGGAATTGTTTTGTCTCCCTGCTCTGTGCACAGAGCTCAGCATCCCCTGATGTGAGCCCAGACACTAAAGCAGCACAGAACCTGAAACACAGAAAAGCCAAACCTGAGGCATCACTACCAAACAACTGTTTTCACTGGAAATGTTACAATATGATCTGCCACCCTTTGGGATGTCTCAGTCCAAGCCAACATCCCAAACTTTGATCCTGGCTTCTCCTAACAAACCTGGGATCACCGAGGGAACATCAGCACAGGAAAAGCTCCTTGTCTTTCTTTAGTTTGTGTTGTTTAACCAACTTGTATTGTCTGCATCCAGAGCAAGAGGGAGCTGTAAAAGCCACATTATCTTCCCTCCCTTTCCCCCTTTTCTCAAGCCTTAGGTTTGAATAGAAATGTGTAAATAATTGGTCAATAACAGGAGGAGGCACTTACTGACAGTCATGTGAGGAGCCTTCAAGGTCAGATCTGGAGAACAAGCAGGGAGATCTCCTGTGAAGTTTGGTTTTCCTCTGTTCCACCATTTTTCTCCACTCATTTTTTAACTGTTGTGGTAAAATAGCAGATTTAATGTGTTTATAGATGTATTTTGTGTGCGTGTTTGTGCAGCACAGGTTGTGCACGCTGGAGACACATCAAAGGCAATGATTGATTTGGTAGATGATGACCAAACGTGTTTAAAACATTCCTTTTTCTTGTAAATGATAATTGTTCCTTTTTTTTATCTATCCTGAATAAATTGCCCAGACACAAAGTGTCATTAAATGCTCCTCTTTTGCAGCTTACCATTTCCCCATGTCCAAATTTCAATATTAACACTGTGTTCCTTTGTGAATTGAGCTTTTATTCATTATATTCCTTTTTAGACTAATAGTTATTATTATGCTGCTCATACTTTAGCTTCAGAGCTAATTATAGTCTTTGGCTCTCTCCTTCTGGAATATAGATACTGATATATATTAATGCCACGTACCTTGCTCTCCAGCCAGCACTTATTTCACAAGGATGCTGTGATTTTCTCCTCTTACACTGACTAAAACATCCCAATTTTATTTTTTCTTTTCTTTTTTTTTTTTTTTGTATTATCATTTTGCCCTGCATTATCTGGGAGAAATCTCTGCAAAGAGAGATCACCCCCCTCCCTGCCAGGGTTGGAAATCCCTTAATACAGCCATGTACTGTCAACTCACACATAATGAAAATGTCAATAGTGCTCAGATTGGAGCAGTTTAAGGCACTGAAACAGATGTAGCTCCACACAACATAAATCTATTGAGCAGAGAGGGGGGAGCCTGCTTGGCCACACGGCCATTAATGAAATAAAAATGAAACTCTAACTGAAATTAGCCCTGCAAGCTCTGCCAGCAGCCACCCTGCAAATAATGCAGAGGGATCAAATCTGGCCCAGCAGAGTCATGGTTTGGGTGCTGGATCCAGGGGGATCAAAGGGAATGAGATCCCAGTTCCTGCTCCTGCTGATGGGATGGAAAACCCTGCAATCCCCACTCCAGTCCTCAGCTCTCCTGGCAAAAAGCCATAATTTAATTATAATTTTATATATACCTTTATATATGAATAAATTATGAAATAAAATTATAATTAAATATAAGAAATAATATATGAAAATATATTTTAATATAAATTTCTATATTTTTATATATTTATATATGATCTTTAGATATTTATATTTTATGTATTTGTATATAAACATATATTTTTATATATTTAATTTACATATATAAATATAAAATATACATATATAAATAGATTAAATATATTAAAATAAATAAATAAATATATATATATATATATACACCTCTATAAGTATATAAATTATAATTTTGTTCAACCTCCACCTTGCTAAATCCTTTGCAGGCAGGGTAGAATGTAGAGAGAGAAGTTCTGGTATGATCACAGACTCAATTCCCATTGAGTGATCTCTCTTTGCAGAGATTTCTCCCAAATAATGCTGTGCAGCAGGGCAAAATGAAAATGTAAAAAAGAAAAAAAAATAAAATTGGGCTGTTTTAGTCAGTGCAAGAGGAGAGAATCAAGCATCCTTGTGAAATAAGGCTTGGATAGAGTGATGGAATCTGTGGGATACACACTTTTCTTGGTGTCTGCCCCTGAACCAAGCAGGCAAACCTGAGCTCTTCCTTTCATTTGGCATTCCTGCTTTTGGATTGGCCTCTTCAGATTTAGGTGGTTCTCAATCAAGAGACAAGGGCAACATCTGGATCCACTCAGGAAATTTAATATCCTTTAAACAGTGCTTTGAATTTTCATTTTCATTTCCTGTCAGGTCTTTTTAGATCAATGTGAGTAATACACAGTTGGTTAAGACCTGCAGAATAGTCACAAAATGATGTGAAAACTGCTGTTTAATAATCAGGGGAAAAATAACTCCCATGAAAGTGAGTGACCAAAAGGTCACACACATGCCAGGATTTATGAGCAGGGTAGTACTCATGCAATTTATGCAATTTAGAAATTTCAGGGAGTACAGAGAAGACTCAGACAATGGTGAAGTGCTTGGAAAATTTGCCTGTCAGTAGGAGACTGCAGGTGCAAAGGGAATATTAACAATTCACCCAATGAGTCTCTGCCTTTCCCTGTGAGAACCCAAATGTGGATAATCAGCTCCTTCAAAAGTTACTGTGAGATGCTTGTCAGGGGGAAAAAAAGAGTGATAGTCTCAGCAGGCAATTAACCATTTCAACTGCTGGATGTTTTTGGGGGATTTTCTCCCAACAGCACTTTTCTTAGAGAAAATTATTCCACCTCCCATAAGATCTGCTTTGCTCCAGCAAGGATTTATTCAAAAAGCTTCCAGGAGCAGTGAGAGCCTCTGAGGTGAAATTAATGACTGAGTGTAGGTAGCAGCAAGGTTTCTAAACCACTTGTAGTGCTGGAGAACTTAACAGTGCTCCTGAAAATAGTTCAGGAAAGACTGGGAAGGCATCCTTTAAATTCAAGGGGCTCTGCATAATGCTGTGGTGGGAGGCACTGCTTGTGCCTGTGTTAGCAGGGTTTTACTTGACACAACAGAGATCAGCAGAGATCTCCTAAAACAAACCCAGCTCAGCCTCACATTAAGGGGAAAAGGGAGCACTGATCCCATTTTTCCATAAATTCATCATTTCCTCGCTTGCCTTGCCTGCACACACACACAGATCACGATTTTCCTCTACATTTCCTCCCTGAAATCCATAAGCTGTTTGTGTTTACCTTCTCAGTGGCTTATTCTGTATTATATTCTATGTTCTGTATTGTTTGTGATATTTATTTACCTTTGAAATCACTCTTAATTCAAAATGCCATTCATCCCATTTAAGGGGGTGACCACTTTGAGTGGCAATGAGATCCTGCAAGGACACCATGGGCAATATCTCTATTAATGGGAGATAATCTTATTAATGAGTGGAAGGAAATCAGCCTGCTGTTCAAAAAGATAACAATTAAAAAGGGGGTGTAGCAGCACTGGAGAGGTTTCCTTGTTGTCTGGAAATTCTCTTTTTGAGGAGTATTTACAGGGCTGGGAGCTGGAATGCCTGCAGCACCCAATATTTCAGTGTTGTGGGTGGGATTTGTTGCTCTTAGAGCACCGTTGTTGTAAATTAGTCTTTGCCAGATGCTTTGTCTTGTGGCCTAAATTGCTGTAAAACCCATTAGGGTGTATAATGCACATAAAAGGGACAGAGGAGTTGCAGAATCACTGCGATAAGGGATTATGTGTTCCTTGATTGTTATCCATTAAACAAAAGGAATTTCATCATCCCACTTGAATCTTGCCTTAGATGCTTGTGTTTGAATCCTTAATGAAGATTAAAGGCTGGAGCTGCAATCTGCCCATGGAATTTCTCCTCTCTTGCATTATTGTTTATTAAATACCAGTTATTCCTTTGTGCAAAAAAAAAATAAAGGTGCCAGGGAAGCACCTGGGATGTTTTAAATCACAAATGCAGCTGTTGGGGAAGGGCTGAGGGGCAGGGAGTGCCCTTGGCCCTGCTCTCACTGCCATCACCCCCCTCCAGGATGAGGGGGACACAGTTTATTTATCAGCCCAACAAAATGATGTATTTACTGGGGATTCAAGGCTCCAGCCTGGCATACATCACATAGCTGCTTCTATATTGCAAAGGCTTCATTGCAGGCTGGCTGCAGTTATTGGGGAATTACTGGGATTTAGATATTCTCCCAAGAGCTGAATCAGACAATATCACTGCTAGCCATGGGTGTGTGCACCATAAAATTGTAACCAAGCAACAAACTGCCGGTAGTATTTTATTTTCAGTGGGTTATTTTTATTATTTACACTCTTGGTTTATTTATCTACTTACTGTGGATTGCAATAATACAAAAGAAAATTTGAGAATAACTTTCAAAACTATTTCCCAGCACAATTTCTGTGGATATTGCATTCTTCCATGAAAATCCATGTCAAATACATCCTGTTATGAGTTTTGGTTCAGAGTTAAAAGGCTCAAAGAATTGAAAATAAGTGACCTGTGGTCCATTTGCCTCAGCTTTCCTTCCATCAGTTCATTTTCACTTGAAGATCTGCAATTTCCTTCCTTGCAATCTTGGCACTGTGGTTGTTTGGCTCTGGATTGTCTCAGGGAATTGTATTTCATGCCAGCAGCTGCTGAAAGTGTCACAGCTGATTCTGAGCTGTCCCAACATCAGCTGAGCTCCTGCAGGTGGTGATGAGGAGGAGATGAAGCTCTGGCCCTTTTCAGGCTGGTTTTGGGGTCATTTTGTTGGTAAAAAATCTGCTTCTGAAACTTGACAGGGTCGGATTTAACTTGTTCTACAGACTCTGCCTCTCCTGTGTTCTGGTGATGGTGGAGAGCTGCATTTCCCTGCCTGGGAAGGGTAAACCTGTCCTAAACTCAGCCTGGGAAGGACAAACCTGTCCTAAACTCAGCCTGGGAAGGACAAATCTGTCGTAAACTCAGCCTGGGAAGGACAAACCTGTCGTAAACTCAGCCTGGGAAGGGTAAACCTGTCCTAAACTCAGCCTGGGAAGGGTAAACCTGTCGTAAACTCAGCCTGGAAGGACAAACCTGTCCTAAACTCAGCCTGGGAAGGGTAAACCTGTCCTAAACTCAGCCTGGGAAGGACAAACCTCTCCTAAACTCAGCCTGAGAAGGGTAAACCTGTCCTAAACTCAGCCTGGGAAGGGTAAACCTCTTCTAAACTCAGCCTGGGAAGGCTAAACTCAGCCTGGGGGTCACTGGCTCCAGCAGGACTGGAGTTCCTGGACAATTCAAGAAGGAAGGATCCAGCTGGACCAAAGGCACATGGACAGACACCTGATCACACCACCCTGGCACCAGTGGGTGTTTTTCTGGCCTCTTTTCCTCCTGAAATCCCTGCTCTGCCTAGGCTGAAGTGCAGATACTGAGTTTAACATCCTGGCTGTGTGTGCTGAAGGAGGGGAAATCTGCTTTTGCCCTTTCCCGTGGTTTGCTTTTCCGTGACTAAATTTTCCTTCTCTATTTTTTATGAGATAAATAATAGCTGTACCCTCTCTGGGTACCTGTAGAGCCAGGTCTGGAGCTCTGACAGTGTCACTGTGAGTCCTGTTGTGATGGCCTTGTGTCACTGGAAATGGGGAAAAAAATGTTGTGAGGAGAATGTAGATTGAGCCTCTCTCCTGTTCTTCCAGGTAGAAAGCAGATAATACCTCAGGGCTTTGTTGTTATTCTGCTTTTCTGAAAGCAATATTCAGGGGAATGTCTGCATCTGCTGAACCCACCTCCTTTCCTTTCCCAGCTCAGAACTCTGTTTCTTTGGGGAGACAACAAGAGTGTGAGGGTTGGTTTTAATATTAATTTGGAATCCCAGTGTGGTTTCCTTTCAAACAGAAAATTGCTCCCTGTGCTGAATGATGCTGATGCATGCAGGGCTCAGAAAACAGCCTCGTGTCTTGTTTAGGCTTGGAAATTGGAAAAAAATTCCAAGATATGAGGAGTGTGTAGATTTTGTGATTCTTTTTGTCGTGTCAGAGCCTTGGAAGATGAGGTGTCGGAGCGATTTCATGCTGTGTAATATCATGTCATTGCCAGGGTCTCTTTGGTAATGGAATTTGGGATTTTCAAAGAACAGAGGCTGCTAAATCAGCCTGCATGAAAAGCCAGGGTTTAGGGCTTGTAATTGTGACACTTCAATGAGAAGAGCAAACAGTGATGTTAAAGGTAGTGCTGCTGCCTGGGGTGTGTCCCAAAGGTGTAGGACAGAATGGCCAATGGAGGAAAAATACCTTAGAAATAAAATCTGGTTGCTTAGGGTTTAAACCAACTCCATCTACAGCAGCAGGGTAAGATCTTTCCCTCCATTTAAATAATCAGGAGGTAAAACTAATGTCTACTCTTTATTTCATTTGGCTGCCTATTAAAAATCCTCTTTTTGATACAAATGTAACCTTCCTCCATTAATCTTTAGTGGGTTTTTTACAAAAGGAAACTTCAAGTCAGAGTTTGGGTCCTTTATGATAAAGTTTCATGTTGGGGCAACATAGATTCCACTTCAGTTTTCAAAAAGTTTGGAAATCTATTGAACATGGAGAGAGGTGACTTTTCTTTTCTAGGATTTTTCTCCCCACTAAGGCACATGGTACTTTTGTCAAAGCAGTAGTGAAATTGCTACAATCTCATCATTATTTTTGGTTCTGTGTTGATAAGTCATAGAATCATTGATTGGTTTGGATTAGAAAGGATCTTCTCATCCAACTCCCCTGCCATGAGCAGGGACCCCTTCCACTATCCCAGGTCACTCCAAGCTCTGTCCAACCTGGCCTTGGATATTTCCAGGGATGGGGATTAAAAGCAACCCAACTGTTATTAAAACTCCAAAAAAAAAAATCACAATTCTTCAGGATTTTTCCTTTAAACAGTGCTTTGTGATGCTTTTGAAAGAGGATCTGAGGATATTTGTGTGTGTGCTCACAATGGAGCCATGAGGCAGATCCTGAGTGTGGCTCCAGTTAGAAAAGAAAGAAAATTTGACCAAGAAAATATCTATTTCTACCATTTTTATGGTGATGGAGTTTAGCCACATTCTCTTAAATTAAAAAAAAAAAAAAAAAAAAAAAAACCACAAAATACAGGCTGAATGGGTTTGGGATGCAATAAAGGTGTGAGAAGCCTGGCCAGTTTTGGGGTGGATCCATGGGGTTCTTGAGCCCCACTGAGCCTGGCTCAGGTGCCCCTTCCTGTCCTCGCTGTTCCTGCAGCTGAAGCTTCTAAACCCTGCCCTCCCAGATTGCACCAGTTTGGATCTGGGTTTGGGCGTTTGTTCTCAGGATAAATATTTGTGATGGATCCCCGAGGCCTCAGCCTTCTGTTCCATGCCTCAGGAACTCTGTGTGTCATTAGCTGCGGACGTGGGCGGAATTGGCATCGTCCCCCTGGTGCAGCTCAGCTCCACATCACCTGAGCTCAGCTCCCACTCCCACTCCAGGCTGAGCTCAGCATCACTGCCCAGGTGTTTGTGCTGCCTCTGGGATCTGTTTCCATCCCCCTGCTCTCAACACAAAGCAGGAATCCTCCCAGGCCAGCAGAGAAGGAAATTGCCATGCCCAGGGACACCAACACTGTTTTATTTTCATGGGGTTTAACCTGAAGCATCTCTGTGGCTCTTTCTGGTGATGCATGGCTTTTCCCTGGGGGCTGTTTTACTTTTTAATATTTGATCATGTCCTGCAGATGGTCGTGTGGGCTTCCAAGGGATGGGCCAGGTGTTCTCCTACACTCACACAGGGCATCTGCTGAGAGAGTTATTGCCTCACTCAGCAAATGGATGTGGCTGGGCTTGTTTCTACACTCTGCAAATGAAACTGTGGGCTTGATTTGGGCTGCTTGTTTAGGCTGAAATCCTTCAAAAATCCTTGAATTGTGGTACTTAAATATTTCTGTAGAGGGCTGAAGCAGAGGTTTTCTAGCACCTAAAATAGCACTCGTGGAAATGATGGCACAAGACCTCTGCCCCTGTGTGAGCAGACAAGAGGGAGGCAGAAGGCTGGGAGATGGAATATTTCTGTGGAATCCTGTAAAAAATACGTTGATCATAGGAATAATAGAGCAGCTGCAGCTTCTCACTCACACAGGACCCTTCTCCCCTGGTCAGGAGCTCTGAGAACAGGTGAGAGCAGAGTGATGGAAGCTTTGGGTGATAAAGAAAACCCCACTAAAACCCTGGAGTTTCCTCTCTCCTCCTTTCCCCTAATAATTCCTGAAGGATCCTGGCTTAGGAGAAGATTTTGGCCGATGGAGTTCTTGTTCTCTGTGTGAGCCTGTGCGGGGAAGGGGGGATGGTTCCTTTGAGGTGCCCTCCCCGGCACTGACAATGAGCAGCTGAACGCATCAGTGGCTGCAAATAGCCCGGCTGCTCGGTCCTGCCCCGACACAAACCCCCGGCCTCGTCAGCATTTGGTGGAGCTTGAATGTTGGAATTCTTTCAGATTTCGGGGCTGAGTCGGGAAGTCTTTCCCTCTCCCACACTCACATCAGTTTGCACGCTGGGGATGAGTCTTTGGGATGTTTGGCTGCTTTAACTGATTTATTTGTCACTGAATCATCAAAAAGTGACCTGAGCAGAGGTGGGATAGCACCAGTCTGGGGGAACTGCTCACATTCTCCAGCTGCTGAGCTCTGGGGCACAGCACTGAGCGAGGTACAGTGAAGGGGAATGTCAATTTTCAATGCCTTCACACAAGACAGAGAGGTTTAATTTAGTGAAAGAACGTGGATAACAAACTTGCCCTATTCACTGGCAGCGTGATCCGTGGATTAGATGGATTTCATGTGTGACTAAATATTCATGTATGAATGGCTGTGGTCTGAAATCAGAATCCTGCCCAACATGGAACTACATCTGAGGCCTCTCTGCAAATCTGAATTTAATAGGAAAAGCAGCCATGCAGTCGGGAAAGGTGCTTGTTCACAAATCAAATTAAACATAAAAAGCTGAATAAATGCTAAAAAATAGGTCTTGATGAGAAAGCTTTTTTTAAAACAAGGTCTGTGAGGAATTTTGGGGATTGTGTTCCTACATTTCCTGTAATGAAAACGTTCACGAATTGAGGCAATTTTTTGAGCATGACCATTTATTTCAAATGAAGGGATTAAAAAAGCTTTGGGAAAGCAGAAGGTGTGAGCTGAAATGCAGAATGTCACAATTGCTGCTGTGAAATCTATAATTCAATCTTGCTTTATCATCCTAAGCAAAAGATGGATTTCTAGTAATGGATTGTCAGTTTTAAACTGCGCTGTAGCTTTTTGTAATAAGCACAAGTAGATTCTTGTCAACCAGACATGCAATATTTTTTCTACATAAATTTTTTCCCTTGTACCATTCTGTCCTGGTGCCTGCGTTTTTTACCATGAGCCCACTCTTTGTGAGGATATTTTCTCACATCACCCAGCATGAGCGGTGAAGGACTGAGAGTAAAATGCTTTTGCAATTAAAATTATCCAGTTTCAGTTGAAATCGTCCTTATTTATGCAGGGCAGATGCTCATCATAATTTATTCAGTGATTTCTCTTTCTTCTGTACCTGAAGACAGGCCTTGCAAGTCGGAGGTTATAACCCTGCAAAAGGGAGCCAGTAATTACACCTGCCAGCATCTCCCCCTGGCCACTGGCACAATCACCCATCAAGGATAATTGACAAGTGGCTAATAGGATAAGCTTTTGTTTCTTTGGGTTGTTTTCCTGTGTTTTCCCCCTGCTTAGCAAGGGGAAATCCATTAACTGCTCCACCAGGAACTTGCTGCTGGGCACACAGGACCGAGTCCTTGAAGCAAGGGAGAAGGGACAAACATCTTTAAGAGGGAGAAATAGATGTCTTTCATCTTCTCTTTGACATCTAAATTCCCAGCTGGCTGGCTGCTGGAGCTCAGCCCGTGCTGGAGCTGCCCCAAAGGAGCTGCAGATGCCATATGGGCTCCACCTGAGCTGGGCTGGGCAACAGGTTTCCTCTGGGGCCAGCTCAACAAGGCACAGCTCCCGGGTTTGCACTGGAGGAGCCAACACAGCAGTTGTGTCTGGGACAGGAGGAGACCCCTGAACCTGTGGGAAGCACAGGATCCATACCCTGGGAGCTGAGGGATGAGCTGGAGCACCCAACATCCTTTCATTCCCTTAGCAGGGTCGGTTCACAGCTCGGTCAGAGCAAGCAGCGCTCGCTGCTCGAGGCTGTCCCAGCAAAGGTGTGAGTCCTGGGGCCAGGGAAAGGGGAAAAGTCAGGGGCAGAGGATAAATCAGAGCTCAGGACACCCAGTGGGATGTGGGGAGTGAGGATATCCAGCTCCAGCACTGCTGACCAGGTTTGTGGTTTACACCCAACCTGACCCGTGGTGCTGCTCTGATGGGTCAGGTCCTGCTCAGGCAGAGGGGAAAAGGGGAAGGGGAACTCTCCCCTCTCCAGGCCAGATCCACAGCAATTTGTCTGCATTTCAGTCAATTTCCAAAGATGAAATTGAACCCACAATTTCCCAGGAAAGGGAGACCTTTGTGGGCCAGAGAGCAGCAAGAGTGTGGTCAGTGTTCGGTGTTTGCTGATGGCTGGCTCTAAACCCACCCTACCCTCAGTCTGGAGATGTTTTTAATGTGTTTTGCCAAATTCCTGGGTCCCTTCCTACATTTCACCTTCTAGGGCTATCTCTGGTAATGCCTCAGGTTTAGCTTTTATATTTTTCACATTCTGTGCTGCTTTAGTGTGTGGGTCTGGGCTCACATCAGGGGATGCTGAGCTCTGTGCACAGAGCAGGGAGACAAAACAATTCCTGCTCCAGCTGGGCACCAAGGACAAATGAGCCAAATCTCAGCCCAGGAGCACAAACCCCGTGGGCTGGAGAGAGAAAAACAAGCAGGGTGGGACTGCAGGGGCTGAAGCTGGGATGGGACAATGAACTGCAAGGTGCAAATGGAGCAGAGCTGATCCCAGGGAGAGACCCCGTGCCCGGCCGGGCATTTTGGGGCCGTTTTGGGTCATCTTGGGTGCAGCCCTGGCTGGGCTCTGGTGCTGCCCAAGGGGGATCCATTGAGGAGATCCTTTGGATAAATCCCTGCTTTATTCTGGGACTCTGCCCAGCCCCTGCTCCAGGGCAGCCTGCACAGGGCATCACTGCAGTGCAGTGTCAGTGTCACATCCCTCATCTGCTCTTCAGATCCACCTCAGGGCCCTCCTAAGTGCCACATTCCTCCTGTGCCTGTTCCCTGGGGATATCAGGTTTGTTCCCCAGCAATCTTCCTCGCACAGCTCGGTGCCTGTGTATCAAGGTGTGTTAAAAGTTCTGAAGGGATGTTATTAACACGTATTGTTTGTGTTTAAAATATGCAAACCCATTAAATCAAATCGCCCGCTGGTTTCCTGCTGAATTTCGTTTCCAGACCAAATCCTGTTACCTTTGAAAGAGCACAAAAAATGGGTTCTAAATAGCTCCTGGTAGAAAAAAATCAAAATTATGAATAAGGATGTTTCAAACCCTTTAAACCATCTGCATGCTGCCAGCTTACCTATTGTGCCTTTAATTTAAAAGGAATGCTAAAATGAGTGCAAACACTGGAAATTATGGCTCTCTGTGGAATACTAATCTGTAATATTTGCATATTTCTGACATTTTAAAATTCCCCAGACTCTCATTCCTCCATGCTCCCGTCAGGGCAGTTTTGAGGACGTCCTGTGGTTATGGGTAAGGAATGAGAGCTGAGAGGATCTCATCAGGGCGCTCTCTGTGACTTGGAGAGCCTCCTGTAATTTTGGGATTTGGCTGACTAAAATCAATACTCCATCTTTTAGCATTTAGGGAGGCAGTAAGAGCCATGATTCCATCAGGAGTGCAATAGGATTTTCTTGAACCATCCTCTTTCTATGTCCTGTTTCACATTGCCAGCGAGAAGGACATTTATCCTACAGCCAGCTCCTGAACCCAAACAGGGTCAGGATCAGGCTGAAGGTGTGCCCAGCCCTCCACAAAACACCTGGATAGGATGGTCTGGATACTATAAGGTGAGAATTTTTGGAACAAGTTGGAATTTGTATTTAAGGCCGGATTTTCCAGAGTTTCTTCTGCCTCAGGTGGCTGTTGGCTAAAATGCTGTCCTCTGTGGATCACAAAAAACATGGATTTTCTTAGAGGAATCCAGGGTGGATCCTGGGAAGGATCATTCTGCTGCTCACCTGGGAATGTGTTTTGAGGTGTGTTGCTGTAATCTGCACAAAAATTTTGGTCTTGGGAACTGTGTTTTGGGGAGAAACCAGTGGTATCAGGTTGGTCTTGCTTGGCTGCACTGAAGAATTTTGCCTAAAAATCAAGTCAAGAATAAATCAAGTACATAGAATAAAAATCAATGTACACAGATCTACACAGATGTAAAACCAAAAGCAAAACGTCCCATTTTGGAACTCACTCCAACACTAATTCCACGTTGCTGCAGATATTTATTCCTCATTTTACCCATTCATTTCCACTGCAGGATTACCAAGGCCCAGAACTTCTGCTGGGCTTTATCAGACCTTATCTCCATCACCCTCTCCACTAGTTCAGAAGGATGTGACTGCAAGCAATTAACATTTTGATGCACTTCACCACGCAATTGCCAGCCTTTATTTTCTTCCCATTAAAATCATTGGCTCAGTTTACAGCTGGCTTGGTTTTTAATCTGGTTTCTGCTATTCCTATGGTAATGGAATCCATTCAATTAACACTCTGGTGGCTGGAGGGGAATACCAATCATTAAGCAAAGCCTGTTTGCCCTGGCCAGGCCTGGAGGAGGGCTTGCTTTTTTGCTCTGTCAGGAATAAAATTTTGGAAATTTGATGCTGCCAAGACCTCATTTTGTGATGAATCCAGGTAATTATGGGGTTTCACTTGGCTGTTGGTGTGGGGAACCTCTGTGTCAGGATACTTGAGTGTAAAAGAGACAGTTTGGCTTTGGGCTTGTATTTGGTGGTTTGGGTATGGTTTGGGGGTATTTTGGAGGCAGAGCATGTAATATTTTGGAGGTTTGATGTTTTTCTGGTTGGTAGTGGGGTATTTTCTTTCTTTTAGATTTTTGGTGGGGTTTTGTTGGGTTTGTTTTTTGGTTTTTTGGGTTTTTTTTTAATTGAATCAACCTTTTATTTTTACAGCAAAGGAAGCCTGGAGAAAATGTGTTGAATTCTGCAGCCCTGCATTGTGAGGAGATGAATAGCATGAAAGAATAGAGCAGAAACCAGTGAACCTGAGGTAGACTTGAACTTTCTGGACTTCTTTTGTTGTAGATTTCTTTTCATTACCATGGGAGGCATCTCACTGCTGGCCAGTGCTCCTGAACAGGCACCTGGGGGGAAGCAGACCTTTAATGCCGCAAGAAAAATAGCCACAGAATTGGACCAGGATAAGGAATCTTCCTGCCCAAGAGGGAAGAAATCCCAGGAAGGGAGTGCCAGCCCTGGGAGATGCCTGGAATTGGAGCAGTTATTTGGGAGTCACTGGGCATCTGTCACTGACTGTAACCCAACAAATCTTCTCTGGCTGCCTCCACATCCTGTTCATAAAGGATGAGGATCATGGCAATGCCCCTTTTTCATCTCTCATTGCAGGGAAAGCAGATCTAGGGGCTCAAATACTCTGGTATGCATTCATTCAATGGTTGGACTTGTTGATCTCAGAGGTCTTTTCCAGCCTTAGCAATTCCACGATTCTGTGGGAACAGTGATAGGCTCGATAGGAATAAATCTGCCCTGCCTGAAATCCTGTTTCAAATCATGGTATGTGCTCCACTGTTTTAGTAATCATGTGGAAATTATGATTTTTTAAAGCAACGGACAAACTTAAGAAAACACGACAATTTAACATAAAATGCAAATTGAGTTTTGTTTTCCCAAGTCCTGTTCTAGCAAACCTCGGTGCATAATTCACAGCAGTTTCACACTCAGCCCCATTACACAACTGCTGTGTGTTTCAGGAGGAGAACCCACCAAATGTTTCCCATTTGCAAATCTCACAAAATCCAGGGTGATTTTCAGTTTCACCACAAAACAGGAGACCCACACTCCCATGATGGTGAATTTTGCGGTTGGAACGTTTCATTGCCAGAGGGAATAAAAGCTGAACAGCCTGTTCAATTAAAATCAATGGAAATTTTCCCAGGGACTTCAATGAAACTGAACGTGGGCACCAGATCTGTGAGGATGGCTGGAAACGGCCCGTGGAGAATTCCAAGGCAGGCAGCTTTGAACTGGATGCGAAATAAATGGGAAACTGAGTGCAAGTGGCTGCCAGTGGGGCTGCGATAAGGCAATGTGCAAACACTTCCCCCTGATAGCCCTGGGATTAACTGCAATTAAGTGTGATTTTGATGAGGAACACATGGAATTTCCAGTTCATCACCGTGAGCAACGCTGGTGCAAAATTGCTGCAGCAAACTGTGAGGGGCTGCAGGCGCTTCCTGAGGCTGGCTGTGTGTGCAAAGCCTGTGGGAAGCCCAAATTTCCAAAAACTGGAAGAAATTGGGACACACTGATGGGAAATATTTGCCAATTCGGAGTTGAATGAGAGGCTGGAAATGGAGGAGGCATCAAAGCCTCTGTGAGAAACAGAAGGAAGAAATGTGGAGGGCTGCGGGCTGAAACATGGGGTGTCCCAAGCCATCACCTCTCTCAGGTGGGTGCTGCTTGCAGGGCAGTCCCTGAGCTCACCAAGGTCTGTTTTGCTTTTATTTTGAGAATTATGCTCTGCTTCACTTGTGCAAACATCAAGGGTATCAATCAGGTGGATGCTGGGGCATTTAGGGCACCATAAAGCTGGTGTGTGTTGTAAATGTGGCACACACAGTAAATACGGTGCTAAAAGAAAAATATTTCAATTTTTTTTTCTCACTGTCCCTTCATTTCTTATCTTTCACCTCTGGTATTTTGGGGTGGGTGAGGTGCTGTTCTACCTGACTGCTCTAAAAACTTCTCTGTTTGCATGGCCCTGCTTAGGCAGTGCCTAACTTAGGGGATAGTGAGGATCCCTTGAGGAATTCCCTAAAAGGTAACCCTAATTAATTACTGTTTCCAGCTGTATGGAAATGTGCCTGCCCCTGGCAATGCAGGGGATCTTGCTGAATGGTGACAATGTTGTCCTCCACCTCCTGAGCGTAATAACTCTTGATCTTTCCCATTTCAGCACGTGGAGGGGCTCAGCCTGTCCCTGAATGTCCCTACATGTGCTTGCCCTCATAAATTATGTCTGTACAGAGCATTTTCTCTGTGATTTTGCTTCAGGAAAAGGCAGGAAATGCAGTTAATAACAGCCCCAGCCCAGAGCTGATCATCAAAGCTGTCCTGGTTTTTAGAAAGCCTCACATGAAGCAACTGAGCCGTGGCATTTGCAGGTGGAATTTAACCTAAATTAAAGAGTTGCAATATGCAGCGTGGATGAGCCCAGGACTGGCTGGACAAGGCAGGTGAGGGAGAGCAGGGGGAGCTCATCCAGCTGCTACAAACTGATTTCTGCCCCCAAGGAGCTTGTCAGGAGATGCTGTCAGCTGCTTGGGCTTCGCAGTGACAGGATTTGTCTTTATTCCCCCCAAATAATGTGCCTGCCTGTGTGTTTAAGTGGGACGGAGTGTTTTAGCTCACAAATGACAGTTCTGTTCATTGTCAGGGGCTTGTTTGGATGAAGATTGCAGCTAAAGCGATGAAGCCTCTGGCCATCAGGTGTTCTGGAGCTGGGCTGTGGCCACACACCAGCCCAGGCTGGGATTGATGAACCTGCTGGCACCTCTGGGTGTCCTGGGGGACCATCAGCTCCTCCCTCTCTCTGCTGCCGAGACAAACTTCTGCATCTGCCCTGGTGCTTTTATCTGGGGGAGGGGATTGTATTTGCAGGGTGCCCTCGTGGCAGGGAGGAATGATAGATCTGACACTATGCTCTCAGAAGGCTAATTTATTATTTGATGATACTATATTATATTAAAGAATACTAAACTATACCAAAGAATACAGAAAGGATACTTGCAGAAGGCTAAAAGATAATTATGAAAACTTGTGACTCTCTCCAGAGCCCCAACACAGCTTGGCCCCGATTGGCCAATGAATCAAAACAATTCACATGAAACCAATGGAACAATCACCTGTGGATAAAAAATCTCCAAACACATTCCAAAGCAGCAAAGCACAGGAGAAGCAATCAGATAATTATTGTTTTCCTTTTTCTCTGAGGCTTCTCAGTTTCTCAGGAGAAAAGTCCTGGGCAAAGGGATTTTTCAGAAATTATGAATGTGCCAGAGGGGGTGCTTTTTATTGAGAATATTTGCCGGTTTATAGCTCTGTTTCTTTTCTTTTGTCTTTCTAACCCATCAGAGTGCCTTTCCCCTGTTCCTGTTGTGCTGGAGGTGAGCTCTGCTGTTGATTAAACGGGGATCAATGCAGAATTCCCTCACCATTACCCTGCACATTTTTATGTGTGAGCAATTTCTGTTTTGATTTACCATCAGCTCCTGCAGATCAAGCTGCTCCAAAGGTGGGAACACTAATTGCAGTTGTGCTCTTGAAGGACACATCATTTAATTCTGCAAATGGCAGAAGTGCTGAGGAATTTGGGGTTTGGGTGTGCCACACATTTGTACTGGCAAATGCCTTCATGTAAATGCAGTTATTCTTTAGTAGAACTTAATTTGGGCAGCTGAATCTACCTGAACTGGAGCTGGGATGAGCCATATCCGTGCTAGGAAGGTGTCTTAGCAAGGTTTTGTATTTCAGACAGCCCTTACATAAAAATGATGAGTTAATAGCATTACCAGAATTTCATGCCTTCATGCCCACAATTTAATCTACAATTTATGGTGGCATCCAAACCCTGCAGCTGCTACAGGGAGTAAAACTTTTGTTCCTACTTTAGGAATTGCTCAGCATTTCCCTTTTGTAGCTCAGCAGGGTGAAAACCACTGGGGGAAGATTCCTTTTTAAAGGGCTGGAGAGCAGCGTGGTCACTTTGGTTCCTCTCTGCAGGAAGGGAAGCAGGACCCCTCCTCTGTGGGGTTTTTGGAGGTTTTGTAAAGCCCCTCCAACAGGAGGGGGTCATGGAGGGTCCTCAGTGAAGATACTCAGGGACATTGTCAGAAAATTCCTTTCAGGGATGTGTAATGAGGAGCTGGACCCCCCTGCTTTGACTCTGAGGTTACTCAAGTGAGTAAGAGCTTTGGGATTTAACTTCCTTGCTTTTCAGCAGCAATGTAATTGTATCTGTGGCAGGAGATCCATGGAGTGACATCCAAAACAGGAATAATATTCCTAGACTGGAAATACCTTGGCAATAATTAGGGAACGAAAAGTTGGCTTCCAGCTGGATCTCAGGACTCCTCAGCAGGACTCTTGCTGTGGTCTGGTGCAATGTTCTTCCTTTAGCATGAGATTTGAGCTCTAAAACTCTTCATTACAAGAGTCATTACTCCAATTCCATTTTCAATGTTATTTATTGTTGTTTCTAAAGCTATTATTTGGTGCATAATGTTATTCTTTAGACATTCAGCAGGTCTGAACATGAAAATGTTAAGATGCAAATTGCTGATATCTGGCACTGAATATGTATGTTTGAAACCAAACTCTGCTACTTGTGAATAATCATTACTCTTGCCTCTCAAATCTCCAACTGTTAAAAAGACAAAGTTCATTAAGTTAATTACAATTTCTTGATGGCAAATCATCTTGTTGGCAAAGTCACTCTCTATGGGAAGGCAAAAAAGCTGCAATGTCATCAGATGCTGCCACAGAAAGTGTTTAAAAAGGTAAAATGTTAGGAATTAGTGCATTTTTAACTCAGGGCAAAGGCAGTGTGTGCCAGTTCCAGGTTCTCTGTGTCTTTCCTTTTGTCAAACAATTGATTTTTGTGTATTGTTTTTAAGTCAGCCGCTACAATGGGTAATTCATCATCACTGGGAGATAGAAACTCAAGCAGTCCCCAAAAATAATTGAATTTTTCAGAAATTCTCTAAGGGGGTGAAAAATCCATAACAGCCATTAAATCCTGCTCTTTGTAGAAGGAATATGAAATATTACAATTATGTTCAAGAAGAAAGAAAAAACCCCTCTTTAATTCCAGTTGCTGAATCTAGCAGGAATAATTCGGTGTTTTGTTATGCTGCTCTACAGTTTCAATGGAATTGGAATGGAAAAATGTGATAACACATATCAAAAGATGTCATTCATAAAGGGGGAGAGGAAGCTGCTTAGGAATTCCAGACTGACAAATGCAGGAGATTACAGCCTTGATCTGGAGCTGTGCTGGATCTGCACATGAATCGGTGCTCCACAAACGAGGGAGCGTTTGGTGCCCGCCCTATCCTGGCATTTCTGTGGGATCTTCATTTTTAGAGCATCTCCAGATCTCCTTTGATCTCTGCCCAGCTGTGATTCCCAGGGTTCACTGTGCAATTTCAGGCCATGGGAAGGAGAAATATCCACCTCGGAAAACCCATCTGCTCTTGGCAACGTCATTCCATCCAGGAATGGCACCAAGAGCACGAGGAGGATCCAGGTTTGAGCTCTTTCTCAACAAGATGTTTCAAGGCAAGTATTATCAAGAAGGTTTCCAAAACACATGAGAGAATTGAGACAGCTTCTCCAAGGTATTTTATTCCTTTCCTCATAGCTGTAGGATTTGAGTTGCCCATCATCTTCAAATATGGATCAAAGTTCTTTATAATTCTGGTGTTTATCAGTAAAACTTGAGGTCTAGTGGTCACACCCTGAATATTTGCTATCCGGGAGAGATATCACAAATATCTGTGCTTAAAAAGATTAAATAAGATTAAATATCTTAAGATTAAATATCTGGGCTCACAAAGATTAGGAGAAGGATCCATGTTTTTGGAAATGGGCTTACACTGGCATGGGTTAAATGGGAAAGGAAGAAGATATTGAGGAGTAAATAGAGCTGTGGTAATTTATTACAAGCTGTTTTTTCTATATACATAATAGCAGGCTGTAAAGCAATAGATCATGTGAGATGAAGCCATAGCATGGCAAGATGGATCATTTAAGATATTAAATGATGCTTTTCTGTGTACTGTTGTTATCCAAAGTCTATTAAAAAAGTATCGGACAGGATATTTTTTCCCATCACTCTTGTGTGCTTAGACCTGGCTTAGTAAATCCACTGCATCATTAGCTCCTGCCTGAGTTCTGCTTTTAGAACAGTTTACAGTTCTGAAACCATTTCATTGAAAATTGTCGTTTTATTAGTGTGTATTAGGGAAAAAAAATCATTTGGGAACAAAGGAAGGAAGTGCCCTTGCTGTGTTAGAGATCCATACCCAGGTCTAACAGGAAAATGTGGTTTAGTTCAGGTACAAAGATATGATTTTGTGTTGGCTCTTGAGATGTCCAGGCTTGGTTCCCAGTGTGAACAGACCTTTAAGGCTATACACCCCAGAATCCCAGAACGGTTTGGGTTGGAAGGGAGTTAAAGATCATCCATTTCACCCCCTGCCATGGGCAGGGACACCTTCCCATGGTGTCACCTTCCCACCTGGATCCCAGGGTGCTCCAAACCCCAGTGTCCAGCTGGCCTTGGAGACTTCCAGGGATGCAGCCAGAATGTGCCAGAATATTTATTTTAATTTAAACCCAGAGTTAATTCTGTGGAAGCCAAGAAAATATTCACTGGGTTTGACATTATCTGTCAGGTTTTATCTGAACCTGTCCCTCACAGTGAGTCCCAGTTCTGGCTTGAGGGACTGTCACAAAGGAAGGGTCACTGAGTTGCCACCCTCACTACCCCCCTTGGAGAGAGGAAGAGTGACTGCCAGTAATACCCTTGGCTTTATGAAGTGGAAACATCTTTATTTACAAAGGGCACTGGGATCATAAATTTGAGGCAGGGTTGATGGGGAATTGGGTTATGACCTGAGGGGAAAGCAGTGCTCACTTCCAGCCACCCAACACCCAGCTGAGCTTGGCTCTACGGCAGCAAATCTTGGCTCTTAGCTAAACTATGAGCTCTCACTTTTGGCTTTTCCCAAATTTTTTCGAGGGCTGTCTTGCAGTTTATTTTCCTGCTTCTTGTGTCTTGAAGCATTCTGTGTTTTTGAGGGGCGTTATGAGAGGTGGGATTGTCTTCCACTGAGGAATTAACTACTAGCCAGTGTTGAAGGAGGGATATAGGATTTCATGGACCAGCGGGCTAATACGATATGAAATCCTATTTTCCTATCATCCGGGTGTCTACAGAATTCCAAGCTAATGTACTTTATATTATATGGTTGCCACCTGTTTATATTATCAGTAGTTTGAATATTTAAGCATGACACCCTCCATTTCCTACCAATTTGTCTGTATTTCCAGAATTGATTCTCCCAGTGTTTCCATACTTAATTTTTTGTCTCCTTTTTCCCCCTAAAGTGAATATTGTGGCCTAACATAACTACATTTAAATTTTCACTTAAAAAATTATATAGATCAGAGCACAGATTTAATTGATCACACCCTTACCTGGTGTAAATCAACCCCAGCAGCATTAATCCTAACAAGATTTCTCACCAGCTGAGGATCTGCTCCTGTGGATTTTTGTGTTCTCAAAGCTGGGGAAGAGCAAATCTTCAAAACCCATCTTTGAAGATGGCTCCCTTTGAGCTGAAAAATCCCATTTTGCCATCATATGCACATTTGGGGAACATCATAAATCTCACGTAAGCAGCCCCTGGTTTGGGTGCATACATTTAAATATGTGATGATCCCGTGGAGCACAGGAGGGTGGGTGGGTGGGTGTGAGTACCCTGACTCACACGGGGTCGTTGGATCATTCCTGCATCTGGACTAATAAATGGCAACTGCAGTTAATGGAGAACAATGAATGCTGGAACAAAGGGGGGAAATCTCAGCGCATCTGCTGAGGGGAAGATGTGCCGAATACTGATTAGGAAAGAGATCTGGGAGTTGTTGGGGAAAATCTCTAAAGCATTCAGCTTAATGTGCAACTGCAGAGAAAAGGGCAAGCAGAGCGCTGGCTTGTAGTGCTGGGGGAAGGCAATATAAATCAAAGCAGCTGCCTTTGTTTCCATCAGGCATTGTTTTGACATCACCCAAAGAGCTGAACTTTATTTGCTATTGGCCACTCTGGCTTCAGAAGAATGTATTTCTTACTGGAGGGGGTTTGCTGTGCACTAAAGTAAATTACCATCTTCTGCATTTTCAGATAACGCAGAGGAAGAAACGGAACAAAAATCAGCTCATTAAGAAGTAAAGCGACCACTCTGATTGGGGCAATTGTTGTCAGAGAAGAGCAGTCTACAACTTGACCTGAGGTTCAACTCCAGGAAAAAGAGAGGATGTGGAAATATTACCTAAAACGTGGTTAATTCAGATTGAGAAATAAGTGTTTTGTTGAAAATCTCATTTTGTGCAACTCTAAAACGATGTGAGTTATCGCTACAAACACAGCAAACGACAGAGGAAAATGTAACTGCTGGGGAATGAAAAGACCAGAATAATGAGCTCAGTGCTCTTATCTGCTTACCAGCATTTGGATTTTGTCATGTTTTAATTTTACAAGATTCCCAGACCAAAGGAGGGACGGTGCTTAACCCAAAACTTACAGCAGAACCTGCTGCAGCTTTTGGGGGCCATTCTCTCAGGGCTGCCATCGCAGCCCCTTGCATAGAGAAGTTGTTGGTTCAGCCATAAATAATCCCTGCTGGTTGGAAACCTGGAGTGCAAAATTCCAGCTCAAATTCAGCCACAGGGGCTGTAAAATGAGACATAAAGGAGGTGTTTTAAACAATAAGTATTGTGCTATCTATTCCTGCATTCAGTGGGGGTATGGGAGCCTGACACATTCTGTAATGGCCTCAAGTTCACCAGGGGAATGTTTGATATTAGGAAAAATTTCTTCACTTTCAGGGTGGCCAGGCATTGAAACAGCCTGCCAGGGAAATGGTGGAATCACCATCCCTGGAGGGATTTAATGAATGTGTGGATGTGGCACTTGGGGGAATAGGTCAGTGGTGGCCCTGGCAGTGCTGGGGGTGTGTTTGGACTCAGTGATCTTAGAGGGCTTTCCCAGCTTCAATGACTCCTTGATTTTTACTGGATTGGAAAAAAGATCTAGAATATTTATACTCTTTTCTTCTTTATACACTTTGAGCTCTAAATCCTTCCGTGTTCCCTCATCCCTGGGTAACTTTTCCCAGAATCACTGAGGTTGGAAAATCCCTCCAGGACCATCGAGCCCAAACTGTGCCTGATCCCCACGTTGAGGAGTAAGTGCCACCTCCAGCCCTTCCTTGGCCCCCTCCAAACCTTCCTGGGCAATTCCAATCCCTGACAACCCTTTCCATGGAGAAATTCCTCCTGATGTCCACCCTGACCTCCCCTGGCCCAACCTATTCCCTCTCCTCCTGTCCCTGCTCCTGGGAGCAGAGCCTGACCCCCCTCTCCTTTCAGGTATTTGGGCAGAGCCACAAGGTCCCCCCTGAGCCTCACTTTCCCATTTTCCATTTCTGTCCAGCCCCCAAACCTCTCAGAAGGTCTCAGCATCACCAACCAGGAGCTCCTCACCTTCCTGTCTATCCATCCCCTGTCTCAATTTCTGACTCTGATGTATTATTTTTCAGAATGATTTCAATTGAAGTCCAACAACGGGAATAAATTAGAGAAGAGTGGTGAGCTGAACAGTTTTCACTTTAACAGTATTTTAATAATCAGCAAAGTCACCCATGTATAGTAATGATAAATTGCTTTGCTACAGGGTAATATAAACTTTACAAGTATAATAAATATTTCTGCTTGGCCAAGAAAACTGAAAAACTGGAAACTGCTTAAATACGTGCATCAGAATGAATGAAGATGAAAACCTGGAGAGTATTTTAAAAATAGCTTATGTTTTTTGTAAATTCAATCTCAACCTGTCTTTTCAGAAACAGGCATTTGGATCACTGATGTGTTTATGGTCTAGCTGAAATCAAGGAGATTTTGGTATCACATAGGTACAAAACTTAGATTTATTTCTTTTCATGTTGCTGTTATTGAGATGGGATTAAAAGATTCAGGGTTATTTAAAAGAAATATGTCCATTTCAGATTTTTAAACTGGAGATTTGCTGGTGGCACACTGTGTTGTTGAGTCAATAAACCCCACTTTTTTCATAAGGGAGCTCTTTTTTTTGGAGAGTTACAGATGTGATCCATATTACAGACAGTATTTATTAGAGACAGAATGAGATTTTAATAACAGCCCTGCAAAATTACTTGTTAGAAGTAATTCTAACTTCCCATCAGCAGCCAAGGGATGACAGAACTTAATATGGCACTACCAGCAATAGCCTGGTATGGAAATACAGGTAACAAACTCAGAAAATGGTAATAATTTTATCAGGTCCTTTAATCCCATTTATGGTTGGTTGGAAGTTAACAGGGAGGAAAGGAAGAACTTCACCCCACTTGAAAACTGGGATTGATTCCAGGCTGGCTTCCAGCTTTGTTGTCAGTGCTCGTGACACCAGCCTCTCACTCGTTCCTCAGAGGACATTTTCCAGCTTTATTCATTTTTCTTCCCAAAGTTATTACATTTCTCTCCTGCTAAGAAACATCTAACTTCAGTCAGAGCATCCAGCTGCAACAGCCTGGTTTTCATCTGTCTCTTTTCCCCCTGGATGCTGTCAGTCACTTCCATCTCAGCAACCCTTTATGTCAGATGTGTTTCATCCAGGCTTTCCCAATATTTTAAAGAGAGATGCAGTTTTTTATATGACTTTGGAATAAGTGCCAGGGCGTTCCTGCCTCTCCCTGTGTACGTTTCCAACGTGGTTTTCTTTTCACAGGCTTGTATTGATTTTTTCCTGTGCATCTTTTGTTTCGCTGTGTTGGTAGAAGCGGTGGACAGGGAAAAAAAGCTTTCCAGATTCTGCTTCTGGTTTTATTTCTTCATCACCTTTTCCCTTCTTTCTGTCTGCATCCCAGCTCTGTCTCCACAGGACTGACAAGGCACTGCTGAGGGTTGATGTCACCAGTATTTGCACTTCCTCTGAGAGGGACAAATGTCAGGGAAACAGGTGCAGAATAATCTTCTGCCAACACCATAATCCCCATTGTGAAAGATCTTTGCAAGGTCAAATTATAACAAAGGATTTGTATATTTTCCAGATCTGGCCCTGGAGAAGAGTGGCATCATTCAGCTTATCCTTAGGACAAGGAGAGCTGGAAATTTGAATTGACCTTTTGATCTCAACTGTAAGTTTGAAATAAAATCTTGCTGATCGTCTCCTCCAGTTTTGTTTTATATTTCCTCCTGTATTCTTTGATATATGGGTATGACTCCTGGAAGGGCAATTCCTGTCAGGATGAAGCAGAACTCTGTCTTTGCACCAAATAAAGGGAGGGTGCTGTGCTGCAGGAAGGTTTTGGGTGCCATTCTGGTTCATTGCCCTCTTCTCCTGACTTTTCAACTCTGCTGAATAATTTCACTCGTTTCTGATTTGTGTCAACACTGCGGACAAAAATCCCTCTCTGAGATGCAGCAGCTTTTTAATTCCTGTGTGAGTTTGAGGCAGATAAGACACTTAGAGCTGGGAGGATAAAAATGAGAGCAGGTTTGTGTGCTGGGGTCAGAGCTGGGAGCACAGGCTGATTCCTTTCCATGGGGAGCCAGTGCTCCGTGTATTTTGCAGCTCAGATTGACTTCAGTGCAGGAAGTAGTAAATTCAGGAGCCTAATATCCAAATAAAGATGATTAAAGGGAACAACTGCAACCCATTCACTCCCTCATTTTGTAAGAATACACACAGACTTGAAGCTTGATTGCCAGGGACGCTCAAGAGGTGCTTACAGCGCTCTAAAATTGTCTGTGCACGTCATTGATGCTCTTGGGATCAAAGCAGCTCCCTGTTCCCCCTGGGCAGCCTGGAGGTGGCTGCAGAGTGAACCAGGAGGTCCTGCCAGGTGTGGGGCACTGTTGGTGACCTGATCCTGCCCCTTCCACCCAGTGGTCACAGCTCCTCCTGCTCCATGACAGGTGGGGAAACCCCCTGCTCACCCCTAGGGGAATTTTGGTTTGGTACCCGTTTGTGATGTGATTTACTAAGAACACAGAATTTCACCTTTTCTGTCAGGAAGAGGAAATGATTTTATGAAGTTCTCACTTGGTATAGAGCCCAGGGAACTCCATTTCTTTATTGTTTCTTAGACAAGAATGAATCCACGGATCTGTTGCTCAGAAGAGAGGTGGGTCACACCCTGCTCTCTCTGGAAAGGCCTCTGAGGATTCTTCTGCTTCTTTTTCTGCTTGAAACACCCATTTTATTGCTCTTGCTGCCACAGATAGTGCTGGTATTCCTGCTTGGCACAGCACAAGCCTTTCCTGACAGAGCAGTAAGAGATTCCCAGAAGAAGGAACTCACAATTCCCACCCACGCTGGGAACACCTCTCATCCCTTCTCTGTTTGCACAGGAGAATGGTGCAGGCAGTGGGGATTAATTAGGATTGATTCCTGCTGTCTCTGTGGCACACATGGATTCTCCCATAATTGAGAGAGATTCCAGTGATGGAATTGAGCTGATTAGGCTGAACAAAGTAATGTTGCATCCACATGCATCCTGCCTCCATGTAATTAGAATTGTTGGTCTTCCAACTGGGAGCAGAACACTGGCAACTAAAGGATGCTGTTGTGATTTAGGAGCACGTGGTTCCTTCTCCAAAGTACTCCTGGTCTAAAAGGAAAATCAAAAGGTGAGAACAGCAAGAGAGAGAAGGAGGTGTAGGATTTTCCTGAGATGATATCAGGATAGCTGCTGTATTGGGTAGAATGGAAATATCCAGGATTTCTGGTCCTGTGTTTTTCTCACTGTGTTACCTTCAAAGGCTTTAAGCCACTGGAGTACAGGCACCTTTTAATTTATTTCTTTATGTCTCTCTGCCTTTAAAAGCAAAGCTAAATCTGCTGGCTTGTAAAGGGGGACTGAAAGGATGCCACACACCCCTGCAGGTGCCTCCAGCCCTGCATGATGTCACCTTGCTTTGAAAATCAGCAGGCTGTCAGTGGATCCATAATGGAAGCACACAAAAGTTGATATTTTATTTGCAATTTGCTGTCTAGGAAGATGCTAGCAAATCTCTTTTTTTTTTTTTTTCACGCTGAAGAATGCTGTCCTTAGTCCTGGACAGGTGGGATCTCATGGCAAACCTCCTTAAAAGACAGATTTTTTTTTTTTTATTATTTTTTTCTTCATGATTTATTGAGGTATTTGAAAGGTTTATGGCAAAAGGAGCTCTGCCATCCCACATTTACATAAGCTTCTTATGTCAGACAATACCTTTGTTTGTTCCTGAATATACCACGTATTTTTCCTCCATGTTTAAATGTGGATTCAAATCAGGGGATGATAAAAGCATTTGAAATTAAATGGTTCCTGAGTTAACCACAGCACCTTCTTTCAATTAGGCCTTCATACATTATAATAATCCCTATTTTGAGATTATTCCACTATGTAAATGGAAGATTATAAGTAGGAATGCTGAGAAAACCTCTCTCCCCAACCCTTCTAACAACTTATCCTCTGAATCTTTTCATGTAACACCTTCCAACCTACTTGGATCCAGTTTTGCCTTTACCTCACTGAGCCTCACAAATGTTACACACTGATGAAAAATTTCTGGGCACTGATTTTAAAACAGTTGGGCTTTGGCAAAATTTTTCAGTCCTCATCAACACCTGGGATTGAGAATTAAGTTGGATAAACTGTTAAAGCAAGATGTGTAATGAGCAGCTGAAGGAAAGGGATAGGGCTCCCTGAGGATGCTTTCATTTTATCAGTGTTTTCTGGAAATTCTGAATTTACCCTGGATACAAAAAGGAGTTTACATGCAATGCCAGTCTGTGTGTTTGTTTTGGTTCAAGTGTGAGTGATAAAGGCAAAAAATCTGTATTTGTTAGGGATGCTGCTTAGCAGTCACGGCCTTTCAGAGCCCTGTGGAGGGAAATAATGCTCTGCATCATCTTGGATTTCTGCTTTGCCAGTTTATTTATTTCCTGCATCCAAACAGCTTTTGTTGGAGCAGCTGTAGGCTGGAGACTGTCTGCATCTCCTGAGCAGTGCACGTGAGGCTGGGTGTGCTGGAGGCTGAGGCACTGCCCTGCAGGAGAAGAAAGCTCCAGCTGAGGCATCAAACTTGCTCAGGGTGATGAGAGCTCCTGGTGGACTCTCAGGGTGGCTGTGTGTGAGGAGGACTGGAGGAAGCTGCACACGGGGAGGGGATGAGAGCTGGAGAGTGATTTTTTACACTGGCAGGCAGTGATGGATAACAGGAATGGTTTTAAACTCAAAGGGAGGGATTTAGATCAGAGGTTAGGAGGAAATTCCTCCTTGTGAGGGTGGGGTGGCCCTGGCACAGATGCCCAGAGCAGCTGTGATGCCCCTGCATCCCTGGCAGTGCCCAAGGTTGGACACTGGGGCTGGAGCACCTGGGGCAGTGGGAGGTGTCCCTGCCATGGAGGTGGGACTGGATAATCTTGAAGGTCCTTCCAACCCAAACCACTCTGGGACTCTCTGACCCTGCTCTCTTCCAGGGGTCTTGCTGACCCAAGGAGTGGCTGATTGTCCATGGCAGCTGCTGCAGAGGGACAGCAGGACATTTATTTCATGACTTACAGCAGGTTCTTGGAAAGGCTCAGGTCACTTTGTGCACTCAGTGACGCAAACAGCGATGAGCTCACGAAACACTGCACGTCAGAAAACACCTCCTGCATCTCCTGCACAGCTCTGCTTCCCCAGCATTGGTACTTTTTCCAAATATCTATTTAATGGCAGCTTCATTTGTTTTAATTCCCTCCCATATTTCAAGCCAGCAGCAGGTGAAACACCTATTTCTGCAATCTTGCATGATAATCTTTTCTCCAAGCTGCTGCCAGCTCTGAGAAGTGTCACTTAGAAGAGAGCTGGCTCTCAGTTGACTTCAGGGTAACTGGAAGTGATGTAATCTTCAGGAGCAAATACTGGTCCAAAAATACCACGTAATTTAATTTTTAGGTGGAGGGACAGTGAGTAGAATTCCAGATTTCACCTTTTCTGCACTGAAATTCAAGGTCTGATGCAGTATTCAACAATAAAAAGCTGTCTGTTGATCACAGGGCTTTGTTCTGTCTCTGCCATAGTGAGCCAATGCTTCTCTGGTGAATTAGGAGTTATGGTCAAGTTCTTAGCTGACCTCACCAAACCTTTGTGTCTTCTCCAGACTGAGAACACTGCTGAGGAAAGAGCTTGTGCATCCTGTAGGGAAGGACAATCTTTGCAAAGAAAGATCTTCTCTGGGTTTTGTTTTATGTTCCCAGGACAACTCTGACACTGATATCTATTCTCAGGGTCTGATGAATGTGGATTGATTTATTTGGGAAGTGACTTCACCCGTGGAACCAGGTCTGCTGTTCATGAGACTCCTTCCCCAAGATCTAGAAAGGGCTTTTGGTTTTATCCACCTCAGAGCAGCGCAAAACCAGCCTGGAAGAATCCAGCTGGACATCCAAAGAATTTGTTCCAGCTGAAAACCCAGGATGATTTCACAGAGCAGAACCTGTGGCTGTGGTGCATCCAGAAGAAACAACGAGCTCCAGTGTCACTGCAGCATTGCCTGGCCAGCCCTGGCACGGTGACACACCTGGTGGATTGGTCACATCCTTCTCCTCCCGTGGGGGAGCTTTGCTGGCTGAATCCAGAATTGTCACAGACACATAAATAAGCCTCAGCAACTGGTGCCAGTCCAGCACCAGTGACCATACTGGTGGTGCCACTGCCATGGGGGAGCCCTGGCACCAGGAGAGGGCACCACAAGCCCTGACTTGGGGTGTTGAGAGGTCCCCAGGATGAGGTGAGAGATGAGAATTTGACTCCATGTTCTCAGAAGGCTGATATATATTATATTATATTATATTATATTATATTATATTATATTATATTATATTATATTATATTATATTATATTATATTATATTATATTATATTATATTATATTATATTATATTATATTATATTATATTATATTATATTATATTATATTATATTATATTATATTATATTATATTATATTATATTATATTATATTATATTATACTATATTATATTATACTATATTATATTATATTATATTATACTATATTATACTATACTATACTATACTATACTATACTATATTATATAGTATAGTATATTATAGTATATTATAAATTATATACTAAAACTATACTAAAGAAAGAGAAAGGATACATCAGAAGGCTAGAAAAGAAATGAATAATAAAAAGCCGTGACTGACCAGACAGCCTGACACAGCTGGACTGGGATTGGTCATTAATTAAAAACAATTCACATGGAGCCAATCAAAGATGCAGCTGTTGGTGAGCAGCCTCCAGACCACATCCCAAGCAATCAGATAATTATTGTTTACATTTCCTTTCTGAGGCTTCTCAGCAGAAAAATCCTGGGCAAAGAAGATTTTTCAGAAAATATCATGGTGACACTGACTCTGTCCCAGTGTGGCCCAGGGCTGGAATTTCCTACAATCCAATCCAATCCAATCCAACCCAATCCTTTTTCTTCCTCCATTCCCATGTCCAGCAGCACCCCACCATCTGACTGGGGTTTTACCTCTGAGAGCTTGCAGCATCCTGAGCGAGTTAGACCTTCCTGCAGGTATTCTGAGCGGACAGATGCTCCTCCAGAGGCTGCCATCCCAGGCTGGCATTACCCAGAGCACTGATCAGCAGCTTTAGGAGGGAGCTGAAGAGCTCCTTGAGAGGAGGGAGGCGCAGGCAATCCCGCTCCTGCACAAAGGTGTGAGCTTCATGAGCGGAACAGCGCCGGGGAATTTGCCTTTCCTCTTTTCTCCCGTGTGAATTGGCCTGTGATGGTTTTGTTCCCTGCTTAAATCTTGCAGTCTGATTTACAGCCTTTGAACAGGCTGAGGCAAACTGTGCATCTGGATAAAGAGGGGGGAGCAGTGAGTGAACCGAGGGTGCTGGGGAGAAGCAGAGAGGAGCTGCTCCATGCATGGACTGCAGAGAAGGTGGGCTAGAAAGCCCCCAGAGAGATTAATCATCTCTTTTGCCCTTTTTGCAATCAGACACATTTTCCTGGCCTGCTCACACCAGTCCATGTGTCTGCCAGCTGCCTCTTGCAAGCTCTGAAAGAAGTCATTGAGCCTCTCTGAGAAAACTGCCTTGGCTCACGGGCTCAGAACATCAGACTGACTCCACACAGGGCTGGAGCTCCAAGAAAACCACTCTGATCTGCCAAGCAAGGAACTGGAAGCAGAGGTTTGGAGGATGCATGTTATCCCAGACGAAATAACACACTTGGAATTATTATCTCCAGCCTTAGAGCACTGAGAGTTGTTGAATTTCCTCAGGTGTCCTTCTCCAAATCCCCACTGTCATCCTGGCATAGGTTTATATCTTCAGGCCTTTGATCCTGCCACTTCAGGAAATGAAGGAAATGGAATTTAAGAAAATGGAATGGAGAAACATAAGGAATGTCCTAACAAAACGTGCACCAGGGAAAATGGGGTGTAAGGAGGCGTCCCCTCAGGCAAAACCTCTGCCATTCATTCAGCAGGGTGATGCTGCACGTGCCCACAGGTGGCTACAGGAATTAGGGGTATGGCCATCCTAGGAATGCCTCTGTGGGAGTGCTTTTGGCTCTCTGTGCTTTTTAAATCTATCTCCAAAATAACATCCTCATCTTTATTCAGCTTTGAAGCCGCACAGAGGGATTCCCTGTCTACCTGCCCTCCTTGCACATCCAGGATTCAGCAGCTCAGCAGCCCTTGGACAGCCTGTTTCCATAACAACAGAGGAGGAAAAACCTGAGAAGAACCCAGTGGCTGCATGCAGGGCTGGTTGGACTGGCCTCCAGAGGGGCATCAGGCTCCTGAACCCCCCAGGCTGGGAGGAGACCCCAGAGAATTCTCCTCCCACCTCCCTTGAGAGAAACTTCAACTCTGTCAAGGTGGGAACTGGAATGAGCAGCTCAGCTCTGACTCTCACACAGGGGCTGCTGCCTTTCAGCTCCATCAGTTCATTTTCACCCATTATCCTCCTGCTGTGCATCCTCCTCTCCCCCATCTTGCCCTGGGCAATATTGACTCCATCCCCCTGTGCAGACCCTCCAGGCACCCCCTGCTCCCTGGGCACCCTGAGCTGTGTTTGAAGAGCACCCAGGAGGTGTCTGGGAGACCCAGGGATGAACCTCCCTGGCCAGTGAGACCTTCAGAGTGCCAAGGGCACCGTGGAATCACAGAATCAGAGCATGGTAAAAACCCCTTTATTCTCTAAGCCACACACATTTGTATTGCCAATGCTCCCCATTCCACTGTCGTGGTTTGCACCAGTCCCTGCCTGATTTCTGCATTTTTGGATTTTGTCTCAGGAGTGAGCACACAGCCCACACAATGCTGAACTCTGGTCATTACTGCAACAGAAATATTAATAAATGATTCTGCAAGCAAAACAAGCCCTGTGCAAATTGGGCAGTGAAGATGTCTCTCCAGCAGCTTTAATTTAAGGCAGTTTGGTGGTTTTTTTTCCTGGTTCAGAAATGACTTGCTCACTTAATGAGCAGTGCTCTCACTCTGATCAATGCATCCCAGTTTCACAGGGTATCACTCCTGATTTATCCCAGCACTCCAACCATGCTCCTGTCTTACTCAGCTGTCTTTTTTTATTCATTCCAGCTTGTCTCTGCCCTTTCTGGCATCCATAACTCCAGAGGCACAAGTGAGAGCACTTACTCAGCACAGGTGAGCAGGCAGCTGCCAATTAAACCCCTGTAATTCATGGCCCTTCCCAGCCCAGACAGAGCCCTGCAGTGGCAGCAATCCATTTATCCTCTCCTTAAGTCACACTCCAAGCCAATAACCTCATCAGGGTAAACACCCTTAAGCTTCCTTATCCCCTTCATCACACTTTAAGCCATATTTTACTTTCTCTTGCCTTTTGCAAGCTGAACTTGCAGTTCCTCCATGGCATTGCACAACTTATCCCACTGACTCTGCAGTCACCCCACAGAGGGAGTGGAAGTCTCTGGCTTCCCACTTTTCCACCTAATTGGCCCCATTTGCTTTGGTGGACCAGAAATAGATTTTCTGGGAGGCACATAAGCAAAGTTTCCCTGGTCATGAAGGGAACTAATGCTTAGGACAAAGATAATTCTTTCTAGTGGAGGAAAAATCCTTGCCATAAAACTGCAGGGAAAATATTGTATTTCACCTCTACCATTGTCATGGCCAGTTCCTAATGAGTTAATACAGGACATATTTTAAACAGAGTTCCTATCTAAAATGACCAAATTTTGAGCTACATTGGTCAATTAATATGTTAGGAACCATCACAGGTGCCCCCAGGGGTTATCTTGGCTTTATTACAGCAGGATTTAAACCCAGCTTTGACTGAGTGGGCTGTGACAAGCCCAGTGCTGACAATGCCTCCTTTAAACCAGGCCTAGATGTGGTCACAGCCCTCCAAGCCCTCTCTGGAGAGCCACAGCCGTAAATCTGCATCTTGCCCAGTGTTTTCAATCCAAATAACATCTTTTAATGAGAAAACATGAGTCAAAACACTGAAGTGTAAGTATTGCTCACTGGGTTTTGGTTGTTTTTCCTTCCCCAATGTATGAATCACTGTCAACATTCACACCTTCAACCACTGCTTTGAATATTTTGGAGATTTTTGATTTTTTTTTTTAATTGGAAGACATGAATTTTTTTTTTTAAATTTTATTCTCTCTCCGCTGCTTGTGTTAAACACAACTCCCTATCCCATTTTACATTTCAATGTGGAACATGAAAAGTATGTTTCAGGTAAGTCAACACAAGTCTTCTCTTTAAATACATAACCTGCTTGGAAATTTGAGCGTATTTCTATCTCTTAGAGCTTTTTAACCAGCGCTGCTAATATTTAATTGAAATTTAAACAACATTAAACAGCAAATCATTCTCTGGTGACTTTCTTGGGCCATCAACACATCACCTTTGACACGTGGTGACACTTTTTCAGGCCATGATAAGGGTGGCACAGTTTGGGAAAAAAAAAATTAAAAATCCATCTGGGGTGGATTTACATCTCCAGTCTGGCACCAGAAGAAGCTGAAACACCCCCAAATTTTGCCAACTCATTGGTGCTGCAGAGCCTTGTTTGGAGAGCTCGGAGCTGTGCCAGGGAGCAGCAGTGACAGCAGAAATTAAATTCCAGCGTGTCCCTCTGCCCATCTGGAAACAGCAATTCAGGCTGCTTCCCATTGACCTCACAAGATTAATTGGCAGTTAATTGCCTTTATATTCTGATTTTCCACCTAAGGGCCCTGTAGTGTTTCAACTGCTGGACCTGCAGAAAGGCATCTGCTTGTGGAATTAAAACTTGTATGAGTGAAACAATTCTGATCAGAGGGAGCTGCTTATTTTGAGGTCTTATTTTGTCTTTTCATCCCTGATTACTCCAGCTTTGGAGAGACAGGTTAGCTTGCAAGGATTTCCTTTCTCAGTGGTTTGTGTCAGGGGTTTTTTGGCTTTGCTTTTGCTGCAGCTGCATTATTTAACATCCTTCTTTTTATTTTCAGTCAGTTCAATCTCTTGGCAACAAGGGTGGAGAACAAATTGATTTTCAAGAAATATATAAGATTATATGACTGACTATTGCAAGGAGAGAAAATGCAGTCCCTGAGTCCCTTGTAAATTAGGAGATAATTAACAAGAGAATGCTGCAACTATTTGGATTGGAATGAGACATAGCCAGGTAGAAAAGTCAGAAAAAGTCACATTTGAAAGCGTTTTTTGTTTTATTTATAATTTGAAAGAGAATGGTAACTTCACCCTCCCTGCTCCCCCCACCAAGGAAACATGTAAGGCTTTCAATGTATTTGTGATGGCACAGGGAAGGGAACTCATTTCAGCAAAGGTAGGAGAAACATCAACAGTTTGGGTGTTCAGAGCTTTACAGAGGAGTGAATATCTCTGTCTGGAAGCAGCTCCTTTCAGGGAAGTTCCTTTGGTGCAGATTGCTGTCATCCTGGGGAAGTGATGCCTGCCTTGCATTCCTGCCCGGAGGTTGGATGTTGGCATGGGGATTTCTTTCTCTGCCGCTTCCCTAAGGGATGTGTGTGACTCCTCCATGGGCATTATCTGCAGGGCTGTGCCATGGGCCTTGGGAAGGCTTGGTTCTGCCAGCAGGCACAGAAATTGTAGTTAAATGTAGGTTATTGGATCTGCCATTTTTCAGTCATCACCCATTTGTGTTACGCGTGCATTTAGCAGGACGATTAAAAAATGTCCTTTTGGTGTGCATGTCACTGTTTTAGTGTGTTCTACTTCCAGCAAAAAAGGCAGGTGGCAGAAGGACTGAGAACAAATTCACCAAAGATGAAATCTGGGAGCTGTTAGAGATGACAGAAACACTAAGAAAAGGATCCAGGATGAATTTCCATAATCTTTCAGAGGCAGATTAACTTCAAGGAGCTGGAAGTCAGGTCAGCCTGGACTTCATGGAAACTCTAACTCATTAAATAAGTGTGTACCTTAGCAGGAATCTCAACACAGATTCCTGGATTTGACAGATTCAGAGGTTGGGTTTGGCAGGGGTTTTTCCCTGGTTTTGCCTTCCCTCCCTGCTGGAATTACCCAAGCAAGGATGCATTTGTGGGATGACATCTATCTCTTTTTGCTGTTGATTTCTGAGGGAGCAAATCACCTCCCTGAGGAACTTCTCCAGCCCCCAAGCAGGACGTGGCTGCTGTACCAGGATTTCTCCTGCCCCAGCCCAGAGCTGGACAGTGCAGCAGGAATAGGATGTGGAGTTTGCTTTCAGAGTTAGGAAAGCCTCAAAACCAGTTTCCTTTTGCTGACAGGGCTTGGATTAATGGGTTTCTTTTTGAGGTCACCTTTGTGCATCCTTGGCTCATTCCTGGCTCCTCTTGGCCTGGATCTTGTGCTGAGCTGGGATTTTGCCACTGCTGGGCATCAACTGACAGGAACTTCTCATATTCTACATCCCCAGTCCAATCTTTTTTTCTCGAGCTAAAAAGTATTTTAAAGAAAAATATCTGGTCTCTCTGTCGTAATGGCCCATCACAAATGATTTACCACAAGTAAGAAAATTTTGCTAATGCAAATTGTTTTCAAAGCAGGGAGTTTAATTAACTCCCTGCTTTGAAAAAAAAGTCAAAAAATACAAAAGCTACAGAGACTTTTTATAGTTATTTCATATCCTCTGCTCATTCAGTTTTGGATTTTGTAGCCCTCAAAGAGATAAGGTTAAACCTGTGGCTTTTAAACCCCTCTGATTTATGTCCCACTCAGAGTGTAGGATCTCTGTAGGGATCCCAAGCCCATGACTTGAATTTCTTGTCCTTGCTCCATCCCACTGCATTTTCTGGATACTCTGGAAAAATCTCCTGCTTGCTCACAGCCAGCTGACCAAGGGGTTAAAGTCACCCTGCACCACCTCATTTCCTCTTAGGTTTGATCTGAAAGTTTGGAAGTACTTATCTTTTTTTATTTAAATACTGAAAAAATAATGCTAGATGGCCTGTACAGTCTATTGAAATTATTACTATATATTATCATTTGTTACAAATATAATTATGAATTATTACATATATATATATATAACAAATTAATTTGGGTAATCCCCAGCACTTTAAGTCCTTACTTTCATTCTTGCAAGGATATAATTTTGACCCACACTCATCACCCTGCCTTAGTGACAACATTTCCAGTATTTGCTGGGTGTTTCTTATTTTTATTAAAATTTCTTGGTTTCCCATAACATGAATTTATATATATATGCATAAAAGGTAGAAGGGTTTGCTTTTTTAACAGTGTTTTCCCAATTATTCCATTTGATATTCCCATTACTAGGGTTTTTTTTCCTCATTGAATGTTTTGTCTGAAGGACACTGAAGAGGGATAAATCATTTATGTGCTCTGTTACGTGAGAATTGCCAATATTTTTAAAGAAGCCTCACATTGTTGGTCAAGCTATCACTTCCCTGCTTGCATAATAATTTTTTATAACTGCTCATAGCCTGACTGTGCAAAAAAAATTGCTTTATATTGAATTATTTGTATGCTGTTGTTTCCTGAGCCCTCCAGACTTCTAGAACTTTGTCTGTCTGGTGGAATTTAAAAGCAGGCTGAGTTGTAATTGGAAAATGTGTATCATAGCTTGCAGTATTTAGAGGCAAATTGTCTGGGCTGAAATTGCTGATGCAGGTGACCTATTGAACACCCTGCAAGCCACCAGTCACATTAAATTGGTACAGGAGCACAGGCAGCCCCAACTGGTTCAGCAAACACCCATCTATTGTTGGGGGGCTTTAATGTGGATTTTAATGCAGGTTATTGTCATAAAATCAGCTCCATGGATGTAAAAAAATGGGAGAATAGAAATGACAGCATTGTGTGTCCCTGTCTGAGGAGATCAGGGCTGTTTCCTCCTCTCTCATGAAAAGCAAATGAAGCCCAAGGCAATCATCCTGTCCAATTTGGGAGGGGGTGCCTGGAAATTCTGGTTTAGCTGTTTGTGTTGAGAGCTGTGGCTGCCTGGGTTCAAGGGTAGCTACAGCAATTCTGTAAATGTCTGTTGTTACTGCAGTAAAAACAGGTTTGATTCTCAGCTAAAAACCTGCACAAACCATTTCTTTACAATCCTTGCCTTCATTTTTTTGTGTGTTTGTGTTCAAACAGCATAGGATTTTTGCAGCAGAAATTTTGTGGAATTTACATCAGTTGACCTTGACAGGAAGAAAGAAAGAAAAAAAAAAAAAAAAAGGAAAATTGCCACAAAGCATTTTATTCAGCAGTTGGTGAGCAATAGGTCTCATCACATCATTGCAAAAACACCACTGTGCTCATGGATTGCCCAGGCAAAGGCTCCACTCTCCAAATCCCACCTCCACACTGGGCAGGGATCAGAGCAACTGCACGACCTCTCTGCTGAGGTTTTGTCCAGTGAGCAGCAGCTTTTGTTGAGGAATAGGAAATCTTTATTCCTGGGCCCCTTTAATCTCTTCCACAAACCAACGAGGTCGATGCCGCTGTCCTGACGTGAGTCACGCTTCCATTTCTCTAAATATTGCAGCTTCCTCCTCCTGGGCTTCGTGCCAGTCCTTGCAGGGACCAAAGATGAGTTTTCACACAGCTGTTTTTGTGAGGTGCACTCACTTTTCCTAATAAATGTCCTCATTCCTCTGCATGGCAGGGTCCTGGACAGGGGCTGCTCTCCCATCCCTCCCTGGGAGGGTCTGGAGGTGTCCAGAGAAGCTGTGGCTGCCCCTGGAAATGTCCAAGGCTGGGTTGGACAGGGCTTGGAGCAGCCTGGGGTAGTGAAAAGTGTCCCTGCCCATGGACTGGATGAGCTCTAAGTCCCTTCCAGCCCATTCTGGGATTCTGTGGAAAATCAGGAACACTCTGTTGTGGCATCACTGGAGCTCAAACCGTCCTTCCACAAATTCTGTAACAAAAGTGAGGCCCAGTTTTGCCCCAGCTTGGCTCAATGGAATCTTGAATTCTGCTGTCTCTTCAATTCTTCAGTTTCTGCTGGATGAAATGTTCTCCAGAGCTCAGTCTGTCTGTCCTGAAGCATAGTACAAACTTGTGTGGAGCCTGCTGGTCCAGCTGGGAATTAAACCTAAATCCCCATCCCCAGGCTGAGCTCTCTCATCTCCTGCTGTGCCTGTTTTTCAAGGAAAAGAGACCACGACCTCTTTTTTTGATGGAAACATATGGAAATATGGGCTTGGCCATAAGATACACAAGTCAGCCCACTCTGTGAATTGTTTTCCATCCTGATCTTTGGACCTGGACCTGTGGATGAGCCCCCTTGCCTAAATGATCTCTCAGATGCGCTGCTACGTTCCTGCTCTTAAATGTTGTGGAGTTGTTTGATTTTTTGGGGGGATTGATTTGTTTTCAACCTAGATCTTGCTGCTTTCTTCCAGGAGGACTGTAGGAAACCAGCTGGAAAATAAGAACCAAATATTTCCCTGAATTTGAGCCTAAATCTCTTGGTGTTTGCACAGCAGACAGGCAGCTCGCTGTATTTTGGTGTCAGATTTGTTATTACAGATTAGATCAATTGTCTGGCTGCAGTAGCAAATTCCCCCCTTGTAATGCACTTAGTCAGTTGTGAAATCATGGACTCAGTGGTGGGAAAACCAGAAAATTCTCCATAACCCCTCCAAGCAATCAATTTATGCCCTGAAGCATGAGATTTGATTACCATTGTTATTATCTTAGCTTGCATAGTTACAAATGTTATTAGCAGTCATAAAATTATCCAGCCTTAAAAAAAATCAGATTAGGAAAAAACCAAAAAAAAATCCCAACATTCACTCCAGGTTCTTCAAAGCCTGAATTCCTGGGATTGCTTTGAACTGTGTAAAGTGGTAGTTCCTTTAATTCTCTTTAAATCTGCTGTCCTTTGATCACGTGGATTTCTCCTGGACTCTCATTAGGAAGGGATAGATGAGAATTTTCTGGCATGTCTGGAGTTTCTCTCTGGTCAGGACTCATCCAACTTGCAGCATTTCAAAGCTGAGTGTTGATGAGGTGTGTTTGCAATCAGATCACTCAGATCTGTGTTTAATAAACCATTAGGAGGATGTGCATCAGCCTCTTTCTCATCTCTGTTTTTCCCTTAATGGTCCAAATCTTCTCCTGAGAACTCCAAGCTCCCAAAGCAGATCGGTGCTTCTCAAGCTGTATCTCAGCTGGTATAGCTTAAATACTCTAAAAATTCAAAAGTCAAGGTAAATACCGCAAAATCTTGCAGCAGGGCATAATTTGAAAATTTAGACGGCATCATGTCAATTATTTTAGCCACTTAATTGGTCCAAGGCCGAGCCAGATTCCCAGAAGCTTTTCCTATTTTATATTGTTTTTTTAGTCCATATCAAATTGTGGTTCTTGATATTCAAATACATTCCCCTTTTTTGCATACCTACCTATTCAGAAAATTACAGCATCTTTATTAACGAGCTCTGCTGATGGGATATGTGCTGGCAATTACAAGCAAATTAATTTCCTCCACAGAAAATCTGGCCAATCTGTTCTTTTGTCCTGAGTATTTCATGTGTCCTAAATGACATTTAGAGTAGGACTGGGAATCTTCTGAGCCTGCCACCAGGCTCTGGAGCTGGGTTGAAGATGGTGGGAGGGAGAACACTCAGGAATCAGGTAACAAGTTACATTTGGGATTGGCAAAACCCACCTGCTGTTCCTGCTGACTCCTTCAGACAATGCCTGAGGTAAATATTCTGAGGGGGTTCTCTCTCACACTTGGTTTCAGACAATATTATGCATTTAATGTGTATTTTAAATGTGTGATCAATACCAGCCTAGAGAGAATTAATTTTTTCCAGTGTTTCCAGCAGTGTTGCTCTCTCATTCTCACATCAAGCAGAGGGTCTGATGAAAAGGCCCCTTGATTTTCAGCAGGAAATCCCAAAATAAAGAGCAGTTTTGTGAGATGCAGAGAGGACCACACTGAGCTTCTCTGTCTTTATTTTTGTTTGGTGCAGACTTAAGTGCCGTGGCATTTGCCCCATTTCATAGCCCAGTGAAATGCGAGGCACAATTGATCTTGTCTATTTACACTTTACTTAAGGCAAACCCTATTCTCAAATAGATTTAGCTAGTGCCATGTTATTATTATTAACTGAACACATTTTATTTTATTTTGCAACTGTGGAGCAGCTCTGGGCCAGCTGCTGTACTTGGGCTTTGCCCATCAGCTCGCTTCCTAGCAGAAGAAAAACTTTGTGCACGATTCTGTGTGAAGAATTAAAACCATTTCATGCTTTCCATATTGTGACCTCAAACCTGAGCATGGGAGAATCACATTGACAGGGAGGATCTAAAAGCTGGGCCAGCTCAGCAAGGAAATGAAGGTCTAAGGGGTGGCTGCATTCTGTAAACCCAGCTCCCCTCCCTGTGTGGCACAGGGATGCAGGGATGGGCAGCTGGAAACTGCCTTTGGCAGCAGATCTGCCTCAAGCAGCCTCTGCAGGTCATTGAATTGGTGCCTCTCTTCTTTCTGCTAGAGCCCTGCAAAAATCAGCCTGGAAACTCCTGGTGCTGCTGAGGCATCCCGGGTGGAGCTCAGCACTGGCTGGGCAGGGTGATGTCCACGTCGTGTTGGACCCAGATGTTTGTTATTTCTTACCTATATTTCAGTCTCACAAGCTACAAAATGGCCCTGTTTCTATCTCTACAAGGTCTTTTAAGGAAAAACTATCCAATTTAGAAATGTTACCCAAATTATTTTTACTTTTAATCATCCATGTCCCACAATGTGGACTTTTTTGTCCAATTACAAAATACCACCTAAACCCACGGAGAAGGAGGTGAAGAAAAAGGACCAGCCACCACCCCGAAACCTCCATCTTGGCTCTCTATATATTACTACATTCTAAAACCTTAAACTCCAAGTTTTCCAACTATTCAAACTACACACCCATATTCACAGACCTATCAATCAATTTTGGAAGCCTCCTCCATGGTCTCAGGCCAATGCAGTGTTCCCTTGGGGGTCAGTGCCTGCCAGCACAGAAAGTCTAAAATTCTCAGCAGCCAGGGTTCCAACAGGGTGAGTCCCTGGCCCCACTTTTCATCCTCCTGGCAAAGGCAGGAGGGGCAATGCCAGCTCTCCCTGGCTCTCCCAGCTCTCTTATCTCTGCTCCCAGACAAGCAGCTTCCCACCCTTGGCAGTTCCAGTTATTGCCAAGGCTCCAGTGAATCTCCAGCCCTCGGGATTGGAGTGAATCTCTGCTGGCTCAAATGGCTTTTCAATCCACGGGCAGCCCTCAGACATTCCTCTGGAGCTGCCTCCTTGTCCATTTATTGCCTGAGTTTCCACTCACAGGGCACAGGTCTGTTGCTTAGCTGTTGGTTGCTTTGGAAAGCAATGTGCTGTAAATATAACATTTCACTGTCTTTGGATGGAACAGTGACTCAATTCAGGATCTGGTGTGGAGGGAAGGATTCAAAGGGAAGATTCCCAGTCTTCTGGTGTGCCCTGGGTTTGGTGTTTACCACACAGAAATCTGCCTAACTTCAGAGCTTCCTCAGAAGCTTTCCATGCTCTGCTCCATACATTTCTATTGGTGCCAGTTCACTCATGTATAGTTGAATATAAAAATTCTATCTATTAATTGCCTGACTTTGCATGATTCCAAACTTACCATTGCTTGAACTATTTCGCATTTACTTAACAAATATATTAAACTATTCTGCCCTTTTCCCTTCTACTTTTCAGATCTTTTTTCTTTTACTGCCATCTTTATAATGCCTTCCCTTAAATTTAATTAATTTACTCCCCATCCAAAAGGCAAGCTCACCTACTTAAATCTGCAGGAGATAAACACCACCAGTTGGCCAGTACATCCACAAATTCCAATTGCCAGTGCCCCAAAAATCTTTAACCCAAATGCTAATAATCCCCGGGAGTGCCACTGTGCTTCGGTAGGGTGGGTTTATGCTTTAATGTCCGTGAATGTTACTTTGTGATTATTGCTCATTGCATTAGGCAAGGCTCAGAGAAAAGAAGAGCGCCCAAAGGTCAGCAGCGAGACAGAAACGTCTGAGGAGCCCGAGCCCTCAATGGAAATGATTCCGTCTGACCTTCCCCACCTCTCGGGACCGAGTGCTTAAGACAATGACTGGCAGGTTTGTGACGACTGTCTTTACCAATCACTTAAATATTTAGCCCATTCCACGCAGGGCTCGGAGCACGAAGCGCCCCGGCAGAGTCCAGGCGCTCAAGCGCACACGTGAGCCTGAGCTGGGTCTGTGGTCATGTACAGCACACAGGGGGGCATTTGCCAAAAAAACCCAAAAAGAAACCCGAGGAAAAGAGGGTTTTCCGAGCTTTGGTGTTGGGATGATTGGGTACACGAGGGTTTAGTAGGGGAGAGGGGGGAAGGGCTAAACCCAGTTGTGTTTTTCTTAATCTTCATATTTTCCTCCGAAAAGCAGCGACAATTCCGCGCCCGAGAAAGGGGTGAGAGCCGGCGGGGACCGTCCCTTCCCCGGCAGCGCCTCGCTCCTCCTTGCCTGGATTTCGGCGGAGCCGCTGCCCGCCGGAGCGAGAGCATCCCGGGTCCCGCCGGGGGCAGCGCCCTCGCTTCGGCCGCTCCGTTCCGCTCCTCCCGCCCCGGTTCTGGGCTGGCCGACCCTGGGGGCCCCTCCCCGGCACCTGCCCGGCTGCGGGACGGCCCCCCCGAGCTGGGGGCGGGCGGGGGCTCCTCTCGCTGGCTCCTCTCCTCCCTCCCTGCATCCGCAGGTGCCGCCCGGAGCAGCGGGGGCGGAGGTGCCGCCGGCAGCCGGCTCCGGCCGAGGGGCTTCGGATCGGGCAGGTGGGACCCGGAGCGGGGCCGGAGCCGGGGCGGGGGTGGCTGAGCCCCGGGGGAGGCTGTGGGGAGCGCGGGGGCTCGTTGCCATGGCTCCCTGCAAGCTCCGCCGGAGGAGATAGCGATGCCAGTCACGGAGGGACCCTCTCCCTCCTCGTGGGTGTGGAGCGGGGCTGGCTTTGGGGTGGTTGCGTTGGGTTTTTCCGCTCCCCCTCCTTCCCTCCCCCCCTACCTCCCCCTTTTTTTTTTTTTTTCGGGGTGGAGCGATTAATCCGGAGCGCCGGGACGGGGCTGCGGAGCCGCCGCCGCCACCGGGACCCCTCGGCCCGCCCGGGCTCAAGGTACGGCGGGGCAGCGGGGAGGGCTCCGGGGGTGCCCGGCCGCGGGGCTGCCCTGCCCGGCTCCCGAAGCGCTCTTTAATGATTATCGCTCTGGTTTGAGAACTGCTTTTCCTGCTGCCGGCACCGCACCTGGTCCCGCAGCGGCGGCGCCCTGCGGGGCGATGAGGAAGCGGAGCCGGCTCGGGGGCGAGCGAGGGGCTCGGGGGGCGTCTTGGGGGGTCCCGGGGGCTCCCGGGCAGCCGGTCCGGACCCTTCTCCCCGCACTCGGGTCCCCGGGAGGAGGAGCCGCTGCCCGCGGGAAGTTCCGGGGGTGCGGAGCCCTGCGGAGCCGGGGGACAGGGGACAGAGCCACGGGCCAGGGGACAGCGCGGAGGGTCCAGGGGACAGAGCCACGGACCGGGGGGCTCGCCTGGGGCTCGGCGGGTCAGTCCCGTGGTGCCTTAGGTGGGCTCAAGTTTGCGAGCCCGCATGTCCTGCATCATGGCCAGCACTTGTTTCTGCTTCCCAAATGGTTTTGGAGAGGATTTGGGGTGGTTCCGCTGCAGTTCCTAAATAATTCCCGCGGTGCCCAGGTTGGCTGTTTCCCCGGGAGGCGGTGTGCCCGCCTAGCGCTGCAGGAATCGCCGGGCTCGGTGTCTGGGCTGTGCGTTATCGATTTGTGTTGCATGATCAGAGAGCATTGGGGAGCTTGGCAACGCGGTCCAAGGAAATTCTGTTTTCCTGTAGTCAGTCACAGCAAATGTACGTGGGCTTTGCATCTGCCGCTTCCATCCTTAGGGATACTTGGCTTCTTTTGGGGTAGGAAGGGACTAAGCTGGGTTTCGTTGGGTTATGTACAGGTGTTCAGCACCACCTGGGAATAGTTCTGCTTGAAATGTGGGTTTGGGATATTTCACCAGAGCGGTGACAGGTGGCATTTCTGTGTCCTTGCCAAAGGTTTGGTGTGACCGAGTTGATATGTGCTGTGTAGCTCCCCCAAATCCCATTCCACAAGCAATAAATAATAAATGTTATGACTTTAAATACAGTTCTGAGGAAAGGAGAGGAGGTGAAAAGCTGTACTTTAAATAAATATGTATTTTTTGGCCATTTATGAACGTGAAATGTTACCTCGTTGGAGCTGTGCTTGCCGTCCTCTGTCCATTGCTTCCCACGTGCCTCTGCTTATCTTCTGATATGAAATACCAGAGTGCACAACTCCTGCTGTGCTAACACTTCTCTTTGGTTAAAAGTGATAAATTTTCATTGTGTTTCTGAAAAAAACCAAGCCAAATAAAGCCCTCTCTCTCTCGATAGGTCATTAAAAATTAGGGAATTCTGGTTCACCAGTTTCTGGTGCTCATTTAGGCTGAGCATCTGCTGTCAGTGGAGTCTGGCTTGCAGGGGAACTACAAATCCAGATCATGTGACATTAAAATAAGATAAACAGGATAGGACACTGAGATTTACAGAAGGTAATTTCTTTAGAAATACTGCCCAGTGTATATGAAATTATCATTAAATATCTTCAGTAAAAAACCACCTGCCAGCAATCAAGAAGTTGAAATTCTGCCATATGCAGCACACAGCTTGGAAACCAATTTGTTTTTAAACTCTTCCTGTTTATTATTGTTTTTTATCAAAATAGGGATGGGATGAATCTTGAATATAAGGCTGAAATAAAGAGACTTTATTATTTATACACAATAAATGTATATTACTTCGGCAATATACATTTAACTCAGTGAGTGCAACTATTGTGGGGCATTTTGGATGAGTTACTTCAGTAATTAAACTTCATGCATGAAAATATATCAGTCCACTTCTTCACCCCAAGAAAGCCAACAGATAAGCCTTATTTAAATGAAAGATTACATTATTCACAGCTTGGATGTGTACCTCGAGTGGCTTGGACTGGGGCCACCTTGTTTGCCAGCAAAAATTTACTTTATCACTTCTGTTTGGGAGGGAAAAATGAAACAAAAAGGAGTTTATTCTTTACATAAAATGATGTTGGGGACAGTTGCTCCTGTGATCAGAAAGGATCTGCTCCTTTCCCCAGTGGGAGAGGACAGGGACTACTTTAAACACTACTAATTAGATCAGTTTATCTTGCACGCATTACAATGCTGTAGTTAGTTAATTATAGCTTTTCCCATTAGCAGTATGTTAAGAATAATGGATTAACATATCACACAGATCAAAAGAACATCTACAAAGTTTATCTTCGAGGAAAGAAAGTGTTATTGTGTGTCAGGAAGTCCCCCTGGCTTTCCCAAGGCACAGATTTTGTTGGAATTCCTGAGCTGGTGCTTCAGAGCCCTGTGAATGACTTGAATTGATCACAAACAAGTGACACTGGAGCTCTTGGTTGCTTAGCAACCCACCAAGATGCCACAATTTCTTTTGGTATATTTGTCCAGTAAAGTAGAAATTCAGTTTTGTTACAGATCGTGGGTTCTTTGCTAGCACAAAGCCCACCCTATAACAACCTTAAATTGTGGGGAATGAAAATTGATGTCCCAGCACAGGGTGTGGGAGCAGCATGGGAATGAAAACAGAGCAGGAATCTTGTAACCATATTCACTGGCGATGTGCTCAGTGTTTTATAACAAGTTTCAATTGTCCTTTCTTGGTTAGACTCCTAAAAAAACCCAAATCATTAGTGGGACAAGTTCAAGAAATTCTTCCACCAGGTGCTGTCGTGAGCTGTGAGATCCTGCGAGGTCTGTGGGGTTCCCCTGAGCTCCACTGGGAAGTGCAACCAGGAATGTGCTCTGGTTGTGGTCTGAATTCTCCCCTGGCCCACAGGGCTGGGGAGCTCTGCTGGCTTCTCCTCACAGCAGACCCTGGGTCCTTTTTGGGTAAGGGAATAACTCAAAGAGCAGGAGGAAGATGGATGTTATCGTGATTATCTACCTGAAGTACCAACATGGGGCATCAGTGAATTATATTTTGATCAGAGGGTGCTTTTTTGTTCTCCCTGGCTCCACCTTGGTGTTCTGCACTTTGGGAGGGAATCCTCATCACCCCATCCACACTCTCTGTGCTTTTCTGGGGTTCCAGGGCCAGGGATCCCCCAGGGTGAGTCTGGGCTGAACCTGAGCCAGGATGTTTCAGGAGCTCCCTCTGTGCCCTTCGGCTGCTGCTGGGCTTTTCATCCGTGGCCTCCTGAGCTGGAGCAAAGCTCTGCAGTGTGGGTGGGTGGACCTGAGGCTCCCAGCACCCTTTTGCTCTGCTTATCTGCACCCTTCTGAGCTCTCTGCTCATACAGACAAATCCTCATCCTGCTGAAAGTGTGCCTAGGAAAATGCTGCCAGGGCTGGCAGCTCTGCAGGGTGTCATGGCATTCATTCTGCTTAAATGGCAGTGCAGATTTCTTCCCTCAGGATGAGGAAAAGGAATCCAGGTACTTCTCTTTGTAGAGCTTAGGTATTGAATATTTTACTGTCTATGGGGGGTTGTGGCAGTGCCCACAGCAACTGCTGAGGCCACACTGAGCCAAATCCCAGCTCGTGGTGACTGTTCCTAGGCCAAGATTATTGCAGTTCATAATCTGCGTACTTGTAATTAATCTGAGCCCTTCTAGGCTCAGACAGACTCAGGTGAAGAGCTTATGTGAAGACCTGTGAGCTTGGCTGGCTTTGCTGTGGGCTGTTTCCCCCCCTGTTGTTTCTGTGTAACAAAGTCAGTGCTCAAAACTCAAGGTTGTTGTATTTAGCTTCTTTATTTCCCCTAGCTACACTCTTCTGTTTTATTCATCGACTTGTGTAAGTGCATTTGCATTCCCAGATGCTGATTAGTGATTGCACAATGAACAGATGAAGGTGCTTGGTGATATTTGGTGCCTCAGGTTTCTCCTCCCAGCGTGTCCAGGCACCCTGCATGAAGCACACAGTGAGTGATGGCTGTGCTGATGTTATTTTCTGGGGTTTCAGCACTCCCCAGCAGATGTTCTCTTCTTCCTTCATTGCACCTGGACGTGTGAAGATCAAACAAAAATGCAGATGGAGAACAGTTTATCATTAAAAGTGGTGTTGATTGTTACAGCTTAACTAGCTTGTGGTTTTCAGTGTGATTTCCAAGTGCAGATCCTGTTCCTTGTAAGTAGGACAAAAATTATGTTGTTTCCTTCATTAGGGCTTCCCTTCCTATTTCTTTTGACCCTTGCTAGTCCTCTCTTTTCTCATTTATGAAGAAAACACCAACTTTGGGTGGCTTTCTGCTTTTGTTTGTTTTTTTTCTGTCTTGCAACAGGACAGAGTTCAATCAGAGCTGTGGTGAGGGTGTTATTCAGGCTTTAAAGGTGGGATGAGCCCACGTGGAGGGGCTCTGATGGCTGGGGAGTCTCTGTGCCCTCCTGGAGAACACAAAGTGTAACTACAAACAAGGCCAGCAGTGAGAGCACGAGGCTGCAGTCCCCAAGAACTCTAAACATTGCAGCCAGCCAAAGCCCTCTGACCTCCCAGTACAGCTTAGCTCCATGATTTTGGTACTTCCAGAAATCTCATTTCAAGCTTCTCTGTTTTTTTGGGAGGCCCATGGGATGACTCTGCAAGGTTTAAGTCATTATTCAGAACAGCATCCTGGCTGGAATGAATGGGAAAGGCAGAAATCTACTCAGAGGAGTAGGAAAACAAAAAAAAAAAAAAGAAAAAAAGGCAGAATTGGGCCCATCCACCTTTCAGTGTGTGTCTGCTTTGGTGACTTTTGGAGTGTGACACAAGCAATTCCCTGTCAGCCTTCCCTGCTGGCTGACACAGAAGAGGTGGCTTTGAAAGCTTCCTGCTGTGCTTGTGTGGCACTTGAAAGGAGAGAGGGCTGCCTTTAAGGAGAGTCTTCCCACAGCTTTAAAGGAGATTTGAAAAATGCAGCTCTCCGTCCTGTCACGTGCTGTTCCAGCGTTAAACCCGATGGAAACCTGGAACAATGTCTCAGGAAAAAGTGCCTGGTGCCAGTGTGCACCCCCAGTGCTTCAAATAAAGTCAGTCCTGATGAAAGATTGCTCTGCTGGTAGGGAAAAGGAAATTATTATTGGGGGGCAGGCTGTTTTTTCTGTTAGAAAAATCCCCTACAATTCTTTCAGCTAAAGGAGTGATTAACTCAATGGGTTTTTTTTTAACTCATGCATTTTTACAGAATGCACCATTATTTTTGCAGTTTACTGAAAGCAGAGAATGGTTAATAAGAAGAGATTGTAGATTTGGAAGCAGCCACAGGTTTTTCCCAAGGCTGATCTGGTAGGTCTGTCTGTCCATCACTAAAATCCTTCTCTCTGGGGCAGTTTGTGTTGGTTGATCCAGGTCTGTATGTACACTTGCATCCATGGTTGTTTGTCTAATTTTGTTGATTTTACTTCTTTGTAAGCAAAATACTCCAAACCACAATCTGTTTGCTGAGTTCAGTGAACTTATTACCTAAAATTTGGGTTACTGCTCAAGTGCTTTACTGAATAAGGGCCCAGTGTTTTATTTTTCACTTTCACATCACTCTACCAATGACTTTATTCCAGTAAAACTTCATTGAGAGGATAGGTTTTAGAGGATTTCTGTTGTAAGTCAGAGGAGGTCCTGTCTGATTTTTTTATTACTCAGTTTTACAGGAATAAGCTGTATTCAGTTTAGCTTTGAGTCCTGCCAAGGCACTGGTCAAAACTGCAGTAATATTGGTCTTACCACCCCCATTCCTTTGAGATAAATATTCCTTTTGTTGCATCTGGGCAGAAGAAAATGGCAGGGAACTGAACAGCTGCTATGTGCCAGTACTAGTGGCAGATTTTATTTAAGGTATTTTTGGGATGATCCATGGTGACTTCCAGGCTGGACAGTGCCCAGGCAAAGCACTGGTGAAGTCATGGCGCCACTGAAATGGATGCTCAAACTCCCAGTGACCTCAGCAGAGTCAGCTTTTTGTCCCAGGAGTGATGAAAATCTCATTTACAGCCTAAGCAGTTTGAGGAGGAGGTGTAATGGCTCAGGTCCTTGACTGATACAAATGAGGCTGCTTCAGCTGAGGGTGATTGAGTTACCCTGGCTGGAGCCATCTGGGATTTTGGAGAATCCTCCATCCACGAGGGCTCTGCAGGCAGCAGAGTTGGGAACTCTGTGACTCTGCCTCAAGTGTCTCCTGGTTTGACTGGGAACAAATACCCAGCTGTGAATATTCCTGAGCCACACAAATGACAAGAGTGTGTGTAGGGTAGGGAGGAGCAGTGATTAAAGGGCTGTCCCAGCTGTACAGAGCTAAGCCATACCTGCTCCATTAAACTGACAGGGTGAGCACTGAAATCCACAGTCATTGCTCAGGGTTTACCACCTGCATGACAAATGCACCTTTCTGTTACTGACTGCGTGAGGCTGGGCTTAGGCTGCCACCTAAATCTGGGATTTTGATGATCTCTGCTGAGCCTGTGGGATTGCAGCCTCCCTGCTGTCTGTGTGTGTGCAGAGCTCAGCCCAGGGCTCTGCTCACCCTGATTTTTGGCTAATTCCTGTCCAGACAGTGCCTACCTGCTGGGAGAGGCTCGGGATTGCCTTTTCAGCTTTGCATTATATCCCAGGGAATTGCTGAGAACGGAGCTGTTTGAGGAGGTTTCCAGGACAAAGCTTTGCTGAAGGTGAAGTGCAGTCACTGTGGTGGCACCTGAAAGGAATCACAGAGGGACAGAGTGGCTTGGGGTGGAGGGGACATTAAGGATCATCTCCTCCCACTGTCCCAGGCTGCTCCAAGCCCCATCCAGCCTGGCCTTGGGCACTGCCAAGGATGTGGCAGCCACAGCTGCTCTGGGCACCCTGTGCCAGGGTATCACCACCCTCCCAGGGAGGAATTCCTTCCCAATATCCCATCCACACCTGCTGTTTCTGTTTGAATCCATTCCCCCTCGTTCTGTCACTACATGCCCTTGTAAGTAGTCCCTCTCTATCTTTTTTGTAATAATTATTTGGTGATGCAGCCCCTAAAGAAAAGGGAATTTCTCCCATCTCCTTCCCCGTGAGCAGGATGCTGCCTTTTGGAGCGTTGTACCTCATTATCCTGCCAGAGCAGCACATTTTCCCTGTCAGCCATTCCCCCTGTCAGACATCCCTGTGCAGTGAAACCTCACAGAATTCCAGCTGCATAGCAAGAGGAAAATTTCATCTTTGGTGCATTAAATTATGCCTCAGTGTTCATTAAAGAAAAAAACAACCATGAAAACCACAACAGGCAACAAACCTGGAGGGTTATTCACAATCTTATCATGTCTGCCACAAAAAAATTGGAATAATCTTTGCATTCAGCAGATAAGCAGGATTCTCCCTACAAACCTTTTCCACTGTGATCCTCCAAAATGTATGCTGAGCTTGTCTGTGCACAAAGCTCCCTGAAACGGGTGGGTAGACCAAATTTTTTATCCCTGGCTAGGATAAAGTCAGGAATGCTGTGTATTTTCCCTCCTAATTACATAATGCACTCACTGAAAAGAATAATGTATGCAAAGTTTGGATGCTCAGGCAATGACAACCCATTTAACCATTTATAGCTTTATGTATTTTATAATCCCTGAACCCAAATGTCCCCGGAGAGGGAACGTGCCCTTAAAAATTTTAGGCCTTTAAATTAAGTGAATACAAATGTGCTCATTTGCATATTTTCCCTTTCTTTGTTCTGCCTGAATGAGATATTGCTCCAGTAATTGAACTGTAATTTCAGGCCAGGTAAATGATGTCGGACAGGCGAGGCTGCGGGCGCTGCCGGAGCCGCTAATCCGGCGATTTGCAGCACACCTTGGAGAGGAGAGCCTGTCCAGAGCACTTAGCATCACCCAGCCAGGGGCTGCCACTTGGAAGTTCAATCAATTCCTGATCCTAAATGTGCTCCTGGGGGGAGGGAATTCCTGGGAAACAAACTTCTCACTGAGCTGGTGTCATACAGAATTCCAAAGGGGTTTGGGGTGGAAGGGACCTTAAAAATCTTTTTGTTGCAGCCAAGCCCTGTCCAACCTCTCCTTGGACATTTCCAGGGATGGAGCAACCACAGCTTCTCTGTGCCAGGGTCTCCCCACCCTCACAGGGAACAATTTCTTCCTGATACCTCACCTAAATTTCCCCTCTTTTCAGTCTGAACCCATTGCTCCTTCAGTCTGAATCCTATCACTCCAAGGGATGCAGTGGGGGAAGGAATTTCTGGGAAACAAACTTCTCACTGAGCTGATGTCATACAGAATTCCACAGGGGTTTGGGGTGGAAAGGGCCTTAAAGATCATCTCATTGCAGCCAAGCCTGTCCAACCTCTCTTTGGACATTTCCATGGATGGAGCAACCACAGCCTCTCTATGCCAGGGCCTCCCCAGCCTCACAGGGAACAATTTCTTCCTGATACCTCACCTAAATTTCCCCTCTTTTCAGTCTGAACCCATTGCTCCTTCAATTTGAATCCTATCACTCCAGTTTCTGATGAAATACATAGATGGGTCAAAGCAGAATTCTCCTAAAAATAAAACTTTACAAAATTTTATAAATTTTTTTAATTTTTGCTAAAAGAGAGCACTGAGGCTTCTGAAAGTGTTTTCTCTGGTGATGACTTTTTGGTGTGTATTGTTCTCAGCCCATGGATTTGGCATCTCTGTACCTGTGTGGCAGCTGAACTGGGATGGGTGGGCAGGAGTGGTGTGGGAGGGAGAGGTGAGACTGTCAATATCTGTTGGGGAAAGTCTTGGTTATGGCCTTTGGGACATCATACAAGGATGGCAAAGTGGTTCTGGCTCCATTATCTTGTGTATCTTCTGCAGGAATTCAGGAGAAGCCCATGTGCAAAGGGGGAAAGCAGAAGAGGTCAGGGATGATTGTCCGGAGAGCTTGGCACCAATCCCAGAAAAATAATGGAAAAGTTGATAGAGGAATGAATTCAAATAAAGAATGGAGATAATTTAGGCCTCTCTGGAAAGGGAGGAGTTACAGGTTTGATAAATGAGGGTAACTGAGGTTTGTGTCAGGGTTTCTTGCTGTTAGATGTGGTATGCTGTGAAACCTCAGTTAAAACCAAGCAATCCCAGCAGAGCTGGTGTGTGCAACTGGCAGCAGTCTTGTTTCACAGAATCATGGACTGGTTTGGGTTGGAAAGGACCTTAAATCCCCTCCAGTGCCACCCCTGCCATGGCAGGGACACCTCCCAGGCTGCTCCAGCTCCAAATTCAACCTTGGGCACTTCAGGGATCCAAGGGCAGCTCAGTGGGATGAAGGACAAATAGGATCCTTTCACACAGGGATTTTATCTGAATCCACAAGAGTGCTGGAAAGCCAGGGTCAGTTGTGGTGTCAACAGCTGAAAGAAAGGGTTTACAAACCTGGAGAGTCAAGGAAATAACCGCAATATTGATTTGAAGAGTGGAGGAAATTCCCTGCAGTGAGAGATTTAGAGCTCAATCTGCTTAGCTCATCAAAAAGAGGATTGAGAGGGGACTTGATTACAGGGGCAAGTATTTTCATGGGGAAAGCATATCCAGCTTTTTAATCAAGAAGAGAAAAGAAAAATCAGATCCAATAGCCGCAAGCTGGAGCCAGACAATTTTAAATTAGACATTAAAGACAATTTTTTTTTTAAATCTGTGATTAAGCACTATAATAAACTGTGATGTGTTCAGATGGAGACTGGATACCTTGTGTGACACAATCAAACATGAGTTGCTGGATATGATTTGCAGAGGATAGGATAAAACACAACAGAATGTGCTGCACAGAAAGGTGCAAAGGCCTTAAAATGTGTGAGCACTGAAAGGGCAGTGGAGGAAAAAGAAAGAAAAGGGAAGAACTGACATGGGAAGCATCAAAAGGAGGAATAGAAGCACTGAAAGGACAAAGAAAGGAGTTTCAGAGCTTCTGTTTCAGAGCATTGCAGCATATGTGTGAGCAAAGTGAGTTTTGGCATTGGGAGCACCTTGGGTGTTGGCAGAGCTGGAGTCATCTGTCTCCCAGTCAAAACAGCAATTTTGGATTCTGGGCTTTGTTAATGATGATAAAGAAACCTCCTCTTTGTGGTCTGGGCTTTTGGCAAATGAAGAACTTTATATTTCTGCCATTGAACCAAATTTTCAGGGTGATGCCTGGAGAGGCTCCCTGGAACAGAGTTAAAGGAATAAAGTAGGGATTTATTAAAATCAATAGGTGTAAATAAATAATTGATTTATTAAAATAATAGGATTTATTAAAATAAATAAATGAAGGTGTGTCCTTTGAAGGACACACCTTGGGCAGTACAAGAGCCCAGCCATGGCTCCACCCCAGATGGGCTCCTGGTCATGAGTTCTCACACTTTTATCAGTTTTGGTCCATTTCCATGTTGGGTTCAGTGTCCAGTCCCACTCCAGGGGATGCAGTCCCACCCTCCCAGCTGTTCTCCTCCATCCCCTGTTTTTTACAATTTTTTGGGCTGGAGCTGCAGGGTGTCCTTGGTTCTGGGCTGGACAAGGATTGTTCTGTGGGACTGAGCTGTGAGGAGAGCTGCTGACACTTTATCTGGAGCTCAGAGTAAGGTACCAGTGCAGTACAGAGTCTGGGAAACATAAATGCTAAAACTTAAAGCACCAAGGAAATCCCACAGGAAAATCTCAGTGGTCTCAGGATTTTTGATGTGTTCTCTTTGTCTGTTTGTCCTCTGAAGTTGTTTCACCAGAGCAGAGATTGAGACTTCTTTTTTCCAAGAAGCATAACTCTATTACAACTGCTTACAGTGCCTAATAACGAGATAATCATTAATTTACACCTAATATTGTGTATTTTCTGTGGGGCAGTGCAGTGGGTCAGTCATGAACCGTGCTCCAGGTGACTTTGTTGCTGGTTTTTTTTCCTGTGGATCTTCAGCTATAAGGGAAGTGAAACAGATGCCTTAAACCCTGTCAGTAATTTTGCTATCATGGGAGCTCTTAAGCTAGGACTGGAAATCCCTTTTCCAGAAAAATTTCCAAAACTCTTCTTTACCTCCACAGCAGAGAATATTGTGTCATGGTTATGTGGAGGGAAATCTCTCACATCATGCAGTTTTTTACAGCTCCATCCCAAAGGTGTAACCTTTGTTTAACAACATTTCCTGCATCGTTTTTAGACTGGAAGAGAGTCACCAGTTCAGGGTCTTTCCAGTGGAAATAGGAACATGTTTGCTTTGGGCTATTTAACAAAACCATCAACTCTTTGGGATCAATTAGAGCTCCAGTCACCTGCAGCTCTTTTTATGCCTTTTTTGCACTGAGTACCAGAGTGTGGAATTGGGCTGGTTATGGCCAAATTCTGCTTGGAACTAGGAAAGCTGCTAAATGGGAATAAACTGATTTATTGGTGGAAAAAAATATGAAGCAAAGGATGTGTGTCCTATCTGTAAGAATTGGCTGAGTGGGCAGTACTTATTCCAAAATCCTGCTGGAATATGTCCACCTTGATGATCATTTTCCTTCTCAGTGGACATCCCAATAATTGTCTTTGCCCCAGGATCCCTTGAAAGCTGCTCTCAAATCAGAGCAGCCTTCAGCACTTAACTCCTGCCATTGTGACATCCATTAGGAATGCAGAGAGGTAGGAATTACCCTATTCAATCCGATTAAAGATCCAATTAAGTTGGAATCCTCTCTCTGTTAGTAACCAATACCACATGACTCAACACCCTGGGAAAAACCCCAAACCTTCCTCCCCCCTCCCCTGAACCCTCATCACAATTAAGAAGCAAATTATCCCTTGAAGATATTTTATTTTATTTTATTTTATTTTATTTTATTTTATTTTATTTTATTTTATTTTATTTTATTTTATTTTATTTTATTTTATTTTATTTTATTTTATTTTATTTTTTTATTTTATTTTTTTATTTTTTTTTATTTTTAATTTTTATTTTATTTTTAATTTTTATTTTATTTTATTTTATTTTATTCCCTTCTTCCTAAGCACTCCCACCTTGACTTCCATCCTGAAACATGAGATCAATAGCCCTTATAAATTCTTCTGCCTTGGGAAAGTATCATTATTAGCACTTGAAACACCTAATCATTCTCCTAATCATCCTGCCCTTTGTATCAATAACTTTTTTGTGTCAGACAGGTCACAAAGTTAATTATGGTGATTTTCTCTCTTGTTTCAAACGTGCTGTGTCTTAATTCCAGGGCGATCATTGGAGTGGCTCTTTGACCTTGTCTCACCTGTTTTCATAAATACTCGTGTCTGTCATGTCCATTCCTTGAAACACTTCATGTGCACATGAAATCCTGAGGATTCTTCTCATTCCTTTCTTAAAGGGACTTTTAATATTTTCCTTTGTTTGATTTTTTTTTTCATTTAGTCCTTTTTACAACTCTAATTTTTGAGTGCAGTTCTGCTTTGTGTCAAAGGCAAAAAAGAAAAATCAGCGCATCTGACTTGCTAATAATTATTATTAATAATTCTTTTAGCCCTTTCTATGGCATTGTGTACAGAATCTTCATCTCAGTTGCATCTTGAGCACCTTGGGCTGCTGAGCAGATGCTTCCTATTGAAGTGATTTTTATTCATTTTTGTGAAAAGCGGAGAATCCAATTGAATCCCTCTCCTCCTTCAGCCTCCTGAAGGCCAGGGGCTATTTGGTGAATTTAACTTCAGTTACATCAAATGAAACAAATCCATTCTGACCCTTGAGGAAGCCTCATGTTTTAGATCAGAGGTTGCTTCTAAATATAGGGATGGGAAATTAATGTCTCCCTGGATGGATGATCCTGTAACTGTCTCCTGCAAGGGTTTTCACTGTTTCCTTTGAACTGAGTGGCCTGGTCATTTCTCAGCAGGCTGAAATTCGAGTGGATAAAGTGTTTGTAAAATATTTATTTATGAATATATATATTTATGGTTATATATTTCTGGTTTTATATATGCACACAATTAGTTAAATTACTGTGTTCGTATGGTTTGGCACAGAATTGTTTAACCATGGTGGCAGCACATGGAAAATAAAATCATTTGGGAGATAGATCTATAGATATATCTTTGTTTTTGTTTCAAAACCATTTTGTGCAACAGGCAGTAGCTTTAGCCTTGGGCTCTTGAATCTGATATCACATTTATCTTCCCTGAAAATAATCAGAGTGCATCAACATCTGATGTGCCTGAAAGGGAAACAAACACAAGTGAAGCAGCTGAATGTGGAGCATATGAAATGTTTCAAATTATTCCTGAGCTATGAACTTTGAAATTTGATATTACACACCTATAATGTGTTTTCTTGAATGTTCCCATACAATTACTTTTATACCTTCTATTTATAAATAAAGAGAATTGGGTTTTTGCTTTGTGTGGGCACATGAGAAGTGCTGGAAAGCTCCTACACTAAAGTTTATTTCTTCCTAATAATTAATAATTAGGTGTTGTCTGAGAGGTGGTTCAGATTCCTTCTGGTTTGGGATATTGTTTTATTTGGGTGCTCCTCTCTGAGGAACAACTTCATCCTGTCTTTGGCACTGGCACTCTCAGTGGCAGATGTTATCACTCAGAGCAGACAAGAAGATTCAGATTTATATTTTCTTTCTTTTCTTTTCTTTCTTTTTTTTTCATAAGTGACTTGCCCCCCAGGCATTTTTTGACAGGGAGGACATAATTTCAAATTAACTGTGAATGTGGAGGCTTTCCAAAGCTCCAAATTGCAGAAAATTCTCAGCGTGGCTCAAGGAGAAATAAACTCTCCATGCAGATGGGCTGCTCTGGTACCAAAGCCTGGGTTTGCCCTGTACAAATTTGGACACAAGAGAGGCCCTGTCCATCCCTGAGCTGCTTCCACTCCCTCTTTAACAACCCTTTCCCTTCTGGAAACCTCAGAAAGGCCAACGGGGCACAGCTGGATTTTCCCTTCTGCCTTTTCCCTTTCACCTCCAGATGGTGACTGGTGCTGTAGCATCTTATTTATCAGGTGAGTGCCCAGCATCAGTGAGCACAGGTGTTCTTAAGAGGAGGAATTTGTGTCCAAGCAGGAATTCAGAGGGTCAGGAAGGGCTTTTTGTGCCTGCCAAGGTGTTTGCTCTCCCTGTGGATGGGGAGAGGTGCAATGAGGAGAGGATGTCCCTCTTCATCCTGGTGGGGCTTTTTCAGCCATTCCAGGAAATTGGTGTCTGTGATTTGTATGGCTTTGGAAGGAAAAAAAAAACCAACAAACCTTAACACTCCAGATCTAAAACATGAAAGGATGAAAAACATGAAAGGATCTGAAGTGTGAAAGGATGTCCCAAGTTTAAGAGCAGAACTTTCTTCCTGATCAAACAGAGCACAGAGGAACCACCACGCTCCTTGCCTAAATCCCCAGATTCCTGTCCCAGCCTGGCAAGGTCAGGTTTGCATGGTCTGGAGCTGCTCCTCTTTGTGTGGGTCCTGCCTGACTGAGGACATGACATCTCCTCTCAGTTTGCCTTTCATTTCCTCACCTTTATTCTCTTTTTCACCTTTTCTTCCAGCATCTGGCCAGTGTTTCACCTCTTGCTCAGCTCTCCCTCTGCAGTGCTCCTGTCCCCAGCCCTGCTGGCTCTCAGGGCAGGGGGGGATTCTGCATCCCCCAGAACTTTCCCAGCCAGGAACATTTGGGATCACTGTGGTTTGATGCTCCTGTCCCCAGCCCTGCTGGCTCTCAGGGGTTCTGCACCCCCCAGAACTTTCCCAGCCAGGAATATTTGGGATCACTGTGGTTTGATGCTCCTGTCCCCAGCCCTGCTGGCTCTCAGGGGTGATTCTGCAACCCCCAGAACTTTCCCAGCCAGGAACATCTGGGGTCACTGTGGTTTGATGCTGATCAAGGACTGTTTCCACCTTTCATACATCCATAATTCCACAATTCATACATCTCTTAGAAATAATGAAATTACAGAAATGTGTGTGCAGGCAGGGTCTGTCTCCCTGCACCAGAATCTCTCCCTCTGGATCACCTTTTTTGAGACATGGCCACAAATTTCCTTTGTGCCCCCACCTTCAGGAGGTTTTTCCTTCAGTGCTGAGCATCCAGCCTGGGAAAGGAACGAGAGCCAACTCGGAGAGCTTTAACCCATAATAAGTTTGATGTCCTCGGGGAGAAGGGAGATTAAGGAGCCCAAATTCTCGGTGAGATTGTCACTTGGCTAATGATGATGGTAGCCCGTGGCAGTCGGGGATGATAGGGCTGATACTTAGCAGGGGTTGTGAACCAATTAGTCTGCTCAACAAAACACTCGGTCCACTGGGTGCAAATGTTAGGAATATTTATAGGGCTGGCTCCAAAGTCAGCTAATCAAAACTGGGGAAAGCTACTTAAGAGCCTGTCCCGGGCTCTGCAGAGGCCCTGGGATTACACAGCTGACAGATAAACAAATGTTTGCCCGTGTAAATATTAGGACTCAAAGACTGTATTTGAACTCTTTCTCAGTTTCCTGGTGGTGTAAAATCAATTAGGGGCGATTAGAGCAGGCTCTGGAGGTGGCTGTCCATGGGAATTGTCCTGCTGGCTTCTCCCAGCCTGGCTCTTGGGGTATCCCATCAGTGGCCAGGTGAGATGGGAGCAGCACAATGAAAATTCGGGTGGTTTGCATTCATTCAGTGCCTAATGCCTCAGCCCTGAGTGCTCCTATCAGCTCCTGAACTCCCAAACCTGCTGCCTTTCCAAAGCAGGGCACTGTTGGAAATAAACATTGGCCTCACAGTCAGAGCTGTCCAGCACCTTCTGCTGCTGAGGCACAGACTCGGTCCTTGCATGAAGTCCAAATGTGGAGTTGGGGAGAAAGGAATTCATCTTAATTTACAGGCTGGCTTAAATGTTTCCAAGGGTTTCTCAATTGGCCTGTTTATTTACTTGCACTTCATTTCAAATTTTCAGGGTATTTTCCCCTCTGATCTCAGGCCTCAGTTGCAGAAACATTTCTGTGAAACAGACAAGAGTAAGAAAAATTCACGGGCTTCCCTGGAAAAGCTTTCTGAAAACTGAGAGTATTGATTGCTGAGATAAATGTGGTTATACATGTCTTTACAGAGAATCTGCAAATAGAAGAACAGCTTCTAACCCCACTGCTCAGCTCCTCACCAAAACATTCTGCCTTGCTGTTTTCCAGCTGTTATTTTACAGCAAGAGATGATTTTGAAATGCAACCATTTTGGGTTTGGGGCTCAAGGTTGTTTTCTCCAGGTTATTTCAAAAATCACTTTAAACTGGGGCATTTATTGCATTTGGCAAGCTCCACACTAGGTCTTTATTTAAAGAAAAATCAAATTTTAATAAAAGCCAGGTTGCAGATTGTTCTGACAAGCACAATGTGACTTTATGTTTTTATTATTGTTATTATAGGTTTTTTTTACACCCTCCTGTGTGTAAAAGCTTTCTTTATGCTGCTGCTAGTCTGGCTGCAAATGGCTTTAAGTGCAGTGGTTTAATACACAGATGTTCTTTCTGATGGCTCCTGTGTGTTGAAAATGACATAATGTCTTTTTTGAGCCTGAAAAGCACCATTCTCATTGGTCCTGGCCATTGTGTTAATAGTGCTCTTTATTTGCAGGTTTTCTTCAGGGTTTTTTTGGTTTTTTTTTTCTTTCTTTCTTTTTGTTCATGTGTGTATCAGAGACACAACACACCGGCAGTTAAATGGGGTAAAAATGATCTTTTGGAGAGGACGGTCCAAGTCCATGGAGGCTCTCCAGGGATCTCATTAAAGCATTCTTTCCTAATCCAGTGTACTGCAATATCAGCTCTCTGAATCCCCACAGTGTGCCTTCCTGATAGGTTAGTTTACACAGAATTAATTGTCTAATTTCGCAAACAACCAGTGCAGTGCACATTGTTTTTTATTTATTTATTTATTTTGCTGTCTGTTTTTAATCTGGTGTGTTGCTCTTGTGGATTCTGCTTTGTATTTCAAGGTAATTTTTACAACCCCTCTCTACTTACACCAGTTTGTCTTAGCCTATATCAATAAGAATCATTATTTATTTTTATCATTCTTCTTTTTGTCCTTCCAATAGATAAGAATTGCTGGTAATTTAAGCAATAATTTTCTGCATTAAAAATAAACCAAAAAACCAACCAAGTACAAGGAGGTTTCAGAAAAGGAAATTCAGATTGTTTAAGGCTTCAGTGGTTTAGATGCTCCAGAGACCAATCCTGAATGAGGAGCTTGGATTATCCTTGTCCTCAGAGGTCACCTGGCTGCTCTGGTGGCACTGGAATAGCACAGGGAAAATGAGCCTTGCCCAGAACAAAGGACCAGCAAGAGGAGATCAGTTGATACAGAAGAACAGAAAAATACATTTGAATAAAATCTCATGGACTGGGCTGCGAATTTGGCTTCAACAGGTTTTTAATATATTTGGAGGATCTGTTTTAGGGTAAAGTTCTTGAAATGTAACTTGCACAGAGGGTTTTTGCATTTGAACCAGAGGATTATTCAGGTTCACAAAGGCCTTTGAGATCATCAAGGTGAATTTACTGCCTGTGGTTTTTAACCACATGAGAAAGATGGATTCACTCACAGTACCCCTCAGTTTGCTTTGTCCAGGGTGGCTACTAAAAACCTGCTGCTCCCAAATACCTGCTGCAAACTGCTCCCAGCTTGGCTCCTCATTCTGCTGCCCTTCCCTTCCCTTCCCTTCCCTTCCCTTCCCTTCCCTTCCCTTCCCTTCCCTTCCCTTCCCTTCCCTTCCCTTCAGCACAGGGAATAGGAGTGAAAAGATGCAAAAATGAGATATTTTGGTTTACATAAGTGAGCGAGATTGAGGCAGTAGGACAAGGTGAGAGAAAGGACAAGTCAGGATAGCTTATTTGGGAGGCAAAAAAAACCCAAACAAAGCAGCAAAATTATCCTCAAAGCCCATGGTGATTCAGAAGATGTGTTCATCAGCACTAGGATTTCATCTTCTGTTTCTCATTTACACACACAAAGCATTTTCCAGTGAAAACTACAACTTCCTGTGGAAGAAGTCAGCATTTTGGACAGTGTTCATGTTCTCTGTGTTCCCTCCTTGGCCAGCATGTCTAGGATGGTGAATAGAAAAGAAGTCAGGGAAAGTTTGCTTTGCCACCTTATTTATTGTCCTTTTGGCTCTTGCTTCTATTGAAGAAATTCAGGAGCAGTGGGAATTTACACTGGGAATTTACATTCCCACAGCTGTTCCAAACTCCTTTTGCAGCAGGGATTGCATCTCCCTGGGTCTGAAAAACTGAAAAGGTAAATGGGATTTCTCCATCTCCCCCAAAGTTCCCAGCAACTGCACACGGGGCTGGAGCAGACCTGAGGCTGTTCCCTGTTGGGAGGGAATGTGGGACAATCCTGTCTGGCCCTGTGACAGGGATGTGACAGCGAGCAGAGCCCCCAGAGCCGTGTCCCCTCCTGGCCCCACTGGCAGCGCGCACATTCCCCTCCTGTCAGCTGTTATCCCGGGCTGGTGACATCACCCACCAAGCCACACTTCAGGCAGGTCTCTGGCCATTAAAAGATGAATTCCCAGCACAGCTGAAACCTCTGGGGCCTTTGTCACCAACTTCAATGGGGCTCAGCTCCCACCTCGTGGCTCCGTGGCAGGAGGAATAAATTGCTGCCGGTGCGGTGCAGGGGAAGGATAATTAGCAGTCAGTCAGTCATGGAGCCGCTTGTCTGATGAATAATAGAACTGAGTACGAGTGGAACGTTGCCTTCCAAGTGGGTAAAGTGATTTTAGCAGATTAACATGAGTGTAGGCAGCCAAGAAGTATGGCATGAAAACCAAGTGTGAGAGGAGTTCTAGACAGGAGACATCAACTTTTCCGTCTGTCTGGTGTCCAAAACACGCTGTGGATTTTTGTGTAAGTGCTGCACCAGGAAGTTGTTATGTTAATTCTGCACCGGGAAGTTGTTGGGGATCAAGAAGTCAAGGTGTCGTGTAACTAGGATTTGTTTCTTCTTTATTTTTTTGTGGAAGTGGGTTGATGTTCTTAGAGGAGCATGAGGGAGATTTCAGTGAATGCTCTTCTCCCTTTTTGCTTCTTGTCAAAAATGCCTTTGGAACTTGTTAGAGGAGCTCCTTTGTAAGGTGTTCAAGACCAGCTTGGATGGGGATTGGAGCAGCCTGATCTAGTGGAAGGTGTCCTTGCCCACGGCAGGGGCTTGGAAAGAGATGAACTTTAAGGTCCCTTCCAAACAAAACCAACCTGTGACGCCACAAGGATGATGGACCACGTTTTATTGGAAACCCTGGCTTGGAAATTCTGATTGCTGGCAGAAAAAATGGTGAGACCAGCTGGTGCAGAGAACCTGTGGGACAAAGACAGGTGCTGGGCTTGCAGATCTGTTACCTCTGAGCAAAGCAAGCAACAATTAAAGCAGAAGAAAGGCAGCCCAGTGTAGTTTTAATCATTAGTCTCAGTTTGTCGTTGGCCGTTATGCTGCGTGAGGCTTTGTGAGAGCATAAAGGCAGCTCTGTAATGCTGAGCCTTTTAACCAGCCCTGTTTGTGGATTGTGATTGGCAAAGCCATTGACTTCATATTCTTTCATGTCCTTTCTGTTCCCCCCTGTTTTGATGTTATCCTGCAGTCATCTTAGCTGCGTATTAAACAAGAGACTGCTTCAATATAAAATGATCAAAGGGCTGGGGGAACACAGGCCCATAAAGAATATATGGAGAGCTCGGGGAGAATGGTGAGTTGAATTTAAAGGCTTTTTCAAGCTGCTTAATTCCTGCTTAGATTTCTGGTGTCACCAATAGGCAACAGTCCCTTTCTTTAAATCTTTTACTAAGGATTGACTGGCAGAATCGCTGTTTTACATGAGGTTTAAAGAGTAAAAGGCCACCCTGAAGGTCAAACCCTAGGAGATTTCCTCTAAGAGCTCATTGATTCTCCTAGATTTTTGACTAGGAGAGAGACCACTCCTTCCTAGATCTGCAGTTTGGATACAAGTGCCTCAGTATGTGCCAGCACAGAAGGCAGGAGCCGAAGTGTAAGGGCAGGAAAAAAATTAGAGAGAAAGATGCTGTGGGGCAGACAGACAATGATCTCAGTCTTGTATCATTCAAACTGGTGACATTATTAGCTACTGGTCCATGAAAAAAAGGGCAGTATTATTTTATCTGTCTCAGAAATGGATTGTGTTAACAATGAAATTGGGCAGGATAAAGATTTATGGCCCCATCCTCAGCTTGAGTAAACAGGCAGAGGACCTGAGTGTGTGGGGATGGGAAAGCTGGGCTGTACATGCTGGGGATCTGGTTTTCTTCACATGCAGACACAAATTCAAGGGTGCTGAGACTGCACAGGCAAGTCACTGTCTCTTTTTTATACCAAAAAAATTCAGATGAGCATGTCTTGCCTCTCTAACCTCATTAGAGTGTTGGCTTTGTGAGCTGCCCAGTGCTGTGGTAGTGATTAGCAAAAGCCTACCCCATAAGCAAACTCTGTATTTGTGCTATTACCTACTCCTGTGATATTTCAATCTGATTCATTAGAGAAATTAGCATTTTTATGGACTAATTAGGGGAAAATGTTGCTTGTACCCTTCCTGATATACAGGGATTTTTCATACAACAAAGCCACACAGAAGTGAAACACGATTCCACCCCCCCAAAAAAGGGAGAAAAGCAAAATGGTTCTTCTGATTAACATAGAATATTGGGGAGATTTGAACTTGAAACCAGGAATTAAGAGATGGTTAGATTGCTGCACTACTGGCAGTTTGTCCAGTCTTTTTGAATTTGTAATTCCAGCTCTCTTTCAGCTATTTTGGTTCTTGAGGCATAAAAATATTTTAAAAGCTGTCAGTCAGTCACTGTATTTTTTGTGACAGTTGCAAAATGCACAGTAATGAGAATGAATAGTAATGAGTGCATTATTCAGCAGCTATAAATACCAATTGATTTCCACTGTAAGTTTATATTTTTCAGTCAACATGCATTTTTAGCCTTATTTTTTGCTCCTCTTTCAAACCAGACTCAGGTTTTATTAGACTGTAGCTAACAATCATTCAGACATGTCTTGGTTTCCTTAATGAACCACTTGCTTCTGAAGTTTAATTCTAAATCTGCCTGTGTGTCACTTGCTCCTGCTCACGTTTTCTGTTTGCCAGGAGGGTAAAAATGGAGGGTTAAAATCTGAGGTCTTTGCAGGGGAAGTATTTTGGTTTTCTTTTCTTTTCTGAGAGGGTGGAATAGCATTATTTTAATCAGTGCAGACATCTCCTGTTTTGATGGCTGTGTTCTGATAACGATCCTGCTTTGCTGAGGCTCAGAGCAGCAAACCCTTCATTCTGGGCTTCTGTGCAAAAGGCAAAAATCTCCTTCCTGCACAGAGGGGAGAAGTTCAATTAGGCCTTCTGGTGTCAGGGGAGGTTGATCAGGCTTTAATTGGCTCCAGCTGACTGGCTTTTAGGCCATGCTGTTGCTCACCTGCAGTTGGATAGTTCTCAAATATGTATGGAATTTTGTATTGCGTTCGGAAGCATTGTACCGAGTCAGAATAATTCTTTAAAATGATACTTTGCAGTGAATGCACTCTGATGAGCAGGGTGAAGTGAAGAAAAAGGAGAAACCTTCTTCTTCACCAGAAGTGAAGGAGAAACCATTAAAATTGTGAAAGAATATAAGTAGGAAGGGACCTTTGGAGGTCCTCCCATTGAATGTTGGCATTGAACTTCATGTTGACTTTGAACTTAAATCTTGTTGTTCTGGGCTTTGCTGGGTTGAAATCAGGAATTAGGCTTCTCTCTCCATGCTGGACAAACCCAGTTCTCCCAGCTCTCCTCCAAAGTTTTGTGCTGCATTATTAGAACCCTAGACACCAAGAATTTTAAACTTCCTGCGTTAAAAAGCACAGACCTTCAGCTCCACCTGGGATTTGATTTGCTTTTCTTCCTTTTTTCCCTGCAGTTTGGGCCAGGCTTCTGTAGCTCTCCTGGACAGTCCCCACTCCCACCTTCTGTTCACCTTCCTTCTGTGCTGGAGCTCGCTCGGGGATTCCGTGTCCAGCCAAGTCAGCCTTCTGCCACATCTGCTCCACTTCCCACTCACTGGGGTGGGTTGTTGTACTTTGGGCAGGTTTTCCATGAAGATCAGGGAGCTTTCCTGTGCCCTTCTGCCCCCAGGGCAGCCAGCCATGGCCTTACAACTCCCACCTCCCCGAGCAGCCACACTGCTCCCTGAATTTCAGTGTTGTCAGGAGATCTCAGGCGCTGGTGCATCACCAGTGGCCACATTTTATGAAGGCTTACTCAAGTTTTATCCACTTCTAGTCCTTAACTGGGCAGCAAACCCCCCTACTTGATGGCCTCTCATCCTGGCCTTCAAGAATTTACTCCCAACAACCCTGTTTCACGGCATAAAATTCCTGCAAAATAATTCTGTCTCAATAATCTCTTCTGAGGAAAATTCTGCTGTCTTGGCATTGTTTTAAACTCCTTTTACTCCCATAGAATTCCTTTTCCAGCACAGCATGTATTTTTTTCTGATAGGAAAAAAGAAAAAAAGAAATCCTCTTGGACTTTGAGTACCATAATAAATTAGTCATCTTCTTGATGACCTTTCTTGCTGAGGGATTGTTGGTGTGAAGCATTCTGTGGGCAGAAGGAGTTAACAGCACACTTCAAGCCTGGAGTGCCAGTGTAAAGCACCCCTTGAAGTGATGACTTTTTTCAGTTGCACTTTCCTCCTTGTGCTTTCAGCAGTTCAGAAGCTGGGATGCTCAAATTGCCCATCTTGACCTCAGTTGTCTCCTGTGTTAATCAAATGCCCTGTGCTGCTACTTGGGCCATTAGCTGGGACTCGGAAGTTTTATTTCTGGCTCTGCAATTATCCCACTGCTGTAATTTCCTTATCTGGATTGGGGATAAATAACAAAGCTCCCCTTCTTCGCAGAAGGCTCGGAGATTTGATGATGAAAAATGCTATATAAGGGTTCAATGTTTTTATGGGAACAAATATCACTTTGTTTGCATGGCTTGACCATCTTAACAAGCAAGCAGGGAGTTGATGACCAAATCAAGATAAGAATTGAACAAATGAGGGATAATGAGCAACTTCAGACTATGGACTTCATTTTTTCCTTCTGCTTGAAAGTCATTCACTTTTTTATGTCTGTCTGTAGAGGATTTTTTAGTCTGTAAATCATTTGCCAGTTGGTGTAGAAATCTTTTAATTCTCTTCTTTCGTCATTTGCTTATCATTTTAGATACCAAATAAGTAACTTATTAGTTTGTGTGATCATTAGCAATCTCAGCACAGAATCACATATTATAAGGTTCAGTTTCCAATTTCGATATTGGACAATTTTCAAGCGCATTTAAAGGGCATTTCCTGGGGAAAAAAAAAGTGAAAATTATAGTTTAAAAGTGAACTATCTTTATAACAGGAAAAAAATCATCCTTCATTAAAACTGCACTCTAAATCTGTTATGAAAAGGGCAGCAGAAAACTGATCATTTAAAAAACTTTCAAACTTCTTTGCCTGTTATTTTCACACAGTGCCATGGGTTAGGTCCTTCTGATCTTTCAGAGCTCATGCTCATGACAGCTTGCACGGGATTGACTTCTGGTTTGTAGAATGAAAAAAACATCCTCAGTTCAACTTGCATACAATTTTTAACCAGGAAACATAAGAATGGGGTAAATAAATTTAACTTCAGATACCTACACTGATTTATTTCAGTTGAAGACCTTCAAACTGAGAGAAGGTTTAGGTGGGATACTGGGAATTAATTCTTCCCTGTGAGGGTGGGCAGGCCTGGCACTGGGGCTGCCCCTGGATCCCTGGCAGTGTCCCTTGGAGCAGCCTGGGACAGTGGAATGTGTCCCTGCCATGGCAGGGGTGGCACTGGATTGGCTTTAAGGTCCCTTCCAACCCAAATCTTTTGGGGATTCTGTTTCTCTGTGCTGAGAGTTGCTCCAGAGTGCCTGAGAACGACCCTGACTTTGGGTGTGAATAGCTGAAAAATGAGTATATCTTCAAAAATACAGGGCAAAGTTTTCTGGCTGCTTCCATTCCTGAAACCCCTGTACTGTGATAAACTTCCATGGGTCTCCTGGAAAATGTTGGATATTTCTCAACTGCTGTGCAAACACTCAGGATGCTGCCTCCACTTGGAGAAATCCTTTTTCAGCCCTCGTGCTGTACATCCTCTGTGTCGAGGAGCTCAGAGCAATGCAGCTTTGAGCATTAGGAGGTTGTTAAACCAGTGTGAGTGCTGCCTGAACCTCGGGGCCGTTCAATGCAGAATCACTCTGACTAATGGGCAGGTGCCAAATGTGCCAAATTTTACCCCAAAGTGCTGGCAGGCTGCTGGTGCTGTCGGTTTTGCTCGCTGGTTTTTATGGACCCTCAGGATTTATTGAGCCAGCAGGGGAGCTCTGACAGAGGTGATTCTGCCCCAGTCCCAGGTGCCCTTAAGGGGCAATAAGAACACCTGGTGTGCGCTGTAAATTTGAACTCAACTCATTCGTGTCGCGGCACGGGGTTTAACTGCTGAGCACTCACTGGGGGTGTGAACATGAAACCTGGGTGATTCTGCACAGACCTTGACATTTTCTTTAGGGAAAAAATGGCTCTGCTGTGGCTGGGTGATGACAAGGCTCAAAAAAGAGACTGTGCAGCAATGAGCCTTTGCCTGGGTGCTGGAGCCAAGGTGATTTTCTCCTGGTAACCATTCTAACAGCTTTTAATGCCATATATCCATATTATTAAGTTTAGCACCTGAATTATGTACTGGCAAAGAGCTATAACATTTCTTATGCCTGAGCAGTCGAGGACCCAAATCTGGCCCAATAGACTTGATTTACAAAAATGTGTTCATGGCTGCCTTCTTTTACTGGTGCAGTAAATCACAGGAATTGTCAGCCAGCATCATGTGGTGGGCCCAGACAGCTGTGATTAGCATTGAAAGGCTCTCTCCATATTCTTCATATTCCAATAATAAATAAACAAACAGTTATTTGAGCAACTTGTAGCACTGTGCTTGGAGTAATTATTCTATATGTCCCACAGAGTAGAAACTTATTTTTATTAATTTCTTTTTCCTGGTGGGAAAAGTTGAAATATGAGCAAAGCACGGCTACTAAACTAGACTTCTTAATTTTATTCCTGTAAAATTAATATCTCCTCCTGTTGCTAAAAAGAAAATAATCATATTATTTAAGGAACAGAAAAGTGCTTGTGCTGACTCTTCTCAGCACACTGCATCTTTGCTCGTTGTGTTCAAAATGCACTTGGGTAAAATTACATCGAGGATGTTTATTTCTTTATTAAAGAGTTTCTTTTCTCTGTTGCTGTTCCTTTTCTCAACCCATATAAATTTTATGTACTTGGTGTTAGTCAGACATCACTGTAAATGCTCCCCTTAGCACATTTGCATTGCTGTGGCATCCATAAGCTGTAAGGACCTTGACCTTTTGCTGGGAAAGTTTATCCACTTCACCTTGTGCTATTTTCCAGGCTGGTTAAAGCATCTTTTTATTGCTTGACAGAACCTCCTCCTTGAAAACCCTTCAGCTGTGAGCATGCACAAGGGCAGCTCGTGCCTCGCTGGTGGGGCTGATGGGGACAATGCCCAGCCCTGGGTGCTGGGATCTGGGTCCTTTGCCACCCACACCTTCCTGAAATAGGATCAGCCTTGGTGGAGTGCCCTGAGAGCAGAGCCAAGGCAGGTTTGATGTGAGAGCAGTGCTGGGGGAGCTGCAGGAGCAGCCAGAGCAGTGCCAGAGCTCCATCCTGGGCAGCATTCCCCTCCTTTGGTGCCATTCTTCTTTCTCGAGCCCTCCAGGACAAATCTGTGAATTACCTCCCTCTGTTCTGCAGGGATCTGCAGCAGGCACAGCTCAAGGAACGTTTAAATATTTATTTGTCATTTCCAGAGCGTTATCTGGGCGTGACTGGCAGGTTTTGCTGTTGTCATTTTTGTGTGTCTGTGGAGGAGCAATGCCTGGGTGGAATGTGAAGGTCACATTGCAGCAGGGACTGCTCATCCTCTGTGTTTGCTCCTCCTGTGCCAGCCGGAGCCTGGGAAGCTGCTGGTGCCATCTGTGGCATGGCCAGAGCAGGGGGTGATGCCAGCCCTGCTCCTGCTCCTGCTCCTGCTCAGACACCGAGCAGCCCCAGCTGGACACGGGGATCAGGGATGTCCCCAAGGCACCTCTGTGCCACCCTGCCAGGCAGGAGTGACCAGCTGAGTGCAGGGAAATGTCACCTGCATTCCCTCACCTGGGCAGCTTTCAGCTCCTCTGGGGAACTGAAAGGCAGAGTGACTGTCCTTGTGGAACATCAGAACAATAAAATGCCACTGCAGGAACCCAGACAGGCAGACACTTTGTCCCTTCCCACAGAGGAAAAATTAGATTTTAATTTTTAAAAATCCCAACAGATTTACCATCCCAGGGCAGCTCACTTTGATTCAGGCCACAAGGTTTCTAGGACAGCCAGAAATCCCAGTTAGGAAGGCTGCAGGATTTTCCCTTGTACTCAAGGCATGAAAACCCAACAACAGGCTGAGTTTTCAGTGCAGACTGCAGACAGGTTTTCTCATTAAGACAGACCTGGTTTCAGTTATTCCTCAGTGAAATGAACCCTGGGGTTGATTTTTAAAATTGGGGAACTTGCTGCAGCCAGGGAGCCCAGCTAGGCTGTGCCTGGGTGTTCCACAGGAGCAATAATGGTCTTTCCCTTTCCCCTTTTTTTTCCCCTTTTTTTCCCCTTTTTTTCCCCTTTTTTTCCCCTTTTTTTCCCCTTTTTTTCCCCTTTTTTCCCCCTTTTTTCCCCCTTTTTTCCCCCTTTTTTCCCCCTTTTTTCCCCCTTTTTCCCCCCTTTTTTCCCCCTTTTCCCCCTTTTTTCCCCCTTTTTCCCCCCCTTTTTTTCCCCTTTTTTTCCCTTTTCCCTGTTCCTTGTACCCTTTCCATTTTCTCTTCCCTTTTCCCTTTTCCCTTTTCCCTTTTCCCTTTTCCCTTTCCCTTTTCCCTTTTCCCTTTTCCCTTTTCCTTTTCCTTTTCCTTTTCCTTTTCCTTTTCCTTTTCCTTTTCCTTTTCCTTTTCCTTTTCCTTTTCCTTTTCCTTTTCCTTTTCCTTTTCCTTTTCCTTTTCCTTTTCCTTTTCCCCTTTTCCCCTTTTCCCCTTTTCCTCTTTTCCCCTTTCCCCCTTTCCCCCTTTTCCCTTCTCCTTCCCTTTCCCTTCCCACGCATCACCCCAGGTGGGAAGAGAGGAACAGAGGCCTCTGAGTCACAATTTTTCCTTCCTGTTGTACAAGAGTCCTGGGCAAAACGCTGGATAATCTTCCCTGGGGAATTGCAGGATCACTGCAGGAGTGTTGGGTTGGAAGTGCAAGAGGATCCTGGGGATTCATGGAGTTCTTCAGGGAAGGCAGTGGAAGGTGGCTCTGCCCATGGAAGGAGGGGTGGAATGAGATGATTTTGAGGTCTGTTTCAATAATTCTGTGATTCCATCATTCTCTGACAGCCCCAGAAGCCGGGAGGGAGCCCCTGAGCAGGCTCTGAGCTGCAGTGGGTGCACTTGGGCACAGGAATCAGCTCTGCCCCTGCTCTGCCTTTGGCATGGGAAATATTTCCAGTGGTTTTGGGGAGCAGTGAATTCTTATTGTTTAAACTCAGCCTGAAACCACAAGAACTGCTATAAATTGGCTGGCTCTAATAAACCCAGTGCTATAAATCACCTGATTGATACTTGTATAAATCTTGTCTTTTTCCCCCCAAGTTTCCCTACACTTTTCACTGGTATTTTTTTGATATAAACCCTTCACTCTGACAGCTTTTTTTGGCCTGTCCTCTGTCCATACAGTCCACTAATAACTTCAGCCCCACAGACCTTCTCTCCAGGAAATGCCATTAAGATTTTCTTTTAGCAAAAGTGAGCAGCCCTTCAGAAATCCTTTATCAGTCCTGCTTTTTCCTGTTGTGGTTTTCCTCTTGCCTTTTTCTTTTTTTTTTTCCCATGGATAGCTGTAATTTAAAGCTTACAAGATCGATAAGTCCAAGATGCACAGCATAAATGGGAGAAGCAGACAAACAACTGGTTAAGATAGGAGACAGCTGATGAAAATGAATTCAGCTATAAAGCATTTGAGTTACTGTTCTCTGCTGTGATTGCTGAGAGAGATTAAAAAATAGGAGGAGGGGGAGATACAAATCATCATTCCCTCCTCCCTCGGAATCTCAGTTGAAATAATGCTGAATTTCTTCTTTTCCCTCCCATGTCTCTAAACAAACAGGAGATTTTTTTTTTTAAATTTTATTTGGAGGAGAGCTTTTAATCAATTGCAGGAGAATTGGCTTAATCCAGAGCTAACAGGGGGCAGAGTAATGGCAGGAAGTCTGGACCTGATGCAAGAACAGCCTCTTGTCCTGAACTCCCTGAATCCAGCCCTGGGACAAACTGAAACCCTGAAAATGGCCTCTCTTCTGCCCTGCTTGGTGGCACAAGGATTTTTCCACTCTGCTTTGCAGCCCTGGTGATTCTGCACGGGGCTGGGTTGGGCTTTGCTCTCTTTTCCAGCCCAGGCATGTCTTGCAAAGCTTGGCCCAGGCTGGCACAGCTCGGTTGGGCTGTGCCCAGCTGGCACAGGCTGTGGCTGAGGAGATTTGCATTTGGCATTACAAATTGCAGTCACATTGCTTTGGGGAGGTGGAGGCTCTCTGAAAGGCTGAGCACAGTGCCAGCAGGAGAGCAAACATTGCTGAGCTGAAGCCTCAATAGAAGTCAAGAAGGATTAAGGCACAGCTGAAAGTAGAGCTGGGGTTCCTAAATCACCACAGAGCTTTAGAAAATGTTTTCTGTTCGCACCAAAACCATAATTTATCGACAGAGGGGTCAAACTGTAAAATATATGTGCTAGTGAGTTGTGTTTCAGTGGAACTGCAAACTTCTGTTGGTGTGGAGATTCTTACAAATGGTCCCTGTGTGCCATGGCCACAGAAGCTCCCTGAAAGGCTCAGGATGTGTGTGGCAATAAGCACTGACATTTTATGTGTTTCCATCTGCCTGGGCTGAAGTTGGCTCTGCTTACCCCAAAAGATCAGGGGCACTTTGCAATATGAATTTGAAACAGCCTGGGAAAGGAAGTCCAGGTGCACTTGGGCACTTTGGGAGAGGGATTGGCCCTGTCCACGGGGAAATAAGTCTGTCTGCACCTGCTGAGATGAGAGCAGATAAAGAGATTATCAAGTAGTGACAAGAAGGAAAATAGGTTTGCTGAATTCCTCTTTATCACTTCTTCTCCCTCAAGACTCTCTGAATATCTTGTCATTCATATGGAGGGGCTGGAAAGAAAATCACTTTTAAGGGTGACCCACAGAGGTAAAACCAGACCAGAATGGTGCCTGTGTGCTTCTCCTGCTCCTGGGTGACACAGGAATCGGTCTGGGGCTTGCACTGTGTGAGCTGTAACATTTGGAAGTGCAGCAAAAGTGGGATTAGAGCTCAAGAGTCTGTTCCAGGCTTTTGCTGCTCCCAGCACACTGTGGAGCATCCTGTGACCCAGCTCTAGGGGGGAATATCGAGGTCAGTGGCAGAGGTGGGTCCTGTCCTTGTGGCAGAGACACAGAAATGCAGCTCTTGGTCAATGTGTTTAAAACAGGTGGAATGTATTGGAAAAAACCCCAAACAAACAGTTAAGGCATCTGTTTCCTCTTGGATGTGCTTTTCTTCCACAAGCTGTTTTTATTTCTTTTCCTTTAAGGGAAAGTAACTATTGAAAATCACTTTGAAACGTGTTTCATGTTAGGAGAGCAATAATGTAGGTGGTGATTGATAAGATTTATTGTTTCTGGGTTCGTGTTATCTTGTGATTCTGAGGAAAGCTGAATCTTATCTGTGTGGTGCTGTATAAACACCTAACAGACTTCAGAGAGCTTGTAATGTAAGCAGACAAGAAAGGCAAAGGAAGAGAAGGGGAATGTGCAGAAAAGTGCCTCCTTCCAAGGCCACGAACCAGGTTTAGAATAAAAATCAGATCTTCTCACTTCAGCCCATTTTTCCCTCTATTCCATGGGGTGTGTTGCTTCTGTTTTTCCAATATGGAAAAACCTCTCCTTTCCAGGTAAATGAAGGGCAAAGAGAATGAGATCAGGCAGACACTCAGCATACAGGGAAAAAAAAAATAAAGCAAAGGAATTGTACTGATAAAGGTGCTGGTTTTAGATAAAATGAACATATGACATGCCATTACACAACTCACACCTCTTTCTTTATTTCTAGATGCAGTAAAGTGGGGAGAAGGATTCAGATGTAAAACTGCAGCCTGACCATGCACTGATGAGGAAACAGCCCCATGCACTGGTCAGAAATGCATATTTCTCTTTTTAATTAAGTGTTTTGGATGTCCATTTGATTTGCCTCTCTATCTGATCCCAGTTAAAGTCATTGTAACCATTTTGGACCTGTTTGATACCATTTCTGTCTGGTAAAAGCTCTTCCTAAAAGCACAAACACATGTGTGTGTGTGTGTGTGTTTGTGCAGGTAGGCAGGTTCTGGAATGCCTCCCTGTGATTTTAATTCCCTGGAGGGTGTGGACATGCTTTCAGAGCCTGACAGCTCCGGGGTCAGATGGAGCTTGTTTGTCTTCTCTTTTTGCAGCTCAAGCAAACATTCATTTGTTCTTGTGTGTGGAGCTGAGCCCTAAGCCAGGCTTTATCCTGTTGTAGCGACTAATTGGTGAGGAAATTGTGATTTTACATTTAAAAAACCCCCTCAGCTCCGGAGCAAAAGGTGCTGTGATCATTCCACCCTGATTATTTCAAGGTCAGTGTCCCATTCTGCTCCCCAGCAGCTGCTGGTGGCCATCAGGGCAGGGAGGGGCTGGATGGATTTCCTTGGATTTCCCAAAAGTTGAAGAGAAATAGCGGAAGAGCGGGGACTTCATGGTGGCACTGCCAACAACTGTTCACAGGGGAAAAAAGGCTTTGGAGCCCTGGAGTTATTTATGGCTTGGACTTCTCCAGGACAGTTTGTTTCCACGGGATTTTAGTGCCCATGGGCCCTTCCTGTAGGGAGATGTGCCTGGAGGAAATAATCACACTGGCAAGGGGGTTCTGTCTATTTCTTTAACTATTTTTAAATCCTATTCAGAAAAAAAGAAAAAAAAAAAAAACCAGTCCTCCTGGTAATTCTGTTTTCTTCCTGTTTGTGGCTGCTGAAAAGGGGCTCTTGGCTACCAATATGTGCATTTCCCATGGACTTTTACTAACAGGAGCTTCAGGGTGAAAGCTTTGCCTATAATGGGAATTTTTTACACCAGAACTTCCTTTTGAGCTGCCATTTTTTAGGATTTTGTGCACTGCTCGATGGCCTTGACTACAGTAAAAAGCAAGTTTCTATGTATCTGCTGCTGAATTTAATTTTGTGAACTTTGGTGGGCTGTAAAAATCAGAATGATAAAGTTACTGACAAAATGTAGTTTGTCTGAATAAAATGTTTTAGGATTTAAAAAAATATATTTTTTTATACCCAATGATAAATGGATTTTTTCGTTACAGCCAGCAATGGTTCCAAGTAGAAAATAGCTTACTAATTTCTGATTAACCCCAGCTAATCAGGCAGGCAGTGGGATCCAGCTGGTGTGTAAGTCCAGATCTCCATAAAATCTGGTTATATTTTCATTTATCTCATTCTGGGAGCAGCTCTGACCTGAAAAGCTGACTTCCTTGTGTGTTTGTGAGTTAGCTGATAAACTTTCCCTCTTTCAAGCCCATCCAGCTGGAAAGGCCACCATGAAAAGCTGGCTGGTTTTTGGGTATGAATGAAAAAGAGTAAAGATTTACTCTGTTTTTCTTAGTGGGCAATCTCTGTTTCTTCTTGCACACCTCCAAAACACTCTCCTACCTTTTATCCCCAAAACCTTCTCCTGAAAGATTTATTCTGTTTTCCTTAGTGGACAATCTTGGTTGTTTCTTCTTGCACACCTCCAAAACATTCTCCTACCTTTTATGCCCCAAACCTTCTCCTGAAGGATTATTCTGTTTCTTGAGGGCCAGTCTGTGTTGTTGCTTCTTGCACACCTCCAGAACCTTCTGCCACCTTTTACCCCCCAAACCTTCTCCTGAAGGATTTATTCTGTTTTTCTTAGTGGACAATCTGTGTTGCTTCTTCTTGCAGACCTCCAGAACCTTTTGCCACCTTTTATGCCCCAAACCTTCTCCTGAAGGATTATTCTGTTTTCTTGAGGGCCAATTCTTGCAGACCTCCAGAACCTTCTGCCACCTTTTACCCCCCAAACCTTCTCTCTGGGCGGGTGTCCCATGGGCTGAGCTGTTCCATCTCCAGGGGGGAACCCTGGAAATGCAGGAGCAGCATTCCAAGTGCAGACTTGAGCAGCTTCCTGCATGGAATCACAGAACCATTGAGGCTGGAAAAGACTTTTAGGGCCATCAGATCTGACTGAGTGCTGCAGCACTGCCCCTCACCCATGTCCCCATGTCCCCAAGTGTCACCTCCACGCGGTTTTTGAATGCCAAGGGTGTCCTAAAGGTCTGCAGCCTTTAGAGCTGGCTGTGCCTGCAGTGTGGGTGTTTGGAATTGGAGTGTTTCTTCCCTTTGCATCCCAACCCCAGGCACCCACTTGTGTGTTTTTGTGCCTTTCCTCTCTGTCTGACCCTGTTTCTCAGGGCAGGGATCAGCCCCGTGACCTCCTTGCCCTGGGTGACCAGAGAATGAACCCAGAGCCATTCAGATGGGGCTCCAGACTGGATTAATCTGTGCTGCCCCACAAATAACTGCATTTACTCACACAGGGGCTTTTTATTGAAATGCATTTCTCCTCTTTGTCAGAGAGAGGAATTGTAATTAAGATTTCATTGTGTGATGAACTCCCTATATTTAGAGCGTTATTGGTGAATCTTTTTCTATCTGAAACCTTTTAAAAGATATTTGGCAGTGGGAAAGTTGGTAATCGTTGATTTTCATTTAAAATTCAGGGCATGATATGTGAAGCTGTGTTTATGAGGAGGGTACGTGGTCCTGTCATTTTCTACTTGCTTAAAAGCTGCATAAGTGGTTGAGGAAACTCCCATCCTGAGGAGAAGAAAGGGCTCATTAAAAAGATTAGCTCATAGAGAACAAATTAAACTTCAGTGCCCTGCATAAAGATTATAATAACTGTAATAATAAATGAATTAATAATGCATTAAAGGAGAATTCCTCCAGTCAGCTTGTCACACGCTTATCCTTGAAAATTGACTTCAGCGAGGTGTGTCACACGAGCTAATGGCCTTAACTGATGGATTTGGGATTTTTCCACACTCCAAAATCCACTCAAACCCATATTTCTGAATTTTTGACAGTCTGCTGGATAGACATGCAGTAAGTTGGGCTGTAGCAGGGGAGGAAGCTCTGGTTTTAACCTCAGGTCATCAGAATTGGGAAATCCTCAGCTCTTGGAAGGGGAAAAATTGGCAGTCCAGGGCTGGGGGCTGCACATCTGCACCAGAGGTGAACATCCTGGGCTGATGTGGGACACAGAATTCAGATGGAACTGACAGAGAGTAGGCTTAGATCAAATATTAGGAATTAATTCCTCCCTGGGAGGGTGGGCAGCCCTGGCACAGGTGCCCAGAGCAGGGTGGGATCCCTGGCAGTGCCAAGGCCAGGCTGGACACTGGGGCTGGAGCACCTGGGACAGTGGGAGGTGTCCCTGCCATGGCAGGGCTGGGATGAGTTGGGCTTTGATGTTCTGCCAGCCCAAACCAGCCTGGGATTCCATCTGGGGAGCTCCCATAAATCTGAAAGTTTTGTTCCTACTGTAATAAATATGAGATCATCAGGATTCAGGAATTAGTTACCAAATTCAGCACTGAAATAAGAGGCATCCAGAGGGGTTTAGCTGAGGAATTGTGGGTGCTGAGGCATCTCTAGACAGCAGCACAGTGAGAGTTTGGGGATTTCTGCAGTCTCCCCGGGGTAAGAGCTGAGGTTCTAATGGTTATTACACCAAGGGAAAATTGAATTAAGGGAATTGATTATCCAGACATAGTAAGGTTGTAAAATGCATCTTTAGGCACCTGGGTACCTTTAAAATTAATCCATTATTCACTCCTGAAACCCAAACCTGCTCCTCTAAACCCAGGCACTGCTGAAGATGGAGTTGAAGGGAACCATGAGGTGGTTAATTTTTAGAATCTTTAAATAATTGAGGCTGGGGAGGTTCAAAAAGGAATCTGTGGGTTCCACACATTAAGGGGAACAGTTGCCCTGTTCCTACAGAATCATGGGATGGTTTGGGTTTGAAGGGATCATCTCACTGACATTTTCCACCAGCCCAGGTTGCTCAGTTTATAATGACTGTGTCACATTGGTGCTTCTCTGTGTCCTCAGCTACACCTGCCAACAGGTATTTGTAGGTGTTGATTTAACACTGAGCTTTGCCTATGAAAGAGATGAAAGCAAATTCCTTCTGGGATGCTTTTTATTTTTAATTTGAAAATAATTGAAAATGCATCTCTAGCGTTTTGTTGCTTTTATTGGAAGGGTATTTTTTAATAAAAATCTCATTCAGCATAAAAAGGACAACATCAATGGGCTTCTTATCAGTGCTTTGCATCATGTTAATACCAGAGCCAGCAACGAGGTGTGCAGGTATTATACCAGAACAAAGGAAATGATTCCAGGGATTTTATCAGAGAATATTTTGAGTTTGCCTGTCAAGCCATGCAATATGTGCTCTGCTTTGTTTGCTGGCTGGTGTCAGAGCAGCTGAGCAGTTGCTGGAGTTTGCACAGGGATTCTTTTCCCTCCCTGCACTGGTTTGCTTTGGCACATCATTGGATCCACGCTGGGAAAATAGTGAGATATCAAATGAAAGTGATGCGTTAATACTGAGCTGTTACAGCCCAGAGCAGCGCTGCCTCTGCACAGGGGAAGTGGTCACTGGGGTGCTGGAAGTGCAATCCCTTTTGTCAGGAAAATTAACCCACAAACACCAAGGGTTTATGTCCCAAAAGGAGACAGAGGAGTCCTTTGACTTTATTCCAATCAATGGAGAGGCCATGGGGCATTGCCCTGGGATCTCTCCAGTTGTTGGAGGACGCAGCCTCCCTTTTTATCCCAATTTCCCAGCCACATTTCCCTTCTCTCTTTCCCCATTTCTGAGGTACTTGAGAGGTACAGACTTCCCAGAACACCTGACACCAGAGATTCCCCTCTAATATACAACCCTCCCTTTCCATTTTTAATTCTTATGGAATTCAGGGATTTTTCTTCCCCATTGTTTCTTTCATCTTTCAATATCTAATTTCATTTATCAGCAAACCTAAAGTTTATTTGTGAAAGCAAATATCTTTTTCCATTCATCCATCAGTGCAATCCTTTCTTTTCTCTCCCAGTGCTGGTTTTATCTCCCAGCAGACCCACAGCTGGTTTGGAGAGACAAATCCACCGTTCCTCTCACTTTTTTCAGCCTTTCCACAATAAAGACTGAGCAGTGAATTGTGAATTTTGGAACAGAGCAGGGGCAGCCTGGGGAGGGAAGCACAGCTCTGCCTGCTGGGCTGGATCTCCTCCTCCAAACTCCCAATTTCTGCTCTCAGGGCAGCACAAGGAGCTAAATGCTGAGGTGTTCTTAAATTTCCAGTAACGAGGCCGGGCTCATTAGCACTCTCATCAAATGGCTTTCAGTTGCTATCAGTCTGACTTGGATTTGAATTGATGACCTTGAGATAAAAGGCTTTTTATTCTATTACCCATCTCCTGAGCCATCAAGTCTTTAATATGCCGTGTAAAATCAGTTTTCAGATGGTATTTCTTTTATGTAATATCGTCATTTGTTACTAATGATGTCTGATTTGGGGTGCTACAAGCTATAATTGTGCACAATAGTACTTTTGTTATTCCTATTATTTCAGATTTATCTGCTGCATTACCAGCTACTTGTAGACACAGAGAAAATAGATTGGTAATAGAGTGTAATCCAGTTTTATATAAATGAGTTAATAAAATCACATAAAAATACAAAGTTAGGTTCAGCATCAGCAAAGCTCCTCTGTTACTTCAGTAAATTGAAGTATAAAATTCTGCTTTGGTGCTGAAATTTTGCTGCCATATGGGACCACCAAAGGTATGGAAAATTAAGGAAAAATGAGTAAAAATGTGTAATACAAACATCACAGTGAAGGAAACTTATTGCATGCCACCCATTTCCTCCTGAAGGCTTTTCCCTGAGGATAATATGGAGAAGATCATGTTAAAAACCCCAATGTGCACAGGAGGGTCAGAAGTTACATTTTTGGCAAAAATTTGGTTTTTATCTTTCTGACAAAACAATCATAATTATAATAAATTATATATTATAAATTATATATAATGTATTATAATATACAATATATTGCATATTATATATCATAAATAATACATATATAATATATTAGTTACATATTATAATTAAATAGCTGTAAATATTTTAAAAATATTTTAATTAAATTATCTTCATTATTTCAGATGGTTTTTTATTTTTCTGACAAAAATTTGTTTTTTATCTTTCTGACAAAATAATTATCATTAATTATATATTTATATAATATTTATATATTATTTAATAATGATAATTATACAATATATAAATATAAAATAATTATAATTATTTTTATAATATATAATATATTATATCTATATAATATATAGATATATATTATATATCTTAGCAGACTCCCAGGATTGTGCCCTGCCTGCCCAAATCAGCCCCTGGCAGCAGGAGGAGGATTGAAAGTCACTGCAGCTCCTGTTTCTCAAAACTGCTGTCTCCTTACAGAGTGCCTCACTTTGTCAGAAAGTTAAAAACCAGGTTTTTGTCAGGAAAGTAAAAAACAATCTGAATTAATGAAGATAATTTTAATAAAAATATTTTTTAAAATTAGAAATATTTAATTATAATATATAATTGATATATTATATGTTATATCTATTAGTGCAATATATATGTGTGTGTGTGTGTATATATATATATATAAATAAAATATAAATATTAAGGATTAGACTCCCAGGATTGTGCCCTGCCTGCCCAAATCAGCCCCTGGCAGCAGCAGGAGGCTGGATCTCACTGCAGCTCCTGTTCCTCACAGTCTCCTTCCAGAGCCTGGCCTGACAGAGATGTGACAAATGACTTGGGGCTTGTCTTTAAATGCTGCTGAGCTAATGACATGTTCCCTCCAAACCTTCCTGTCAGGCCACACCATAAATTGCTGCAGCAGAAGTTATTCCTGAGCAGCTCTAAGATGGATCGTTGTTCAGTTGTACCGACAGCCCGTGGGTTTTAATCTGTTTATTTGGCTCTGCCATCTCCTGTGGCTGCCTGGAAATAGGATTTCCATCTCTTGGAGAATTCTCACTTTGCATATTTCCTCACTATTCCATTTGAAAAAAAAAAAAATCAATTTTTTTCTTAACGCTTCCATGCCAGGCTTAGCATTTTTTTTATCCTGCCCAGAACAAAATCCTTGGTTGTGTGTGAGCATGGCACGGCAGGGCAATGAGTTATTGCCTGGTGCACCTTTCCCCCTCAGTGCAGTTGCCAAACCCCTGCTCATCACAGGGGATTTTCATCTCTCTGAGGGGTTTATATTTGAGATTTCATCTCCAGGAATGTTGCAGGTGACTGCCTGGGAAAGGGTTTTTTTTGGGTCTCCCAACACCTGTGGGTGCTGCTGCCCTGTGCCCTGGGTGAGGAGGGGTCAGTCCTGGGGCTGCTGGGGCAGAGATTGGCTCATTCAGCATTTGCAGGAAAGCTCTGAAAGCCCAGCCTGGAACTGAGCAAATGATCATTTCACCCTGAGGATGCTAACAGAGGCACTTTTACTTTTAAAATCTGTTCCTTTATCCCTGCACAGGGCTAAGGGTAAGGACAGGACCAGGGCTGGTCAGTGCCTGGAATGGTTTGGGTGGAATTGATTTTCATTAGCAGGAAGGGCAAAGGCAGTTCATTAAAAGGGAATTATTCCATAAATACCCATTCAGGAGGAGGCAGCCCTGAGTGCTGTTCCCTCATTAATTCAAGGACTGGGGTCCTGCTATGGCTCTCCCAGATTTCCCAGCCACAGCTTTCCCAAAGGCTCCTTCCCCTGAGATCTGGGGGTTCCCAGAGGAATCCTGGGGGGATCCTGCCTGGGCTGGGGGCTGGAGCTGTGGGGCAGGGGCTGCTGGCAGGGCTGAGGGCGCTGGGATGGGGCCAGGGAGGGATTTTCCCTGGGAAGACGCTGCTGAGGAATGACCAGGGCTCTTGCTGGCCTTGGCTGGAGCTGCCCACGAGGTGTCTGTCTGTCTGTCTGTCCCACCCCACAGCAGGGACAGGGGACACCACTAACGAGAGACTCAGCCAGGAGACAAAGGGACACTGTCTGTGCTCGTCATTAATGCCTCATTTGGGAATTAATGAACGAGACACCCGGGCTATGAAACCTCTTCCACTGGGCCAGGAGAGCCCTCCACCCAGTTCTTGCTGCCTAATGATTTCATTTTGGGTTTCAGGGGCTCTTTGTTGCCTTGCAGTGGTTCTGGGCAAACTGGTTTTGGGGGAGGGATTGATATTTTCCAGGATGCTCCATGCCTGTGTTTGAGAAATGCATATTTTTCTTAGTTCTTTCATGAAATCCTGCAGATTAATGATGCAAAAAAGGCTTTTTTGATTATCTGTTGAGCTGCTGTGCCCCTACAGGGTGGTTGTTTTCATTAACCAACCCGGGTTTACAGTTCTACAATGCAGATTTATGTTAAAAAGTTAATAATAACCCTGGAGCACAAAATAACAGGGAAAGCAACTCTCTCCAGGTAATTAAAAATGGAGCCTTACTGACAAAACAAGATATTCTCTAACCTGTGCACCTGAAAGACTCTCCTGGGTTCCTGCTGCCTGCCATCCCCAGTGCTGCCAGGGGCAGAGCTGGTGCCTGCTCTGCCCTCCCCAGCAGGCAGGAGATGCTCCTGGGTTACTCACAGCCCTCAGCTGCCAGCAAATGCTCTGAGATTTGCCAGTCAGCTGCTCTCAAACAGAATTTGCAAAATGTCTTTTTTCTCAGTGGAAGCACTGGCTGGAGTTTCTTTCTTTTGCAGCTCCCCTGCTTGCCAGTGGTGGAGGGGTTTGGAGAGCTGGGACAAGTGTCAGGAGCTTCATTTCCTCAACAAGCTGTCCCAGGAAAGAGCATTTATTTTTTTCCCCTTTGCCAAGTGGGAAAAAACCCCCAAACCAGCACAATTCTGATGAATCCAGTCCATTTCAACATGATAACCTTTATTCCCCCAGTCAGGATGTGCAGGTTTTGCCAAACCCCTGCTCATCACAGTGGATTTTCATCTCTCTGAGGGGTTTATATTTGAGATTTCATCTCCAGGAATGTTGGTGACTGCCTGGGAAAGGGTTTTTTTTGGGTCTCCCAACACCTGTGGGTGCTGCTGCCCTGTGCCCTGGGTGAGGATGGGTCAGTCCTGGGGCTGCTGGGGCACAGATTGGCTCATTCAGCATCTGCAGGAAAGCTCTGAAAGCCCAGCCTGGAACTGAGCAAATGATCATTTCACCCTGAGGATGCTAACAGAGACACTTTTACTTTGGGAAAGATCACCAAATCTTTCTCACTGGTGGAACACCAAAGCAGCCACATTCAGAAAGCACTGGCAAAACATTCTGCTCATTACTTGCTTTGCAATGAAGAGCAGTTCTTGCTGCCCCCCATGAAAGGATTTCTTCAGCCAGGGGGCTGGAACATGGACATTTGACAGGTTTGTTTGGAGCTCCCATCATGAAGCCTTTGGACTCCCTGAGCATTGCTCAGCCCTGAAACTTTATTTTCCCTTCTTGCAGGAATTATTAAGGATCAGTGAGAGAAGTTTGCCTGGTGTTAGGATTAACCTGAGCTGGGGTTTCTTGTGGCACTGGTTCTGCTCAAAGTCATTGTCCCACTTGCAGGAAGGTGAGCTGGGATTCAGAGAAGCTGCTGATGGAGGATGGCTGTGCCATGAGGAAGCAGAGGAGTGTTGTGCCACTGTTCTGGGGAGAAATACCTCAGGAAAGGGTCAGTGTGTTAAAGGAATTGGGGTTTTTCTCTGTGTGTGGAAGGGTAAGGAAATGTTTTGCTGTAGAGTGGTAGAATAGAGATCTTTGATATTAAAATATCTAATTAATATCACTGATTCTTGACTTTGCTGCCAGTGAAGTGTCCTTTGCAGATCACAGACATGTATTTATATGTAAATATTTATATGTAGAAAGAATAAATCTGGTGTTCCATGTGCCCAGGTAGGAGCTCTGACCTCGGAGCACAGGCTGGCACCCTGATCCTTGGGGACCAAGGTTCATCCCTGCTTCATTCCTTTAGCAATCTTATTTTGGTATTTATCTCTCCAGACTTCCATCATACCTCATTTCATTGAGAAGTGTAACATAAGGCTTTAGCTTAATTAGTGATTAGGGATTGTTAATTTGTGCCTGTTTCTGCGGAGGAGGTTGTGCAGTTCCCTGCTGAGTTGTCCAAATTGGTGACCTGGATGCACTGGACATTATTTATTGTTTTACAGCAAGATATGGAACCAAATCCTTTTCATTCCTCTTCCCTTGGTTTTGGATGAATCACCAGATTTCTCTGACTCAGTTGGGTTGGGTTTTTTTTTGTCTCCAAGTCTGCCACTTTCACCCATCTGCAGTCCATTGAAAAGATGGATAAAAGAACTTCCAGGCTTTTATCTCACCAGGAAGCTGCAGAGAAGCAGCAGCTTGGTGACGAAGCACAGGCAGGTGCACACTGACTTCTGCTAGAAAATTCAGAATAATCAAAAACAATTTACTGTTTGGAAATGTCATGGATGAAAAAAGGTGCCACACACCATAGATTGGTGTGGGATCTTCTGGTGAATCCTGAGATCCTTCTGGAAAGGACCTGGTGCTCTCTGTAATTTGCAGGTTCAGGGTGGAAAAATGAAGATGTAGAAATATTTCATGATGATTGAAGAGAAATTGTGTGAGAGGTCTTCATAGCCTAGGATGGAATTGTTGGAAGTGATCTTACTCGAGTATTAATTATTTACATACTAATTACTCAGAGTTTGATGTTACTTTCAGTAATTTGGCTGCATAAAATTTATTGATAAGCTGATCTTAAGGGAAGCTCCCAGAAAATGAAGGCAGGTGTGGGGAGAGGATGCTGGTAATTACCAAACACCAAAACAAGCAAAAATATTTGGAAAAGTTTCAGATAACTCTGAGAGTCCGAGACAGAAATGAGCAGAGTTAGGGAATTAATTAAAAAAAAAAATTAAAATATCTTTGCTGTAATAGAAGATAAAATTTCTTGGCCAAGTTCAGCTGACTCTCTTTAAAAGAGGAGTTAATTGAGATAGGGCAGAAGGACAAACTCAGATATTTTAGGATCGCCCTTTGCAAGTGCCACATACAGGAAAATCTGGTGCTAAACATTTTCCCCCTATAAAAGTGGCTCTGCTGCCATCTGATCCATATTCCCAGCTCCAGGATGCATCACCCTGCAAATTGCAAAACTCGGGATTAAGAAATGTGCCTTGAAAATGTGCCAGCCCAGCTCCTTAAAAGGCTCCCAGAAAAAATGAGTCACTGCTTAAATGGCCACTGAGTGCATCTGCAGAGCAGCTCAGATCGAACCCCCTGGCATTGCCAGGATTCCTTGGGAAAGCTGCTCAGGAAATCTTGGAGGACAGGAGGTGGCATCAACCCAGGAGGAGCATGAGGGCACCAGAGAGGTCCCAGAGCCATCCAGAGCAGTGAGGAGGAGGAGGAGGAGAAGCACAGAGGCTGCCCCAGGAAGGTCTGGAATTTTGGGGCTGGTTTGGGGGTCTCAGGGCTGGTGGGTGATGGGTGGCAGAAAGGGGCAGGTGTGAGATGGGGTCAGGGTGTGCAGGGCAGGCTCTGGGAGCTGTGCTGGTGTCAGAGCACTTTGGGGAGATGTTTGTGATGTGTCCCCACCAGACTGAGTTGGTGTTTTTTGGTTTTGTCTGTTCCCCCACCTTCCCTTGGTCTCTTTGCAGTTGTGTCACTCAGAGCCTTGGTTGTTGCTCATCTCGGTGTAAGGTCAGGATTTTTGTCTGCAAAGGCAGGATTTCTGAATTCCTGTCTTAGCTCAGATGTTTTTTGTGGGTTTTGTTATTGCTGTTATGATTTTGTCTTCTTTTTCTTCTATCTCATAACAAACCTTGCTTTCTCAATCTCTCAGCTGTGCCTGGTGTCCCCTCAGAGCTGAGACATCTGAGTTTATTCTCAAGTGCCTGGTGCTTTCTGCTTCTTAAAACACATCAAAAACAACCTTTTGGAACCATTCCTTTTACCTTTACTGTTTGCTGGCTCAGAGAGAAATGAGATTTTTAGCCACATGTTTGCTGACCAGATGCACCAGGTTTCCTTTGCTGAGTGTGTTTCTGATGATTTGATCTTTGAAAAAACTCAGACTCAGGTGCTTTGGGGGGACCTGGCAGCAAACTCTTGACTTCCTCAGATTCTCTCCAGCACTGCCTGGATTTTCAGAGTGTCCCACCACAACCCTTTGGAAGGTTGAGCATTCCCAGCTGGCACGAGGAGGTGCAGTCCCCAGGGCTGTGCAGAGCTAATGAGCTCCAGATTTGGCTGCTCTGGGATGTGCCAGGTTTTGCCTGGCAGCTTTTTTTTTTTTTTCTTTTTCTTGTTGGCTCCTTCTGAGGGAAAGCAGCTTCTTTCTGTCTTTGTAATAAATGGGGACAGCTGCACATCGAGGCTGTGCCCTTCCAGATTGTGAAGATTTACCCAAACTGTGCTGGACTTTCCTGCCATTCCTCCTGGAGGTGAGAGTCAAACTCTGCTGGGATCTCTTGCTCATTTTGATGTTACTTCAGTGGTGATTCTGCCTTTGGCTCTGTATGGACAGAAAGCAAATGCCAAAATTATTTTTTCAGACAGAGTTCCTCGTAGGGATAAAAGTTTCTGATTTTCATCAGGGAAAAAAAGTGATAGGACAAGGGGAAATGCTTCAGGATGAAAGAGAAGAGGGTTCATGGGATTTTGGGTGGGAATTGTTCCCTGGCACAGGTGGGGCTGCCCTGGATCCCTGGCAGTGCCCAAGGCCAGGCTGGACACTGGGGCTGGAGCACCTGGGACAGTGGGAGGTGTCCCTGCCATGGCAGGGGTGGCACTGGGGGGGATTTAAGGTCCCTTCCGACCCAAACCATTCCAGGATTCTGTGCCACATTTAATAGGACTCTGTCCTAGCTTTTTGTCATGAAAGCTCAGACTAAAAGAACATAAATAAGATATATATTTAAAAAATATTTTCTATATCCTTTTTTTATATCTTGTTGATTTTTGTTTCTTTTCTGTTTCTTCTCCAGTGGTTTTTTTTGCCCCTCCAAGTTTTGTTCTTCCTGCTCCCTCCAAGCTTTGCTCCACCAGAACTTCCCAGCCCATCCAGAGCATCTCTGCTTTATAATTACTTTACATTTCTTTATGGCTTCTCTTTAGGCAGGGGAATTGCATAAGTTAATGTGAATAATACTAATTATTTTGGATCTGTCACTGCACGACTGATGATGAATAATGCAGATACTGCTCTGCTGCTGGGTGCAGTTGTTGGGGATTTTTGCCTTTTTCTCCCCATCACCTGCCTTGAAGTATTGTGACATTGGATGACACAGATAAACTGGGTTCTGTAATTAAGGTTTATTTTAATGAGCTGGAAAATACTCAGTTTTGCATGTTCTTATGGTTTAAATGTGGTTTAATCAGCCCTCCAGTTTTTTCCTTTCCTCTCAGTCCTCTGCTGACATTTCTCCAAAGGAATAACAGGATAAATATTCTCCACAGGAATATCAGGAGGATAAAGCTCCAGAATGCCCCACATTGGCATGTTTAGGTTTTCCTATTAATGGCAATAATTTTTTGCATTAGGTCAATGAATTTTTCCCATCTATCTGTGGGGGGCAAATACCACTGAGGAGGGAATTTTAGTGCCTGTGGATTTGACTTCTCTAATAGAATTCCCCTTCTTTTCCACAAGCATTGGGGTGATTGGGATTTTTTCCACTCCTGCTTCTATAAAAGAAGCTTTAATTCTCCTTTTGCAGGCTTTTGCAGCTGCAAGAAAGTGAAATTTGAGGAAAGCAGTGACTGACACCATGGGTTCCTCACCCCCTCACTGCACACTCTGCCCAGAATCCTTGGAATAAGCACAGGAAAAGCTCTCCTTAGGTGGGATCTTATTCTGCCCCACAGTTTGCCAGCAGAGCTGCTGGTTGCTGGGCTAAAGAAAAGTCATTTCTGAGTGGTGGGTGAGGAATTTGTGAATGTTCAGCTCATCTGCCTGAGCTGACACTGAGCTCTGAGAGCCCTGTCCATAACTGTCCAAACTGATATTTTCAGACTGGATTCCATCCCCTTCAGGCACCAAAACTTAAGAATTTAGCAGCCCTTTTGTTTTATTTTCCTCCATCCCCTCCCTATTTTTTCCCCCCTGTGGCTGTTTAATATTAAAATTCTGCACCTTGTGGTGGGGAAGTCAGCAGGGAAGCTGCAGCTCTGAGGGGATGTTAATTATCAGCAGTGCAGGGTCCCAAACCCTCCCAGGAGCAGCATTTTGGACGGGCTGAGGCTGCCCAGATTTGCTCTGGCAGGGTGGAAAGCTCAGCCTCACCCCCAGAGCTGATCCCTAAAGGAGGCTGTGGGAATCCAGCCCTTTCCCAGGAGGGAAGGTGGGAAGGATGTTCCTGCAGCTCCAGAAAGGTGATTTTATTCTGTCTTACAGCTGGAAATAAATCTGAATGCATCTCTGGCTCAGCCAGCTTGCTCAGAGTGTTTGGGAGTAGGAATGGTGCATTTCCAGCTGTAATTTTCTCCCTCACTAGCAGGTGAAAAGGCTGTTCTCAGCTAGGAAAAAAAAATTGTTGATCCTTCCTATAGGAAAATCCTTTGAAATTTAGCAACTCAACTTCCCAAAGTCACAATTCCCACTCAGGGATGATGTCTGCTGCAGTAAAAACCACCTTGGTGTTCCCAGAACATAATGAACTCAAAATGTATTTATTGGCTGTATGGCTTGAATTCAAAGATCTTTCAATTCAAAGAAAGAAAGAAAGAAAGTGGCCAATTTTCCCAGCAGAAACATTTATAGTGGGAAGAAATAGTTTGAAAAATTTGATTTTTTCGCCTGAGGCCAAACAGAGCAATCACATATAGGATGAATCAGATGGATTCCATGTAAAGAATGCTGGGAAATCTGCTTTGAAGCATTAATCAACACTTTCATGTTAGGATTTTTAGCTTTGTAATTACAATCATGCAGTATTTACCAAGTGTGAATACTTCCATTGCAGGGATTTGTTATCAAATTGGATGTGGGGCTTAATTTAGATTAAATTCAGGAACTCTGTGTCTGGAAATCACTCAGTTCTTGCAGGCAAAAAGTGCAGAGGAAGAACGTGAGAAGGAGGAGAGGAAATAAAGCCCCCAACTGCAGAGACAACAATACTCTGATTTTTCTCTTTCAATTAACAAGAAGGGCTCAGGTATGAGAATAGAAAGAAATCAGCTTGAGGTAAATTTATTGCAAATCAGAAGTGCACTGCAGATACCAAAAGATTAAATACTCCTGTGGAAGCTGGGGTTAGGAGCTGATTATTGTGAGGCTGAGCCTAAGTAATAAGCATGAAATATTAATTGGGCTCCTGGTATCTCATGAAATAAAGGTGCTTTAGCATTAAGAAATGAAATTGAACCAGATTTAGAAGAAATATTTCAAATTATTTTGTGCAATAGGCTAACGCAAATATTGACTCCCTGCTCCATTAATACAAATAAATTAAATTATTAGGGATTAGGGGCCAGTTTAGACTGGAGAGAACCAAAAGCTGGAAGATTTAACCTTTTCCCTTCTCATCCCTGACATTTGGGATAAGCAGCAGTTGTGCCTCCTGCACTGGAGCACTGCTGCTCTCCAGGGAAGTCTTTGGTCAAATTGCCCCTAATCTTTGGTAATTTGCACTCCAGAGGCTCCTGTGGCTCAGTGCTCTGATCAGGAATGGGATCAGGGATGGGATCAGGAATGGGATCAGGAATGGGAGATGCAAAGCAGCTCTGCTCTGCTTGGGCCTGGATGGGATGGATGAGGGAGTTTCAGCAGGGGAGGTGAAACCTGGCTGGTGAAAGTGTTCTCTGAAAGGCAGGTGTGTCCCCAGGCTGGGTTATCCACACTGCTGCACCCTGCAGGGAGGGAGGGAGAGAGGGAGGGATGGATGGACGGACGGACGGACGGACGGATGGATGGATGATGGAGGGAGGGATGGATGATGGAGGGATGGATAGATGGATGATGGATGGATTGATGGATGGATGATGGAGGGATGGATAGATGGATGATGGAGGGATGGATGGATGGATGATGGATGGATGGATGATGGATGGATGGATGGATGGATGGATGGATGGATGATGGATGGATGGATGGATGGATGGATGATGGATGGATGGATGGATGGATGGATGGATGGATGGATGGATGGATGGATGGATGATGGAGGGATGGATGGATGGATGGATGGATGGAGGGATGGAGGGATGATGGATGGATGAGAGATCAATGATGGATGGATGGATGGATGGATGGATGGATGGATGGATGGATGGATGGATGGATGGATGGAGGGATGATGGATGGAGGGATGATGGATGGAGGGATGGATGATGAATGGATGGATGGATGGATGGATGGATGGATGGATGGATGGATGGATGGAGTTTTGTTGTCTAGGTCCTGGTGGAATGACAGAGAGAAAAGCACCAAAGGAGTGAGGAATAGGGAGGGGTTTGACTCCCTGGGTGAGGGATTGGAGGGCAGGGGAAGCTGACTGAGAGGAGGATGAGTGCTGCCAGTGTGACTTCACCCTGCCTGTCAGAGCTCTTCCAGGAGGCAGGGATCACTGGGAGAGCCCTGGGTTGTGTCACTGTCCCTGACTGCTGCAGGAAGGACAACCCTGGGTTTTATCTCAGCTGTTTTATTGCATCAGCTCTGTCCCTCCTGTCAGTCCCTCCAGGCTGGAGCTGTGGCTGGAGCTCCTGTGTGGGTGCTCCCCCAGAGCCCTGGGAGCAGCAGAGTGTGAGGAGCCCCAGTGATTGTCACTGCTGTCCTCCTGTCTCCTGGTGTCACTTCAGCTGCACTGGGCAGCCTGTGGAGGGGAGCTGAGTGAAGAGCAGATGTGTGCCCTGCTCAGGTCTTCCAAAGTGTAGAATTGCATTCATTTCACCTTGCTGAATACCCTGGGCACTTACTCATCTTATTTGGGGTTTGCACAGCTCAATTCATCATTTTTACAGGATCACAGGTGCTGTCAAGTCCCCTAAACCTCTGTGTCACAGCTGTGAACTGGTTAATAACTGCCAAGGCTCATTCAAGCATCCTTTTGTTTGCAATTAAACCCCTGAATTTCCTGGCAAATCTGGGACAAATGCACTTCAAAGTAAGGCTTAAATAGTACTTTAAGGCTGTAGTTTAATGTACTGTTATTATAACAGACCTGTGTATCCATGGGAATTCCAAGGATTACATTCATTGCACAGAGGTCCCATCCTAGAACGTCATGAACACTAGCAGGTGTACAGGAGAGGGAAGAAGAAGGAGCATCATGACACAGAAAAGTTCAGTAGGATCATAGGTAAAGTCTGTCAAAACTGGAATTTGAATTTCTGAGAATTTCCAAAACCATCTCCTTAATTAAAGACACCACAATGATTTGGGAAAAGGAAGGGCTGCAGTGACAGGGTCAGATTTGAGATTTGTAATCCACATCATCCTGCCCTAAGCTCCTGTTCAGCCTTCCCAAATTTCCCCAGAGGGCAGAGAAGTTCTGGTTTGTGGCTGAGGCTGCCAGAGTCCAAGCCCAGGCTGCCACGGCCCTCAACTCCCCACTCCAGCCTAACTTTAAGCCCAGCAATTTTCTTTGTGCACCACAGATATCATTAAGAACCACTGGCCCAATTTCTTGTTTCATTATGGATGACAAAATAAAACATTAATAAGTTTTTTAATATGAGCTGGGAGTTAAATATTCATTATTTCTTATTACTTCAATGTCACTAAGCCTTTGATGTGCTGGAGCTCCAAAACTCTTCTCCCTGCCCTCCACTTGTACCCTTTTAGCTGCTGAGTGTGAAGGGCACTGGGGCTTTGCTCGTGGCTCCTTCCATGGCTCAGCAGCTCCTGGGGCTGGCCCTGATGATGGATGGGATCTGGGATTCCTCCTGAGCACTGCCTGACTCCTGGCTGAGCTTTGCTCTGGGCTCACTCCTCCCTAAAGGCCACTTGTCTGTCACTGCTTGTTTCAGAGTCACAGAAGCGCGGCGTGGCTTGGGCTGGAAGGGACATGAAATCCCCTCCAGTGCCATGGCAGGGACACCTTCCACTGTGCCAGGCTGCTCCAAGCCCTGTGTTTGAAATTCATGGAATATTGAGATTGAGAAATGGGTTTTTTTGTTTGTTTTGGGGTTTTTTTTGTTAGTTAGTTTGTTTGTTTTTGCTTTGTATTTGGGTTTTTTGACTAATTTTTGATCATTCCAGCTGTTTCTCCAAAGGTTCTTCAGCACGAGTTTTCATTTGAAATTAGTTTCAGTTCTGTAAATTGCTTCAACTAACACTGCAAAAAAAAACCCTGGAGGATTGGAAATTTGGTGTGTATTTTATTCATCAAACCTGAATGCAGGGGTTTGAATTCCTCACTGGACTGGATTTCTTTGCTAAGGGCAATGAACAACTTTGGAAAATTCAATAGGTACCAAGTCACCAAAGGAAGCAGAGCATAAACTACACGAGATTATTTTGGAATAAGAAGTAAAAAAGGAAACATCTTAATCTTAGATTCTGGATTTATACATGCATGACTTTTTCAGATAATTTTAACCTCATAAATTCATAGCAATTAATACATTTCAGTCTTGAAATTCAAAGGTTTTCCAGCTCCTTAGAAAACCTGTGTCTGCTGTCCTCATTCCCTTTCCCTGTTCACCTTTCAACTCTAAATGCAACAATTTATTTGGGAGCATTTTGCATTCCAGTAGTTGGTGCTTTATTCAGTGGCTCTGCAAGAAGGGCTGGGATCAAAATTTGGACTTGGGAGAAAATCCAGAGGTTTTTATCCACCTCATGGGGAGGAGCACTACACTCCTTCTTGCAGAGTTGTTCTTAAAGACATTTCTAGGAAAAGGTGGTTGAAATGGTTTGGAAATGAGGAGTGTGGCAAAGGGGGAAGGGATCTGAATCTCTGGAGAAAACTCTTCATGAAATGGCACCCAGTTTTGTGTTCCTTGTTTTCTCTCCTCACCTGTTTTAATCTTGTTTTAATTAATTTGTTTCTTTAGCTGGGGGGATGTTTGGTAATGGAGGTGAGTGACAGACAATAAACTGTGCAATGACAGTGATTAACATTCACAAAAGGTAATTCAGGTGGGAAAAAGCTCAGCAAGTCTAATAAAAGCATCCACAGGAGGATCTGCTCTACAGCTCTTGAGGGGAAATACACAAAAAAGAAAACCTAAAACCCATTCTGGGATTTTCAAATTACCCCTGGAGGTTGGGCTCACAGATTGCTGGTGGTGTTTAATGTGAGCAGAGCATCCAAATCCCTGGAAGTGTTGGTCCCCACCATGTCAGATGCCTGGAGGTGTTGGTGTCCTGCAGGGATTGGGGACTTTGTGATCCTGCTCTGGGCTTCAGCTGCTCAGAGCTGCTGAGTCCCAAGGTTTTCAAAGAGCTGTGCTGAGGGAAAGCCCTGGAATTGGGAGGGAAAGAGAAATTAGGGAACGTTTCTTGTGCTCTGCAGAAGGCAGAGCTGGGCTGGGGAGCTGGACGGGGTCTGATGTTCTGACAGCTTCCAGCAGGACTGGTCCTGGGCTGGCTTGTACAAAGTCACCTCTGATTGTCTGTGCTGGGCATGTCATGTGTCACAGCTGCTCTGTCTGCTGGCCATCCCTGTCCTTCTGGGCAGATTTATGTCACCCCCCATCCCTGTGCCATGACCAATGTCATAGGAAACAATGCAGGAAGCAGATGCACATTATTTCTTAATTATTATTACTTTATTGCCATCTATAAATAATTTCTCTCTTTTCCCCCTCCAAAACCAGGCTCCTATTTGTTTTCTCTTTTCCTTTTCTTGTTGCTACTCTAATGGGCTGTCTCAGCTCCACAGCCATCAGAAATCTTGGCTTGATGAGGCTGCTATGAAACATTTAAAGATTTAAATTATAAACTCAGAGGGAGAAAACCAGTGATGCATGATTAGTTGAAAGTTTTAAACATAATAGTCGTATTTTTCATATGCATGTACAGAAATGGCTTATGTCAACTGTAATGTGATTTTTAATACATATTAATAGAGTCTGTTGCAATGTGGATGGTTTGAACACCTTTTGGCAGATGGCTGTGGTATTAGAGAATGCACAATATAAATTAGTCATTTAGGGAAAGAAAACAGTGCTCGAGTGCTAACGTTGGCTGTGCTCAGAGATGTGGTTCCAGCACATCGCTCCTGCAGCCAGCAAGGTTAGAAGCAGGATTAAATTTGCCAGGGAAATGAAATAAATGAACAGATAAACTCCTGTGTCAGATGGGAGCTCGCTGTGGCTACAGCTTGTTCACATCCCTGGCTGTGTCCCTCTCTTTTAGCTGTGTCCCTGTAGAGGTCAGATGGTGCAAAGCCAAGGCTGGGCTCAGTTCATCCCTGGAGGTTTGCAGGGGAGCAGCATCTCCCCCGTGGAGCTGTGAGCTTCAGGTGTGCTGGATGAGGGATGGACCAGCTCTGCTGGGAGGAAAGCCTGAGAGAGCTGGGATTGCTCAGCCTGGAGGAGGCTTTGGGATGTCCTGAGTGTGCCTTGCAGTGCCTAAATGGGCTCCAGGAGAGCTGGAGAGGGACTTCTGTGAGGGCCTGCAGGGACAGGACCGGAGGGAATGACTTCAGACTGAAGGAGAGTAGGTTTAGATGGGACATGAGGGAAAAATTCTCCTGGGCAGGTCCTGGCACAGGGTGCCCAGAGCAGCTGGGGCTGCCCCTGGATCCCTGGCAGTGCCCAAGGCCAGGTTGGACAGGGCTGGAGCACCTGGGGCAGTGGGAGGTGTCCCTGCCATGGCAGGGGGTGGAACAAGATGGATTTTAAGATCCCTCCCAACCCAAACCCTTCTGTGATTCTCTGTAACTGCTGTCTTAAAACTGATGTGAGACATGAAAGAAGTTGATGGCTGAGCATCGCCTCCTTTTTGCTTTGTGCCGTTCAGAGAACAGAATTATCTGGTGATGAATCTGTGAGTTCTGTAAGTGTATTCCACCTTCCAGGTAGTGGCCTGACAAATGGCAGGGATTCTGTAGGAAATCACTTCAGCAAACGCTAAAGGGCACTCATTCTGAGCCAGGGAGCAGCAGCTGCTTGGGCAATCTATTGCTGTGCTCAGATTCCTAATCGAGGAGCTTGTTTGTAATCACTGCCTGGTAACCCTGGCATGGCTGGGGGAGCCTAGGAAGAGACATTGAAAAGCAATCTGCATTTTCTGCCTTGGAAATCTTCAGAGCCATCTCACTCCCTGAGTTTCCAGCAGGAGAGGCAGTAGCTGTTGGCTCCTGCTCCACCAGGATGATTGTCAGGGTGCTTAATGAGCTTTGTGCAGAGCCAGCACTTTCAGAACATATGTGTGCACTGAGAACCTGGGCAGCAGCTCCACAGGCAGCCTGCCTCTCCCTGGGAGCATTTCAGTGCTCCCAGACACCCACTGGGAGCTGGGGCTGATCACCACCACCTCGAGCTCATCCCTTTGAACCTTGCTCCGTGGTGAAGCCAGAGTAGAAACGAATTCTGGTGTGAATCACAAGGTGTGAGCAAACTGCCCCTTTGTGCTGCACAGGGCTGTGTTTTCTCTGCAAGAATTCTGCTCCAAAGCTTTGAAGAGGAGCTTGGTGAGGTGAGGTGGTGGCTGGTGGCAGGGCACAGGAACAGGCTGACAGGTTTGCTCTGTGCTCTGACACGTCGTGTCAGGGCTGCTGGAGATGGAGCCGAGCTCTTTGCTGGGGATGCAGCAATTGCAGATGGAGTGATATGTAATTTACTAAGCTGCTTGTTAATTCTGCCAGGTGATGAAATCTCCTGGGCATATAATTACTACAAATGTTTACTTGACTCTACCACATTGCTTGACATTATGCTGCACAAGTTTGTACCTCACTGAAATTACAGCCTGGCTATAAAATGCCACTATTAGGCAGCAAAATATTAAAGAAGTATGGATGAGAGTAAAGACATTTTAAAAAAGCTTTTTATGCTTTGGAATTACAACCATTCATCCCATCTCCTGCTGGTTACACACTTTGTAATAGCTATTGTTTCCACGGCTGGGGTTTAATTTTCCTCAGCACGTTTGCAGCGCTGCTGATCTCAATAACAATCCTCCCAGCAAGGCTGTGAGGCTGCGGGGAGGCCAGCAGGGAGCAGCCTGACTGACAGATATCTGAGCCTTTTTGTGCTCCAGGATTAGTGAAACGTTCCCAGCAGAGCTCCTGGAGTGGGTGATACGTGGGATCCTGGCTCTGACACCTGCAGGGCAGCTGGGCTGGCTTTGGGGTCAGGTTGGTGTCGTTCCTCCCTGCAGGTGGGACTTCAGCTTGTGATCCCTGAGGAGCTGGGGCAGAGGCAGTGCCAGATTTCCAGTGGAATTCAGGCCAGATTTCCAGTGGAATTCAGGCCAGATTTCCAGTGGAATTCAGGCCACCCTCTCACTGTTGGTGGCTGAATTGCTGCTCAGGGGCTTTCCAATGACACAGGTCAGCCCCAGAGTGCAGGTCTGTGTTTGAGTGAATATTCTGGGGTGTAGCAGCCAGCAGCAGGTGCTGGTGAGGCTCTGGGACATGTTCTGCAGCACCATTCCCACCTACACAGCGCTCACAGAATCTCTGAGCTTGGCAAAGCCCTCCAGGATCACCAGGTCCCAGCTGTGCCCATCCCCACCCTGTCCCCAGCCCAGAGCACTGAGTGCCACCTCCAGGTGCCACCTCCAGGGATGGGCACTCCAAACCTCCCTGGGCAGCCCCTGCCAATGCTTCCCCACCAGGTCTAGCAGCAGGTGAGCCCCACTTTGCACCAGTCTGGGCCTTTTCTGGAGTCCTGGATTGTCCCTTTGGATTGGGAGAGGTGGAGCTAGAGACAACATCCACACCTGGGATGGTTCCTCCTCACCTGCAGATTCCTTCCACAGCCCTGGAGCTGATTCTGCAGCAGGTGAGAGCCACTCCCAGACGCTTGGGATGCCCCAACTTGTCCTGGATTATAGAAGCTTAAGGTATTTGTTGAAAACACTGATTTCTCTGAGTGTGCCAGGGGTATCCTTTGTGCCCAACAAGCTTCTGGGAGCCCATTTAAACATTAGCCAAGCTGAGAATGGAAACAACTTTCACTCTTAATAAGGCCCAAGTTGCAAAATTAGAAATGCTGTTATTACAAAAGAAAGGCAGACAAAATTATGAAACAGAACCTTCATGTGTACCTGGATTAGGAGCTGCTGAAGGCATTACCTCCAAAGGAGGAATCCTGTTTGTCTTTGCTTTGGTGAGCTCAGCCTGACACTGCTTGGATTTTGCAGAGGTCTCCTGGGGATGGAAGCCCACCTGGAGACTTCACTCTTTGTTTTTTTTTTTTTTATAATTTTCAGGCTGCTCCATAAATTAAGGGGCATTTTAGAACAGCTCTCAGGCTTCCCTGATTCCTGCCCTGATCTGAAGGATCTCTGTGTGCTCTCAGCTTGAATTTACCTGCCTGGTGCCCAGGAGAGTGCCAGTGCCTTTGGTCTATGGTGAATGGATCTGAGGGAAGCAGAGGGAATGGGGATCCTGCTGTTTCCTGTTCCTCTCAGGAAGCACACAGCATTGCAGTTCTTTGGTGATGTTTATAAACATGTAAATCATATTAATCAATCCCCCCCAAGAAAGATTTTCCTGAGACAGGTAACAGAGAGTGGCCCCAGCCCTGTTTTTCTTCACCAGTTGCTTCTGTTCCTGGAAAGGCAGCGAGGTGCTGTGGTGCATGAGTGGAATTTGACAGGTTTCCCATGGAAACAGAAGATCAGATTTTTATTTCTTCTTTGCCAGTGAAGCTGATGTCAGCCAGGAGCATCTGTGCTGTCCTCAGAGGATACACCCCGGTGTAGACTGGGGTAAATGAGGGCTGAGCCCTCCTGAGCCCAGCTACTGAGCAGTTTGTACAGCCTTGTCTGCCTTAATCTATCTTATTTATATATATTTTTTTAAAATTGCTTGGTGATATGATAACAGTTTTTCCTTTTGAAATAAATCCCCTCTGTGGCTCCAGCCTGGGGAGTTCAGGCAGGTTTGAAGTACTCTCAAATGCAGAATTTGCTGCTTTGCTCTCTGATCCCCCCAGACTGGCACTGCCATCACAGGCTCCCCAGTTCCCTGCTCAGGGATTGAGATCCAGACTCTCTTTCATTCCTTCCCCAGCGAGTTTTTGTTCCAGCCTCACAAATTCTCCCAAGTCCCTGTGCTGCCTGTCTCTGCTCAGCACTGATCCCTGCCCAGCTGCATTCCCAGATTTTGCCAGAGCCATCCCTCTCCCAGGGTGGGTTCCTCACCCACACATATGGAGCATCAGCTGCTCCCAGCTCCCTTCCCACCCCAGCCTGGAGCAGCTGCCCCAGCCTCCTCTGGTGTTGCTCTCATTTCCCTGTGTGCTCCTCCTGCTGCCTCCTTTTTCCTGAAACCTCCCTCTCTCCATCTCCATTTCACTCTCCAGATCCTGTGCTCCTCCCTGCTGCTGCTTCTCAGCACTTTTATCCCTTCCTGGATAAAATGGAGTGGTTTTGGCTTGGAAGGGATCTTAAAGCTCATCCAGCCATGGCAGGGACACCTCCCACTGTCCCAGGTGCTCCAGCCCCAGTGTCCAGCCTGGCCTTGGGCACTGCCAGGGATCCAGGGGCAGCCCCAGCTGCTCTGGGAATTCCATCCCTTCTCTCCCCACCCTCACAGGGAGCTCATCCCTCACTGCTTCCTCATTTCTGCATGGAGGGGGACCCTGAGTGTCTGTTGAAACAGCTTTACTCAAAAAGCATCACATTTTTTGTTCCCTTTCCTCCCTCCAGTGCCAAGCTGCCTCTCACAAGGAGTTTGTGTTTGGGTTTTTTTGGCTCTGCTGTTTCCACTGTGGAAACAGGTGAGAATCTCAGTCACACCTGGAGCAGGCAAAAATGAGTCAAGCCTCCTCAGCTTTATGAAACATCAGCTGGAGCTTCTCCCCCAGCAAGTGAAGCTTTGCTGGCACTGGGTCAGGGCAGTTGCCTTTAATGCTGTTCCCAGGGTTGCCTGCTGGGAGGAGCAGAGGGAGCAGCTCTGTGCACACCTCTGGCAGAGTAAACCCAGTGCTTCCCTGATCCTGCTTGGGAAATGCCATAAAACATCCCAGAGGCATTGCTGGACCTGGCTGCTGACTGGGAAGAAATTCTGAGAGCAACAAATGTGTAAGAAACCTGTTTGAAATCTGTATTTCTCAAGAATTCTCTCATTCACGTCATGAAATTCACCTCCACTTCCTGCCTCTGTGTGAACCTGCTTAGAGTGGGCTGTGATATCATTTACCTGATCTCCTCCTCTGTCACTGGTGGGAGAGAAGGGAAAAAACCCCCCAAAATCTCTTGATGAAGTGCTCTGCCAATTTACCGTGCCATAAAAAGAGATATGCCATAGTTAGTAGTAAGGTCTAATTATGTAAATGACATCATTTAATAATCATTATTAAATCCCAGCAAGCTTTATTTCTTTTCCTTATTGTTGATGGTTGTCCTTGATAGGAAAATGTCGTGATGCCTATCATAAAAATTAATTTTTGTGGGGATTTCACACCATTGCAGGGGCTTGGAGTGCAGGAGGCCTCGGAGGCTGATTCCTCTTATCTTTGCAAGAACAAATGTTGTCCACAAGGAGAGCAGGGAGGGGAGAGAAAACTCTCACAGCAGCAAATATTTAATTAAAAAAAGCTGCTTGGGCCAACTAGTTGTGGCAGCAGCTGCTTAAACAGAGATCTGTCCTCTAAATAACTTCAGCTAAATGAAGGGAGGAAAAGGAGAGTGGAGGGGAAAGCTCCAAGGGCCTGTGCTGTAATTGCAGAAGTTGGTTTAATTTCTGCATTTGGGTGTCTTCAGTGGCCACGAGCTCCTTCTCTGCCTGTCTGGAAACACAGGATGCTTCAAGCTCTGGGAGTTTGACAGAGGAGAATGTCAAGAAAGCCAATGCATCACCTGCTGCTGTGTTTGAGGTGTACAGGGTCTCTTGAGGAAGGCTTTTCTGCCATGTAGAATAAATCAGAGTTTGGTAGGTACAGAATTAGCTCTTTTCTAGCTTCAGAGAACTGAAGGAGAGGTAGCTGTGTGTCTCCACTGCAGCAGGGCATAAACTGCACCAGATTGTCTTGGAATAAGGAGTAAAGAAGGAAGCATCTTCATCTGAGATTCTGCATTTATACATGCATGACTTTCCCAGATAATTTTAACCTCATAAATTGATAGCAATTAATATATTTCAGTCTTGAAGCTCAAAGGTGTTCCAGCTCCTTAGAAAACCTGTCTTGTGCCCTCACTGCCCCAGCCATGGGGAGTTTTCTGCATTTAATACCAGAGCCCTGGCGAGTTCCCTTTGCACCCTCTGCATCTGCCACGTTGTGTCCTGCACTCCTAGAGGCTCCATGCCATTTATTGAACATGAAATGTTATTTATAATGCCTTAGTCCCATTTTTAGGCAGCACCTCAGAGCATCCCACAGGCTCCCAGTGCAGCTGGGACTGGGCAGGGTGAAGGATGTGAGGTGTCCATGCATGGTCTGTGCCAGCAGAGCTCTTGGAAATGCCCAGGTCCATGGGGAGTGAATCCATCAGTCTGAATCCATCAGTCTCTGCCATGCTCTGGGGGCATTTCCAGGCTCAGGGCTGCAGGGAGGGAGCAAAAGTTCAGTCAGATATATCTGAGAGACAAATGTGTATATATATATATATATATATATATATATATATGTATATATACTTGTGCATAACTGACTCCTCTCTGTGATATTTTTAGGGTTTTTTAGCCACTTTTTGGTTTGTCCTTACAAGGAACATCATTAGTTTTTGTAAGATAATGATTACAGGGCATTAAGTTTATCCATGATGTGACACAAACGAGAGATAAACAATTTGACAATTTATTGATAATTTATTTTTACATTTTTTTTAAGATGGCAGAGCAGTGCCTGTGCTGCTGTAGAAGCTCTGGATGAAGTCTGTAAGGCAGTTTTCATGCATGTGGCATGGAAAGTGCTGCTCCCACTGTGCAAATCATTGATTAGAGCAACACTCCTGCAGGTGGGCTGGGGGGCAAAAGCCACCCTTGTTCTGAAGCACTTGGTGTTGTGGACAGAAAGGGCACTGAAATCCTGGCCCTGCTGTTTGACATTCTACTTGAATCTTCCCCTTGCAGTTTCACATAATTTCAGCAGATTTTAATTGTTCAGACAGAACTTTCCACTCCTAATATTTACTTGCTGTACTTCTAATTTGACTTTATTTACTTTCATTTCCAGCAAGGTGGAGTGGAGTTTTTTCCAAAACTGGGGGATGATAATGGGTTTGTGCTCAGTGCTCAGAAAGTCACATCGTGGGGAACCAGCAGCAGCTCCAGCTTTTGAAACAAAGATTTTATACTTGGTGATGGGATTTAGGTGGGTGGATTTTGGTGTTGCCATTTGTCCTGGTTCAGGGCAAATTTTGGCTTCTTCTCTCCCCCCTTCACTCTCTGGAACAAGTCTTAAAGGTGCAAAACTTATTATTCAGAATAAACAGAACAAGACTATTGGGGATAAAAGCATCATATAGTCATCCTAGGACACCATGGAAAGAAAAAACAAAAGTAGAGGAAAAGCAGACACCTAAATCACCCTCCAGTTGTGGGCATTTCCTCTTGTTGTTTCTAAACCTTCTTGTGTGGCCTCGGGAGAGATACTTTACCAACCCCTCATGAGCTGAGGGAATAGATTTCGTTTTGCTCAATTTCCTTCAAAACATTTTCCCCAGCTACTGGGCAAACAGGTAAATCATATTTTCCCAGGCAATCCTGTTTTTCCAAGGCTTTCAGGCTGTTTGAACAGTGTGTTTTGCTGCCTGTGTAGCTCCCTCATTGTTTTCTGCTCAGCCACCTAGCTGGAGTCAAATTGTACCTCTAAAGATCAACTGTGCCTCAAAACACACCCCGGGCTTGTGGTGTGCCTGATGAAACCTCTCCTGTGATCACCTGGAGGTACTGACAGCTGCTGCTCTGCACCCTGCCAGCGCTGAAAGGGATGATGAATGTGGATCCCGAGGAGAGAAAAGCAGAATTACAGAGTCTCTTCCCTTTCTTTCACAGCTACAGCAGATATATTCAATATATTGTCAGCCAGCTGTCTTCAGTGTGCTTGATGGATGTTTTGATTTAGTGCCTTGGAAAAAAAAAAAAGGGTATTAATGGAGAAAAGCAACTGTTGCAGCTAGAAAATCATTGGGGTTTGGGGTGTTTTGAATGATGCTTTTCCCTTACAATGGTAAAACTAGCAGAGCAAGTGCAGAAAATTGCTGCTGTGCTCAGAAATAATCCTCACCTTATCAACAACTTGATTTCCCTGAAAGCTTCACCAGAAAAACATTTCCATTAACAGAAGCTGTAGGAAAAAATGATGACCAGATAAATGGCAGCATTATGCTACTTAGGAGAATGTCTCAGGCACTCCTGGTATGATTCTGAGCTCTTTCCTTCCTGAGGATCCTGAGAAAAAAATTGTCCCATCTTCCTCATGAGTCTCTAAAAACGAGCTCCTAAAAAATGCAGGTGATCCAAGAGTGTTTCCCCTGGTGGGCTGGGCTGCTCAATGTGTGTTTTTATTTAGCCTTGTTGGGGGTTTTGTTGAGCTGTGAAGTTCTTCATGGAAAAAGGAAATTGTTGGAGATGCCAGGTGAAAACAGGGAAAGTCGGAAGTGCAGAATCAGGATGAATTATCCATGAATCTCTAATGCCATCCTGTTTGCTCGGCTACTCAGATTCCTGCTGCACAAACTGGGCCAAATCCTACAATTATTGCCATAAATCAGCTCCTGTGGTGCTGCTGCCTTGGCAGACTGTGAGTCCCACAGGATCCTCTTGTAGAATCAGACCGGGATTCCCAAAGGGAGAGATGCTGCTGGCTGTCCACACAGGCACATGAAGATTTCAGAGTGATGTGGATGATGTTCCACTCACACCCTTAAACACTTCCAGGCAGTGTCTGTGAGAAATCACTGCTTTTCACTCAATTTTTCTCTTTTCTCAGTAATCCCTTGTATCTCTGGCAACGTAGAAAAGGTTGGAAGCTTAATGGCCTTGACTTATCAGGAGAAGCAAGTGTGGGGAGATCCTGCAGGAAGCTGAAAGAGCTAATCTCTGTTATTACACAGGAGGAGGAGAATCAGAGGCAGGCAGAGAGTGCAGAGCCTGCCTGCTGTGAAGCTCTCCCTGGTCACGAGCCACTGGCTGCAATTTAAATGAGGAACACGCAGTGTCCCAGTGACTTTCACTGCCCTTGTGCTGAGAGGCAGGGTGAAACTGAGAGAGGGGTTTGCTGCACTTTTGGGGTCAGCTTTACTTGGGGTTTGAGATTTTTTTGTGTGAAGCTCACCAGGATTTTTCTCTCGAGGTCTTGGGAATCCACTGAGCCTCTCCTGAGTCCCTGAGGCAGAGAAGCTCTGGGAGTGTGCATTTTTCCTGGCACAGATGGAGCAGGGAGCTCAGAGTCAGGGGTTTTGACATCCCACAGTATTGCCAGTGTTGTACATCTGAGTGAGTTCATCTGCCTGGGATGCAGCAGGAAAAAATGATTCTCAATGGACTGAGTGGCAATAATAGCTGTTTTGTGCTCTGGAGGTAATTTATTTGCAATTCAACCCCTTTCCCCTGCTCATGTCACCTCGTTACCAGCACAGGGTACACAAACCCACGCTGTCAGAATCACCAAGCGGAGCCCTCGGTGCCCTGCAGTGTTTTCTGCCTTGCCAGGTGATTTTCCTGGCACTGGGATGGTTCCTGTGCCTGGACTGGAGCCCATCAGGTGCTGGGTGTGTAAATTCCCCCCCTCCTCTGCCACCTGAGAGGGTGCAGGGTTCCTCCCGTGGCAGAACCCCCGGGATCCCTTGGCTGTGCCTCTGGAGTGTGTTCTGGGCTGTTCTCCCTGAGCTTTCTGCTGGCTGAACATCCTCATTAGCCCCAGGCTGGCACAGCCCTGCCTGGCACAGCCCTGCCCACGTTTCCCAGTCAGTGGAGCTCTCCTGGCTCTGTGTGTGCCAAGGCTGTGCTCCAAGCAGGAGCTGGGATGGCTCAGACTGGCTGTGGCATGTGCTGGGTTCCAGGAGAGCCTTTCCAGGTGAGGCAGGGCTGCTTCAAGGAGGTGTTGCTTTACCAGGACTCGTGTTTGTTTGTATTAACAGGAGGAAGCTCATGATTTCCCCATTATTATGTCTTTTGAAAGAGGCAGGGTGAGAGTACAGAAGAAGCAGGCACCTTTGCAGATTCGTGTTGAAATTTTGGGGGATTTGCATCACCTCTGCTGGCAGAGGCTGTCACTGGCAGTCTCATCTGAGCACAAACTGCAGCCTGCTTTTATTGCTTTTCCTTCCCTTCCCTTCGTGCCTGGCTGCCACTGCCTCATCCCCATCACCCACCCCACCTGCTGCTGTCCTTTGCTTTCTGCTTCATGCTTGACCCATGAGCTGAAATGCTAATGGCTGTTGAAAATCTCAATTAATATAAAACTAGTTTCAGCCAGAAATGTGCTAAACTCGTTTAGGAGATGTAGCATCTCCAGGAAATGCAGAATGGCAAAAGCCTCAGACAACAGTTGAATTTTTAGCAGGCTGTGCTCTCAGGTGTGTCTGCAAGGCTCAGATCTGGGCTGGTTTGTGACCAGCAGGGAGGGTGATGGTCCCTGTGTGTTTGTAGGTCATGGCATTCCTCTGCTACAGCCTTATCTCCTCGTGCTGGAGTAATTTCTGTGTTTGCATTGGTTAACAAAGGAATGATTCGTGGCCAAGCCTTCAGGTGGAGGGGATAAACCAGACATACGTGGGGGGATTAGGCTGCTCTTACATCTGTGAATGTGCACATGTAAAGCCAGACCCTTCTTTTATGGTGGTTTGTGCAGGAATTATGCAAAATACACTTTATAGTGCAGTGGAGAGATACAGTCTAAAATTTCAGCATGGTACTTTTAATTCCACTCTAAATACTGTAGAAACTTGCTAATTAAATACTTGTGGGTTTCTCAGAAGGCTGCACAACATCTCCACAAGCAATTTGTGCTGCAGGATGTGGTACATCCACCTTGAGCACACTACATTAAATCCAGATTTTCCCCTGAAAGAGAGGTTGGTGCCACGGAAAAACTGGAAGAAGGATTAAAGGAGATGAATGTAAAAATATGGATTAATACCCACTCAGGAAAAGATTGTGTCTGGAGACCCAAACTTTTGTGTCACAGGAGCTGCTCTAGTGGCCCAGTGCTCAGAGCTGCTGCCCAGTTAACACAGTCCAAAAATGAACTGGAGAAGGAGTAGTTTTTTGTGCAGTGAGGAGGGACAGAGAAGCAATTAATTAAAAGAAAAACGTACTTAAATTTATGGAGGAGAGGTATTGGTATTAAAGAGCAGATCTGGCTGAGAAAGTCCCCAGACAGCTGCAGGAGGACAGAGGATTTCTGTCCTGGTGTCCCGTGTCCCAGCTGTTCTGCTCAGATCAATCCAGATGTTGGTGTTCACTCAGCTATTTAAGAACTTCCATCAGGGCAGGATTTGGTGCAGGTTTGTGTGCTCCTGCTGGAAGGAGTGACCAGGTGGTTGTCTCACTTTTCTGGGCAGTGCCATGTCAGTAATGTCACCACTGAAGTTTAATGAGGTGGCCATCATCAGCAAGAGCCCGTCTACAGCTCACATTTATTCCTTGGGCCATGAAGGGGTTAAAGCAGGTATTGATTTCCACTCTGGGTTTTCTTGGGACTCTTTATTGCAGGTGCTGTCAGAGGCATTTTGAGGTTCCAGCAGGTCTGATGGGGCTGGCAAGGCTGGGCTCCTGAGTGCCTTTGCAGGTTACAAACCCCATTTCCTCCTCTCCCCACCCTGTGCGTGTACAAGCCCTGCAAAGCTGTAAGAAATGTGGTCCTTGTGCTCAGTGCTTCAGCTGCCAGATGGACAAAACCAATTAAATCAGCTCTCCCAGGTGCTGGGCCATTATGTGGGCAGAGCTATGACCAGGAGAAATCATTTATTGCTCCTTTAAACCATTTCAAGCACAGGCTGTGGTCTGATGAGACTTGAGGGGATTGCAGTTGAGGATTTTGCTGGGAACAGCTGGGAGCAGGTGAGGCAGTGTTTGTGGGAATGGGGAGCTGGGGCTGGCTGCCTTTTCCTGGGCACACACCCTTGGGTTCCAAGGTGCTCGTGGACCTCTTGCCTCCCCTCAGCTCAGGGTGGATCTGCAGCAGAGACAGCAGAAATTGGGTTTGCACAGCACCAGTGCAGCCAGGGGACAGCAGCATCTGTCACCCTGCCCAGCCCAAGGCTGACCTGCTCTCCCAGACAGCCAGGACCTGGCAAGCTGGCCTCCCAAATTCCTTGTTTATTCCTTAAAACTTTGGCCCAGGGGAATTAATGGTATTTTGCTCTTTGTTGAATTGAATGTTTTACTGCTGCATCGTGCTGCAGACTCGTGTACATATTTCTTTTCTGATTATGTTCATTCCATTTTTAGAGTGGTTTTGGGGTTTGGAAACTGGAAGACTGATGGATTACAAAATTGGGAAGGCACAATAGTTGCAATCATAGTTGAAACACATAAATTTTGTGAAATAATGCTGAAGTTGTGTAACCAGACTGAAAACTTTTCCTTTAGATGTGCTGCCCAATAATGTTTATAAAGTCCTTGCTAAGATAAATAATGCATGGACTTTTCTCACTAAACCTCCTGAGAGTGGAATTGCATCTAAACCAAAAATATCTCTGTGCCTGTTGTGTGCTGCAGTGGCTTTGGAAATGCTTTGCCATGGAAGGAAGAGCAGCTTTCTGATTTGGGTGATTATTTTAATCACCTCCAGCATATGCATGGGCTGCTTTTTTAAGAACTGAAAACATCCCAAAATATGTGACTGGGGAAGAGTCAAGTGAAGGTTATCCTCACCCTGGCACTGACATTGGCGTGTCAAAAAGCTTTTAGGGGAAAAGCAAAGGGTGACACCTGAACTAAAATGGGGTCCTTATGAATATTCCCTCTCTTTTCCAAACCCCTGAGAGACTCTGCACACTGGGGGGTTTTCAGGGGGAAAAAAGGATCAATAGCTGCATAAAAACTGGCACTGGAGCAGCATTTGTAGCAGAAATGCAGCAGAAATTTCCACATTTCCCATGTAATTGGTGAAGTTGGGAGATCCTTGAGGTGTGGAAAAGCTCTGAGGTGATGGATTCCTGCTCTGAGCTCCCAGAGCTGCCATCCCTCTGTTGGGAGCTGCTCTGGGAACACTTTGGAGCACATTTCCACATTTGGAGCACATTTCCTTTCCTTACCTACTGAATTTTCCATGCCCCACTTGCTGGACAGCTTTGCAGTGGAGCCCCTGTGCTCTGAAGCACTGAGCTCTCCTACATTAACTGTTGATTTTCTTTCTTTTTTTTTTTCCCTTTTTTTTTTGGAAGAAGGGCTAGTTATTGTTTTAAAATGTCAATTTTAGTTTTATATATTATTATTATATTTTAAAACTTTAAGTTTTCTATTATGTGATATTACATGCTTCTATTTAAACTGTACACTTATAATCTTAGGTTTTTTTATTTAATTTTGGAAGTCTTTTCTATGGCTTCAGGTTAAATGTAGTGTTTTCTTGAGGGTCTGTACAGAAAGTTTAAAATTTTCAGTGTCTATGGTTCTAACAATTAACAATTCCATGTGAAATCATTAAACTGCCAAACTTTCATTTCTTCCTACCAGAAAGCAATTTTTTCTTTTCCCCATAATTTTTTTTTCCTGTTGTTCCATAACTGTGGCCACATGGGAGGCTGTAATTTCTAATTCCAAATATTTACCAGTCCTGTAACATCCGTGTCACTGAGAAATTAAACTTGGTTCTAGTTAATGAAAAGCTTAGCCAGGGGATGTACCAGTGTTCAGCTGTGGGGATCCATTACTTTCCTCAAAATTTGTGTGTACACGACTTAAACAAGGAATATTTGAAGAGGGGACCAAAGAGCTGAGGTTGGTGCCATGTTTAGTAGTGCATTATAATTTCTCTTGGAAGTGGCAGACCAGTAATCTGGGAATTTTGGCTGTCATCCTGCTGCTATTTATGAGCAATTTTAATGCAGTAATTACATGTAGGGGAAATTCTTCACTAGGTTGATGAGATAAATGGAAATTTAATCATTTTTTTCTTGTTTGGTTGTCCAATATTTTTATGGCATCCTTCTGGAAGCAAGGGGATGTAATAAAAGAATCTGGAACTCCGTTGCTCCTTGGAAATACTGATAGTTTGAAAGATTTGCTCAGTGTAAGTTAAAGGCAGCTCATTAAACAAACAAATGAGCTGTCCTTAGAGCAATCAGTATTTACTATTAACTGAACAGCACAGTAAATAATGAATTGCAGGTAAGGAACTACAGATAAGTATTTGCAGTGAATTCAAATGACTTCAGCCTGAGGCAGAGAAAAGCAAATAGAAAGTCAGAAAGAGAAGGAGGAGGGGGAAGAAGAAGGGAGAGGAGGGGCTGCAAATGGAACATTTGTTGTAGCAATCCGTGTTGGTTTGTGGTGCAGAAGAAAGGTTTTCCTGGGCAGTGTGGTGCCCCCATCCCTGGTGCTGCAGTGAGTCCACCTGAGGCTAAGGAGGGTGTGGAATTCCTGGGGAAAAGAAGAGAAGGTTTGGGGGAGACCTTATCAAGGGGGGTTACAAGAACCAGGACACAGGAATGGCTTCCCACTGCCAGAGGGCAGGGATGGATGGGATATTGGGAATTGGGAATTCCTTCCCTGCAGGGTGGGCAGGCACAGGGTGCCCAGAGCAGCCCCTGGATCCCTGGCAGTGCCCAAGGCCAGACTGGACACTGGGGATGGAGCACCTGGGACAGTGGGAGGTGTCCCTGCCATGGCAGGGCTGGGAGAAGATGATTTTTAAGGTCCCTTCCACCCCAAACCATCCCGTAATTCTGTGAAAAGCAGGACTCTGGGCCTGACCCAGCTCGGAGAGCAGGGTTGATGCTTTTCCTAAGGTCAGGATTTTGCAAGTGGGTCCCTGGCACTGTCCTACCCCAAGGACAGAGCTGTGCTTTGGCACCAGCGAGACCAAAACCTGCTCCTGGCTGCCAAGTGCCTGCACAGCTCCCTCAGTCATTTCTCCAAATTACTTAGGCAGCGAAATTGTTCATTTGCTGGGAGCTGGCACACGTTGAGAAGTTTGGGTTTGGAGTTTAATCATCGTTGGAGTGAGAGATTGTGTTGTCTGGAGTTTGGGAGTGTGGCTGTGTCTGAAGGCAGGATGGATGGGCTGTCTGGGGGATATTGCTCATTAAGGAAGGGGCTCGGGGTGTTTTGGGTGCTGGAGCTGAGAGGGGAGGTTGGGGATTTAATCAGGATCTCTGCAGTTTCACTGAGGCCTGCTGGGACAGCCAGAGGTGTGACAGGCACCCAGAACACCCAGAGCTTGGCAGCCCTCCCTGAATGCCACCCTGAAAAGGTGAAGAGCTTGGCACAGGTCTCTGCAGGGAGGATGAGGCTCACCTGGCTGCCTGCTGAGCACCAGCAGTGCCCAGAGCAGGGAGCAGGGAGTGGGCACTCAGGGGAGATGTGTGTGAAGTGTTGGCATTCCATAATCGCTGTCACAGCCTCTGCCACTCCCCCAGGGGTTACAGACATAGGAGCACCAGCCTTGTCTTGCAGGGAGGTTGTCACAAGGTAAATATCCCTGCAAAGAGCCTCTTGCTCACCTGCCATCACCCCAGGGCTGCTCCTGATGGAATCCCCTCCCAACAAACCAGCCCAGGTCCAGGGCAGCTGCAGGGAGGCTCCCAGGTGGAATTACCTGCTGGGTGGGCACGAGTCCATCCCTGCTGGTCCCCCTGTGCTGCTGCTGCCAGCCCCCAGCATTAGTATGCAAGCCAGGGAGCAGCAGTGAGGTGCTAGACAGGCCGACTAATTACAGCAGCCTGCAGAGGCAAGTCGGGCTGTGCCACATGATGAAGGATACCCTGCTTACAAGGAACGTTGCTGCTCTGCTGTGGCACTGCATTAAAAAAAAAATAAGAAAAAAAAAAAAGCTGTGAGCTAATTGGCTTGGTTAAGGAATCGAGCTGTGCTTTTATTTTTTTTTTTTCCTTGGATTTAATCTGAGTTATACAATGCTTTGTGACACTCGTCTAAAATGAAACTTGCTGTGACCTGAGCAAGCTGCACTCCTCCTGTAATCCCAGCTGCCCTGCCTCTGGCTGCCATCCTGTCCCCATGACCTGCCTGCTCCTGTCCCCAGAGCTGTCAGCAGATGGGAAGAGGAGGCTCTCGCTGCCACCAACGTGCCATCTGCAGGCAGCAAGGCTGCTGGGGTTTTATGAGCCTAAATTGCAGTTCTGCATCCAGAGGGTTTTCTGTCAGAGCATCTGTTTTACTGCCATGACACAGATCCGGGGCTGAGCGTGTGCCAGGAGCAGGTGAGGAGGGGGACAGCCCCATCCTGCAGTGACAGCAGCCATCAGGTGGCTGCTGGCTGGGGCTGCTGCGTGTCCTGCGTGTCCCCTGTGCTGTCACACAGCCCAGGTTTGGGCAGGCTGAGCTTTGGAAAGCTCCACTGCTCACAAGTCAGAGCCAGGAGAACTCAAACTGAGGGAACAGAACTGCTGGTGTTGCCTGATTCTGGCTGATTTCCACCCAGGATAGCCTGGGGGTGCCAGCTGAGCCTGTCCCCTGTCCCTGTCCCCTCCAGTGCCCTTCTGCAGAGCAGGGCACTAAGCAGATTAGTCAGCTTCTTCCATCAGCAAATACTCTGGGCCTAAGATACTTAAAAGACATCTGGTTTTTAGCCTCATTTCTAAACAAATGAGGCTTATGTGATTATGGTGTCTGTCGCTGGCCCCTCGTTGGCCAGTTGCAATCCTCAGCTGGGGATTGTGGTCTCACAGATGTGAACTTCCAGGAACTTTCTGTGGGCTGCTGTGAGCAGAACTCGTCCTGGAGGGAGCACAAGCTGTGGGAAGGAATGTGCTGGGGAAAACATCTCTGTTTGCAGGGAAGAGCAGCCACGAGGAGCCAACCCCCGTGGGCTGGAGGGTGGCTGGGCTCTGCCTCGGCTCCAGCTGTGCTGGGCAGGCACAGCCATCCCCAGTGCCCCTCCTGCTGTCCCCACATGCCAACTGCTCCCATGACCCTGGGATTGCTTTTCTGATCCCTGGATTAGCAGGCTGGGATGGGCAAAGATATGAGAACTGTGTGTGAGGCAGGCTCAGCTGGGCTGGGGACTGCCCTGGTGAGCTGTGCCCGTGGGGCAGAGCTGGCCATGCCATGCCAGCCTGGTCTGCCTGGCGGGTCCCTGGCTGCTGCACTGGGCCTTGCCTTCAGAATTGTTCTTTCACAGTTATCCTGACAACTGAGGTCTGAATTCTCCTGGGACTGATGTCCCTTAGCGCTGTGAGAGGGTGCACAGGTGAACGCAGCTTGTCCTGGTTAAGAATTCACTCAGGGTGAAGTTGGTGATCAGAATCCTCCGTGCACCCACTTTGGCAGAACCCCAGAGGGCTTTGGGTTGGAAGGAGCCTTAAAAATCATCTTGTTCCACCCCCTGCCATGGCAGGGACACCTCCCACTGTCCCAGCTGCTCCAGCCCCAGTGTCCAGCCTGGCCTTGGGCACTGCCAGGGAACCAGGGGCAGCCCCATCTTCCCTGGGCACCCTCACAGGGAAGGATTTCTCCCTGATTTTTGATTTAAATCAGAATTCTCTCCTTATCTTCTCTGTGAATTTCACCTAAATGCTCATTAGAGCTGGATCTGTCTCCTTTTTGCAGCTACACAACATTTTTGCCTTGTCATTCAGAACCCGAGGATGTCCAATGGAATGTGTAAAACCCACGTAGAGTAGTTCTGGGACTGGGAGGGAAAAGCAAAGGTTTCATCTTCTGCTTCCTAGTAATGAACTAAATGAGGTTGTGTCCGTCTTTGAGCATAAATGAAAGCTAAAAGACAGATGAGATTTATGAACAAGGTCATTAGTGTACCAAATTTCTCTCATTAGATCTGTTACATTACTTTCCAACTTACATAACTCTCATTGGAAAAATTTATGTACTGGAATGATTACAAATGCACCATATTCTAAACCATCCCTACTTTTAATTGCCAAACAGAAAAAAAAAAAATTGTATTTCTGTGCTACTATAGAGCTGTACTATTATGCATGTGGTTTTTTTTTAGAATGCAAATAGAGGCTGTTCCTGAAGCCAGGGGATGGGGCGAGAGGAAGATGGACCATTTAGTGCAATTTAGCTGCAAACCTGAAGCATTGCTTTAATTTTATAACCGTGCCAGACCCAGGTTGATATTGCAGGCTAATATTGCTGTTTTTTCTCCCCACCAGACTCCCACTCTCACATCCCTGTGCCTGATTTGAAGTGACAGTGAGCAGAAGCATAAGGTACCTCTCATTCTGTTTGGACTCCTTGTTTACAGAAGAGTGATGGAGATGCTATTAAGCACAAAAGGCATCACCATATGCCTGTTTTTCTTTGTATTGAGTTTGGCAGCAGCTATTGAAATACCATTATCAGGTGAGTTGTAGTTATTTGCTGTGCACTTTGCTGTTTTTGTTTGGTATTCCTTTGCAGCTATCCCTGAAGGAAAAATGCTAAATCCTCCTTTCCAGTCGTGTTCCGTTTGGAATTTAATCTTGCCACAGTGTGGCCTTTGGGAAATTCAGGTCTGATCAAAAGCTAAGCTGTCCTGTTTGGTCCTGCTTAAATGGAGCAGTAAAGTTGTCTAATAACATCTCTCTGGTGTTTGCCATCCCAGACAACACTTAGCTCCGAGGGTTTGGGTTTGTCCTTCACTTCAATTCCTCAGTTTGGCTCTGAATCCCCCTGAAGCCCGTTTGATGTGCATAAATCCCTCCTTCCTTGTCGTGCAAGCTGCCATTCCAGCCTGGGGAAGGAGCAGGTGGATGTCTCAGGGCCAGTGCTGGTCCCCAGAGGAGGATTTCACACTCTGTGCCCTGCCCTGGGGAGCAGCTCCTGCCTCCCTCGCCGGCTGGGATGAATTCAAACTGCTTGTTTTACATGGATCATGAGCTTCCAGGACACGTGTAAAATATGGGATGAGGCTCACAGGGAGCAATCCAAGGGAAGCCAGAGGACCCCTCTGCTGGAGTACAGCCCAGACCTCCCCAGCTTGGCATTTTTCAGACATAAATGGACAGGAGGGTTCGAAAATACATTTTACTTTGTTATTTTGGTTGCAAAAAAAAAAAACCAACAAAAAAGCAAAACTCAACAATATTGGGATTTATTAATTATAGTGGGGAAAAATAAAGAAGTAAACCTAAGGAAGGATAAATTTAGGCTCTTTTCAGGGTCTCAGAGGAGGACATGGGCCAGTTTCAGGGCATCCTGTGGATCTGCCATGAGCTCTTAGCACTCTGGAGCCTGCCAATAGCCCTGGCTGCAAAGAGGAAGCCAAGCAAGCAGGTTTATAGGATATTTTTGTAAAACTATCCAAATTTGCATCGGGAAGTAGAGGTTTTGGGGGATTTTTTTCAGGAAGGAACTGCAGTGGCTCCTTGTGTTCCACTAAAGCCAAAGTGGAGCTGTGACTGTAAAGCACAGGACAAACTCTCTGGGCATCCACTGCTTTTATGAACCCACCCCAGGGAACCACCCAACCCTTAATTAGCTGTAATGAAACATTTTATATTATAATAAAAAGTTATTTCTGATCAGTGGAGCTGGTGGGCTTGGAAGTGTTCAGCTTTGAGACCACGTGTTATGACAAGACACTGATTTTCACTCCAGCTTTGAGCTCCCTTCACTTAAAGCAGCACACAAAGAGCATTTTAATTCTCTTCCTGGCTGTTTATAACAATGGGGTGATCCTATTATCCCAGCTCCACTGCAGGGAACATTCTCCTTCCCCTGTTAACACAGGCTTTTGCAACACTTTAATTCCCTCAGAAAAAACCCAGAAGTTCGTGCAGGCTCCGTGCGTGACCGTGCAGCTGCACCCTGGGGCAGGCATTAAACCAGCCTTGCAGTCCGTGGGATTTCTGGCAATTTTATCCAGGATGGAGGCAGCAGTTTGCTCCTTCATGTGTGTGCATCTGTGTCTGGATTCAATCCAGTTTCTGACTTCTCTGTGAATAAATTTGCCAGGCCACGGTGCCGTGCTCAGGCTTTGGCTCTGCCCCGGGTGGGTTTGGAGGGCAGTCGGGGTGGGCACTGCCCCTCTGCCAGGCCTTTCTGTGGCCATGGAGGCAGTGACAGTGACCAGAGGGTGCTGTCCATGCCAGGGAGGTGATGATCATCTTTTCCCCCAGGCAAGGCTCACTTTCTGCAGGAATAATGCCATCCTGCCACTGTCCCTCTCCGCTCGAGGGGAGCCCAGTTTGGCTGGAACTCTGTTTTAACCCAGTTCCTCTTTGTGTTCAGTTTCCCAGCTTCCAACAATCACAGAGCAATCCCACACCCAGGTTGCCTACCCTTTTGATGAGGACTTCACCATTAAATGCGAAGCCAGAGGAAACCCCCAGCCCACGTGAGTACTGCTTGGAGAGGGAAACAGAAGCTGAGTTTGCTTTTAACCTTTGCCAAACATTGTTGTGTCTGTCAGAAGCTGCTGCACAAAAACCTGCTCATCATCCTCAGAAGGGTTAAGATTTGGCTTTCCATTCAGGCCATTCAGCTTTTGTTGCTCCATCACTTCCCCTCACCCTGTGAATAGGTATCAACATGGTTTTTCTGGCTGGGGGATGCTTCGTTTCTCTGGCACGTGCCAAATTCGGCCCCCTGGTTTTATAAAAAATCTTGTCTGGGTTGTGCTGCAAAAGATGGGCTGTGTCATGGTAATCAAAGGGGCCCAGCTGTTCCTCTGCCTCTTCCACAGCAGCCCTTAAAATCCCAAACACATTAAACTGTGTATTCAAACACCAATTTGCATTTTATCAGATACCTTGTGTGTACCTAACCTCAGCAGGGCCATAGTGATGGTACAGACTGACACAGAAGGAGTTATTCAGATAAATATCCAAAGATAAGCTCTGTGCATTTTCCACCAGTGTGGAAGAAAGAAAGATTTTTAATGAAAATGTGACTAACAAGAGTGTAATAATAACACAGTAAAAACTCCTCCTGAGGCTTTCACCACTGAATGGTGTTTGGGCTAAATAATGGCTGGTTTGAATATCATATTTTCTCTTTAATCCTTCCCTTCTCCTTTCTTTGCAATACAATTTAAACTTTAAAAGGCATTCTTTCATTTAGACCAAGATGATTTGGTAATTTTTAATTGAGCTCTGAATGGGGATTTGTAGCATGATAACAAATTCCCTTTGTTCCACTGTTTGTCAGTGCACCAGTGAAAAGTTTCCTGGTGTATTTAAACGATGTGGTAGTGCCTGTTAGGTGAGGGGATCCCATATTCCCTCCATCCTGGAGCAAGGATCCCATATTCCCTCCATCCTGGAGCAAGGCAGTTTTGCCAAGACCGTTGAAGTGCCAAAACAAGAGTTTTGTTGTTAATTATTTATTCTCTTAAAACCAAAAAGAAAGGTACATCTGCCACTACATTGATGTCACGCTGCAATTTCCAGCTGTCTGATTTGAAATCAGTTTAGGCAAATTTCAATCCATCTGAGAATTGCAGGTACAGAAGCTGTGACAATTCCTTCAGCATCCATAAAAATCCCCCCACAGCAGCATCACAACTACAGAAGGATCCATGGCAAGGAGAACCTCTGCCATTCAGCTCTCTCCTCTTCCATCCAGTTTTTCCTTTTATTTTGCTCAAACCCTCTCGGCCCCATTTTACCCCTCATTAATACCAAAATGCTGTCCTGGGGCCTGCCCACTGTAACACTTCTTTTCTTTTTCAGCTTTAACTGGACTAAGGATGGAAAACCATTTGATTTATCATCTGACCCCAGGATAGTCACATCTAACAACTCTGGAACTTTTGTGATCCAGAACAGAGGGATCATCAACAATTTCCAAGGGAAATATCGCTGCTTTGCATCCAACGTGCTGGGAACTGCCATGTCAGAGGAAATTGAGCTGATTGTTCCAAGTAAGGGCTTCATTTTTGGTTTGAATTTGTAATTTTTACTTTTATTATTAAGATGAGAACTGTCTTTCCTCAAAATAAATGGGAAAGAATTGCTCACTAAGGTGGTGCATGGCAAAACACGAGTTGTTTGTTATTCAGCGAACATTCAAAGAAGGAAGTGGTATTTTCTTCTTGGAATAATTTAATTTCATTCCTGGTTTTGAGGACAGAAACCAAATGTGGATGCAGGATTTCAGACCACTGAACTATCAACTCCCACAGGTTATTTATTCCTGCAAAATAGCAACGGATACAAATGTTTGAAAACTCCAGGGGAAGTGATTTGATCAGCTGTGAGTTCATTAATCTGATGTCAGCAGCATTCAGGGTTTGGGATAAATACTGATGGGGAGAAGAATAAAGCCCTGGAACTGGATGGAAAACAAGCTTAAAAATAAATCAGGGAAAATTACTGATCCTAGAAATTTGTGCTTCCACTGTTAGCACGGAGAAAGGGAAGAGAGAGAAATGAGGGATTAAGGACCAGGTTTGTAGAAGTGGCATGAAATTTATGGATGGAATCAAAGAATTATTAAGCTTGGCCAAAAGCTCTTAAAATCAGAGTCCAACCCTTAACCCAGCCCAGCCCAGTTCAGTATTCAGCCGTGTCCCAAAGCTGGTTTGTACCAATCCATTTAATCACCTGTAGCTTGGAATATGAGCGCACATTTTGGTTCTAAATTCAGGATTGAAACATACAAAATGAGAAGAGGAAAATCAGAAGCAGGATCTTCCCAGTGGGGGTGGAAAGGACAAGAAGCTCCCCCAGCTCCATGGTGCAGCAGGGTGGGAACCTGAAGCAGGTTTTATGATGCAGTTCAGGGGCAGAGATGGAGAAAAGCAGCAGGGCAGTGGATTTTTTCAGATGGGATCCCATATTTCCAAGCTCCTGCAGTATTTTGTTCTCAGCTATCTGGCAGCTCCATGCTCAGGTGGAATCCTTGTGGCAGGGGGTGCATCCACAGCCTTCTCAGCCCCACAGTGACAGGAGGTGGCTGCTTTTGTACAGAAAACACTCCTGGCAGATCAGTGCAGATGAAATGGGCTATGAGAAACATGAATAAACATTTCTGTCCTGTCTTCAGCAGAGGAAATAATCCTGAGAAGCATTCCAGGCATAGCCAGGGCTGGGAGGGTCGTGGGGCTGTGGGCACGTTGAAAACAAGACATTACAAGGGCTGGGAGGGTTCCTGGGAGGGAGCTGCTGAGGCTGCCATGGAAATGTATTTTATGAGTGCTCCTCATGAAATACACACTTCCTTTTCCTTCCATCCAGATTTATGGATTTATTTTTTCCTTGGGAAATTGGTCTCATGTTGCAGTGTGCCACACAGTAATTCCTGATGCCAGAGCTTGGTGTTGGGTGAGGAATTTGCAGCATTCCAGGTGTTGCTGTGTGGTTTAGACTCCACCACCTTGCAGCTGTTTTAGGGAAGAGCTTTCCAGAGCAGAGGAGATTTGCAGAAAGCTTTAGGACAGTGAGTTGAGGTTTATTGAGCTGTTGACAGGGTAGGATGGGCAGCTGAAGGCAGCTGAAGTTTCAGGCAGGGACAGGAGAGTGATGCAATTAAACTTCAGAAATAGTTTTTGACTTTGGAGTCTGGCCAGGGCAGTGGGGTTAATACAACTTCTCTTAAACAGAATATCTCAAACTCATTACATTTGAGAGGAGTTAAAGTGCTCAGTGTCGTGTCTGTACCTCCAGCAGCAGAATATTCTGAGATTCCATTGCTACTGAACTAAAAAAGATGGAAAACAAGGAGTTGATGTCTATATTTGGGATTATTGGATCTGCATTCAGAGAGGAGATTTTTTGCTTTTAATGAAGAACAGTCTAGAGTAGCTTAAGTAGATATTAAATATATTGGGAGTGGATGGCAGCAAATTTATGGAGAGGTTACAAACACGGTTGTTATCAAAAGCAAGAGGAATTTTGGTGCTAATATATGCAAATTCCCAAACCCAGAAAAAAAAAAAACATGGTACAGATAGTGTATGAGAGGGATTTACCCAACTCACACATCTTTCAAAGCACATTTGCTGCTATTAGAACTCTTCTGCCATCAGTTCTTTCATTTCCCGGTGCAATGTAAAAGCTGCAAATTAAATCAGGATTCAGAGAGGAGTAGAAGGCACCTTTGATTTTCTAAAGTGCTCTACAACTGTGCCCCAGTGAAAGAGCTGCTGGTGCACAGATCTGCTGTACGTCAGAACCTGCCAGGGAGGGGCTGGGGATAAATCACCTCTATTCACCCACAGGTTTTGGAGCACAGACTGGTACATGTGAGATCACTCCCTGCATTCATGGTAATGATGCAGAGGTGGCAGAGCTGTGCCAGCTGCATTCAAGTCAGATGTAAAGCTCCTTGGCAAAGTCACCGTGCCAGGGAAGGGAAGAAAACCCCAGCGAGGCAGAGCGGGGCAGTTTCTTTCATAAATTACATTTCCACTGCAGAAGCAGAATACTGGGTCTGTAAGGCTGCTGCTGAAAAGGAGAACAAAAGAGTGTTTACTCACAGTAGTCATTCCAGGGAAGCAATAGAAATGTCAGCAGAAATGATCATTAAATCTCACCTACATAATGAAAATACCCCACCTCCCCTATGTAGGATGACATTAAGGAGAGGGGGAAGAATGGGCTCTGAGGATCTCGATGTGTTTGCAGCACTAACAAAGGCCAGATTGTTACAAGATACATTCAGCATGAAAATGAATTTAAATGGTGAGAACACAGACTTCAGCTCCCCTCCTCCAGCATTTCGGGAATCTGCTGCTTGAATTAGTGAGCAGGCCCGATGCCAGAGGAAGGAGAAGAAGTACAGTTTAAACTTCTTTAATTAACTGTGCTGTAAAAGACTCTTCACGGCAGACTGAGTTAAGATTTATGCTTGGTATTTCTAAAGCTGCTGCTCCAAAAGACCAGAGACCTGAGGATGGAAAAATTGGCTGAATGTAAAATGATCCCGTGGCAGGCTGTGCTCTGATGTGATGTTAGTGCAAGAATTCCCAAAGAAACCAGTTAATATTCAAACACTCAGGTGTGAATATCCTGAAATCAGTACAAGGTACTGAGCTGGTACTGAAGGAGGAGGTCTCAGTTTTGTGAAGGCTTTGGTGTAGCTTTTATGGAAGAGAAAACAAAAGAGAGCAATTCACTGAGACTTTGCAGGTGGTGGGGATGAAATTTAACCCTCTTGCCTCCTAAGCCAGTGACCCTCACATGTGGCCACCTAAATCATTGGGCTCACTCTGATTCTTGCCTGTGGCCATCATTTTGAAGAGGATAACAGAGATTTACACAGAAAAAAGCTGTCACTGATTCCATTCCACATCCTCAGGAGCGAGTGGACTCCCAGCCATGCTCTGACAGCCAGGCTTTGCTAACTTTTTTCAATTTAAGGCAGCAATTAAAAAATCCATAAACAAGCAGGGTCGTAGCTCATAAACAGTTCAAAGGCTGCAATGGAAATTACAGATTTAACTCCATGGATCAGAATATCAATTGAGGCATGGAGATGAGCCCTGGAAACCTCCCAAGCTTCACTCAGTGAAGCTCAACATCAGGGCCTGCAAGTCATGGTTCAGATTCCTTGAAATGTTGGGCTGTTTGCTGTACAGGATACAGATCTGTATGAAAATCATAATTAGATACTAATTTAAGTGGCTGTGGAGCTGGAAATTTTGAGGTTATAGAAAATTCTTGACTATTTGTGCTTTGCCTCACTTTTACACCCTTTAAGGGTTTATTTGCAAGGAAAAATATGAGGCTATCCATGATGGGTCAGGCTAAGCTCTCCTTTATCCCAGGATATCTTCAGTAGAATTCACAGGGAAGGTTATAAAACCACAGCTGGGTTACAGTGATGTTTTTCTACAACACTTTCACAATGTATTTACTAATTGCTGATTTATCCTCCTGAATTCACTCCATTTTACACCTGATATTGGTAGAAACAAGACTCAGGGATCTCAAGGTCAAGTTACCTGGAGAAATGCTTTTCCTTTGTTCCATTTCTCAACACTTGACCCCAAAACATGTAAAATACCTGATGGAATGGGCTCCATTCTCACATAAACTGGAATAAATTGCCATAATTGATACAGTTTTAGTGTGAAGCCACTGAAATCAGCAGTGGCACAAAAATTGAGCTGTAGGGCAAAAACTGAGCTGTAGGACAAGGTGTCCTAAATGGATCCCTGGGTAAATTTGGAGCAATGCTGGGGACTGGAGTTGTGTTTCTGAATTTCTATTTCTGCTAAACTCAAATTAAGCCTTTCTATTGCACTGCATTGGTGTCTCTCCAATGCTTTAGGTTGAGAAACTGCATTTTCTACAGGGATAAGGAGGAGAGACTCAGGCTCCTCTCTGGATTTTTTCCCAGCCCCCCAAATTTTGTGCTCCAGCCTGGTCTCAAGCACAGCTCAGTCATTGAACTTTGAGTCACCCCAGGGATTAAACAGATCCTGGCTCTTTGAACAAATGACTCTGGCCACTGATAATCTTCTCTTTCCATGGTTCACACACTGTCAGAGCACTTCAGTTCTGGTTTTTGAGTGCAGCCTTGTCAGGAAAAAACCCTTGGTCAGCAAAGCCTTTCCCAGGAGTGTCTGAAGAGGTGTCACGGTGGGATTTGGGGAGATTCTCCATAGCTGGAGTTGGGAGTGCAGGTTTCCACCTTCCCCGTGGCTGTTCCACTCACACCCCATGATTTGTGTGTGGTGAGAGCCCTCCTGGGGCTCTCTCAGAGCCCCTCAGTCCCTCTGCTCTCCCCTGTGCCGTGGGGATGTGGGAAGCAGCACCCGGAGCTGTGCTGGATCCTCTGTCCCCTCCCGTCACATCCCTGTGCGGGGCATTCCATGGAATATTGATGGAACACTGCAGAGACAGCAGCTGGAATTTTCAGTGGCCATGGGCTGCACTGAGAGCTTTGTACAACATCAAACAATTCTACAGCACAGTTTATTTTGTGTTTATTTTATTATGCTGTGGAATTGAACTCAGCTATGATACTTTCTGTGATCAGCCACAAATCAGTGGTGATTGATTGTGGACTATGCTCTAATTAGAACGTAGGAGCCCTGCAAAAATATCCAAAATATTGCCTGCATAGACATTCTGAAGATGGATGTGCAAAAGGCAAAATCTAATGTGACAGAAGCCTTTTATTTTGAATAAATCTGAATTCAGAAGCAGGTATTTTTTTCTAGTCTTTCGGACCAGTGGGACCCCAGCAAAAAAATTATGCTTGTCAGAGGGTTTGGCTCAGAAATTTATCATGAGTTCTCATTTCTTGCAAGGCTTCAAGGATTAAACATTCGAATTTATCATTATGAGGGTGAAAATAAAAGTTTTTCAGTGCTTGTCACGGTGAACTAAGCAAAAAAGAAATGTCACAGAAGGACCTGTGGTGCAAGTACTTGTTGGAGGTGGAGGACATTGGGGGTCAAATTGCTGCTTCCCCCAGTGAGGTCCAGCTGCCAACATCTGGGCCTCATGTTGGAGATGAATGTCTGTGCTGCCAGCTAATGACACCAGGGCTGTGACTTGTCGCTGTCTCCTGGTGGGACTCAGTAAATTTCTGTATAATTCCGTAATTACTGGCCACAGAAATTCACTGAGGAGCCCAGTGGTTATGGCACCCAGCTGGGATATCAGAAACCCAGATTTAGTTCTGCTAAATGAGGCAAAAAATGGGTTAGAACAAGGAGTTCCAGTGTCCTAAATAAGTGATGCCGTGTTAGTCCATTTGCTGATCTCATTGGGTTGGTCAGAAATCCCTTTATCCTTCCCTCATCCAGCTTATTGAAAGTTTTGTTGGGAGTGATGTGCTTTGGGGAATAAATAAGCTTTAGATCAGGAAATTGTCTTTTTCCTGCTGGAAAATATTCCACCTCTGCAGTCAGCAGATGTATTTCCCAGGGCTGGAAGAGTGCAGGTTACTGAAGGTACTGGATATGAATATGCAGCTCTTTTTTTTTTACCTGAAATTTCACCTTCAGATTGGGTGATGCTCATTAGCTGCATTTTGCCTCTCCTAAGAATTCCTAACCTGTTAATAACCCTCCTGGAGATAAAATCTCTGCAGAGTCTGCATTCAGGCAGTCAGCACCGGAGTGATTGCTTCTTTTCATGTTTACTAATCCTGAGATGTGTGAAGTGTCCTCAGAGCCCCGTCCCTGCATTTCTCCCCCTCTCCTTGCCTTTGCCTCCTGCACTGGGATGTTGCAGGTTCCCTGCTGGACCACTGGTGTCTCAAGCTGTGGAGCTGCTCTCAGAGCTCCCTGTCATGGTGTGAGCACCAGGGAGGTGATGTTGGCTGTGCCAGCTTGACTCTGCACAGCCAGGACCTTCTCCATCCTTTGCTGTTTCATTTCATTTAATTAAGCTGCTCATTCTGCTGGTTGATGCTGGTCTGAAGTGAAACTTTGGCCAGTTGGAACTTGCCTGAAATGAAAGCAGGAGGCAACGTCAGCCCTGAAACTGCCTTAGCTCAGTTCCTTCAGGGGGTGGTTCCATCTTGCAGGCTGCTTTCTCTGGGATCACCTCCAAGCTGAGCCTCCCTTGGTCTGGGGTGGGCTCCAGCCCAGCTCTGCTCCTCATTCTCCCACATCAGCTCCAGTGGCATTTTGGGCATCCAGTTTTGCCCAGGTGTGCCAGGCTTTGAACAAAATGCTGGCATCAGGTGCTGGGGGTGATGACACACTGATCCATTAACCATTTATCCTGTGTTTAAGGCCAGCTAGAGCAGCCCTGGTAGAGCCCTGTGAGCTTTGTGCCAAGCCTATCCCTGCAGCCCTGCAGGAATCCAGGCTGAGCTTCCAGGCCTGAGGAGGCAACAGAAGCAGCCCTCCTCTGACCCTGGAGATGGAGGAGAGCTGGGACAGGAGCCTGATGTCTGTCCTCACCTGCAGGGATTGCAGTGGGTCCTTAGGAGCCGTGTGTGATTCAAGGATTCCCAGAACATTCCACACTCCCAGGCTGGTTCCTGATCTCCTGCTGATGCCCTGTGCAGGCTGCTCTGGAGCAGGGGCTGGGCAGAGTCCCAGAATAAAGCAGGGATTTATCCAAAGGATCTCCTCCATGGATCCACCTGGGGCAGCACCAGAGCCCAGCCAGGGCTGCACCCAAGATGACCCAAAATGGCCCCAAAATGCCCGGCCGGGCACGGGGTCTCTCCCTGGGATCAGCTCTGCTCCATTTGCACCTTGCAGTTCATTGTCCCATCCCAGCTTCAGCCCCTGCAGTCCCACCCTGCTTGTTTTTCTCTCTCCAGCCCACGGGGTTTGTGCTCCTGGGCTGAGATTTGGCTCATTTGTCCTTGGTGCCCAGCTGGAGCAGGAATTGTTTTGTCTCCCTGCTCTGTGCACAGAGCTCACCATCCCCTGATGTGAGCCCAGACCCACACACTAAAGCAGCACAGAATATGAAAAATAGAAAAGCCAAACCTGAGGCATCAGTGGGACCAGTGCACAGCCCTCGGTGCCAGGCTTGTCCTTAGGGACCCTTTGGCCTTGAGTGGTCTCTTCCAGATAGCACAAAGGAGCTAAAGAAAGTGTTTTGAAAAGAATTGTGTTAAAGTAAAGCCAAAGCAAAGCACAGGACATCACAAACAAGTGTTAAACATCCCCATTCAGTGCCTGGCTTTGGATAGGATGCCCCAAGAACTTTATGAATGAAGGGATTCCTATTGTGAGTGTCCCAGAATGCAGGGATTTCCTACTCTGAGTAAAACTCATCATTACTCTGTGCCTCTGTGTAAATTAAAATTGGTATTAAAGGCAGAGAATGCAAAGGATGATGTAAAGGTAAATATTTTATTAAAACTTATCAAGGGGAAAGCAAAAGGCAAAATTTCAAAAGGTACCAATAACAGAGGAACTTCTTTGCTCTTTTGTGTAGGTGTACCGAAATTCCCCAAAGAAAAAATTGAGCCTCTGGATGTGGAGCATGGAGATTCTGTGATCCTGCACTGCAACCCCCCAAAAGGCATCCCCCCCTTGCATATCTACTGGATGAATATCGGTGAGTAAATGGTCTTTGCACAACTCATCCAAGGGGGCTTAAAGCATTTGTCTTTCAGAGAAACTTCATTGCAGATTTGTCATGGGTAGGAATTGTAATTGTGCCAGTGCTTGGGAGAAATATCTGGATATTGAAGAAGAAAATTAAAAAATGGAGGGTGGGGATCTGGTTTAACAGGACCCAAAGTTAGATTATTGTGTGCATTGACACAGCATCTCATGAAATATAAGATATCAAATAATTTATATATTGCTGAGTCTGTCAGTGATGAGGAGTCCTGCATTTAGAGGAGAGAGGATATCATGTGTCAATATGTTATCATAATTGTTTTCCTCTTTCCATAAATTGGTGATTGATTTATGATACTAAGGGAAAAATAATCCACCAGGTTTATATAATTACTTCCTGGTGGGTTTCTGTCCCGTTATTCTGCAGTGTTTGGTTTCTGCAGGAATTTCTGGCTTTTGGGGAAGAAAAATAAGTCTGTTTTTTAATTATCAATTTTTCCTTATCGGTTACATTGGTATACATTATTATATAAAAATATTTTTAATCACTTTTATACTGAATATTGGTAAATATCCCATTAGTTCTGCTGGATTTTCTGCCTCTTTTACTTTAGGGTTTCATTCTCTGTATCTGGAGGGCAGCACACGAGGGGAGCATTTGGTGAAACAGCCCCGTGTTGTTCCCACCTTATCATTTGCTGCTAGAAGTGAAGGGATGAGACTATTTTCAGGCTAAGAATGATTTATTGCTCAGATAAGCATCAGTCTCAGAGGCTGAGAGGTTTTAGAGGAGCAAGAGCTCGGCCATAGCTCAGAGTAGCCACAAGTTCTTTGTTACGAGGCAATAGAGAACTTTCTAAACCAATAAGCAGTTGCCACAGGGTCTATTTTGCTTTTCTGACCTATCATCTTTACTTACTTCTGCTGCACTGTGGATAATTTTATCCAGTGGGCTTCTAACTCATGTACACATATGATTCTATTGCAATGTCTGAACTCTTAGTTTATTCCATACAACATACAACTTAGATTACAAACCCTTCACCATTTTATCAGTACAGTTTCTCACTTACTTAAGGCATATTCTCACCTACAACTATAGAAACATAACTTTGTGATTTTTCTGCTTAATGTCTGTGCATTGTATTTTTACATCAATCCAAGCTCCTCTCAAGGCTGCAGCTCAAACCCTCCAATGTCTGTGGGAATTTCTGTTTTTCCAATCCCCACGCCACCTCACAATGACTTTTCCTTGCCAGATTTGCAGCACATCCCGCAGGATGAAAGAGTCTCCATGAGCCTGAAGGGAGATCTCTACTTTGCCAACGTGGAGGAGAGCGACAGCAGGAGTGACTACTGCTGCTTTGCAGCCTTCCCCAGGCTCAGGACCATCGTGCAGAAGATGCCCATGACGCTCAAGGTTTCCCGCTGTGAGTCTGGGGCTGAGCTCTTCGTGTGCTGCTGCTTTCGGAGCTCCCCAGGCAGCAGGGCATGCAGATGTGTGGCTCTCTCAGCACAGGGCACCTTGCTGGGTTGATTTCCTGCATTATTAACCTTGTTCTCGGGGCTTGGTTTAACTGAGCAAAGCTTCTTGCTCTGGCCTGTGTTCTAGGTGGCCGTTCCAAGGCATCAGTTTAACCTGTCCCATCTGGGTCACCAGGAACTGATGCCTTGGGGGGGCTGCCTACAACAGAGGCTAGACAAAGTTAAAAGAGTAAAATGGATATTTATTGAAGGCCTTTGATAGGCACAGCTTGAACAGCCAGAAGCCTCCCAGAGGCTACACCCAAGATGGACAACGGTCACAAGTTTTTCAGACAATTTTAAGTTCGGTCCATTTACATATCAAGGGTTAATTTCCCAATTACAGCTTCAGGTAATAAAGTAATTTACGCCAAGTTTGCCCCCCAACTTCACTGCTGTTTCCATTTCTCAGGACCTGAGACAGTAAGGTGTCCTTGATTGCCAGGCCTGGAGAGGAATTGTTGTGTCTGACCAAAATGTGAAGACAGTAGCTGATGCTCTGTATGGAGTTCAGTTATACACTAAAGCAGTACAGGATTTGAAAATTTAAAAATTAAATTCTAAGGCATCACCATCAGACCCCAAAAGTGCCCTGTCCTTCCTCCTGCTGTCCCCACAGTGAAAGCCAAGGGTGCATTAGGGAATTCTGCTGCTCTGGAGTCCAGCAGGTCCCCCAGGAATGGGGCTTCACTGGGCTTTGAGGAATTTGTGGCTGCCTCTTCCCTGGGCAAAGCCTGGTTTAGTCCAGCCTCAGCAGTGAGGTTGGAAGGATGATGTTTTCCAGGCAGCCTGGAGCATCAGAAACACAAGAGGTTTTTCCAGTTCCTTGATGAAATGATGTGTAGGGAATTTAAGATTTCAGTTGTTCATTGAAACCTCTGATCTTTCAGATTTACACAGCCCAGAAAGCCAAGGAGAAATTTTGTCTTCATGAATGAAACCTTCATGTTTAATATGTGATTTTTGAGAGTTTTCTTGTTGGGATAAAAAGATAAAGGATTAATAGCGGCTTTGTGTGTTTAATGCTTGCTTAGACCGTATCTTGGGGTAATAATTGTGAGAAAAACATGCAAGTTAAATGTTGCTCTCCATGGCTTTTTGGATGGGTTCAGTCCCCCACACATGCACACAGAGATTAGAGAAAAACAAGATGGGTTTTGGCTGCTGGTAGCCCTGGAAGTGGCCCAAAAAGCCACTTCAGTGTGTCCATCTTGTCATCAAAGCCCCAGGACTGGGGCCAGGAAAAGATGAGAGGCACAGACTGAAAGGGTTCTGTAAACTCAGCTTGACATTGCCCACTGCCCCCTGTGCCAAGGGCCTGGTGAGGGACTGCATTAAAAATAAGCAGGACTAAAATAAGCAAAAAGAAGAGAATGGATAACATTTTATAACATTTCTCTTTGTGGATAGTTAGGGATTTTTATTACTGTAGATAGCAAGGATGAAATGCTGATTATATCACCTACAAAGTATTTTTCAGAATAACACAAATCTTTAAAGCATTTTCATTGTATCTTCAAAACTCTGTTGCTCATCTGTTGCTTTCTTTTATATTTTTCATTCTTTCTTTCTTTTTGGGGCAGAAACTGTGGGGTGGGGAGGGGCATGGTTTTGTTTTGGTTGATTTATGCTTTCTTTTGATTCTGTCTCAACCCTGCATGTTTGTTTGGTTGTCATTTTTATTTATTTCAGTAAAGCATGCTAATGACTCAGGCTCACCTAACGCTGCTGTTACTAAGGGTGAGTTGAATACATCTGTTTTTAGCCTTTGAACTGAGACTCCACCAGCTGAGGTGAAATGGGAGCTGCTCAAAAAACACATCACAAAAGCCTCTTGATTGTGATGGGGTGGATTTAAGCAGTCCAGGGAGCACAATTGGCTCATCTTGTGGTTTCTGAGAGCAATCTGCAGGGCTTTTAATGAGAAAGGCAGGTTTTTTTATTTGAGAAAGGAGCTTTGAAGGGGGTGGAAGGGAGGACATTGATGTTCAGGGTTTCTCACGTTATCAATTCAGAGCAGGATGCTCCAATTCTTCTTCTGGCAGTTAAGAGAACTCTGGGATGAGGCAGCCAAGGTTTGCCACCATGAATTCATGTCCCAGGGGTCAGCCTGGGGTTGCTCCAGGATGAGCTCAGGGTGTGGATTTGTGGAGTCTGGGTGCCCTGTGTTGGCTGTCCCCATCCCCTCCATCTAGAAGGGAGGTGGCTCTGTCTCTGTGCCCTGTGTGTCACCAGCAGAGGTGACAGTGCAGCAAAGCCCTTCTCATCCTGTGCATTCCCTCTCCCAGTGCTTTGCCTGCCCCTCTCTGGGGAGCAGATCCTGGAAATACCCTGCAGGCAGCAGGTGCCTATTCCTGCCATTCTCCACTGGCTTCCTTTTGTTTCAAATACATGAAATTAAGACTCTGTAGCTCTTGACTCTTCATTTCTTTGCTTAAATACCTTTTAAAAGTCTTTTCTTTTTTTAATGCCCAGTTTTAACCTCCTCTGGGAGATTTTTTTGCTGGACAAGCGGTGAGATTTCTGAAAAGGAGGTTATCCTGCAGTGCTTTGGGATGGATAACTCAGAGCACTCATCACTCCCCTGACTTTGCCCGTGGAGCTGAGCCCTGGGGCAGCACAGGCAGGGCTTTGTGCACTTGGCTGCCCCTCCAGAAGCAGTTTTTCCCTCCAAGGGATGTCTGGGAAGGAGACCTGGCTGCCTTTGGCAGCAGGAGGTGGAGGGCAGATGGGGAATGTGTGAGAGTGTCCAGAGGCACCAACGTGTCCTGCTGCACTCAGAGCACTTGTGACACAGATCTGCAGAGATACAAAGCCAGGGGAAATTAAAATTAAAAATGAGAAAATGATTCGGGGAGATCTATGTGGTCTTTTACCAAATCATCCATAACTGGCTATTTTTTTTAAGAACTAGCACCATTTGGGGACTGATTCATTAGTGTGCTAATTGTTATGGTAGTGATAACTGGGCAGCCACTGAACCCTGCATTTTTAATCCTAAAACCCTGGTTTGGCAGGCTGGAACAAATGGGCTGTTGGAATCAAATGCAGGTCAATCTTGTTTTATTATTTTTACAGTCTCCCTTACAAATTGTATCTCCATTACTGTAGATTCAATAATTGGAGCAGGAGGGACAATTCTGTGGGATGCTCAAGTCAGGAAAGGTGGGGTTTCACCTGAGGTTTAAAAGGTGATGGAGCCAGTGCAGAAGAAAAGTGCCAAGAAAGGAGGTGTGGACCTAAAGATCAGGAACTGAGAAGACCAGACTGCCTGAGGGGTGAAAGGAATGGCCAGTGCTTGGAAAACTGTATATAAAACTGTAGGAAAAAGGTTTTCCCAGCACTGCTGCCTGTTGATATCACTGTACCTCCCTTCTGACTGTTATCAGGGCTCCTGGATTAGTCTCAAAGTAGATAAATAAAAAAGAAAGCACACAAATGGCTGTCAGAAACCTCCTGGCAGCAGTGATGTTTGTGGCATTATTGAAGGATACCTGAGATTTCCCACCTAACTTCTGTTTTATTTTATCTTTCAGCAAATTTTATCAAGGAAAGGAAGCCCAGACTGCTGATCCCTCCTGAATCTGCTGGCAGTAGCTCATCAGTCACTGTCATCAAGGGAGGTGTCCTGCTCCTGGAGTGTATTGCTGAAGGGCTGTGAGTAATGAAAATGCTGCACAAACTTAATCACCTTTGGAGGGAGAAATGAGCAAAGAAAAAGGGATATTACAAATTATGCAACAGTTTTAAATGCAACTCCTGTGCAGAGCTTTTTGTACCTGTAAAGCAGCTCAGAGTGCAGGCAACAGTAGTGTGTTTGTTATTGCTGTAGCTTGTAAACAAGTAATTAAAACCATGGTGTGATAAGTATGGATTTTTTTTTAAATTTTTCTATTTTCAAAACTGAATTTTTTTTCAGTAGTGCTACTTTTGAGATGTCCAGAAACTAAATAATATCACCATCAGTGCTTTTGGATGTAATTTTTTTTTCTGGTTTTGCCAATTCAGTTTTGCTTCAATGCTCAAAATTTAAGATTTTCCAGGTGTAAGATCTCAGTTTTTTAAAACCAAAGTTCTTGAGTGGTGTAACACGAGACATGCTTTAAGGAATGATTGAGGGGAAATCCTCAATCTCAGTTACAGCAGGAGGGGCTGGCTCAGGTGGGAATGTGACCCTGGCTGCTCTCTGTGTGCATTCCCCAGCACCCACAATTTCCACCAGGGATGTTCATCCCACGGTGTCCTCACAAAGGACAGGATATTGAGGAACAAATCCATGGCTCTGTGGGGGTACAGTGAACCACTATCAGCTGTATTGGTGTGATCCTGATCAATCCAACAGCAGAGAGCTAACCTCAAACCTTGGGCACTTCCAGGGATCCAGGGGCAGCCCCAGCTTCCCTGGGCACCCTGTGCCAGGGTCTCCCCACCCTCTCAGGGAAGAGCTTTTTCCCAAAAAACCCTCTAAATCCCCTCTAAACCTTCTCTCATTTTGAAGCCATTCCCCCTTGAACTGTCTCTCCAAGCTCTTTTAAATGACCTCTCTCCACCTTGCTGAGTCCCTTCAGGTGGTGAAAGGATAATAGAGGGAAGGGTTAAAATAGCTTTATGATGGGAAATCATAAAGAACAATTTTTGTGGGAAAGGAATTTGTAGAGAAGTCTTAAAGACTTGCAGACAAGTTCTTGTCTTGAACTTTTTTCAAGTTCCTATAGTATGTATTTGTATACAGATTCTGAGATAAGAAATGCTGATTTAAAAATATTATAGAATAAGACAGACATTGTTGAGAGAGAAATGGAGCTAGAAGCAAGTTTTAAAAGGTGATTTTGTAAATTAGACTGAATATTTTAGAGAAATAGAACTGTGAAAGATTAGCATTGCAGTAGAACCTACAAAGGGTAATTTCAGATGATTAGCTTTAAAACATTTATAATATAATGTGCTAAAACCCAGTAAGCTAAGAAAAACTTATAATGCATGGCTTAATCTGACAAATTCCTTGTAAATAACACAGGACAAAATGAAAGGGACTGGGAAATAAATGTGAAGTTCCACCCTGCCAAGGAGCTGTGATTCCCTTCTCAGGGCTGCTGCTGCTGCTGCTGCTGCTCCAGCTCACTCAGCCACGAGCCCTGCTTTGCTCTTCCCATGTCCCAGTTTGTCCCCTGTGCCTGTCACTGCAGAATTTGGGCTGCCAACAGAGGGTCTGTGCACCCCCTGAATCCCCAGGGAGAGCAGAGTCCCTCTGGCTTGGCTGGGACAGAGCTTTGTGCAGAGCAGAGCCCTAAATCACCATCCCCTGGTGCTGGATGTGGAGCTGCAGGCTCTGCTTCACACCCAGATAATTCCCATTAAAGGCTCTGCAATTCTATTCCCTCCATAAAATTCCACAGTCAGGATATTTATCTGCCTGCACATGTTTAGGGCATTTTGTTTTTTCCATATGGGCTTGAAAGGGCATTGCTGGTGGAAGCTGGCAAGGAGTTGGGTTGGCATTCCTAAAAGGAGGTGAATTACTTGTCTCTGTTGGATTCACTCCAGGTATCTGCAGTGAGTTTTGCTTCCCTGTTGCAACATTTCCTTGTCTAATTCACTCCCCACCAAGTGAATCTGCCAGCCCACGAACCTCCCCAAAGCCACAGCTCTGATTTTAGAGGGTTTTCAAGGGGTTTTAATAGGGAAATCACCTTGGGAATAATCAAATATGAAATTTGATGTGCAAGGATGAGTATCAGATACAAGAAGAGAAAGCCAGAAAAGTCTTTCTGTCCCTTTGGAAAATGGTAAAAAGAAAGAAATATTTTTGTTTCACTCTAAATTTTCCAGGAAACTGTTTAGAAAATTAATTTTTTTTTACAAAAAAGGGTTTTTTTAAGCAGTCACTTTTGAGAGAGCACAAAGTACTTCTTTGTCTTATCACCAAGCACACCTTTTCATTGAAATCCTTCAAAAATGCAACTCTTAGAATAAAACCTTATTTTTCTTTGCTAAAATTCCCATTCTCAGCAGAAAAACGATCAGCTTTGCCTACACCTCTGCCAATCCACCCTGCCAAGTGTCCACAGACCGTGGAAGTGGATTTCAAGGAACTCAGATCAGGGGCACCCAACTGCAAAATAGAGAATTAGGGACACTTCCAATCTGTCACTAATTTTTAGATTTATCCCCTGAGCGGTGGCAGTGTCAGGAGAGCATGGCTTTGGGACAAGAGTGGGATGAGGGCTCTGGGAGGGAATGATGGGATATCTGCAGGGCTGGTGGGACACCAGGATTTTTGGGTGCCCCCTGCCTGGGTGTGGAGCCACGGGCACAGATGGCACAGGAGGAGCAGCTCTGGCGCCGTGCCCGCCTGTCCTGTGTGGTGTCAGGTCACCAACAACGTCTGTCCCCAGTTCTGTGACACTCCTGCCTCTTTCTAGGGATGGGAGGAGCATTTCAGCACCTCCAAAGCGCTGCAGGGGAGTCTGGCTGTCCTCAGGTGCCCTTTTGGGGCAGGAGGGGATGAGCTCCAGCCCCTTTCCCACCGTCCCTGCCAAGGCACATCCAAGGAATGCAGCTTTGCCCTGGTGAAAATCCCACTCACAGGGGTTGTGAAGGGCGAGGAGCAGCTGTAGAGTGTAACCCTTAGGTAGCCCCAGAGTTTTCAAAGCTTTAAAAGCTCCAAATCCCCTAAAAGCACCTCCCAAACCCTGGGTGTGAACAGCAGCTCTGCCACGTGAAGCATCACAGCAGCTTCTTTTGTTCAACTCTAAATCTTCTTCTTTTTTTTTCCTTTGTTCTCAGCCCAACTCCTCATCTCAGCTGGGTCAAGGTGACAGGAAACATGCCCAAGGATGAGCCAGAGACAGAGAATTTTGGGAAGACCCTGAAGATTGACCAAGTGACAGCAGCTGATGAGGGGAAATACCAGTGCACGGCCAGCAACCCCATGGGCAGGGCCTGGCACGAGTTCCACGTGCATGTGGAAGGTGCTCAGTACTCTTTACTAAAATTATTGGTTTGGGACTAAAAGGTGGGGAGAGGGAGGTGAAGGAGGCTCTTTGTTAATGTGACTCAAGCAGCTGCACCAATTGATGCCAGCCTCTTGGATTTGGGAAGGTTCGCACAAAGTATCGCTGCTAAAACAACAGCTACAAAAAATGTAAATAATGCCCTTTGGTTTTTTCCCATGAAGGCCTTAAAAAGCAGGGGACAATATAAATATGTGAGCAGGTTCAGTGGTCTAAAGATGGGAGGGAGTCAAGCAGAGATGGGGATGAAATGTCTTGTGCTAAGCTGAAGGTCAGAAGAAAGATCTAATTATTCTCTTTGCTCTTAAAAACTGTGAAAATGGTTATGCTGGGCTGGATCAGAGGGACATTTAGCTCAAGCCCCTGTCTTTGGTTTCCACCAAAAGTGGGATCTTAGGGGGGGCTGTGAAAATTCAGTGAACAGACAAAGTACCACCCCTTACCTCCTTCACCCGTTCCCTTGCTGTGATTTTTGTAGAGGCACAACCTGAGCTGGGAGTGTTTTTTGGAATCCCTGAAAAAAATCACAAAACCTGTGAAACAAAGTAAAAAAGATGCTTTCTACTATATTTTATCGGTTAAAAAATGGAAATATGACCTTTTTTGTCACCTCACTGAGTACCCAAGGCTTCTTTTTCCCTTCTCCTCCTCCCCAAACCCTGAGATGTGCATCAGGTGGAGATGCCCTTCCCCGGGAGCCAGCAGAGCTCTGAGGAGTTGCTGCAGAACCAAGAACTCTCCCTGCCACTTTCTCTGCCCATCAATAGCTACAGACTGAGAATCCTGAGGCCCAGCTGAAAAACTTGCTGGAAACATTTGCCTGATGGAAAATGCTCCAACCTCTGCTCTGCACTTAAAAAATAAAATAAATCCCTGGCAGTTTTACCCTGTTAGACCCTTCCAAGGGCTTCATTTTCATCAGGGCTCCTCATCCCTCTGTGCTCACCATATTTCTGATGGGAGAAGAGCACTTTGAGCTCCCTGCTCTGCATTTGCTCAGCAGCTGAGGAAAAGATTTTCTCCCAGATGAGTCCTCTCCATTCCCTCAACCCAACCTTGTCCCTTGCACTCCTCTTCCCCTTGCTGGGAGTGTGGCAGAGGAGGATCCCGGGGCATGGCAAGTTCTCAGCTGGGGTGGAGGGGAAGTGCTGACTCCTAGAAATCCTTCCAGATGGTTTGGAGCATCTCTGCTGTAGCAGAATATTTTAACAATCTGGCTATGATTTTCTCGGCTGCAAAAAATCGATTTCCTTCAAAGAAATTGCACGAGCTGCAAAAACTAAAATACCGGAGAAATAACATTAATTTTGCAGTTTAGAATATTGACCTTCCTCTCCCACAGTTTTCAGAGGAAGGAAAACTTCCTGGCAAATTGTTATTTTTGCTTATTAACAAACAAGAACTTAGAAAAAGGGAAAAGAAGGAAATAATCCCACTCCAGCCGTTGCAATGTAAAAAACCCTTTTCCAATTGCTATTAAATCCATTTTCCATGTGTGTAACTAGAGCTGGCTCCTGTCAGCAGCAGGGATTCTTCCTATCAGGAGTCACCTCACATCCAAGGTATCAAGGTAAACCTGAGCCCAAGCCCTGCTGTCTTCTACAATTCCTGAGCAGCACCTGCGGCTGTCGTTAATCAGAGATGGACACGTTCATCATTCCTGCAGGATTCCTGTCAGCACACCCAAGGGCACATCCTGAGCATTAATTTCAGGAGGCTTCAGGGAGCTGGTGCTGGTGTTGGGCTCCTCACACCTGACAGGTTCCTCTCACAGGATGCAGGCAGGGAGGAGAAAATTAAATACGGAGGAAAAATGATGTGTTATTAATCTCCAGCCATCCTCAGCGGAGTGCTGGGGTGTAGATCAGGATTTTTCTGTCACTGTGCCACGTTTTCTGCTCTACTATTTGGTATTTGAGGACCTCAAACCAACACCCAACCCTTCTAAATACCATGATATTTGCATGCAGCCCACTTCCTAATCCTACCGAGTCTGAGGGCAAAGATTCAGGCAATCATTAGCAAGCATATGAAAATACTCAGCAAGCAAATTGTTTGAGTGTTTGAGCATTTTAATCTCTTTTTTCAAGGGAAGATGTAGCCTGGAATACCTGAGCAGACACAAAAATCCCACTGTTGTTATTAAAATGAGAGAGAATTATTTTTAAAAAACAGCAAAGCAAGCCCACAAATTATTTTGACTTCAAGTGTTTATTTGGTTGTGGTTTGAGGTTCACCAAACCCGGCAGAAAATGAACATTTAACCTCCAAATCTTGCAGGATCATAATGATCTAAAGTTACTTTGATCTCCACCGAGGCTTCTAGGTGGGGTTTAATAGAAATAATTGTTACAATATAATGATTAATTATAGTAATAATGTAATAGCTGAGGGCCTTTGCAGTTGTGTCTCATAATACTTTTATTACTCAGCCAGAGCAAAAGAAAAGAGATTAAATTAATGGGAAGCAGAAGCAGAACTGGGTGTTTTAATCAGGCTGGGAAATTGTTCCAACAGGGATGCAGAGCCCAAGGTGGCAACAGCAGCTGCTGCTGACCCTGGGATGGGATGGGATGGGATGGGATGGATGGGATGGGATGGATTCCCAGCCTTTGGGAGGAGAGTTTGAAGAGAGCTTGACAAATTGAGAAAGTGGTGTGGGATAGAAAGGATGGGTTCAGTAAGCACAAGCACAGAGCAGTTCTCACCAGGCTGCCCTGACTGGCCTCATCAGCACGGGCTGGGAAATTCCTGCCTGGGTTCATTGGGAGAATCCAGTGGATGGCAGGAGGAACACCTCTGGGAAGAGTTAGTCTGGCAGAAAAGGCAAAAATCATCCTGGAGAATAGAAGGAAAAGTGTTGTTGTCAGAGACTGCTGAGAACTGAGAAGGCCTCACCTAAAGTCAGCAGATTCACAACTTCAGGAAAGGTCAGGAGAAGGCAGAAGAGGTAGTCACAGGGCTCAAAATCATGGCATTTGGGAAACAAATATAGATGTCTTTAATTTAGGAGAAATTACACCTGGGGAATGCTCAACAGCCTACAGAGGAAGGGAAGATTCTCCACCAAGTTCCCTGGGGGTGATGGAAGACAGGGGAGAGAAACTGAAGCTGGTTAGATGTCCCAGATATTTTCTACTCATGGGGAAAACGCAGTGGGAGAGGCTGAGGGGAAGGTTTGGATCCTTTGTGTGTAATTTAGATTCTGTTGGAGATGCCCGTTTTAGATCCTCTTCCTTTCTGATCTGTCAGTATTTCTCATAAAGACATAAATCAATCAGGAGGAGCAAATTGATAACTCTTACCAGGAGGAATAAATAATTCAGTGGAATATTTGCCATTCCAGAATGGCTATTTGATTATCCAACCCCTGGATTTTGTAGTTGCTAAAAATATGTGTATATTTTGTTATATTTTGTGTACTTGAAGTGGTATAGCACATCTGCCACGTGGAAAAGAGGTTCTTCAGCCTTTCTGTGAAATTGCATTTCACACCTGGCAAAATCTCATTGCCTCTGACTTCACAGCCTCTTCACTTCCTTGGAGCAACCACAGCAATTCCAGAATTGAGAAAGGAGAGCAGTGACATCAAAAATCAGTGTGGGGACAGGTGGAGATAGGAAAGATCCTTCAGGTGGTTTTTATTCAGCCTGTGCCTGGTGTCTCCAAACCAAGGAAATATCCTGTCTCAGCTAGTGGCAGATTTACAGGAAAAATTCCAAACCAGCAATTTAATCAGGACTGCTACAAACCTTTGCACCTCCACGCCTTTGACTCATCTTTTCCTGGTGAAACCATGGTGTACATGAGAGAGAAGAAAAAAGAGCTGCAAAACCAAACTATTCTGGTGTTTGCAGAGTTTTTCCCTGGAGCCAAATACCAGGAAGCTGAACAGATGTGGTCATGTCACTGTGGGATAGGAAGAAGCACTGAGTGAGGATGTTGGTAGAAAAATCCCTGCTGCGTGAAGGAAGTGGGATGATTTTATCATTTTAAATAAGCTTTAGTGGTTTGAATTTGACTTCAGTTTTTATATGTTAATTAAACCATTCCTGGGCGCTCTCCTGTGGGAATGCTGGTCTGGGTGTGGAAATGCACCCCACTTTAGGGGTGTTTTTTTAAAATATCTGTGTGAATGTGAGCAGTGGTGTTTTGCTTTAGCATATCTCACTGATAACATCTGTTGCTGTATTCCCAGGCACCAGCTCTGTTAATCTTCAAAGCATTTTATGAGCATTAACTAATGAATCCTCAGGTTTTCCTAGGTTACCTCACCTTTTTAACAGGGAAAGAGCCCCAGTGATCTTCCCAGCACTTGCAGAAGAGGCAGTGTCAGGTCTGGTGTTAAAATCTCAAAGTTTGGTGCCTTTCCAGGGGAAATGATGAATTCAAGGCTGTGGTTTGTGTTGAAGCTGCCCACTGAGGGCTCAGGGACCTGCGCTCAGTCAGAATTAAGCATTTATGAGATAAATTCCCTTTTCCTCCCCTCCATTTCCCTTCCCTCATTATGGATGTCTGTTCCACACGAGGTTTGGGTACCTGATGCTCAGAGGCTGCTCTGCAGAGCTGTTTTCCCAGAGCTTCCCAGAGCAGCTGGGAGAGGAGAGCAGGGGGAATGCAGCAGCACTTGGCTGCTCCTCTACCACCACCCCGTGGGCACCCGAGCCACTCATCCCCAGCCAGGAGAGAATGCTTTACCATTCCTAAAGCTGGTGTGGAACAGCCTCTGGTCTGAAAACACCGTGGAAAAACAGGAAATCAAGGTGATGGTGCATTTCCTCAGCACAGGGAGCGGGGCAGGTGGATCAAAGGTGGATCAGTGCTGTCCTGGAGCTCTGTCAGCTCCCAGGGGAGGTGGTGGGAGCCACTTGCTGATGCCTAGGGAGGGAATTCGAGCTGGGTGGATGTTCCCACCTTGTTTGTCTCGCTGCAATAGCCTCACCTTAATCCATAGATCACTCACATCTGAGAGTCCCGGTGGAAATGCTGACCCATTCCCTCCTTCCCAGCCTCTCCCTCCCTGTGCATTGGTTTTCTACCTGGATGAGCACTGCCCGTTCCTCCGCCCTGCCTGGCACCCACCCAGCCTGCAGGACAGCCCTGGCGGCTGCTGATGCCAGTTTCACCTTTCCTGTACATGGGAAATACGAGGAATCCCGCTGAGCCACGGGATGGATGGGCTGTGAGCAGCGGCTGGGAAGTGTTGGTGGCGTTTGCCATCTCCTGGAGAATCCCAGCAACAGCAGAGGCACACGCTGGGCTGGGATTGTGATGCCTCAGGACTTCAGCTTTTCTATTTTCCATCTGTTTGTAACCCTGCAGTTCTTTAGTGTGTCACTCCAAACCCCACACACAGTGGGAGCTGCTGCTTCCCCACTTGGGGCAGACACAACAATTCCTCTCCAGGCCTGGCAGCCAAGGACACCTCACTGCCCCAGGGCTGAGATGGGAACAAAAGTGAGTTGGGGGGAGCAAACCTGGGGTCAATGACTTCATTACCTGGAGCTGGAATTGGGTGATTGACCCCAATATGCAAATGGACCAAACTGATCAAAGTGTGCAAACCCTGACCCATCATCCATTTTTGGGTGCAGCCCCTGGAGCTGCCCTAAATGTACCCAAAGCCCTTCAATAAACAGAACAGCTTTTTATTGCCTTACTTTAGGTTGGCCTCAGTTCTTAGGTAGTCCCAAAAAGGCATCAACTGATCCCTGCTCTGTCTCTTTTCCCAGAGCCTCCCCAGTGGCTGAAGAAGCCCGAGGGTGGGGTCTACAGTGTGGGGACAAACCTGGTGCTGCTGTGCGAGGCCATCGGGAACCCCGAGCCCAGCATCCAGTGGAAGCTCAACGGGATGCCCATCGATGGTAGGTGCAGGGGCAGGCTGCTCCTTCCAGAGTCCCCTGTGGCAGGAAGGAAATGATGACTCTGACTCCATGCTCTTAGAAAGATATATTATTATATTATATTATATTATATTATATTATATTATATTATATTACATTACATTACATTACATTACATTACATTATATTATTATTTTGAAAGGATACAGCCTGAAGGCCACAAAGAATGATAATTAAAAACTCGTGACTCTTTCCTTAGAGCCCGACACAGCCTGACCATGATTAAGTCAAAACAATTCACACAAAACCAATGAAACAATGACCTGTTGGTAAACAATGTCCAAACCACATTCCAAAGCAGCAAAACACAGGAGAAGCAATCAGATAATTATTGTTTTCATTTTTCTCTGAGGCTTCTCAGCTTCCCAGGAGAAGAAATCCTGGTGAAGGGATTTTTCAGAAAATATGATGGTGACATATCACCCGGTTTGAGGGGACCCACAAGTCCTAACCTGCCAACTGATGTCTGGTTTGGCACCTCTTTAGATATGAATTGTTTATTTACTTAAGTAAACTAATTAAATAGGATTCTTGCAGAGGGTGGTGGTGAGCATTGCACATGGGGGGCTGTGGTACCTTTGAGGTGCTGCCCTGTAACTCTCCCATCTTTTGGGGATCTGGGACAGTTCAAGGACTCCTTTGTGCTTCTGAGTAAGCTCAGGGAGCTGGGGAACACTGGTGTAGCAGTATTATTATCATTTCAAACATCTCTGTGGTGAATTTACTGGGATTTGGTGCTCTGCAGCACTTCCCCCAGGCCATGGGACTGCTGGCAAAGGCAGAGCCCTGGAACTCACCAGCTGGGCACGATTTTGGATGGATCCTCAAGATGTTCTTTCCTTTGCCTTCCAAGCAGTGAGGAGAGCCTGGGAGCTCCCCAGCACGGTGTTCCTCCAGCTGCTGACACAATCTGGTGTTTTCCAGGCAGGACCTTCCGAGGGAGAATCTCCACCCGGGAGATCAGCCTGACCAACCTGCAGCTGCAGGACAGTGCCGTGTTCCAATGCGAGGCCACCAACAAGCACGGCACCATCCTGGCCAGCGCCAACGTCAACGTCCTCAGTGAGTGCCCCGGGCTGTCCCCTCCCAGAGAGCACATCCACAGCCCCAGCTCAGTCCTCACTGCAGCCTGGGGCTTGTCACCACCTCTTGGGTCCTTTGGGTTCCTCATGGTTCCCTTGGGTTCCATGGTATCATTGGCTGGTCATGGGAATCTCATGGTTGCTTTGGGTTTCTCCTGGTTTCTTTGGGTTCCATGGTTCCCTTGGGTTCCATTATTTCTTTGGCTGGCCATGGGCATCTCATGGTTCCTTTGGGTTCCTCCTGGTTCCTTTGGGTTCCTCATGGTTCCTTTGGGCTCCATGGTTTTTTTGGCTCGTCATGGGCATCTCATGGTTCCTTTGGGTTCCTCATGGTTCCTTTGGGCTCCATGGTTTCTTTGGCTCGTCATGGGAACCTCATGGTTCCTTTGGGTTCCTCCTGGTTCCTTTGGGTTCCTCCTGGTTCCTTTTGTTTCCTCATGGTTTCTTTGGGTTCCATGTTTTTTTAGCTGGTCATGGGCATCTCTTGGTTCCTTTGGGTTCCTCCTCGTTCCTTTGGGTCCCTCATGGTTCCTTTTGGTTCCATGGCTGGTCATGGGCCTCTCATGGTTCCCTTAGGTTCCATGATTTCTTTGGCTGGTCATGGGCATCTCCTGGTTCCTTTGGGTTCCTCCTGGTTCCTTTACGTTCCATAGTTTCTTTGGCTGGTCATGGGTGTCTCGTGGTTCCTTTGGACTGGCTCCAGATTTTAAGAAATGTTGTCCAGATTTATGCAACAGGTCTCATCGTGGGGAGTGTCATGTGCTTAGCACAGGCACTCCTGAGCTTTGGAATATTCTAAAAATGTGGCTGTGGTTGGGCTCAAAAACTTGAATTTAAACGCAGTGAAACCACTGGGCACTGAATTGTTGCCACAGTTTTGAATTATTAAGTGTATTTTTAATCTTTGATTTCCGTTGTGATGCTCAGTCTGTTCCTTGAAGAAAGGGAGTGAGGGGAATTTATTTAACAAAAGACATCTTTGGAGGCAACAGAACTGGGTCTATTTTCTCTCCTGGGTGTTTCAATTTCTGCCATGTCCAGCAGTAAACCCCTGTTATCTCTGTCAGTGAAGCTTCTGAGAGCTCAGCTGCTCTGTGCAACTCTTCCAAACAGCTGTGAAATTCCCATTAAACACCTCAGCCTCTCACCCTTGCTGGAAAAGGCCGGGGCCAATATTTATGTTCCTAGTTCTGAAATGCAGTGCTGCTCACCTTGAATTCTCTCCTGCAGATATTGCCCCCCTGATACTGACCCCAGATGGGGAAAACTACGCCACGGTCGTGGGTTACAGCGCCTTTCTGCACTGTGACATCTTTGCCTCACCTGCAGCAGATGTCAGATGGTAAGATACTGAAAGCTGGGGGTTTTTTCATGTGAAAAAAGTTCCTGCAGGCTTCCCAAAGTTTGAAAAGTCTGCTGGTTATTAATTCTATGGAGCTAAAAATAGAAATTTGCAACAAAACTGTATATTATGGAAATTCTCTGTGTTTAAATGTGCTTTTAAGAATTCTGAAGAACTGGTTTGAAAAAAAAGAGTTCTTGGAAGTCCCCAATACCTGTTTGAGACAAATGCCAGGCTACACATTAAGCAAAACCATGCTGTTTATAGCCAAATTCTGCTTCAGATTCATCAGTTTAATGTTGGCCCTTCAAGTTTGGACACACTGTTGAAGTGGAAACGCAGTGACTTACAGAACACATTTACCTGGACATGCTTCCATAGGCTTGGAAATCACAGGATTGTCACAGCAGGTGACAGTTGCAATAAAATTGTAGGTGGCAGCTGTAGATCAAAGACAGAGTATTTTAGAGAACTTTTTAGGCTCTCTGCCTGTGGGTTTGATGCGCAGAACTTTATGATTTGCTGCATGTCCATGGAGTTTCTCACTAATCCTGACTTTAATTGCTCAGTGGCAAAGCTGTCCCAAAATTCCCCTGCAATAACCCTTAACCATGAACTGACACTTCCTGCAGTAACCCAGGCCTGTTTTCATCACTTTTAGGACCAAGGATGACAGCATAGAGCCCCTCTCAACGTTTCGCTACGAGTTAAACAAGAACGGCACCCTGGAGATCAGGGACACAAAGAAGGAGGATTCAGGGTCCTACGCCTGCTGGGCTGCAAATTCTGTGGGGAAAAGAGCAATCACTGCTAATCTGGATATAAGAGGTGAGAAAAGAAAAAAACTTTCATAGCTGCTAAGATTTTATGCCCACAGTTTTTCAGGAAGCAGTAAACATTCAGTCCAGCGTAAAGATTTGTTCTGTGACTTCAGGAATTCTCTGGATATTACAGCCTGAAATTGTCACAGGTCTCATATATATATATATATAGGCTTTAACTTTTCAGCTGGAATTCTCCATGCTCTCACATGGTGCTCATTTTCTTCTGGATGCTTGCAGGAGCTGCACAAGCCACCAAAAATTGGCATTTACACATGATCTTGAAAGGATTTTCCCTCCTTTTTGTCACTGCTCTGCTACACTCGGCAGGCTCTTGGTTGACCCAGTGCTCCTGGGCTTGGTGGGGTCCTTGTTGATCCAGATGTGTTCCTGCTTCTCCCTGAGCTGTGGGATTCCCTTCCCTAAAATTCCTTCCCATTTGTTGATCAGAAGGCACATCCCAAACTGGATTGACTCCCACCAAACACGTTGCAGGGTGCTGCTGGTAGAAGGACTTTGCACCGTGCTTTTGCCTGCTTGTTGATAAATATTTTTAAACAGAGCAAATAAAAATCCTCAGATGTGTTTGCTTTAAAATTTGAGATCCATCCCTTGTGCTGCAGCTCTGCTTTAAGGGATTTGTGTGGTTGGTTGGCAGGAGGGGTTTTCCCTGGAGGGTGTGATGGCAGCGGGCAGCTCCTGTTGGGCACACAGGTGGCATGTAGTGGGTTTTCTACAAATTTGCTTAGCATTTAGGGCTTGCCAACAAAAAAAACCAAAAACACCCTTAAATACTCAATTAGCAAAGCTCTCTGATGTAGGTTTGCTGTGACAAACTTGAGGAAAAAGCTCACTCATTGTGTTCCATTTCCACCCACTCCCTTGGCTTTGGGAATTTTACAGCGATAATAAACATGAAAATGTACAATGAAATTCTCACAGAGCAACATTTCACTGCAGAAATAAATTCAGCTAAGCGCTTTCTTCTTACTTATTCATCTGTTTCTGCATTCAGATTATAGTCAATTAAAAGAACAAACTTGATTGCTATAATTTTTTCTCACTTGACTTTAATATGCTTGTAATTTTTCTTGGATCATTGCCAAAGCTTATTTCAAATGGCAATTAGACATAAAAATCATATTCAAGCCTTTTCTTTTTTTATCATCCATTTCATGACAAGCTGCTAACAAGGATTTTCACCTGTAACTTTATTTTTTGTGGATTTTTTTTTTTTTCTGGAGCTCTTTGGTTTGGAGTGAACTAAAAAATGTTTCAAGATAAAAAAATGTTTGAAGATAAAAAAAATGTCTGAAGATAAAAAAAATGAAATCCTGGCAAATATCTATTTCAAACCTCACCATCATTCACTTGAAATGTTTGTATATGTAACAAAAAAAAAGACATGATTGTTGCTCCTGAGGTTGATTTGTGTAGATGAAGTGCTTGGTGAAAATTTGATGTAATAGCCCCTCTCTCACCTAATCAAAGTGTTTTTCTGTGATCAATCAGATGCTACAAAACTTGTTGTTACTCCGAAGAACCCCCGAGTGCTGAAATCACATTCCATTTTATTGAAATGCCAGGCTGAGTACGATTCCCACTTGAAACACAGTTTTAAATTATCCTGGAGGAAGGATGGAGATGAGCTGCCAGTCAACAGCACGGAAGGTGGCAGGTGAGTGGGGAAGGAACAAGGATGTTCTTGATCTCAGCTGGATAATCTGATGTGGTGCTGGGGCTGGAGTTTCATTAAACATGAGCCTTAATAGCTTGAAATGCAAATTTATGTCTGCAAAGAATTCTCCATCTGAGTAGATCTGCATTTTACACACATCTAAATATAAATGCAGCAATGTGAGTTTCGAGCCAAATGGGTTTGGGTTTATTAACTCTGTTACCATAGCAGAATATAAAGTTGCATATTAATATATACATAATACATATCTGTATTTTTATCTATAATATAAATGTTGGCCCAACCCAAAACCTGATCCCAGTGCAGGTTGTTTCTCCACTTCAGTGGAACCAGTATTTTCTTATAGTTTGCACTTATTTGGCCAAAACAAAGTCTTTGCAATGTTGAAGTGATGGTAAACAGGTTTCAGGGGTTCTGCCACGAATCTTTCTGACATAAGAGTTCAGGATTTGCAGGCTGAATTTTGCCCTATTTTTGGGTTTTCATTGACCTCAGGGGGGTGGAGCTCAGCCTTTATTCCGTAGAGGGGTCCCACGGGGGGAAATCAGATGTCTTTATTAATTACCACAGGGGAGAGATGATTTCCTAAATGCTGGAGAGGCTGAAAATCCCGCTGGGCCCTTGTAGGATGGTGAGGCAGTGCCATGGAAACTCCCTGTCTGCCATGGAGCCCACGGCCTTGGATTCTTGGCAGCTTCCCTGCTGCTTTGGACATGACACAAGTGCCCTGGGAATGCTCAATGTCCCTCAATCTTGCTATAATTCCATCACAAACCCCATATATTTGTCTCATTAATGGCGTGCCAAAGTCCTATGGCCCAGACGCTCATCCAGAGCATCTCACTGTGCTTCTTTTCAGAGCAGGACTGACAGGCCAGCCTCCAGCCACGGAGGCTAAATTGCCACAAAATACAAATAACACTCCTCAGCACAGTGTAGAGCAGAGCCACAATTACATTTTAATGTAGCAGGCTCAGTGTGCAGCTATTTCATGAAAGTGCCCCGTGCCCAGTTCTATTATGAACAATTTTTCAGGGAGCAATGTCTGTGTGTCATACTCATCTCACATAGTTGTCTCATCCTTATTACCTTGTTTTTTCTTTTCCTTGCAGGATAATTCTGGACAGGGATACCCTGTTCATCTCCAGTGTTCTCCTGGAGGATCAGGGAGTTTACAAGTGCGTGGCCAGCACTGCCCTGGACACTGCTGAGGCTGAGGCGCAGCTGATCGTTCTGGGTAAGGTCGATTTTCCTGCTGCAGCTCCTTGCAGCAGCAATTGCCACTGCAGCACTTCTTTGCTTCTTTTCACAGAGCCTCAATAACCCAATTTCACAGAGCCTCTCTCTCCTTAAGCTCAGCTGTGCTGTCCCTTATCTCTGGGAATGGTGATGCTGACACAAACTCGATTTATTTTCGTCTTTGCTGTAGCAAGGTGAGGCAGCATTTTTGTCTCAGCTCAGTGGCTGCAGGAGTTGCCCAGGCTGGAAGGTGTAAGAGCATACTAAGGATGATTCTGCTGCTGCTGCTTTGAAGTCCTTGGCCAGTCCTTCACAAGTATTGGACTGTTTTTGGAAGGCCATCAGGCCAATATTTGGATGTGCAGCTTCTCAGAAGATCAATGCTGGTTAAGCACCTAAAAGGAATTAATTCTGTTTGTGAACTGAGCATGAATGAGTGTCCAGGGGCAAAGAGAAGAGCCTTGATCCCCTTGGCTTTCTGAGAGCATCCTCACCACCTGCATCCCTCCCTGAAGGACCCCTTGGAATTAAGAGGAGGAACTTGTGCAGTGCTGTGCACCCGTTGCACCCAAGGGCAGCCCCCAAAATTCTGCTTTGTGGTCACAATTTTGGCCAGCCTGGTCTAGGTGAAGGTGTCCCTGCCCGTGGCAGGGGGCTGGAATTAGATAATCTTTAATGTTCTTTCCAACCCAAACCATTCTGTGATTTTATGATTCTCTGACAGCTTTGCATCATTTTAATTACATTTATTTTTGCTTCATTTTACATTTGTATTTATTACTGGCAGTGATTGCAGCAAGAAATAAGTCAATCTGCCCTTCAAGATGTTTTTCCACTTTAAAGGAGTGATATTTTTCAGTAAATAGAAAATTAGGAAGATGCTGTGCACATTATTTATGGTGCTGTGTCCTTCAGTGCTGTATAATTCAAAATGTTTGTAGATTATTTGTTACTTCACTTATGAAAGTTTCATAAAGCATTTTATTACTTTTTTAAAAGGTGCTTTGCAGAAGAAGAAAAAATTTTGTGCTCTTTTCCCTTGTTTATTGCATATGAGAAAGGTCTTGGTGAATTAACACAATCTTATTTTCCAAGTGAAAAATTCAGGTTTTTGCAATCAAGGACTGGTGGGCTGACTGAAGAACTAAGTAGGGACATCAGATTAGGGGCAACTGAGAGTAAATTTTATGATTAGAATAATTCTAATTATTTGTTGTCTGTTTAATGAACAGGTAGAGGGGTGAGAATATTTAAGATGCACCATCACCATCTTTAAGTTAATATATTGAATTTTAACCAGCTGTGCTCTGAGGATAGAGCAGAAACATGCCTGCAGATTAAACTGTGCTTTCCTGATATTTTCCCAGGTACAAGAGAAATAGGAAAAGAAATGCAAAGAAAAGAAAAGAAAAAATCCAAATATAAACTTTTTAACTTCTTGATGTACCCTGAGATAAAAACTCAGTATTGTAATTTTTAATAAATCTGTAAGAACGCAGTGAATTTTCTTCACAATGACAAAGACAGTCCTGGTGGTGGAAATCACTGTTTATTCTGTAAGAAATGACATTGTCAGTCAAAGGTTTAGTTGGGACAGCATTATTTGAGCTGGCAGGCAGTGAATTCCTGGTTCTCCATTAATGCAGATCCCATGGCTGGGATAATGAATGTTCTCCTTTCCCTCACACCCTCAAAGGCAAAGTTCAGTAACTGCCAGGGTGGAGGCTCCTTCTCCCACTCTGAGGGTAAATCCACGTGAGGCTGGACCTGCCCAGAGCAGGGGCAGTACCCATTAATGACCAAGCACATCTTGGGGTTGATTTGGGAAGAAAAATCTGTTGCTGCAAGCACAATAATGTGGGAAGAGGGAGACAAATTCCAAAGGATTTTTTGTTCATCAGGGAAAAATCAGCACCTGAAGATTCAGGATCTTTCCAAGCAATTCCCACTTTCCACAACCTGTCCATCTTGAAGGAGGAGTTTCACCACCATCTTCACTGACTGTGCTGTTCCAACCATCTGGAAAATGCCAGGGCAAACAGAAATACTTTGCTGAGCTCCTGACACTTCTCCTTTATTTCTCAGATGTTCCTGACCCACCAGAAGACCTCCAGCTCTCGGAAAACCAAAACCGGAGCGTTCGACTCTCCTGGAAAGCTGGGGCCAGCCATAACAGCCCTGTTAATGGTAGGAAGGGGTTTCCAGCATCATTTTTAGGGCTGCTCAGAATTCTGTCATGTCCTGGTTGTCACAGGGCACAAACCCTGCTGATGGCCAGATTTAATCACTTTAACTATGACAGTTCGTTTCTTGCAAGTTCATTTCTGCGCTGTTCATTTCCGCGCTGTTCACGCTAAGTTGGATTTTTTCATCTTTTTTCCTTTGTTTTTTGTCCTTTTCCCTGCCCAGAGTCAATTATAGAGTTTGAAGAGAACCACTGGGAGCCGGAGATGTGGCAGGAGCTCACCAGAGTGCCAGGCAATGACACCACAGCCCTGCTGCCCCTGGCCCCGTACGTGAATTACCAGTTCCGCGTGGTGTCCGTCAACGCCGTGGGCAGGAGCCAGCCCAGCAAACCCTCCCTGCGCTATGCCACCCCTCCAGCTGGTAAACCTGGCTCTGCTTTCCTAATTATTCATATTTTCAGTCCTGTTTTTGGGATATCTGTGCCCTCCCGTGCTCCAGAGGGTGTGAAGGAACCAGGGTAGCTTGCACTGCTCGGTGGCAGCCTCAGGGATTATTAAAAGTAGTGGGAATTACCCCCAGCTGGTTTGGTGGACTGGAATAACCCTCAGTGATTTTGGTGGGGCAGGGGACCCCTTAAATTAACTAAAGCAGTGCATTTTCAGGGAGGTGAAATCAGCTGGAGGATGTCTCGTGACAAGCTGTATTCCGATATTTTAGATATTAATGAGACGGGAACCCTGCTGGGGTGAATTCTTCAGTGATTGGTAAAACAGAGCAGCCCAGCAGTTGTACATCAAATGGCCAGGCTTTGTTTTGAGCATTCCATGTGCAGTTAGAACAAATCTCAATTTTAATGATCCAACTTGCTGTGCTGCATAAAATTCCTGGGGGTGCCAAAGGGAGGAGTCCACACTGCTGAGTTTTCCTACACCTCCAGCACCTCACTCTGCTGATTTCCCACACTTCACAGACCTTCATGGACAAACTGTTCCTGCAGAAGGGCTGGGTTTGCAGGGATCCTTTCAGGAGCACTGAGCTTGTCAAAAATCTCCATTTACAGAGCATTCACTGGGGCAGAAAATGTTGTCTCCCTGAAAGTCATTTTAGAGGCCAACTGTTCAGCACAGCATTTGCATTCCTTGGCATTTTCTCTCTTTTTTCCCCCATTTACACCAATTTCAGGTCCTTCTTCAGCTCTCCAGCTGTGTGTGCACCTCTAATGATGCACCTTCTGTTTCCTATCCCCACAGGGAGAAAAATCTCTTCCTCATAATCCCCCCACATCTGGTGCTTTCAAATCCAAAAGTCACAGTTCCGTGTTAGCTGGTGGCTCTAACCAGCAGGGACACTTAGGAATCCAAAGTGCATAAACAACGTGCCTGGGTCCCATCAGCTTTGCTGATCCAAGCCATTCATCTCCTGAATGTTTTTTGTTCAAGTGCCTGTCACTAATAGGGGAATTTCCCATCCTTTTTGGCATTTGAATGCTAAATGCAAATAAATGGGACGTACTAACTGACCTTGTCACCTGTGTGCTTTCAGCTCCAGATAAAAACCCAGAGAACATCCGAGTGGAAGCCTCTGAACCCAATGAAATGGTGATGAAATGGGAGGTAAGGCAAGATTAGCAAATCCTATAGGAACAGTCCTTTATTCTTCTGAAAGATGAATTTGACTTAAATTTATTCTGCATTTTCAACCCCAGTATCATTTTTATTTCAAAAGCCTGGTTTCTGTGTCTGACTTCAGAAGATACTTAAAAAAATATGGAATCCCTGTAAAGCATAGTGAGAATTCACCAAAATTTGTTCTTCTCTGCTTCTTTTATGCAAGAAACTCCTTCAAATAATTGTGGTCTTATCCTACTCTGCAATTAAAATTACCAGCCAGGCCCAGGGAGGGGTTGGGTGGCTCATGGCTTCTGCCCTTCCAGCCTGGAAGTTTAAAAATGCCACAGATCCCTTGCCCAAGAGAATGTGAGCTTGAATTTTTACACCAAGAACTAAAGGAATGTGGATAAACCTCCAAAGCCTGTGATGTGCATCAAAGGAATTATGTAAAAGTCTTGAGGATGGTTTCCAGGCTTCAAATTTCCTGGGTTTTAAGCCTTGAGCTTCTGTGCCAGCAGCTGAGTTATGTATTCCTTCATTTAGCACAAATATCCACAACTGTGGAGGGAAGGAGGTTTTTTTCAGGCTGGAATTACACACAATTTGCATGAGATTTACTCCTCAATCTGCTGCTCCCAGAAAAGAACAACAAACGTTTCCCCAGTGGGAAGTCATGGTTTGGGGTAGAATTCCATCCAAAAGGAGATGGTCCTTGAGATCCATGGGCTTGGATTTGAATGGTCTTTTTAGTCCAGGGTCAGGAGAGACAATTCTGCCTCTCAGAAAAGGTTGGATTTGATCTTGGAGGTGTTTTCCAACTTTAATAAATCCATGAAATGCTGAGTTTTATTACCCAGTATGTTTACTGGGAAATACTGGGATTTGAGCACCAGGAGCTTCATAACCACTGCTCAGACAGGGCAAAAGTGGAAGTGAAAGCTGAGCCTGAAAGGAGAGAATGGGATGGAAGGGCTTGGTTAAATCTTGTTGAATCATTAAAATGTTGTTAAACAGGGTGTTCATTTATTTATGGCATTTCCTGTGTGCTTTTCAGAGGAACTGCTGGGCACTGCACAGGCTATTTCTGACAGACAAAGGCAGCAGAATGATGTTAATCTGCCTATTTTGGATTAAGAGACCAGCTGAGCTTTAGTGACTGGGATTTTCAGGCAAGGATTTGCAGCTTTAAGGGAGATCAGAATAAAAGTCAAGCAGCGCTGCAATTTAACTCTATACCAGAAATCAGGTTTTTGGAGGAATTTTTTACTTCTCCAGCTTCTTTTGCAAATCCCATTCCCTGGGATCTTTGCTGTGGAGGTGGTGCCTGTGAGAAAGCTGCCCAATCTCCCAATTCCTTTGCCTCAGGCATCCCAAAGGTCCTCCAGGCAGAGCAGATCAGTGGGAATTTCTGCAGATCCCCCAAATTTAGGTCTCCCTGTGCATGAGGAACATCAAAGGGGAATTACTTTCTACTGGTATTGGATGCTATTTCCTGTCAGACCTCTTGGATACAAACCAGCTATTATATATTTCATATTTGCCTATATTTAAATATTATTAAAAGCAGTCTTTATGGTGGGAAACACCCACAGCTGTTCCAGTGTTTAGCTTTTTTGGTAGGATAGGTGATTATTTAACTTTCTTAATTAAAGTAGTGTATTTTCAGAGAAATAAACTCAATTTGAGGATGTCTCATGACAAGCTATTGCTATACATCTCCTAATATTTTATAAATTCATGTTAATTAGCTGGAAACCCTGCTGGGATGAATTCTCCAGCTGATTGGTAAAAGCAGAGTGGCCCAGCAGTTGCACATTAAATGTCCAGGCGTAATTTCAACCATTTGGTGTGTAGTTAGAACAAATCTAAATTTTAATGACCCAACTTGCTGTGCTACATAAAATTCTAGGATAAAATGCAAATTTTATCTCTGCTAAAAGGCACACATAGCTTTATGCCAGACTGTGCAATTCAGTAGTGCTGAAGGCGTGTGGTTTTACCTCACACAGGAAAACCTGTGGCAAAACAAAACCTGATGTGTGCAGGAGGCAGAAATGTGGCACCTCGCAATTAATCTGGATTTTAATCCAGGCCTTTCACCCTCCTTTCTCATGAAGTCATGTTGTTGTTGTTCCAGTCATGCTCAAATTTAAATGACAGCAAAACCTCAAGGCTTGGGGTTTTTTGCCCCTTTTCTCTCCCAGTGTTGAAGCACACGTTCCAAAACTGTCGCTCTGTTCTTCTAAGTTCTTCTAAGCCTTCTGATGTTTACATTCTTGAACTTTCTCATGCACTTTATGTAAATAATTATTGTTTTTACATTCTTCTCTGGAGGAGGAGAAATTTAATGGACTGTTGTGTTGTCCAGGGTCATTGGAGAGGCAGCACTTTCATCCTCCAATCCACTGTCACTTTTGAAAATCTATAAATGTTGGAGTCAGAAAATAAACTTCCCTTCTTTTTACCTTGGAGGTTCCAGCGTGCGTGTCATTTTATTTCATGTCCTAGAATGTCACAGACATATTTTATGAAAAATCCTTTCATTAGGATCTTTTCTCCTGAGAAGCTGGGAAGCTTCAGCTTCTCCATGTTTTGCTGCTTTGGAGAGTTGTTTACCCAGCATGTGAAATTGTTTTTACTTGATGACCAAAGGCAGCCACCTGTGTCGAAGCTGTGAGCCTGTGATTTTATTGTCATTCCTTTCCTTGCTAGCCTTTCCTTTCTTCTATTCTTTTAGTATAGTTTTAATATATCAATTTCTTTTAATATAATATATATAGTAAAATAATAAATCAGCCTTCTGAAACATGGAGTCAAGATTCTCATCTCTTCCCTTGTCCTGGCACTCCTGTGAACACCACCCCACTAGAGTGACACAAAACCATCCCCGCTCCCCTCAGCTGCTGTTCTGTGATTTCAGCAAAGGCAGACAAGATCTCCTTTCATTCTCCCCAGCCACTGAAGCCCTTGGAGAGGAATGGGCCGGGGCTGGAGTACAAGGTCAGCTGGAGACAGCGGGGTGTGGAGACGGACTGGAACGAGGAGCTGGTGAAGAAGCACTCCCTGAGCGTGCGGAATGTGCCCACCTTCGTGCCCTACGAGATCAAAGTCCAGGCTGTCAATAATTTAGGATCTGGCCCAGAACCAAACATCACCATTGGATACTCAGGAGAGGATGGTGAGTGGCAGGAGGTCGCCTGTAGAAGCGGGGGTTTCTTGTGCAGCAGGACGCTGGGGTGTGCAGGGATGGGTTGGGCAGCCCAAAGCTGCTGGAGTGCCGTGCTCAGCCTGATGGGCTCCGTGAGGCATGGACATGGCCCGTGCTGGGTGTCTGGATGCCAGCCTGCTGCAGTGTGAGGGGTGTTTTTGGAAAGGTCACCTGTGCTCTCATTAATCTCAGTTGTTGGCTTAGTCTGGGTGCTTGTTTGAAGGCCACAGTCCGTGAGAAGTCTCTGAAGTGTAGCAGTTGTGTTGTACTTGGTAGGAAAAAAAATCTTTGGGCTTTCTGAGGCTTGACCCAACCATTTAGCACTGTCAGAAGTTAAATAGGCTGGCAATTAGGGACAAACTCACAGACACTGGGTGTTGGAGTGAATTTGCAGACAAAGCCACATTCCCACGTGTGTTGGTGTAACCTTGTCCGTGAGTCCCTGAAGAATGTGTCATCCTGTCCAGCCTGAGTTCTGCCCCATGGTTTTGCATGGCTTCCAGGAGGAATTTCAGTGCTGGAAATGGACTTGGTGGTCGTCAGACAGGAGAATCCCCACTGCCCACCCAGAGGTGGGAACAGGAAGTTCTGGTGGTGCAGAAGAAGTGGCGAATAGCGAGAACAAGAATAAACTCCACAGCATGTTTATTTTCTTTGTCTCTCTGTGATGAGTCTAATTTTGCATCTACCAGTGGAAAATCTTCCTCGCAATTTAGTTGTCAATGGATCAAGGCCTCCTTTTTTTCAGGCACTGTAATAGCTCTCTGTGTTAGGCAGTGATTAAAATCCTACTGTTTAATGAGCTTAGTTATAAAATGAAATTGATTATAAAAAAATCCTTTATGATTGCCTTCTTGAGTGCCGTGTTAATCATTTTTTTTATTCTTCTCACTGCTGTAAGCATTGCTTGAAACAGGAAATCATAAATACTGGTGTAGAAATTCATGTGTCCCAGCGCACATGTATCTCAACCCTCAGCAGAAAAATACAGAAAAATAATGTTTATTGGCCCATTCCACCCACTGGATGCAGGTGGAATGGTTTTTGGCTTGCCTGCGGTGAGACTGCATGAAGTGGCACAGCTGGAGCTGGAAAGCCAAGCCCTGGAGCTGTGAGCAGTATGAATCTGGGCTCTTGGAAGTGTTTTTTAACACCTGGGACCTTTGTTTTTACAGTTCCAGATGCTGCTCCTTCGGGCGTGTCGGTGGAGGTCGTGAACAGCACCCTGGTCAAAGTCTTCTGGTTTGGGATACCAAGGGACAGAGTTCGTGGGCACTTAAGAGGCTACAAGGTTACAAATCTCACTATAAATATTTGCATATAGTGGAATAAATTATTAAATGAGTCCCAGATTGCAATCTCTCATTTTTTGGGAAGGTGAGAGAGATCATGATCATGCTCATACCCGTACAATATAATTTGTTATAGAAATCTCAATCTCCTCGCAGGTCAGCTGGTGGAAAACAAGAAGCCTGCTGGATGGGAAGAGGCATCACCCAGAGAAACACTTCCTGACGTTTGTAGGGGACAGGAAGTCTGGGATGATTCCTGGCCTGGAGCCCTTCAGTGAATTCCGCTTGACAGTTTCGGCTTTCAATTCCAGAGGAGATGGCCCTGAGAGCTCCCCTGTGGTTTTTGAAACTCCAGAAGGAGGTAAGACAAGAGGAAAATATGGGATGGAGGGACATAAATTGAAATTGTCCTTGGGACAAGGTGAGTTGGTTTCCTTATTTAAGATGATAATTAAATCTCCACCATTTGTAGAGCACTTCGCTCTAAAGGGGAGCTGTGGGTGTTGAGCTAAATTATATCCTCATTTCACAAGAATTTGTAGGGACAGACCTGTTCTCTCTCCTCTGAAAGTTCATCCCTCTGTCTTCCAGTCCCTGAACAACCACGTTTCCTCAGGATCCTGAACTTTGACAAGGACTCAGTCACTCTGTCCTGGGGACTTCCCAAGAAAGCCAATGGCCACCTCACGGGCTACATTCTGCAGTACCAGATAAGTATGTGCCTTGTTTGCTTTGAGTTCAGAACTGAAGCAGGATTAGTTAAGGAAAACTCCCAGGTGCACAGAGGCTGTCAGAGGGCAGGCTGTCTCTCTGTCTCTCTGTCTGCCCCCACCTTATCTCTGTCCTTCAGCTGAAGCAGTTTCTCTCCTAGCATAGGCTTTTTACAAGAACAGGCAGCCAGATTAAACAGCCATGTTTCCAAACTACAGACTTAACTCAAAGACGTACATTTCCCCTAAATCAAAACGGATTTCTACTCTGGATAATTTCCACTCTGTCTCAGAGTCAGCTGCATCATTCCTGCCTTTATTGGGGCATTTCCCAGCAAATACAATCCTGACCAAAGCGCTCTTCCCTTGCAGTCAACGAGACGCACGAGGTGGGCGCCGTGAGCAACGTCAGCGTGGCCAACCGCTCTGCGCTCAGCTGGCGCCTGGCGGGGCTCAGCCCCAGCACCAAGTACAAGTTCTACATCAAAGCCTGCACGGCCAAGGGCTGCGGGAAGGCGGCCACCGAGGAGGGGCTGACGCTGGCCCAAGGCAGTAAGTGCACAAAATCCGCGTCGGTGTGGAGGAGCTCTGAGAATAGCGGGAAAAATGTTGTGTGTAGGTAAAACCTGACAAAATTAGTTACCCTTGTAAAATCATGGCTAGGGCCTGCTGCTTTGGCTAAGTAAGAAGGGACTGTGGGAAAGTGACTCAGCTGAATTGGAGCTGACGCTGGCCCAAGGCAGTAAGATCACAAAATCCGCGTCGGTGCAGAGGAGCTCTGAGAATAGCGGGAAAATGTGGTGTGTAGGTAAAACCTTACAAAATTAGGGTGTTGTTGCCTTTGTGAAATCATGGCTAGGGCATGCTGCTTTGGCTAAGTGGAAAAGGACAGTGGGAAAGTGACTCAGCTGAATTGGAGCTGATGCGGCCCAAGGCAGTAAGTTCACAAAATCCGCGTCGGTGCGGAGGAGCTCTGAGAATAGCGGGTAAAATGTTGTGTGTAGGTAAAACCTTACAAAATTAGTTACCCTTGTAAAATCATGGCTAGGGCCTGCTGCTTTGGCTAAGTAGGAAAGGACTGTGGGAAAGTGACTCAGCTGAATTGGAGCTGACTCTGGCCCAAGGCAGTAAGATCACAAAATCCGCGTCGGTGTGGAGGAGCTCTGGGAATAGCAGGAAATATGTTGTGTGTAGGTAAAACCTGACAAAATTAGGGTGTTGTTACCCTTGTAAAATCGTTGCTCGGGCATGCTGCTTTGGCTAAGTGGAAAAGGACTGTGGGAAAGTGACTCAGCTGAATTGGAGGTAGGAAAACAAGTTATAGAACCGTGACGTGCTCACGTCATGGTCTGTGGTGGTTGGTTGAATTACATTTGTTGTGCTTAAATGGAATGCAGCTGATAATGGCCTAACTGCTTTAAAAGGCCTGGTTTTTGCAGTAAAGAGCTCTCCTTTGCACCTGCCTGGGGACTCTGAATTACTCTCTAACAGGAAAATCCATCAGGAATAATCCAGGCCTGACATTTCCTTTGTAATTAGGGGAAGTAAGTTTGTTTTCCTTGCCATGAGAGCAGTCAATGGGCTTTTTAATGTGGCCATGGTGTTCTTCAGGGAAGCAGAGCTCATCTGTTTCATTTTGCTGTGCAGGCCTGTTTCTGTTCCCACGCATCAACTCCTTAAGCCATGCTGGAATAAGTAAATTGCATTCAGGCACGAACAGAAAATTGAAAATGCAGATAATCTTTTCTCAGTAATACTGTAAAAACAAATTCTGCCCATGCATGAGGATGGGGGACTGCCAGCAACGTTAGGGTCAGCTGTTTGACATGGAAAATCCAGATAAACATCCAGTTGACTGCATTTGCTCCATTATTTATGATTACTTTATCAGAGACCAGGAGTAAGTGTTTGTGTGCCACTTACACCCCGTGCTGAAACACTGATGTTCAGTGATTTAGAGGAAAATCCCAAGCACTCTGTGATAGCTCATCTTTCACTTTCAGCTGAAATGAAATAAAATGTACTGTGCTCAGCAAGTCTGAGAACTCCACAGTGCTGAGGAGCAGCTCCTTGCTATTAATCAGAAACCATTGCTGTGCACTTACCCCGGGGAAGGAGAAAGAGAATGTGATAAGCAAAAGAGTCCTGACTGCATCATTTTTAGCAAAGATAACAGTGTGCAGCAATGTTGATGGAAAAGAGAAGAATGGCCTATGTGCTGCTGGACTTCTAAGTTGCAGAATTCTTTTCAGTTACTGGTAAAACAGGAAAAATGTGGTTTAGACCTTCATGTCCCAGTTCCTCATCCAGTTAAGAACTGCCATTCATTTTCCCAAGTAGCAAAACTCCTTCTCAACTCTCTTTTGGCCTCCAGTCTCACTGTAGGATACAGGTACTCACCTGGTAGCAAGTATTAATCACCATGATTTATTCTTCATTAAGAAAAGAAAAATATCTCTCTTTTTTTTCCAAGATAAAAATAGCCCATTTGCCCTCATTAGCTGTCTTTTCTGGCCTTCATTGGGCAACCAGAATAATGTGTTTTGACTCCTTGAAACAACCTTGTCATGGTTTAGAGTTGTTGACATTCATTTTGTTCTCATTCTCTACTTTCCTAAACTCTGTTTCAGCGGTGGCAACACCTGATTCTTGTGAAATATTCTTAGACTAGAGCAGTATAATTAATGAAAGCTGCAAGGGTTCAGTTCTGTGATTTATGTGTGCTCCTTGCTGTTCTCAAGCCACCCTAAATTAGGGCACTGCATCTGTCACTGAGGTGCCATTAGAGTTCTGTGTCATTATTTGCTGGCTAAATTGTTCAGATATTTTTCACCTAAACATGATAGGCCAAAAAAAAAAATTTAAAAATCACTCTTTTCAGTGACCTCCTTGGGGTTTTAAGCTGTGGTTTGGGGACTGAGGCAATTGCTCAAAATTAAAACAATCTCTCTTTTTGAAGGAGGGGAGTGATTTCAGAAGTCAAAGTTTATCATTTCAAATGACCCACGTAAATGACAGATATAAAATGTGGTGCCCTCTGAAATGAAACTCTGTGATGGAGCACTGCACCTTTCTTTGGGGGTTGATTCAGTGATTCTATAACCACTCTGTTCCAGTTTAATAATAAAGCCATAAAGCTCTCGTTGCTCATTTTAAGGCTTTGGAAACTTCCAGTGCTGCAATTCAGCCTTTGCCATGGGTATTTCAGAATTTCACGATGCAATCTGCCAGGAAAGTGGAGATGTTGAGGTGGCAACTCTGGAGTCATTCACATTTTATTTTTTTTACTTATCTCCATCACTGCTGTTGCTTTAATTTATTTGCAGTTATCCCTGCTACTGTTGCCTGGAATTAGAAAGAAAAGGGAATTTCCTTATTCAATATGTGTGAGGATTTGTGTGGCACCACTAAAAACAAATCTGTACAGGGAAAATAACTCAGAAATGAAACCCTTATAGGCAACCTAAGATCTTTATCATTTCTTGATAAAATGATTCTTGAACCTGAGCAAAAGGGGATTTGGATTGTACTGCAAAACAAATAATAGCTTAATTTCTGTGGTTTCATTTCACAGGAGAAGGTGTGTTGTCCTTAGAAAATGACTATAGTGTCTGTCTTCATATTTTCAGGCAGTATGTCTTAAATGACCTCCAAACGAATTAATTTTCCCCTTGAAAATGTCAATTTCCCCAAGATCATTAGCCCACAGAAACATAACACAAAATAATGTTCTTGCAGAAGTGAAAAGATTAATTTAATGTAGCAGCCCTTCTTTAACACAAAGCTCCTTTTCATCTTGTCGCCAGCGCTGCTCGGGGATTACCAAACACATATTACATGTTGAGAATTATCATTGTGTGTCCAGAAATCCAAGCATTAATGAGAAATTCATCCACATGAAGCCACACAGTTGTAGCTTTATTCTCCAGAGAAGGCAGGAAATAAAAGTTCACCAATTTCATTATATTCCAGTGGCTGTTGGCTCATAATTCCCAAAGGCTTTTGGAAAATCTTAGGGAGAGGCTCCTATCCTTCAGGACCAGAGTAACCATTTGGAACAAGACACGAGGGTTCAGCTCTCCTTTGCCATAGGCACAGTGGAAAAGGAATAATAAAACACTTTTCCTATATGCAATCACTGGTGCTGTTAGCAGCAAACCCTATTTTTTAGCTCACAATCTAGAAAATTGAATTAAATCAGTGTAAATTTCTTGATCGTCGCCTCACCTATGAATTTTTCTCAATAAACTTTACATACAACAGGTTTGCCAATCTCTGTAGTGTAAAATAATCCAGATTTAACATTAACTACCTCCTGCATTGAAAAACCCTGAAAATGAAGGATACTTGTGCTGCATATTTATACATTTTTTAACAGCCAGGCAGCAGGGGAAAATTAATGGAAGTTCAGCTTTGCATTTATTGCAGCAGATGTATTTAGACAGGTATGGTTATAAATTAAGATGCTGCCCACAATTAGTATTTAGCTCTCAGACTGCCAGTTGGATTTTTTTATATATAACTGTATTCTATAACAGATGTACTAACTTTCGGAGAACACTCTGGAAAATCTTTGGGGGTGGTTTCTATTGTTTTTCCCTTTATACCATAAGCTTCTATAAAAAATGTGTGTTCTGTTCTCCTCATAAATCTTGGAGCCCAGTAGGAATATTGTAAAATTGCAGTTCAGTGTTTAATGTTCATGCAAGTCCCATGGTGTGGCTGATAAATAGGGGGGAAGATGAGAAGTGCTGGTGATATGCCTTTATTACTAATGCTCCTTCTCCCTTATTGGAGATTAAAAACCCAACCCAACTGCTTTCAATTTTCTGCAGCTAATTCCTGCAGCTTCCAGGATATTCCTGCCCTTCCAGAATGTGGAGCTTTGCCTTATCTGTAGATATTTTTTTTTATTTTTCAGGAGGCCACACTGCTTTTTCTATTCCAGCCACCAAACCTGCCCCTGTTAGCAAATCTTTCTCCTCTTCCCTCTTTCTGCTTCTCTAAAGAGCTGATGGTTCAGAAAGAGGCTGGAATAAGAAGGGGGCAGAGAGGGACTGGTGAAGCTGGTTTAAGAACATGCACCACCAACCACCTGGCAGGAGCTCAAGGTTTAGGATTTGCTTCCCAGGAATTCAGGAGAAATTCTTCCTCAGGAGGCTGGTGGTGTGAACACTGTGGGTCATGCAGTTTCCATGTCATGCACGAGTGTTAGTGGTATTTTACAGACATTGGGTTGAAGGTTTGTGTTCATTCCTGCTCCTTTATGGATAATGTTCCCACTTTTCTGATGCCTTGATTTTAGAGCATGTAATTAAAATGTACCTGTGGTATCCTGTTGCCTAATTTTCGGTTTGATTAAAAACTATAGCTGGGTTTCACATACTTCATTTAGCAAAAATTACCCATGGATGGATTAATTTATGCTAATGAGCTGTACTTCAGTATCAGCAGTGTTTCAGCTGGATGTGTTCTCTCTGGTCCCAGTGGTCTGCTCATTTAACTGCTTATTGTAATATGTGGAGAGTTGCCTTAAAAACTTATCCTGAACTGCTGCTTTGACTGTGCTTGGATTTATCTTAATCTTTTTTTTCTTTTTTTTCCCTTCAGCTGTCAACTCAGCCTTAATCTCCAGCAGCTTCTTGCTTTGCTTATTTACTAGTTGAAGTATTAATGAGCATTGTTCCCCTGTCAGTGCTAATTGGCCGAGCAGTTTTCAGATTATACTTTGTGCTCAAGCCTTAGTTTAGATGGCTTTGGACAAAACAGGCAAATCAGACAACTGAGAACAATACAAGAATTATTTTTATTAAGTGCAGCCCCCCCCAAATTTCTCTCCTGCCATCAAGGACAGGGACACTTCCATACTGTAAGAGACCCCTCCATGTGACACACAGTTCTGAATTTGTTGAGTGGGATGTCCATGTCCAGGCAGTGATTGTCAACTGCTTTCCTGCTTTCCACAAAAGCTGTTCTGAAAAACCTCATTTAATGCCCACAATCTGAATGCAGATGGGGTTACAGGAGGTGTTTTGCAAATAACAAGGTTCCATGACCAGAGCTAGTGGAATTTACCTTTTCCTAATCAAATATTAAACTCATCAGCAACACTTAAATGCCTAAATGTCCACTTACAGGCAAATTGTTGAGTTGTTTCTAAACCAGTGCTTTGTGCAGGCATTGTGGAATTTAAAAGGACACAGAAAAGCACTGTCAGGAGAGAAGCAAGCACAAATCCCACTGTTAATTTTTTCTGGAAGACATATAAGGATCCATATCCAGCTAACAAGCTGTCTGTGCTTCCCTGCTGAGTTCAGTTCAATGGGAGAAGCATCAAACCCCAGATTATCCATACAAAGCAAGCCCATTTGCAAGTTGTAATTTTTTAAGCAGGCATTAGTTCAAGCAGATCCATAATCCCCCATCAATATTAACTTTCATCCTGGGAGATGTACAAACCCCTTCCTGAACATCAGGATTACTCCGGTCTGCCGTTGATTTCATCTGATGGAACGCTAAAAATCAAACAGAGGGGAATGTTTGGGGGTATTTTTTTGCTTTTGGAAAACCAGATTGCCCGATGCCAAATGTTTAAAATTCCGTGTTGTGTTTGTCTGTTATTTGTAACTGTGCATTTCCTAGGCTCCTTGACCATGAATGCCATTAACCCCTGTGCCTTGACTGTGTGCATTCCGTAGGTAAAGGCAGCGGCAGGATTTCAGACGCACTAAAGCCCACCCCAAAGTTTCAGCCCAGCGAGGCCCTTGAGCCTGGCACTGAGTACACAATCCGCCTAGTGACTAAGAACTGGGTGGATAACAATAGCATTTTTGAAGATGTAATTGAGACCAGGGGGAGAGGTGAGACACGAAGCCCTTCGAGGTGCTGAACGTTTGTTTTTCCATGTGAATCGATGCTGAGGTTCCTGTGCAGTGTGAGTGTCCCAAACTCATCGTTCCGTGCTGTGGGGTTGAGGTTGGCCCTTTGCAGTTGAATCCCATGGCAGCACAAACACATCCCAGGTTCTTGGCTGAGCCCTGTGCTTCACAGCAGCCTGGGGCAATCCCAAACCTTCACAAACCTGTGCAATGTGAGAGGGCAGCTGGGATAAAACCCCTAAGTGGCCAGTTTGGTGATCTGCTTGTACCGGGGGCACTTTTACCTCTCTCTCTCTTTCGCAAAACTGCTTTTGCATGAGAGGCTTAACAGCTCTGTGCTCAGCTTTCCTGTGTGGTGCTAATCCTGTGACTCAACTGCTCTCTCAGAGCCACCTTGCCAAGTGTCTGTGTTGTCCCTTGTCACCTGCACACTCCCCTCCGGTCCCAAATGTCACACTCTGGACATTCCTGCCTCACGTTGAAGCTGAGCCCCATCAGTAGCCATAGACTGATTCCATTAAAATCCAGAGAGGAAAGTGATGTGTCTCCGTGTCATTGTGGGGTGCTGCCTTTTCCCTCTGATTAATTGTGTCCCTTTTTGCTCCTCTCCCACCTCCCCAAGCCTACGCTGGCATTTACGAGGGGATTTCCACCCAGGGCTGGTTCATCGGGCTGATGTGTGCCATCGCCTTGCTCACCCTGCTGCTGCTGACAATTTGCTTTGTCAGAAGAAATAAAGGAGGCAAATATTCAGGTGAGTGGATTTATTGTCCTTTCCCTCTGCTCACGTGTTAATAAGCAGCATCCTTCAGAGGTTCCTCTCTGGGGGCCACGAGGCTGCCAGCACAAACATCCAATTAGGATTTGTGGCTTTTGATAAATATCCATGGAAGGGATTGTAATGAATGTAAGCAGGGCTGTGCTGTGTGCTGGTCACAGAGCCTGCAAAGCCCTTTCCCAGCACTCCTGGAATATTCCAGCATTTAATCCAGCAAGATCCTTGCTGGCAGGACTCCCTGCCCAATTTCCACCTGGGAAGCGCTGCTGGACACATGGACACAACTTCCACAGGCAGCTTAAGAGAGGAATATTTTGCTAAAAATTACCTCTGTCACTACCCAAACAGTGAGTGAGGATTTAGGTAAATGCATTGAAGTGGAAATCTGGTTCCCCAAAGGGGTTGTGGTTGCTCCACCTCTGAAAACATTCAGTGCCAGGTTGGACAGGGCTTGGAGCACCCTGGGACAGTGGAAGGTGTCCCTGGTGGCACTGGGTGGGATTTAAGGCCCCTTCCAACACAAACCATTCCATGATTCTATAAATAATTGCTCGTAATAAATCAGGGAATGGTCCCAAACTCTTGGAAGCTCACAGGTTGTGTCCAGCCAGCTCCAGGCCAGGCTGGAGGTGAGTGCAGATGGTTTTCCCATTGCCCCTGGGAAAAGAAAAACCCATGGCAGAACACAACACAGAGATCTGTCCTTTATTTTATTTGCACAGTGAAAGAAAAAGAAGATTTGCATCCAGATCCCGAAGCTCAATCAATAAAAGATGAAATCTTTGGGGAATATAGGTAAATAGGACCTGCTTTCACAAGGCTTTGTGTTTCTTGGGGTTTTGTTTGTTTCCAAATGCCATCATTATTCGGGACATTTTTATGGCATGCAATTAATGCTGTTTTTCATTTTCAAAGCAAACCTCATAGGAATGGATAAGAGTAGGAATATAAAGGTATATCCAGTATATTTCAATCCATCCAAGCTGGGATATAAGGAAATGCTGATGTGTTGGTGGTTATTTTTTACTTTTTTGTTGTTTTTTTTTTTTAATTAGCATTGTATGAATAATGTAAATATATATGATAATTTGGGGTGCTGCTGAAAAGCCCACTGAAATCAATGGACTGAATTCTATGTCTTCAGTGGGTTTTTGAAACTCAGACCCAAATCATGTAATATGGGGAATTTTGGGGAAGAAAACAAAGAAAAGTTTGGAATATGGTAAAAATATTAAAAAACCAAACATCTCTCTACAGAAATCCCTGTAGGAGAATTGAAATAACCACTTTGGCTGCTTTAAAATAACTAAAACTTCTAGCAATACGTAATTGTGATATGAAGGGAAATACATAATTATAAGAACCATGCTGGAAAACTGGTGTTGCTGCCCTTAAGGGCATAAAATTGCTGTTGAAATCCCACTTATATATACTACATTATTTGTACTGGAGTAGGGCTTTTTTTTTTCTGCATAATTTCATCTTTATTTAATTTTTAATGCTTTCTAATGGGACAAATATTTAGAAAGGTAAGAAAGCCCTGAGGTTAATAACTTTGACCCCCTCCTTTCCCCCTGAAATCCAAACCTGTCTTTTTTCTGAGGAGAAATGCCCTGTGCAGAACTGTTTCTTTTCTGTGTTGTTTATGCACATGTTGATTCCATCCTGAAGAAATGAAGCTCAGGTTCATTTCTCTGTCCCTCCTTAGATAAAATTGCCAAGGATTTGACAGTGAGTTGGCATTAGCAGCAAGGGCTCTACTTGAGTAATTATATCTCTAATCCAGAGGCCTAATTTATTTTTTTTTACATCATCTTGTAATATTTTCCCAATCCCCTCAAATGTTCTGTTCTTGTTCCTCTTCTGTAGTGCCATTAGGAGGAATGGCCAGCAAAATTCGCCTTTTTTTCCCCAGAATTTTTGTGGTGGGCCTGTCCTTTTCCATGGAATTTTCACTGAATAGAATCTGCAGCTGCAGACATTCATTCTGCTTTGGTTTTTCCCAGTTCTTCCCCTTTTCCCTGGAGTTTTCACTGGGCAGAATCTGCAGATACAGACATTGATTCTACTTTGGTTTTTTCCCAGTTCCTCCCCTTTAGCAGAGGAAACTCCAGTGAGATAAACTCTGGTGAAATAAAATAACAGCAGGAAAAATGGGGGGAAAGCACCTTTATTGGCCATTTGAACTCAAAGAGGTGCTCCCAAAGCAGTGAGATGTGACCCACTGAGGTGATATCACTTCATCCACCCACCTCAAAAGGAAAATTAAATAAATAGGCCCTGAATGTTGCCCAGTGTTGTGTAAAAGTGTCCCTCTCTGAGGTTCCAAAGACACTGGGGAACCTCACAAAGAGGTTCCTGGTGGCTGGAACAGACCCCTCCAATCCTTTCCAGCATTCCCTTTTCCTTCCCCCTCCCTCTCTGCCCAAAGCAAAAAAGGGAAAAAAACCCAAATGGATGAGTATTGATAATTCCCATTAACCAATTAATTTGTTGGAATCATGACAAAACCCCTTGTGGGGGAGCAGGACAGGACTCAGAGATGAGATCACCCTCACCATATCACCCAGGTGTCCCTCTCTCTCCCCTTCCCAAGGCAAGGCAGTGTCCCTCGAGCAGTGCAAGGCAGATTTTTGGGAAGGCAGATCTTTGGAAAGGCAGATTTTTGGAAAGGCATCTCTTTATTTTGTAGTGACAGCGATGAAAAGCCGCTGAAAGGCAGCCTCCAGTCACTTAACGGGGACATTAAAGCCACTGGAAGTGCTGATAGTCTGGTAGATTATGGAGAAGGGGAGCATGGCATGTTCAATGAAGATGGTTCATTTATTGGAGCTTATTCTGGATCTAAGGAAAAAGGATCAGTGGAAAGCACTGGGAGTTCTACGGCGACTTTTCCTCTCCACGCCTAAAATTGGTGTTTAATTGTGGTGTCACAGTTACCTGTGTGCCGGGGAGCAGGGTGCCACTTGAGCCAGTCAGGAAAATCCTGACATCCAGGTAATACAAAAACCAGTCACTGCCACTAAAAGATGATTTTTCCATCCGAATTTCTATGTGTTTTCTTCTGAATAAAACAGAGCAATTCTTTTTTTTCTACACGATGTGTTAGTCTGAGCAAATAGGAGTTTGCTCTGGTGGTGCATCTGTGTCCTTGCCTGCTGCTCCAGGTGTTTCTTAGGCTTGGAATATGTTTCTCTGTGTAGTATTTTTGCCCTGTGTGGCTGTTGTCACAGGTGTGTGTGTAAAATTCCCTCGTGGCCTTGGTTATAACCTCGAGGATACGGCACCAACAAAACCAGATGACTGTGCCAACTGACACAACGAGGAAAATTAGAATTTAAAATACCAGAGAAATATATTCCATGTATTGTATAGTTTTTTCCTAAAGAATTAAACCCCTTTGTGTATGATATTCAAAAAAACTGCTTTAGTGGTTACAGCTGACGTCAATTCCAATACTTAGAAATGCAGCTTTACCCACAGGAGAGTGTGGGTGAAGCTGCTGCCCAGTAGCTGGCACTATTTCCTTAAATAAGTTAAGCTGCAGCTCTTTCCTGTGGCAAGGAAAACAGGGTTCCCATCCACCATCACTCGAAATATTTTTAATTTTTCCCAGCTGCAAGCTGCATTTCTAAGCGAACTCCTTGGTGTCTGTCTCATATCTGTATATTTGTGAGCTAGCCAACATTTCATGGAGACGTTGTACATATGATATTAATATTGACACAAGTCCAGAGCAGCCTGGTTTTATTTTGAACTGAGACATGTTGCTAGCATGGGTCTGTATAGCTGTGTAGGAATGAGTAGATTTGCTTCTCAATATGGATTTGGACCAGCAAAATTAGTTTCCAGAAGGAGTTGTGTGTATAAGAATCATCCAAACCTCTCACCATTCAAGCAGCACCTAAACTAGACCTACCTGAATTTCAAGAGTTCATTTCTTTGCAGCCTATTCACTGTTAAATAAACAAAACAAAACAAAAAAGCAAAGAGAAAATATTATGGTAGAGTTTGTTTTCCTATTTTGTTGACTGAATGCTGGTTTAAATCTGGTTCTTTGCCTCTCCAACACTAACTCAGCCGAGCTGTACAGCACATTTTTTTGGTCTTTTTGTATTGGAATCTCCTGAATCTCTTTTTAACAGCATTTGTATTTTTCAATCTGCTTCTTTGAGTAGAGCATCGAAGTGGCTTCATTTCTTCTGTCACTCCCATTATAAAAGTTTCTCAGCAGTTCCTGCAGGAGGAATAGATCCTAAAAGCTGTTTGGCATCCTGATTGCAATTAGGCCAATATCCCCACATGGCTCCTCCATGATTTCAGTGGAAGAAAGAGAGGAAGCAAGAATCACTCCCGTGGTTCTGAGTTTCCAGCAAGGGCTACAATTAGGCCCAGGGAAATGCAGATTTTTCCCAGTGGAAGGGCTGTGGATCCCACACAGCTCCCCCCAGGCTGGGGCTGCTCCTCAGAGCTTGGAAGTTTCTGGAAGTCTTTGGTGCTGAAGCTTCTGCTTATCTGTGCCTCTTTTTGGGGTTTTAATTAGAGCTTTTAAGGGCTTTTTGTGTAACCTCTATTTGGGAAAAGCAAACACCAAACAACCACCCCAAAAGTCCCATTCAGGCTGTGCCTATAAATATAAAATGGTGAGTGGAAATCTGGCCTCAATCAAAAATTATCCCATCCCATATCAGTGACCCACATGATTAACCTTTTATGATTTATAAAGTTACATTTTCTGTATTTCATTCAATCCAAACACCAAAAAGGTCCAAAAGCCTTGGGAAGTAATTTTCCAAAGAAGGGAGAGCACAATTAGAGAAATGTGAAAATTGGCATCTCATCAACAGAGACATTTCCCTGCAGCATCTTTATCTGCTGACTCGTGTCTGCTGCAGCCCAAACCAGATAAAATCTAAGGACTGATTAGGCTTGTGACAACCTGCTGCTTGCTTTGGGCAGGTTTTCATGTATTTCCTTTGGAAATCATCTGCAGTGATCAAACATCTTTGAAAATTAGGGAATAAAGCTGGGGTGGGCTCCCCCAAATCCTCACTTTGGGCTGGGGGGGCTGTTCCTGCACAAACCCATCACATTTTCCTGTGGGTCACTGCAGATAAACCAGACCCCTCATCCCAGAAAATGCTTCTGTTAAACAATGTTAAATTTCTCTGTTTCAGACCATATTAGTGAGTGTCACATTCCAATTTATATCAAATAATGGATATAAATCCCCCGTGCAGCTCCTGCTCTGTTGCTGCTAAGAGGTGTTTGTGATGTGCTGGTGGTGCTGCTTTTTCCACTCACATTTTTAATTCACAGCCTTAAATCTTGATGTTGGTGTTCCACAATACCTCAGGACCTAAAAATCAAACAGGGAGGAAAAGATGTGCAATGGAACCTGGATTTTGAACACGGGTTTTGAGGAATATGCCCAGTGAATATTAAGTAAGTGACTCAAACTCCCAGGAAACCTCACTCACCTGAGCTGTTTTCTCTTCCCCAGTCATTTATTTTCCTTTTTTCCTTGCATTGGGATTTTTTCTGCTGTAAAGGTACCCTGGAAAGTGCAGGTTGGTGATGGTTTTTTAGAGATTTTTTTTTTCAAATGTAAACAGAGCAAGCTGAGGTTTTCCTGGGGAGTTTTTTGTCATTGCAGGGAGCTGAGCTTTGTTTTTGTCTTGGTCTGTGCCAGGTGAGAGGAAGTGTGACCACGTAGCTCAGTGAAAGTGTCACCAACTGCTCTGCAGTTCATAGAAATTCCTGAGTTGGAAGGGATGCACAAATTCATCAAAGTCCAACTTCTGCCCCTGCACAGAACAGCCCCCAAAACCAGACCCTATTCTGAAATAGTGCACTGAGCATTAAATCCTTGCCTTGCTTTTGTTTTTTCTTTCTCTGGCCAGGGTTGTTTATTAAAATTAGCTGCTGGAAATCCAAGGGGATTTCATTAATTAACACCTAGCAAGGAATTCCAGCCTGCCTGCTGGGAGGAGGGAGTCCAGCCATGGGAGCAGGGCAGGGAATTGTTAATTATCCCATCCCAGGCTGTGCTTGGGTCCATTTGGTTCTGACACATTTGGCCTCAGAACAAGTGAGAGGGGAAATGGCACTTTCAGATTTGATACCCAAGTCAAACCAGGATGTAATTCCACCCATCAGGGAGGAGGCATTTCCCTGGCCCCACAGATCCAGGTCTGGGGATTTCAGCAGCCTCTGGAAGAAGAGAGGGGTGGGTCTTGCTGAAAAAGTTGCGCAGTTTTGACTGTGCATAAGATTAAACAAATAAAATAATCTCTTCCTAAATAATGGGGAAAAAACCCCTCTGTCCTTTCTCCCAAGGGAGCTGTTTGGATTCCCAGAGCAGCATAATATTGATAATTTTTCTCTAATTTGCATATATATACACACACATGCACACATGCATATATAAACATACATATATATAAATTTAATGACATTATCAAGAACTTGCAGGAACAGCCCCAGCTTCCCTCTCTGTCCAAATCAGGGGATCCAATCTCCAGAAACCCTCGTGGTTCTGCACTCCAACAGGATACAGGCACAGCACTGGGCATCAGAGCCCTGCTGGAGCTGGATCTTTAGGAGGAGCATTAGGAATCAAATCTTTAGGAAAAGAATTAGAAATCAAATCAGGAAATTACCTTCCCCCTCTGGATAAAATCATGTGTTCATATAGAAAAAAAATTAAAAACCTTTGTTGTAACTCACATCTTAAAGGGATCTAATTAGCAAATGATTTAATGACTTTTTAATGATTGATATTTGTTCTGCTGTGTTGATGTTACACAAATTCCAGTGAGTAGCTCTTTTCCTGGGAACTGCTTCCATTGGCTGAATGGCTTCAATCCAGTGCATGAGAGGTTTTCATCAAAGTTTTCTGGCCAATATTATTTTTACATGAATACAAATAGTAGCACAATCTTTCTATGTATTAAAAAAAAAAAAGGTGAAGTTTTTAAACAGTGACTCCACATTTTGTAAAGAAAAGTTAGAAAAACATTCACTGCTCCTTGAGCTTTTGAGAGGAAACCTCAGCATCATTTTTCACAGCCATTATTTTGCAGATGAGAAGTGTATTTAGGTTCTTTTGCTTACCTGTAAGAACAGATTGAAAGAAAGGAAATTCTTCGTGGAGAATTCCCTTTGTTTGCCAATGGATCACACCCTCAGCTGCATCTCTGTCAGTGTTTATGACAAAAAATCAAGGTACAAACCACTCTGGAGGAGCAGGACATGTTTACATTGCAGCTCTGGATCTCTCATGTCAAATCTCAAGTGATCTGCACTGATTTGTTCTGTTTTCAGGCAGGAGCCCCTCGGGGGGTTTGAGCCAAAGCATTCTGTCTGTTCATTTTTTATTATTATGGTTCTGACTTTAAACAAGAGACTTTGTAATTTCATGAGAAAAAGATCAAAGCAAATGTGGTGTCACCATCACAATGTTACTTTTTTGGGAGCTAAATGTTAGTGTGCATTGATTAAAGTTTAGAGAAACGTGTTGTACTGTAGTTGCTGTTTGTACCACGCAGATGTGCACGTATGGTTTGAAAAGATATTTTCATTTTACATGAAATACAACTTTGCTAATAAAAGTTTGACTTGATGTAATCTTCAAAAGCCTTGGCTGCAATCAGCAAGTTTCTTTTGTTTGATTTGGGGGTTTTGTTTGATTCTTTTTTCACTTGACACTGTTTATTTGCTGGGGATCTGATTGAGTTGTGACCCACAGCCCTCTCTAGGCTGGGACATGTGGGGTTTTTTTTTGGTTTCACACCAAGGTTGAGCTGCCCTTGGCTTTCACTGGGATTTTTGGACTCTATGGAATAGATATGACACCAAAGCAGGATGAAGCAGACCTGCAAGCAGCCTGAATTTAATTCCTCATTGATTCCATGAGATCCTCTCCTGGGCCAAACTATCACCCTGTATTCTGTGAGCATCTCTCACAGGCTTTACTCACCCTGTATATATTGTGAGTATCTCTCACAGGCTTTACTCACCCTGTTAGCAGCACAAAACCTCCCAGCACACAGAGTTTCTACTCCTCTTCATTAAAGATCACCAGAATATTGGTAATCTTATCAATAACCAAATAATACCTTGTTTTGTTGTTTTTTTGGTGAAAATTGCACTTATGCCTAAAGTCTGGAATCTGTATGTATTCATTTTACAGGGATTTAGCAAATGGGCTTTTTTTGCCATGGAAAATACCTTGGTTCTTTCATTACTCCCTCTCCCCATCACCAACACTCTGTTCTAGCATTAATTCTACTCTGTCTGCCCATGGGGAAGGTTCTGCAGGTGAGCACAAATTCACCCTCCTGATACCTGGAACAGCCAAAGTGAGGACTCAATAAAAGGCAGCAGACAAATCTGTGGCATCTGATATTGCTGAAAAAATCAGTTCTTTAATGTATTTAACAGGAATCTGAAAGATCTGGTTGATGCTTAAGAGCATCACCCTTGATGCTGGTGTGGCTTCTGTGCTGCTCTGAGTGTATTTCATCGTATTTATAATTTATAAATTATATAATTTAAATATATAATAATATATAATTTATTATATTATGATATTTGGTGTATGATATAATATACTATATATTGTAAAAATAATTATTATAATTTATTATATATTAATATAATATAATTTTTATACAATTTATAATTCACTAATATCTGAGCTCTGCACGTTTCTAAGCCTCATTTAACAAGACTTGGGTGTTGTTTTTGTAGCCTACATGATGTGGCTAAACCCACCCAGAAGAGCTGGATCCCCATTTCATTCTGTGCTATTCTGACTGTATTTCACTGTATTTCAGTGAAAGAAATTCTCTTCTTTTTTTGCCATATGTTTTTAGCTGGTTCACTGTAGCAGGAAGGCTTCAGGACTTTTTTTAATGGATTCTTCACCTGCAAGAACTGAACACCTTCAGAGGGAATGCAGGCCTGTGTTAACAGGCATTCACCTTTCAGGGAGGCATCAAGGGCATCTCAAGAAGGTTTTATTATAATTCATATCCTGGAATAATGAGATTTACACTTTTCTCAATAGCATAATGGGGAGGAGAAAGTCCCACAATCATGTGCTTCACTGGAGTGAGAGTAAAGGAGCTGCTGCCACCAGCAGGTGTGTGGGAGCAGATGTCACAGAAGTTTAAGAATAAAATATGGGATAAAATTCAATTTATATTAAACATGCATTTAAAAAATATTCCTGGACAATTTAAAATGAGAGGGAAGTAACTTCCACGGGTGCAGGAGCTCTGGTTAATTATGTATCATTTTGAAAATATTTGATGTTTTGCTTTTGGGACAAATTTGTCATTATTAGACCTGGTTTGGGGGCTGAGCATTCCTGCTAGGCTCAAACATTTCACTCTGTTCACAAGGAAATGTCATCACTTCTCCACTTCAGCATCTGTTCATCAGCTGGGAAGGCAGAGCAGTCCCTCAGGGAAACACCAGCACTTCACTCTGCTGACATGCCTGAGCTCTGCACATTTCTAAGACCCATTTAACCAGGCTTGGGTGATGTTCTTACCCTGCTTGAAGCCCACATGATGTGGCTAAACCCACCCAGGAGAGCTGGAGCCCCACCCACACCCTGGATGCAGAAATGGGCATTTCTGTGTAATCAACACCACTCTTTGCATTTCAGGTTTTGTTTTTTCTGTAGAGTTTGTACTTCTGTGCTTCATATCCCTCCCAGCCCAGGGTTGCAGCATGTTCTTCACCATTTGTATGGAACATTGGGGCAGGAATATCTCAAACCAGAAAATAAGCAGCAATACCTTCAGTTTGGGTGGGTTTCTTTTGCTTTTACCACCTGGTTTTGTTTGGGAGTCCCCAAACTTGTTTGCAGTGGTTTTATTGACTTAAAACTCTAAAAATGGATGGTTTTGTTGGCTGTGCTTCACCTGGGTGAGAAGCAGGGATGTGAGGAGGAGTGGGAGGGTGGGGAACAAGGGGCAGCTGTGTCTGGACAGGAGCAGAGCTGGGTCATTCCCAGTCACTCCTCCTGCAGGGAATGAGGTACAGGAGGAGCCTCTGTGCTGATTGTCCTGGTGGCAAATCAGCTTTTCCTTCCCAGTTGGGATGGAATTACCTTTGTGGCTGAGAAGTGGCTTTCCCCCAGCTCTGGGATGGGAAAGCTCTGCACTGGTGTTGCAGCTCCTTGTGTGGGAGCAGAGGCTGTGGCTCTCACACCTCTCCTGGGATGGAGCTGGAGCTGCTGGAACCCTCATGGAAAGATGGACCAGGTGAGAACAACCAGCACTGGGAACAGGGGTTTGGAGCTGCTTTACCTGGAAGAGGATGTCAGAAGACCCTGCTGAGGAGATCTGGGGGGCTGGGATCATTCCCAGGGGGGTTTGCTGTCCCAGGGATGGTTTTTCTCATTTCCCATGGCTGCTCTGCTGCCTTTTAAGGAGTTTTTTTGTCCCTAAGGCAGCCAGGCTGCCTCTCCTGCACAAGCTTGGTTTTCTTCCCCCTCCTGACTATCAGGATTTATCTGTGTTGGTCCCTCCACTCCTCCATTCCTGGGCTTGGAGAAGTTCCAGCCTGTTTTGTGTCTGTGCTGTGTTCAGGCTTCTTCTTCCCCATGCATATTTCTCATCACCTGTAACTCCCTCGTCTCTTTGGGGAAGTTGTATTTCACTGACAGCTGCACCTGGGATTTTGAATTTAGCCTGGATGGAGGTGTCTCAGCTTCCAGACTTTTTCTTCAAGAAAAAAAATTTTTTGTTGTTGTTTTTTTTAAAGAGCACAACACTTTGTCCAAATAAATTCCCATTTGCTCCTCTGGGTGATGAAGAGAAGATCTGGGCAGGAGTTCAGGCCCTCCCCAGTGTGTTACTGGTGTGGGACCTGCTTGAGCCTGGTCCTAGGCTGGGATTTAACCTGGGAATTGCTGGTGCTGCTCCCCCCTGTGTGTCTCTGCAGGGGCTGGACACATGAGGCTGCTGCTGCTTTCAAATGAGTTTCTTTTATGATTATTTATTAAATAATGAAAAGCATAAATGCAGTTTCTAATAAAAATCACCTTGCTATGTGTAAGCCTTTATGACTTCAGGCAGTCAACGTTCCGAGCATTTATTTTCCTCTAAGTGGCAATTTATGTGAAACATGCATTAAAAAAATATTCCTGGACTATTTAAAATGAGAGTGGAGTAACAACTTCCAGTGGTGCAGGAGCTCTGGTTAATTATTTATCATTTTGAAAAGTACATTTTCCAAGCTCAGCATGGAGCCCAGAGGCCACTAAGTAAATAAATTTACATAAAATGCAGTGAAATCAGATCATTTGACACAGTAATTCACCTAATTAAAAAAAAATATATATAAAAAAACCTTGAGGAGAAAGAGTTGCTGCAGAGAGGAGTGTCAGCAGAGGGATGTGGAAGTGGCAGTGACAAATGGAGTGGGAATAGCTCTGGAATAGTGAGAGGTGGAGAACACCATGGAAGCTGCTAAAGCCACTTGTTTTCATTGTTACCTCATCAGGATGAGTCGAGGAGGAAACTGTCTCCAGGAAACATTTCCTTTGTTTCATTTCCCACAACCATCAGTTGTTGAGAACTTAACATTTACTGATTGGTTTCTTGGAAAATATTTACTGAAAACCCAGAAACTCTTCACTCTTTTAGTGCATTTTTTATGACTCTGAGGCTGCAGATTATTTCCTGTCCCAAGGCCTCTCAGCTGCCAGGTTTTATTCATTTTTCTGAGAGTTTTTTCTGGGTGTTGTTTTTCTCTGCTGGGCTCAGTCACTCTCCCAGGGCAGCAGCATCTCCTTGGGCTTTACCTGGATCCAACTTTTCTGAACTTCCCAGCTCCTGGAGCCCCAGAATGACAGAATTAAGAATAAGAGGAAGAATTCAAGTGTTGTGATTTCAGCTTCAATAAGGAGAAGATATAGGTACAGCCTACCTCAAAGAATACAGGTCATCAAGTTCAGCCTGATTTATTGAGAGTCTTACATTGCAGATCACACTTTTTAAAAGGAAATAGTTACAAAACCTCTTGCTTTTTGCTACATAATGCCATGGGGGAATGGAAGGAGAATGTGCTAATTCTTTAAATATCCAGGATTGTTGTTCTCCCTTTGACTCTGCCTTTCAAGATTGAGCATTTGAGTATTTGAAAAGCCCATGTTTGGGCTCATTTTGACAAACCTCAGAAAAATGCACATTTCTCAGCCCTATTCTATCTGAGTTTAAATTTCTCCACGTCTCTCCTTGCTGAATATTATTTTTTCCTCACATCTCACATTGAAGTTTGCAGTTAAGGAAACTTCCAGCTCCATGGGCTCATCAGCCACTTCTCAGCTCCCATTGTACCTGGAGCTTTGTGTCAGCCTGAGACAGAGCTGAGCCCATTTCTTCTTCCAATCAAGATAATAACTGCAAAGAACTGATGGGTTTTGCTGCCATTGAAAATGCAGACTAATTCTTGCCATAATTATCAAGTCTTTAACTGGTAATTGCACACTGTTCCCATCTATCTGCTGTCAGATTTATTTCTGTAATTGACCTCCTGGTCCAGGAATTAGAGACAGCCTTTGATTATTGGTTCAATTAGTCTTAGAGCATCATCTTTCTCCTTTTTTTTAACAGTATTTTAGCTCTCCAGCCCATCAAAGGAAGTATAAAAAATGTCACTAAATATTTCTTATTTCTTACCTTTATCATTAGTACCTGCTGAGTCTCATTTTATTCAGTCTGTACAGATACACTGAGGAGGGGTTTGATGGGAAAGGATTGACTTTGTGCTTTTTCTCACTTTTAGCCTTTAGGGACACCTTTTTGGGGACAAGGAAATGGCTTTTCTGTGGTGGTGGTGTTGAGTTGCTACACCCCCAGTGCTCCCCAGCTGATGTGTTTGTGTGGAGCTTGAGAATTGCACTTAAGCTTGAGGGAAGTGGTGGGAGCAGCCCAAGTCATCTCTGAGAGCTGGCCTTCAGTGGATCCATTCACTAGATTATTAAAATGTCATGAGGAGTCAGGGAATTCAGAGTTCCCCCTCTCTAACTTCACCACTGCATCAGTTACCAAATAAATGGAATTTTTTTCTTTTCCCCCGTACAAAACAACAAGCTTAGCTGCTTCCCTGAGACTATTCATTTTCACCACATCAGGAACTTATTAATTCTTGATGAGAATTCAAGCATTAATCAATTCTTGATTGAATTCTCCCCAGAGGGAAAGAGGAGAAACTGGGCCAGATTTGCCTTTTGGCTGCTTTGAGTTCTGTCTCTGAGTGAGCACATATGGAGCGCTGGGATGATCAGTCTGCTCCATATCAAACACATCTCCAGAGCTGATGGGGCACTTGGAATTCAATCTCCCTGTACAGGTGAGGAAAAAGGGGCCAGAGATCCTTCGCAAAAATGATTTAAAACCTTAAGATAAAAGTGATTTATGAGTGTTGCTGATGTTTTCTCCCTCATGCCCAAAAAAACCAAAGCCCAAACGTATAATCTTACGAAAAATATGTCAAAACAGCCCAAGAAAATGTTGTTCCTGTTAATTGCAAGAGAGGAGGAGTCATAAAGGTTTCAGGTGGTGGCAGTGCGATCCCAGAACGGTTTGGGTTGGAAAGGACCTTAAAGATCCTCTCATTCCCACCCAGCCATGGCAGGAACACCTTCCACTGTCCCAGGTGCTCCCAGCCCTGCCCAGCCTGGCCTTGGGCACTGCCAGGGATCGAGGGGCAGCCCCAGCAGTGCAAGGAGCCTCCCCAGTGTGTGCATCTCCAGCCATTCCCTCCTGGTCCAACTCTGGAGCCTCTGGCAGCAGGAGAGCCACCAGCTGTGAAGATGGACTTGTATTGCTCAGCTTCTTCCTTCCTGCCTCCTTCAGGCTGCTGCAGCTGAAAAATGTTTCATTTTCATTCCTGCCAGCCTTGGAAGCCAACCTGCTGTGCTGTGAAGGGCTGGAGCTGGGAGCAGCACCCTCCCTGCTGTGACCCCATCCCAGACACACCGCAGGGTGGGAGGGCTGCAGGAGCTCTGCTCCCAGACCCCAAGGAAAGGCAGGTTTGAGGAACCCCTGAGGGAGCTGGGGGTGCTCTGCCTGGAGAAAAGGAGGCTCAGGGGTGCCCTCATCACTCTGCACAGCTCCTGAAAGGTGCCTGTGCTCAGCTGGGCTGGGCTCTGTCTGCAGCAGCACTGACACAACCAGAGCACACAGCCTGAGCTGCACCAAGGGAAATACAGGCTGGATATAGGGAAAAAGTTTTTCATGGAGTGATAAAGTTCTGGAATGTTCTGCCCAGGGAGGTGGTGGAGTCCCCATCCCTGGTGTGTTTAACAAAGCCTGGATGTGGCACTGGGTGCCAGGGTTGAGCTGAGCTGTTGGGGCTGGGCTGGACTCGATCTTGAAGGTCTCTTCCAACCCTGTAATTCTGTGAATTCAGGTCCAGGAGGGATGGGAGCCTGGGACAAGGACTGAGAGGTTGGGCACAGCAGAGGGCTGAGCTAACACCAGCTCCAGCTGCTGGAGGGCACAGAACTGCAGCAGCTCCTCAGCTCCTTTACTCTGATTTTTGGGTGTCTGAACTGCTCAAGTGTTGTCCTGGCTGCCCTGGGCAAAGCTGAGGGAGTGGGGTCAGCTTCCAGCTGGGTGCTGGAGGATCAGAGCTGGAGGAGTGGAACCAGAGGCTTTTGGTGGCCCAGGAAGGTGCAGCTGCCCACGGCTCCATCCTGTCTGGTTTGGGGCTCAAAGTAATAGAATCCTCTGCTGTTATTTCAGCTTTTGCCATGCTGGGCACCACCAGCAGTGCCAGGTGACAATGATGATGGGTTCTGTAGAGGGTAATGGCAATGCAGGGTCTGGTTTCAGCTGTGAATGGCTCTAGGGGATTAAAATGGGTAAAAAAAGGGAAATATTAAAATTTACTCTTCAAAGACACTTCACACTAAAAGTGTTAAGGAAACTCCCCTGCTGTACAATGGGACTGGAGGTTTATGGATTGCTGTCCTGCTTCCTAGGGAAAGAGAGAACTTCTATTTCAACAGCCTCAGCTGGGCAGGAAGGGTAGAAAACAGCTTTAAAAGGTCAGGAGAGGAATAAGGGAGCACTTAAAAGAAGATGTCAGCAATGAAATGGAGATTTTTCAATTCTAGTGACCTGTATAAACAGCTGAGAGGAGTTGTAGCTGGTCACTTAAAACCATGTAAATTTAATTAAATTGCTATTGCTTGCAGGAAAGAGAGAGTACTGAATATAACAATTAGTGACTCTGTGCCCTTTTGGAAGCAGCAAGTAGGGAGCAGGCCCAGGGAAATGGCACTTGGAGCAGCCTGCAGTGCCCCTGTCAGTCCCAGGCAATTAATACACAATTAATACAAATGAGCCATCAGCATTCCAGGTCAGCTTTCTGCTAGCTGGAATACAGGATGGGGCACTTGGCCATGGCTGCTGGGAAATAATCTCCACAGGAGGTTTTCACTTTGCTTTTGCAGGGTGGAAGGAGCTGGTCCCTGGGGAAGGACCGTGGAATTTTTGGGAAGCCAACAGAGAAGGTCTGGAGCAGCTGGTGGGAGATTGCCCTGAGTGTTTCCTAAAAACTGTGGCTGATATTTCCCCAACTCAAGGTGCATCACATCCAGCAGGATGGAGCTCTAGAGTAGATCCCATCTCCACAGCAAGAGAGTAATTGCCCAATGCATGGGAAATTAGAGGCTGCTCGCTTTGATTGTGTCTGGTTCATGCTAACAGAGAAAAAAAATCTCTATTTACTGTTCTCCAAAAGATCCAATTTCACACTGAGGAAAACAATCCAACTCCCCTGATTCCCCCAGCCCTCTCCTGTCCCTGACAAAATACTCTGTAAATGGCAAGTGGGGTGATCAGGAGCCCATGGCAGGGAATGGAAGCGAGGAGTTGGGTAAGCCTGAGAATACAGAGCATGAAAAAATGCATGATCAGCGAGTTTAAACTTATTGAATATTGTTCCTAAAGTGTGATAGGAGAGAACAGAAGTTCACCAGCCCGTTTTCAGGTGGACCCAGGGCTGCTGGTGCCTCTGTCCTGTCCCTGGGAGGGAGGAGGGTGATGCTGCTGCCTCACAGGAGGGAATAATTGATCTCCCAGCAGTGATTAAGAGGCAGTTAAACAGCAGCTCCTCTCATCAGACTCTGTTAAATCAGTAAGTCTGCCTAACTGGCACCTAAAATTTTTAAGAGCCATCTGAGCTGCTCTTTGGATCGTTAATGTTTATTTTTAATAAGTCCTGGCTCACAGGGGAAGTTCCAATAGGCTGGAAGAAAGCTTGTGCTCTGCCATTATTTAAAGAGGGTAAATGGGCTGACCTGAGTAATTACAAGGCTGTCAGATGAGTGTGCAATCAATATGTGTTTGATAGCACCAAATGGAAGGTCATCTATCCAGGAATAATGAATGGAGCTGGTGCAGGCAGGAGAGATCTTATCCCGAGGAGCAGACAGAGCAACAGGAGAATGCTGAGCAGGGCTGGGGAGAATCCCTCACTCTGGCACAGGGCAGCTCCTCGAGGGGTTGCTGCTGGCCTGGCTTTGTGTCTGCAGGTCATGAGGACGTGGGGAAATTCACCAGAATGATGGAACATTTTGCAGTCCACCATAGAAAACTGGAGTCTGCCTAAGCCACAGAGGAAAGGTTTTATTCATTTTATTTTCTCTTCAAAAACTCATGAGCTTCATGGTTTTAATGCAACCATCAAAACCTTGTGCTGTCTCTATATTTTTTCCAGATTCATTCCTTATTTAATTGACAAAATTACAGAATTCACAGAATGACCAAGTTGGAAGAGACTTTAAATATCATGGAGTACAACCCAGCCCCAACACCTCAACTAAACCCTGGCACCCAGGGCCACCTTAGTGACAACATCTGCTCTGGTTTTCCCCTTTAATTAGCTGCTGAATCTTCTGAATGACATTGCTGATGGATTTTGGGGACGTGGATTGTGCATTACCAACACACTTCACACCTTAACGTTGGGTTTGTAAATGGTTTGTGTTTCAAAGAAACTGCCAATGCCTTTATGGAAAAAAAGACATTAAAATCCTATAGTCCAGCAGGAACTGAGTGGGGAAGGGCTTCTGCAGGCTGCAGAGCAGCTGGATCTTCTCAGGTATTCCCACCCTGATTTTCCACCAGGAGTTAAGGAGATGTGGAAATAAATGGTGTGGTGGGAATAAAGCTGCTTTTGACAAATTTCCCTGTTAAAACCCTATATTTTTTAAGTATTTTTTGACTTTGTATTTAAGATCTGCTTTTCAGGGTTTAAATGACAACTTCTGTTTGGAATTTAAATCCATCTTTTGGAAAAAGAAGCCTAAATGAAGTCCATCAAATCATTCACTGGGGGAAAATTCCAGGCTGCAATGTTTGCAGTAGAACTTTCCCACTCCATTTTCCCATTTTCCTCCAGGTTAAGATTTTAACCTTTCATTTCATTCCTCAGCAGCTGAGATTTGATATTGATATTTCTCACAAACTAGGCCAATATTTATTTCCTAGACCTAGCTAGGAGTAAAAACCACTCTGTGAGGTTGGAAGTCCCTGGGAGCAGCAGGCAGTCAGGTTGGAATGTGGATCTCTGGATGAGGGAACAGCTCCTAAAGGCTTTGCCAAACCCTTTCCTCCCTCCCCTGCTGTGCTGGGCTCACATCTGCTGCAGCCTCTAGGATATATTGGCTTCCAAAAATTCACTTTGTCAGACTCTCCTTTGCCTCTTTCTTTCCCTCCCTTCCAAATTCCAGTTTTCCCCCTCTCCAGGGAAATAATCTTTTGAAGCTTCCTCACTTTATTCCTAGTAAGGTTATTAAAATATTTGTTGGGTTCCTTCATGTGAGAAATTCTTTGAGGAGAGTTCCAACCTTGGGAGTCTGGTTTGGCTCCTCCTCCTGCCTGGTTAATCAATTTCTGCTCATTTCAAGTTAATGAGCCTGATTATCAATATTTCACCAGCAAGTAAATGGAATTCTATTGATTTGGGTGGAGCCAAGTCAGATTTCTAAGTTAACTTTTAATCCACAGGATCCAGCTCAACGGGATACAACTGGCAGGAAAACATCACTTTTTAATCCAAAGCCATTATCAAACACCTTTGTTCTTTTTCTGAGTACTCACCACCCTACAAATCCTATTTTAATGTTTTTCTTAGTGTGCTCTGTAGCTCTTTAGTGTTAAAATTAAGAAAACAAGCATTCTTTTAATTATCTAACAGTGGTTGGTTTGTTGGCTTCGTTTTTTAATGAGTGTTTCTTTGTTCTTATCACTAAAGAAACCTCTGCCAAAAGTCAGTGCCTTTGCAACTGCAGCATTTCCCAACGAGACCAGCAACCTTCAGCCTTATTTTTGGAGAGAATTTTGTCAAATAATGGTTACTGTGGACAAAAAAAAAAAAATCACTGCCCAGCTGACAGGTTGTACTCATTTTCCAAGTCCTAAAAAAGAGAAAATGTACTCTTTAACTCTTAATATTTACAAATGTGATTTCCACAAGTGGGCAAACACGGGATCAGTGAGCACACATCCCACTTTTTGTGACATATAAAGAAAGTACTTTTTATAGGGTTTCTAATGGAGTCTTTGTTATTGTAATATGTCCAAATTTTTGAGTGTTGTCAGGTTGGTTTTTGTTGGTGTTTGTGCAATAATACATTAGCTGGTAAATGGCTGTAATTTTATTTAAGAATTCTGGTTTCCACTTGAGTAACTTGGGAGGAAATTATCAGCAACATAATATGGAACTTTAATCATGCAACCTGGTTTAGTTTGGTTTATTTGTTTGTCTGGGGTTCTATTTATCCTTATGGAGAATTACAACCCAGAGAAATGAATAAAATTTAATTATATCCCAGGGTACACTGATCATCAGGAAGGGATTTTAAGGAATGTCAATCCTGCAGCATCTCTGTGGTGTTGCCTGTGGAACTGTGACATTTTAGAGCTATGAATTGGAGGAGTGGAGGATTGTCTGTGCCCTGGCCATCAGCAGCATGTCCCACCACGGGTCCTCTGCTGCTTGCTGGGATGGGCTGGGGGTCTCTGCTGTGCTGGAATGTTCAAACTCATGATCTCCTTCATCCAGGAAAAAGCTGAGAAAGAAATGTGGCATTAAAAAGAGACAGAGCAAAGCCTCCCAGGGCTGGGATGCTGCTGATCAAAGAACACCCAGGGACGTGAGCTTGGCTCAAAGGCTCCAGCCACAGATCTCATTTATCCGTGAATATATTCCATCTGGTTCCTGCTCTACTGCTTACTATTTCTGTTGCCTGTTTTGCCTAGGAGGGGGTCATGATTGTCGTGGGGGTGACAATTTCATGGGGGTCATTATTTCATGGTCCTACTCCAGTCATTACCAATTGATGCCATCGTTTCATGTTCTCCGCAGAAGAATTCCAGTAGGGTCTCTGTCCTGCAATCCCTGCTTGTGGCCAACACAGCAGCAGTGAGGGGGAAGGTGTGAAGGCAGCTTCAGGATTTTTGTTGTGTTTCAGTGCAGTCACTTCCCCAAGATGTGTTCTCCAGCATCCCATGGATGCTGTGGCACAGATAAAACAATGACACCAGCTGAATTTTGGGGTGTTTCACCTCTGTGGTCTGAGAGGATTTGCAGCCCAGGACACAGATTCCCAATCCACACTCCCATGCAAATTAGGAGTATTTTAGGAGAGCCTTTTCCTGCTTGCCCTGGAGGCTGAAGATTTTGGGGTTTTTTTCTGCTGCCTGTGTTGGTTAGACGGATCCTGCTGTATCCTGGGTGGTGAGACACTGGAAGCTGATCAAAAACCATTTTGGGGTCATCCCAATTTTCTAAAATGTCTCATGCAGAGAAAATATCCTTCTAATAACATCTTCAGAACAGCTTTTAGGTTTTTTTGCATGATGCAGAGGTGTCACCACAAAGCTCAGCAGCAATCTTAATATGGATTTAGATCCCCCAGATGCCAGACAGGGAGGAGGCACCAGTTATGTGTTGCCAGCCCCTTGTTTCCAAGAGTTAACTGAGACCTGCGAAAGGAAATATTATTGATCAGCTTTCAGGGTAAAAAATTAGCTATGTTTGCCCAGATATGTTCAGCATCATTGTATATTGACTAAATGTATGAAAGATAGATAAGATACAACCGTGATAGGCACATCTTGTCTGAAGCAATGGCCTTCATTAACTTGATTATTAAAGTGAACATATTAACACTGAGTCCTGCAGCCCCTCTGCCTCCCTGTGTGAGCAGCAGCATTTCAGCCTTGGATTCACTGAGCTCTAATTCCAGTTTTCTGATGATACAACCTTCAGGATAACATTTTCCATGCTCTTCTGAGAGACAGGGAAGCATAGAAGGAATGAAAACATTATCCTGAGAAATCTGGACTAAGCTTGAGGAAAACCTGTTTCCTTCACATGAATAATTAAGTTCATTTTCACCATTGGTTTGAAAAATGGGAAAATCACTTCATTTTCCAGATAACCTGATTCATCTGCTATTTGCAAGGTACTGCTTGAGATCCAAAAATGAACATTTAAGCAGCAGGGATGTTGTCACTGAGTGAAAAACAAGGATGTGCTCACCCTGTGGTTGGATTTGCTGTGCTGCACTGAGGTTGCCTGGGCCAGCTCCATTTATTCCAGACTTTGTGAAGAATTTGGCTAGTTGCTGTGATGAATTAAGGGGCCAAGAAGATGAAATGCTTTAATCATAATTGCCTCTTCAAGAGCCAAACTTCAAGGCAAGGATTTAATATCTTTAAGTGCAAGAGATAATAATAATGGTGAAAGTTACATTGTAAGGAGTAATTTCAGTTTCTAAAATAAGTCTCTGGAATAATACTCAACCAAGTAATTTGTGTAGCTACATAAATATTCCCTGTGTTCCTTAAAGCAGCTCTTTTTTTTTCTTCAAGTCTGCAAATTACCCTTTTATGAGATGCTGTACAAACTAACTACTATATCTATTCAGAGTATGATAATATCTCCTTGCCTTTGAATGAAATATTTGGCCCTTGAGGATATGCCAGTAGCTCTCCTCACAAAATACCTGGAAATTGAATAAGATCTGCAGCTTTATTATGTACATATAATACTGGAACCTGTGGGATTATGTGTAGTAACCTTATTTACAGAACCAGGAGATGTATTTGCAGAATATATTATAGGCTGGGAGTGCTCAGTAACACCTTTATAACATCCTTGGCTTGTTTGGATTGATCTCAGAGAAATGCCAAAGGTCTTAGCTCTGAAAAAGGACGAGGTCCCCAGTACAATCTGAGTATTCAAAGTGCAACATTTCAGAGTGGCAGGAATAATATCTTTACCTGACACAATAATAACAAATCAGTTTCTAAATCCCTTTGGCTCCAAATGCAAAGAATTTGTAAGAAAAGCAGCTTTTCTCCTCTAAGAAAGCTCATGGGTGGTGTGTCCACAGATACTCTTCCTTTGAAACTGGAATTCTCAGGTATCACAGAAACAACATTAGTGACCTCACACCTTAAATACTTTAATGGAAGAGGGAAATTGGTGAAAATACTTTAATTTATTCCAAAAGTGGATTCCCTTCCCTCTGGAAGCAGGACATGCTCTGGTGAGGAAGCTTTTCCCCCAAATATGTGCAATTCCCGACATGAACTCCACTTCCTTTGGGAGAAAGGAGGGGAAAAAAAAAATCTTACCTCTCCAAATAAGAAAAGGCCCCATGTTTGGAAATTGTGAGTTCCAAACTCCTCTTTTTTTGGGAAGAAGCTGGGAAAACGTAGGAACATTCTCTTTCCAGAAGTGTGAACCTCAGCTACTCTGGGGGCATGAAATCCTTCTTGACCAAAATGTGGACACGTCAGGGCTTTGCAAAGCACTGTTGTAGTTTTAGCCATGATGCCAAAGGCCTTTATAGAAACTTCTGAGAAGTCAAAACACAGGGCAAACCTGCTTTATCTGAGTTGAAGGAAAACAGAGGTTTCCAAACTCTTTTTTTCCCCTCGATCCTCTTAGCAGTTTTTTCACAGATAAATAATTCCATTACATTGCTGTTTGAAACATGCAAGCATGATCATTTTGGTGGCTTTAGTCATTCTGGTTTTCTTTACTAAGCTGTTCTTTACAGGCCTTTTGAGGCACTGGAACAGAATCCATGTCCAATCAAACTGATCAGCATTTTTGGGCATGACTTTTCAATCACAGCGTGATGTTCAGTCATTTAATGTAACTTTATACAACAAAGCTGTTTGGATTATTCCCTAAAGATTATCTGCAGGATCTTCAGGAGCACTTTGGATAGCTCAGAAGTTTCAGCACTATATATATATTTTTCATTACTTTCCTGCTGTTTCTGTAATGTTTCCAGTGTCAGTGCTGGGTACAGTAACAGAAGAGTTTGCAGTTTCCTTCACTGAGACAGCAATGCTGTCTAAGGTGAAATTAAAATAAACTTCACTTATTTGTGGAATTAATTATTAAAATGTGCTCAGCAATCACTCACATCAACTCTCTGTGCTTACAGGGCTGTTTCTCCCCTCGTGCAAATACCACCAAAACAAAGAGAGGTGGTGCTGGGTTGCTCTGCATCAGTGGTGGCCAAACCTCCTCCTGCCTCTTATATTATTTAAAATGTGCCTTTCATCAGTTATTCAGTGCAGTGCATTTGGGGGGACAAAGTAAACTCAGATTTGTTTGCATCAGCATCTAAACCTGGATATATTTGTCTAAAAAAAAGAGGTTTTGGACTATAATTTTCATTTGGTTCTTTCTAGTTGCCAGTTTTTGTGGTCAGTTTCCATGAGTTGTGGAATGGTTTGGGTTGGAAGGGACCTTAAATCCCCCCCAGTGCCACCCCTGCCATGGCAGGGACACCTTCCACTGTCCCAGGTGCTCCAGTCCCAGTGTCCAGCCTGGCCTTGGGCACTGCCAGGGATCCAGGGGCAGCCCCAGCAGGATCCCCCCTTTCCTTTCCTGCTGGGACTCGGGGGGGTTCTGGGGTCAGCACACACAGCTGGGACATGAAGCTGACAAAAGAGACCTCACCAGAGTTTCCTGAGATTCAGCCTCGTTAAGAATCCCTGGAATTAATTTTGCCAGTGGCTCTGAGAAATCCCTTCTCCATCACTCTGTGGCTTCATTTAACAGTGAGTGTCTGTGTGAAAGCACAGCCTGAAACTGGGGAATTTGGGAGTGGATGTGAAGCAGGACATTTAGGAGGATCTGTGAAAGAGCAAGGTTAAAGGTCTGAAGTTGTGTTTTGTTTTTTCCTTATTTTTGCTTCAAAAGAGATGATCTTTGAAATCTTTCCCATCAGTTCTCTCCACATTCCAATTTCAGTTTTATACCACCCCTCACTGTGCACGTCTTGGCAGGAAACTTGCCCATCTTGCAGAGCCTTGCGTGAATAATTCATGGCAGTGTCATGCTGATTCTCAGAAGGCTGGGATATTTCTTTGGAGAAAATGTTTAATAAGATTCTTCCAAACAACACAAACTATAGCTTTGTATGAATTTTATGGGGTAGTAGCTCTCAGAAGGTTTTGCATGATCAAGGATTTAATGAACTGAAACCCCAAACATATGGTAGCCCCTTCTACCTATTTGTTTCTTGGTTTGAAGCATGGAGATGAAGCTGCTTAATTGGAATCAGAAACTTGAATTTGCCACATCTGAAGGCACAGAGAGAAGTTTTAAGAAATAGGACACAGCTCTTATTTGGCTCCTTCATTTAGGGGATATTATATGACAAATGATGGGGAGTGAAACAGATTTTACACTTATTTTTGCCAAGCCAACAGCAAATATCACACAGCTCCTGCAAATATCCTGAAATTCTCCCAGTGGCACTTTGTCCCAGAAATTGTGCTCAACCAGGTGTCATTTAACCCAGCAGAGAGAGGAACTGAGGCATTTGCAGTCTTTGGAAAGAAGGGTGAGTTCCACAACAAGTTATGGATATCTGGACTTTCCTGGGGCTGAGGGTTGTTTTGGTTTGTTGGGTTTTCCTTTTGAAGACAACTTTAAAGCAGGCCTTGGTGATCTAAGAGGCTGGTCTGAAATGGGAAAGACCTTGAAATATTTCAAAATAATTGTGGGTTTTTTGTTTGGTTTTTTTTTCCTACCAGGCCGTTTTAGAATTATTCCTGGTTTTAGTGGATGCTACTTTGCCAGGAAAAAGAATAACAGCAAGGCTAAGAACTAGTCAGTGTAGTTAAAATCCAACATCACATCAGTCTTGGTGTTTGCAGGAACATATTTCAAGCTGCATTTGGCAGCTAAAAATTGGGATAAATGCTTGGTGTTGTTCTGAGGATGGGAGACCATGGGAATGTTTGAGTAGGAAAACTCACAAGGGAACTATTGGTGGTGTAGAATTTGTTCTCATTATTGAGCTCTCCAGTTTAGGAAAGGATGGGGAGCCCTTTCTCCAAATTTCCTCCAAGCTGTGGAGCTGACTGCCCAGGGCGCTGCAGAACCTCCATCCTCGGAGATTTTCACAGTTCAATTAGAAAAAATCCGCACTTAACCCAGCAGGAAGGGCTGTACTGTGAATGGGGAAATTGTGATTTCCTGGAGTCCCTTCCAGCCATGGTTTCTGTGAGCCTGTTGGAGTTTAATGGCAAGAGTCATTTAGGATTTCATGAGACTTTGCATGGAAGGGATCACAGACCCAGGAGCAGGGTATAAATTAGATCTCCATGGATTTCAGTGGCAGGATTCCAGCAGAACTCCCTGGATCACCAGCCTGACTGTGCACATGTGCCTGGTCCCCACCTCCAGGATCCAGCCCATTTTCTGCTCAAACCCTGCGACTCAGACTCAAAAACCTGCACACTCATTCCCACTGAAATGTATTCCTATGTGGGTCTTGCACCTTGCAGTGCCTTCCAGGAAGCTCATTTAAAGATTATATTGGTGATTGGTGGAGTTGTTTCCTTAATCAGGATCTAAGAGCACTCCTTAAACCAGCAGATTCTTTTTTTTCTCTCTCCTAGTTGTCATTTAGTTGAAATTAATATTGTAATTGCTTTCTCTGGGGACTCTGTAACTTTGTGCACTCTCATTTAGGGAGAGAAATACGGATGATGGGTGACTAATGATGCTTAGTTAGGCGTTTTTTAAAAATAAATACAGAATCTGTCAATCCGCTCTCTGTCAGAGAGAGAAGCAGCTCCTGTTTTCACACAGTATCTTCCTTGAGGGGATTCTGTCTTGGGAAGCACTGTAATAGGCAGAAGTGGCTGGGATTTGACTTTTTTTGGCAGCTTTCACCCTTTCCTTTGCAAACACCCTTCCAGTTTTCCCATAACATTTATGGGGGCTGAGAGCGCATTGCTGCCAAAGAGAGAACGTCTTGCAGTGACAATGACCACAGCAAGACAAGCCCTTATCCTTCAATTTTATAAACAAGCATAATAAAAGTTGGACAAAAAATGTCTTTAGCCTGAGGAATTGATTTTAGCTGTATTGAGCAGGATGTTGCTCTGTGGATTTAAATTAGCTGGATGTGTCCTGGGTGCTTTGGACAAGGTGGACTGGTGTGTCTCGCTCCCCCTCTGCCTCCTTTGCCACCTGCTTACTGATAAGTCTTTTTTTTTTTAACCTATCAATACTCTGGTGATTGATTAACTCAGTTCAGATTCCTCTGCCTGCAAGGTTCAAAAGGACACATTGTTGTTTTACTCATAAATATACAGTATTTTATTTCCTTCCTATTGACTCCTCACTCTTCAAATGTTCATTCCGTGCATTTTCTCTTCTAGTGAACAATCTTGTTTCCTGCTGCTTGAAAAAGAAAAGGAAACACTTCATTTTCCAAGCCTTCCTAAGGGCCAACCTCCCCTCTTTTTAAAATTAGTTGTGTGCTGCAAGGTGCAGGGGAGCAGAGGGTGGAGTATGGCAGGGTGAGCAATCAGCTTGGATCCAAACAGAAAAATTCATGACCTAAATGATGCATCTCCCTCCAGATGTCAGAGCAGCAAATAAATGTTTCATAAACTTTGCTTTCCAGGTCAGCTCCAAGCCATGATTTTATGTTGGTGGTTTAACCCTTAATGTTTAGAGAAAGCAGCACAAGGAGAGGGAATGTTCCTGGACATCTGTGCTCCTGGGACCAGTTGTGGCATCAATGCCTCCAGCCAGAAAAAAAAATGTGTAATACTGATGCCATAATCATGAGGATGGGGAATATCATCCCATGGATTTACTTCGTAGACAAATCTGAGGAAATGGTTTCCCACCCCTGTGAAAATGCATCAATAGCGGGGTCTGCACCCTGGGGCAAGAGAAGAGGTGGCTGCTCTTACAGGAGCCCCACCAGCCTTCTGTGGGGTCCAGGACACCTCTGTCCACCCAGGAAAGCTTCTGTTTGCACACTGGGATGGAGGAAAGGAGCTGGTGGATGACTGCATGGAGGAAGGGAGGGCACAAAGCCAGGATTATGCAATTATGTTTGTAGGATGAACACTTTTCCATCGACTCAGTCCTCACAGCTGTCGAAGCACTGGGGGCTTTATTTGCAGGTGAAGGAGCAGCTGTTGGGGCTGCTGCATCCTCAGAACTGGGCTCCCATGTGCCAACCCCATGCTGGTGAGCAGAGGTGCCTGGCACCAAGGCCCTGCTCTCTGTAGGGTTCATCCACGTGCTCCAAACCATTTTCTGTGGGGTAGGAACCCTCTCATGGCTACCTGGGCCTGCCAGCCCAGCCTGAGCTGGCTGTGCCTGTCCTCAGGCAGCCAGCTGGGGCTGCACACCCTGCACTCCTCAGCAGGGCACGGGGATTGGCAGCAAATTCTGCTAACAAGTGGCAGAATTGATGTGCTCGTGGGCTACTCCAGCGCTGGAGATTTATTGTGCTCTCCCTCCCCGCTGTGCTGCTGCTGCTTTACAATTAGAGGGAAGCTGGCATTAAAAACATCTGCTGCCCACGTTGGCCTGGAGTTGCCAAACTTCTGGCTCTCTTTGTGCCAGGGAGGGCCCTGCCAGCAGCACGGTTGTGTTTAAATGTGAGCTCCCGAAAGCGCGGCTCCACTGAATCAGCGCTAATCCTGACACTTCACCCAGGGAAGGGGAAGGATCCGGGAGGAGGAGGCCAAGCCAGGGGCTTAATTAGCATGGAAGTGCAGAAAAAAGCGGCATGTTGTACAAAGGAGCACGGTGAGAGGTTATTTGCTGTGTTTTCCTGAGGTTTCCCCACAGCTGCTGTGGATGTGTTATCTGGGCTTGGCTCCAGGCTGGGGCCCTGCGCTGAGTTCCTCCCTGCTGGTGACATCCAGGACACTCAGAGCCCAGTGTGGGGGTCCCATTTATTCCCAGAACTGTAAGATGTGTTCCCTTTGTCCCTCCAGCTGTGCTTTGCCGAGGTTTCCCTGTCGTGCTGATGTTGGGATGCTCCAGGCGGGTCAGGGCCTGCTCTTTGTGATCTTCAACTGAGACTTGTCCCTGCACCCCAATGTCCTTGCCACTAAAAGAATTCTATCTAAAAGCATTCCTGACAGGTAAAGAAGCTGTCAGCTCCTCATTTCCACCCCTCACTCCAATGATTCTTTTCCTGACTGCTTCCCAAGCAATATCAACGCCCCGCTGGAACAAGCCCAAGACATTCTCATCCCACAGAAGGGACAACAGTGACAAAGTGCTCAGGATCCTGAACAGGAGGAGTTGAGAAGCAGCAAAGCTTGGGAAAAACAATTATGAAGACCTTCTCTATTTTCTAGAGATGTTTTGGGAGGGAATTATAGAATTGTTTAGGTTCAAAAAGCCCTCTCAGGGTCATTGAGCCCAACTGTTCCTTCAGCACTGCCAATCCCACCACGGTCCTCATGTGCCACATGTGCACATCCTTTAAAACCCTCCAAGGCAGCCTTTCCAGCATTTAAAAACCTTCCTGGTGAAGAAATTTTCCCAAATATCCCATCTAAACCTCCCCTGGCACAACTCAGGCAGTTCATTCTCATCCTATCCCCCTGGGAGAAGAGCCTGACCTCCACCTGGCTACAAGCTCCTTTCAGGGAGTTGTAGAGAGCTTATAAGGTGAAAATTCAATCTAAAAAGAAGGAATGAAATTGAAAGTTTATTAATAGACTCCAGTAATTCCTAAGTGCATTTGTATTCTTTATGGAGTAGTGTTCCTTCTTCCAGTCAGTGTTTAAACTCAGCGTGCTGTCAAACTTCCTAATTAATTTTTTTGTTTGCTTGTTTTCTCTTTGTGTAAATTTTATGGGTTTTTGTCGTTTGGCTTTGGTTTTTTTGGTGTTGTTGTTTTAGGTTTTTGGGTACTTTTTTGCTAATAGAATCTTCCTAATTTTCTGTGACTTTTTCCAGCTGTGGCATCACTCAATTGCAGGTAAGATCCCAACTTGTGAGTAAGAAGTGCTGAAAGCAACTTAGGGGCCATTTCTTTATGAATCCCTGGGCTGGTTTTACTCTCCTGAAGAATTTCCTCACTCTTGGAGCAGCCAATTCTCATGGCAGGAGCTGTTTGCAAAGTGAGACCGTTTATCTCAATGTACAGCTGCAATATGAACATGCAAATCACTTTTTCATAAGGCATTAAAAATGTCCCACTTGATCAAAAAGGAGAAAAATATGAAGTTTAGCAGCAACCAGAGGGGTTTTATTTCTGATATGAAATTATGAAATGATTTTATGATATGGAAAGGTGCTTATATTTCCAATGTATTTCCAATATATGCTTATATTTCCAGGCAATATTGTCAGGAGAGGTTGTTGCTAAATATCCCTGTTGTCTTTATTTCCTTGGAAAGATGGTGTTGAGGGCACAAATCCCTGCAAGGTTCCTCCCTCAGTGTAAATCCCAGCCTGTATTTCTGTGGCTTTGAGCTGTGTGCTGCAGAGTGGAGCTGCCAGAGCCAGGCACTGAGCAGCAGAGGGCACTGATCTAACAGGAGTGGGAGAAAAACCATCATTTCACTTCAGCGCAGTCTAAACGGCCCCAAGATTAATCTGTTAATATCCTCTCATTCCTTTCCCTCCTATATCAGTGTTAATTGCCAAACAAGTGACAACTTTTCCCAGTATATTATACTGGTCCATTATACTCTGCTGCTGCAGATATGGTTGTTTGCAAATTCGCTACAGACTCCTCCACAAACTCCTGAGGGTTTTATGTTGCTCTTGTATGTATGAATACAAATAAATAGAGGCTGCAGTTCCATCTATATCAAATTTAATCTGCATGCTGTTTAAAGCAGTCTAAATATTAAAACCGGATTATTGGAGTTTTCCACGGGAATAATTTTATTTTTCAGAGTTTACTTTCAAATCAACTTGCCTCTTTCCTTTGGGTTTGTTTGCCTCCAAAAAGATGCTTTCTTCTCAGGATTACAGTATTTTTATTGGCTCTGCACTCACAAGTGTATTTAAGGAATGGTTTATACCTGTTGTCAGCCGAGCTGATGAATGCACCCACCATAGAGACTTGGCATAAATAGCCATCATAAACCTGGCTGCATAAAATACATGGCATGAAATGCAAAGGAAAAGGGCAGCATGGATGTGCTGGGGTGAAGGAGGAGGCAAAGAGGGGCAGAGGATCCTGCTGGTGCTGCCCAGCCCGGGGCAGAGCAGAGCTGAGGCACCCCGGCGGCTGCAGACAGGGCTGGAGGCAGAGGGTGTCAGCAGCACTGATGGAGCTTGGCATGTCTGCAAATTGCTCTGACAGCCAGGGCCCTATAAAATTTTAATTTGAGGAATGAACCTGCTCTAAACTTTGCGAGTCAAGCCCTGCAGCTCGTGACTTGGGCAAGATTTTTGCGAAGATAAATGAAAATAGACTTAAGGACTCTGACAGCAGCCGGTGGGCAAGGCCCTGTCTTGTGTCTGACAAAGAGCCCCGACCTGTGTCACGAAATTGGGGTCAGTAAATAAATATCAGCTGCTGTAAGCACGTCTGCAGTGTCACAGCGTTATTAAAAGCCTTTCAGGGTGAGCAAAGGACACTTGTGTAGAGGTAGCCTTGAGGTCTGGCTGCCTACAAATGGTGGTTTATTGTCTGTGCTGTGTTAGTCTTACTGAGAGCATCGTGGCAGGTGTAACTGCACCCTGCAGAGATCCTGGGATTTGGCTGCTGCCTTGGTTTTGGAAGAGTTTTCAGTGGAAAAATCCTATTACTGAAGGTGTACTTTGGTTTGTTACAGATTATCAAGGCTCAACCCAGGAAAAGGATCTCCCTCTGAGCTATTTGGAATCAAGCCCCAAAACTAAATCCAAATGAAAACACATAAGTGGCATCCCTAATGGCAGCCCTTCTTGCTGTTTCCTAATCACAGTTAAAGTGGGAAAACATCTTGAATAGAGGAAGGGGTTACCCCACCTCCCAAAACACGCTAAAAGCACTTGTTTTGGGAAATTCCTGTCTCAATACAGGTCATACTGTTAGCAGGCAGCAAACAACTGCCAGCTTCAACAGAATAATACCAAATTAGTGCTCTCCAGCTGAAGACAGATGCCCACTTCATATGTTCAAACATATTCTTTTCAAATATGGATGTAGCACCTTCCCAGCTGATGGAAATGAAGCTTTGTGAGCATTAGCTACTTTTCAAAATACAATATTCACATTACATGGTCATTTCTTTAAATAACTTTTTTTATGTAAGCTGCTTTAAATATAGATTTTGGGCCCGTTTTTTCTTTATTTTCTTCCACTGGGTGTTGTTTTATCCCCTCAATATGAAGGCAGCTGGATTTTGTGCTTAATTACGTTTTATATGTGGCTTAGCAGGGCCCTTTTGACAGAGAACTTATTCATGACTCTGGATGTGAAGCAGAATCTGGCTTTGGTTCAGTCTGACAGGCAGCAGGTCAGACTTTAATATGTGGTGGCTTTCTGATTTGTTTGTTTGATTTAGTCTTGTTTAGCAAATGCCAAAAAAGAATTACCTCCACTGGGTCAGGTCATCTCAAGCGAGGTCAGTCAGAGTGGGCAGCCCAGAAAAATCCCTGATTTTAAGCTGTGTTTTAGCTCATTCCTGGCAAAGGAAGGCAGCCCAGGTTTTTCTGCTGCTGCAGCTGCTCTTGGACACTGGTGGTGACCATGAATTGCTTCCCAGCTTAGCTCCCACTGCAGGATCTGGGCTGGACTTGCCTAAAGTGTGTGTGAGAGACCTCCTGAGATGGATTTCCATATTTGATTAGTGTGAGTGAGGCAGGGAGCCCAGCTTTAGAATGCCTGAGCAGAAAATTTAATGTAGACACTGCATGAAATCCTGAAGAACAGAGATGCTTGGGAGGGGTTTATCAGATACCACAGAATCCTGGAGTGGTTTGGGGTGGGAAGGAACCTTAAAGCTCATCTCATTCACCCCTGACATGGGCAGGGACACCTCCCACCAGCCCAGGTTGCTCCAAGCCCCATCCAACCTTGAAATATCAGCTACTGCGAAAAGAGAAACAACATTCAGTATGTCAGAATCCAAAAGCAAGAGACATTCTTTATTGTGATCCAAAAAGGAGAGAAGGACTTGGTGTTTCAGGTATGGGAGCCCATCCTGGAATCAGCAGGTGGGAAATACCCACATACCCTCTGAAAGGAAAGAGAAAAAGGAGAAAAAGAAGGGAAAAGGCATTTTACAGCAACTGTAGGAATGTCTCTACTTTAGGAATGTGAGGGAGGTTTCCAAAGAGGCCAGTGGGCTCCTCAGAGGGGTTTGGGGTCCCCATCCCTGGAGGTGTGCAAGGAAAGGTTGGAGGTGGCACTCAGTGCTCTGGGCTGGGGATCTGGCACAGCTGGGACTCTTTGGATGATCTTTGAGATCCTTTCCAGCCTCACTGGTTCCATGATTGAAGGGGAGAATTGTGGCATCCATCATTTTCAATGTCCAGGGCAGAAAATTCACCAATTCTTATTGTACGTGATTTCCTAAAAAATAACTTATTTTTCCTCACCAGCCCTACTGCCATTTCCCAGAAAACAAAGATACAGCCAGGAATAATTGCTTTAGCCTTTAGTTTTGAGAGGAATTTTTTCTTTTCCTCTGCCAAACAAATAGAAAAAGCAGTTGGACTGGTTTAACATATACTCCTATCTAAGGAAAAAAATCCAATAGAGATGAAGATAACTTTATTCCTGTCAGCAAAGAAAAATATATATTTGATCCAATCTACGCTAAACTTTTCTTTGCAGTTCTTGAGAAATAAAAATGAAAAAAAAATCTATATATCACATTCTTGGCCAGTATTTGATGACATTCCCCTTCAGTTTTTCCTTCTGTTTTCTTATTAACTACAACAAAAAAGGGAGAGTGTAAGTTTATGTACCAGTAAAGGTAGAGCAGCAGAGTTCCCAGGCACCTCATTTTACAATTTGCTTTGACATGAAGTGAGAAATAACTGAGCACAACCTTTACCACAATAATTGGATTTTTGCCATCAGGAGAAGCTTGTTACATTTGTGTCCTCTGAGAAATAATAAGCTTTTTAGGCTGAGTTTTATAGACTCCACTCTCTGTAACCTTAGAGGGATGTGATGTGCAGGGGTTGGATCCTTCCCTGCCCGAGTTGATCATCTCTCATGGTTCTGTCAATAGTGGTGCTTGGTTTACACCACCACAGCCTCCAAATCATTTTGTGAGACATGCCTTAGAACACAGGCTGGTTTTACAGCAGACTCCTCTGTCTTCTTTTTTTTTTTCCTGCTCTGTTTTGCTCCTGTTGTTTCAGGTTTTGTCAATGATTTTTTGTTCTTTGTGCAATTTCCTTGAAGAATCGTAGGAAAATAGAATTAGTTATAAAATCTGCACAGATATTGCACCTGGAAATGTCAGTTAGGTCAGAGCCCAAGGATGAGTGAGCTTTGTCAGCTGGGGATAGGAAATTTAATTTTAGCATCTCAAGTGTTTTGAAGTTGACTGTGGTGTTCTCTCCATCTCATCTGGGCTCCCCCAGTCCAAAAAAAGGCTTAATTTCATGCATCTCATTAAACATGTGAGTAATTTCATAGATTTCATTAGTGCTGCCTAGAACGTTATCATAAACATTGATGATCGTGTACAGGTTTGTCAAGGATTGATTTTGTCATTCTCCAAACTAGGCTTGAAGCTGAACTGAAACAAATGTTGAAAATAATATAGGAAATTATTACTTGGATTTTTTTTATTATACCAAATTCCAAAATATTTGTACCTATTGTGATATTGCTTCAGTGCTGTGATTGTATGGGCAGTGAGAAGATAAAATATGAATTAAAAAATATTCTATTGTGATTTTTTTATATCTTAAAAGAAGCAACAAGAACATTGCACATGAGTATCACCATTCATGACCCCAAGAGATTGGCATTTCAGCATCAGCAGGATTATTTATCCTGTGAGGAATATTAGGTTTGATAAAAGGATTAGATATTAGGAAGGAATTGTTCCCTGTGAGGGTGAGCAGGACCTGGCAGAGGGTGCCCCTGGATCCCTGGAAATTTCCAAGGCCAGGTTGGACATTGGGGCTTGGAGTAACCTGGGACAGTGGAAGGTGCTGGATGAGCTTTAAAATCCCTCCAACCAAGTCCATTGTATTACACAGCATGTTCTGAACCTGTTTTATTTAAATATAACCAGTGTGAGATGGGAAGTGTGAAGTGGTAAAACACCATTTTAGGAGCAGGAGATGGATATTAAGTTAAAATGCCTTGTACTCCAAATCAATTTGAATTTACTTCAAACTTTGCATAACCTTCTCCTCAGAGTTATACAAATGTCTTGATAGACTCCTTAAAATCTGGAAAATGGGAGAGAAAAATCTCAAGATATGAGACTCCCGAACGAGCAGAAATAAAAATCTCTAACTGAAGTGTGAAATGAGAGTGGATCAGTGAGAATTTTAAGTTTCAATTTCTTTCACTTTGTGGCTTTATCACACACTGTTACTTCGCCACTTTTATGGAGCAGAAATGTACACGTTACAACCTATTTATTCCAATTTATTTTTGCAGGGTCTTCTCTTTGGGTGTGCTCTCGTTCTACTTGTGCAGCTCAAGGTGAAGCCCCCTATGGTGTCTTTGAGAGAAGAGAACCAGTGCTAGTGAATCTATGAGAAATCATGATTTTTGATCTCTCTTTATTAACTTGGTGGCCAAAAGAGGAGAGGTTCTGATTAGGGATCCTTTACAAGCTCAAAGTCCCTCTCCTCCTCCTAGAAACAGATTTCAAATATAATTTACCTCATCAGGGGATGTGCATGAATTTGTTTTCCAGAATGTTCTGACTTGTTACTGAGCACCACATCTTGTGTTTCATGTTCCTGACTCCCTCCAAACAGCACAACTGGCAGCATTTTATTTGCTCTCACCAACCAAAATTTTCTCATATTTGCTGTTCCACTGTGCTTTAAACGTGGCTCTTGTCCTTAAGGATACCTTGAAATGTGACTTTTATTTCTGATGAAAGTTTTTTTTTTTTTTGTTTGAGACTCCCATTTACACCCCAAATTGATGAAGAAAAATTGAGATTTTCTTTATCATGATGGTACAGTATGAAACAAATTGCTTCAGATTATGATTCCCTCCAGTTTAAATTGTTCTATTGTTTGGACTGGAGCTGGCTGACAGTTTCTTCATTTATCTTTCTTGGCTAACGCAGCCCTGGACATATTTGAGGCATTAGGCTGGGGCTGGTTTGTCAACCTTGACCTTGTGCCACATTAGCTCCTTGCAAAGCTGACACTCTTCATTTTTCAGCCCTACAGTTTGCTCCAAACTCTCTGAGCCAGGATTAGCCACAACTGCTTGTGAAATTTGTATGGGCAGGTATCAAAGCCATCATACAGGCTTTTCTTTTTCACACTCCCTGTTTGCACCAGCTTGTATTCTAGATCAGAAACAAAAATCTCGCCATTCACACCTCATAACAAAATTTAATTACTATTTGTCTTAACTCTGATTTATTTTATAGACTTGGTCTGGCTTAAAACCACTTGAAATCTGGGCCATTGAAATTAGCAGTGAGTTCTTCTACTCTGATTAGAAGTTATCTCTGAAGGACATCCTGGTGGTTTCTTCTAAAAGTTTGCTTTGGTCAACTTAATCTATAGGCTTCATTTTAGGAAAGGAAGCAGCTTTGGAGCTGAAAATGGAGGAATTTAAAGCTGATACAATTGTGTAAGTATTTCCATGAGTGCTCGGAGTTTTTCCATGTTCACTTTAAATTGGATAAAAGTAACCCCTGTTCCAAAGCCTCCTGGAGAGGCAGCCCATGGTGGCATCTGTTTCTTTTCACCAGGAAGGTGGCTTCACTTCTTCACAGCAATTTCTTGCAAACTTTGCATGTTCAAAGGCTGAGCCTCATCTTTGCTCCTAATGGGAATTAATAGCACCAGGAAGTTCTAACAGCAGTTGTCTCTTCAGAAGAATGATGCCATGCCTCACTAAAAGTTGCCTATCTGGTTTTCTTGCAGGTAGGAGCCTATGGGGGGTAAAAAAAAGCCACATTATTCAAGAAACAAACAAATAAACCAAATTCACAGCGGCCCTGCCCACAGGAAATCCCAGACTGGCTCATTTTCCATTCTAACTCACAAACCTCAAAAAACATCTTGGCCCGAAAAGGTCGCAGGTAAATTGTGCACACCCAAAGCTTTTGGGAATCAGCTGCTGAGGAAAGAGGAAAACAAAAATATTGATTGTATGTACTGTGAGAAAGCAGGTGAAGCTCATCCCAGCAGGGAGATTTATCCCTGGCTCAGCTCTGGCACGAAGAGCAGCTCGTGGAGGAGAGGGAGCTCTGTGGCAGCCTCAGCTCTCCCTGAGCCCACAGCAGCTGTTGGGCTGCCAGATGCTCTGGTTTGAATGGGTGAATCACAGCTGCAGCCCTGAA